>NC_141547.1:6955000-7555000 GCF_021556685.1 Rattus norvegicus
CAGTTTATCCACCCATGGATCCATCTCCTGAGCCCTTTATAACAGCTTGCAGAGGTGCAGTGGACAGATGGTTTCCAGCTTGCAAACCCTTGTTTGCCCTTGGAAGCAGGAGGGAGTGCAATTCCCATAAAGACACAACTTTATGGCACACAGGGTACTGGGCGTACACAAACTTTGTTGAGTTTCAAGCAATGACTAACACTGTGAATACCAACTTGGACTGAAGTTGTCCACAGAACAAGAATTAAAGGAACCTTCAAATCAACATTTAGGACAGAATCAATGCAACACATTAAATCTTCTTTTTTCCTATTTGACTCTTAATTGATGCTACAGCTGTTCAGCTACAGGAGTAGCCCTTCATTTATGTGGCATCCCTGATCCTAGAAGCTTTGGCCACTACCAAGGAAAAGATATTCCATATCTGTACGTGGCCAGAGGGCTAAGATGTCTGCAGTGCTATGGGTTGCCATGCCTCACCACATTGACTAAGGCAGTCAGGGTGACCAGACAAAGGAAAGACACCAAGACAAATGCTACCACAGGGAGCTGTTGGCGAATGAATCGCTTCTCTGAGACTCGGTGGTAACTTCACTGAGCACTTCAGTGTGTGCATATGCAAGTGTCTCTGTGGGTGGGTGGCACACATACAGATACAGACATGGAGGTCAGAGGTCAACAGTAGGTCTTCCTCAACTGCTCTCTAGCTTAATGTTTGAGACAGAGTGTTTCACTGAACCTGGAGCTCACTGATTGTCTAGACTGGGTGGCCAATGAGCTCCTGACTCCCACAGTTCTCCTATCTCTACTTATCCTGACTATCACTGCAGACCTCCCTCCACACTAGAGTTCACCCCTTGTGCCTCCACCTGTGCTTTTCCTTTCCTTTTCTTTTCATTTCATTTCTTTTCTTTTCTTTTTGTCGGAGCTGGGGACCGAACCCAGGGCCTTGCGCTTGCTAGGCAAGCGCTCTACCACTGAGCTAAATCCCCAACCCCTCCACCTGTGCTTTTAAAACATAGGTTCTGTATCCAACGTCAGGTCTCCATGCTAGTGTGACAATCCCACCAGGGACTGAGCCATCTCCCCCGCTCGCTCCACTCCCTACCACTCACAGCCAGTATCCTAATGAAGGCAACAGTTGGCATCTCCATTTCTACATAGCCCATGTGTTCACACAAATAATGGACACAAAGGCCTTGCTCCTAAAATAACAGCCAAATACCAGCAAACGCTAACACAGTGTTTGCACAGCTGCCATTTCCTCTTCACCATTAAGAGAGCTTGACCACCGACCAGGTCCACACCATTGCGCAGTTCTGACCTTGACCCCATTTAGGTTTTGCTGTGTGCACTGAGAGGCCTTGACCTTCTCTCTCATACTCGTGAGGTAAGACAAGTTCCAGAAACCTTTCTTTTCAGGCCAGTCATTTTTGAAGTTTTCCTCAATTAAATTTTATGATCCTCCATTTCTTATTGTTTGTCACGTACATCCACAATTTATAAAAGCATTCATCTTCCAACTAAAAGGCCCCAATATTTGGCTGGTCAAGGCTGGATCACATATATCCTTCCTACTCTCTAGATTTTTTGATGGGGCAACCAAGCTTACTATATTTTCTCTGCAACAAGAAAATATACAGTATCAAAGCCACACTGACATTCTCTTTGTTAGACCATTCTACAGACTTCACATATCCTGTAGCTTCTCTGCCATTCAGCAAGGCTTTAACTCCAGTATAGCATGCCTACCGGACCACAGGATAAAATTCTTTTAAGAGATCTCAACATCATATGTTCCTAGAAACAGCAAGGATATCTGTAACTACTGTCTCATTGCATAGATGCTGCCATGGCCTGGGGTGCCTAACTGCTAAAACACACATCAGTTTCTGTCTTTCACCCAAGCATGCTTTTAAATCAAGCCACTTAGAGTGTAGGGCAAGTAACTGCTTCAGAGAGACCCGCAGAGGGCAGTGTTGATGTGCATTCTGCACTGCCTTCCTCATTCTCACAACCCAGCCATCAAAAGAAATGGGGCGTCTCAGTGAGTCCAGTTATCTTAGCAAGGATACCTAGTTTATTATCCCTACTTGTATCTCACAATGCATTACAACACCATTCCTTTAACAGACACCCTCTCCACATCCCTGAGCACCGTTGACTTAGACTGCTCTATTCTGACGACTGTTTAAAACACTAGAAATGGTTCTGTTTTAAACTAAGCTCCAGCTTTGAATGGTACTCAATCCCGGGCTACTGTAAGGTCATGACATCGCTGGTGGTTTTTCTTTTCTGTTTGCTGTGTCCTCATGCTTCGCTTTTCTCAGTCCCGGCACAAAAAGTAGTTGCCAAGATTGCTTCACAGACATTTTATTTTTAAGAGGTGTGTATTAGATCCATTGTCCTTGGAAAAAATTTAGTGGTGTCATGATTTGAAACCAAAGTGAAACGCAAACCTGTGGTAAGAGCTAATAGAATCAAAATGCTCATATGAGAGGCAGATTTGATCGTTGCTTCAGGCATTTCGCCGAGAGCAGAACAACAGTTTCTACAGCTGAGCAGGATGGATTGAAATGAGGAAAAGCCACAGCTATGCCATAACCATTTGGACACACTGGCAAAGAGGTGCCACCTTGATCCAATCAAACAGAAACAAGGTTGTGAGGAATCTCATCTCTGTAGTCTCAATGAAACGGCCCAATAAGTCGAGTGCTGTCTCAATCCAGATCACTTCCTCACAGACAACAGCTTCCTTGTTCTACAGTTCAGAGGGAAGTTAGGGCACTAGATGGATGGGTTTTTTGTTTGTTTGTTTTGTTTTGTTTTGTTTTTTTTTACAGTTTTATAAGGATGAAGAAAAACAGTCAAAACAAATATCACAAGGAGAAAAATGCAGCTCTTGGAATTGCATGGCTCAGGAATTGATTCGTGGGTCTACAGGATGGCTGGGTGGCTCAGGAACTGAGTAGTGGAACTATGAATGGCTAGATGGCTCAGGAACTTATTAGTGAGTACAGGATGTCTGGATGACTGAATCTGAAGAGCAGAAGATAAGGCGTGTAGAGCCGCATTACACAGATTAGGGTCTGAGTCACTAAGGAGGTGTTCGAGGCTAGCCCGTCTATTCCTACAAACTGGACACTGGGTTGCTAATCCCCTCATTCGCCCACTTGGGCAATAACACAGTGCAAACCCAACAGCACCCATATCACTGCTCCAGCTGCACCCCTTAAACCACCCTGGAAAATCTCCAAGCCTACAGCAAAACAAAACAACTCCACAAAGCTACCCCAGGTTTCGCTTGCATGCCAATGCGTCCTCCTTTCCGTGTGGTTGTCTCTATTTGTCAGCTCATGGATTTTCGAAGGCTCAGTCTCCGAGGGAAGGACCTGCATTTGGGAAAGTCAGTACCAGAGTATGCTTTATCACCAAAGGGTGATGCTTTGTTCACGGTCTGTGGTTTCCATATTAGGTAGCATGCTAACAGGTGCCAAATAAATGGTTAAGTTTTTAAGCCTCTCCCCTTTTCTACTTCTACTGCAAACTGAGATATTTTAATAGATCAAGGGGATGGGGGATGGGATAGGGGGTTAGCAGAGAGGAAACCCAGTAGGGGGATAACATTTGAAAGGTACATAAATAAAACAACCAATATAAAAGAATTACCTAAATCAAAAGCTCAGAGAGGTATGCATGCAAAAATGTATTTCGAATGAACTGATCATTAGGTGACAGAAGGGTTTAAAGTGATAGGGAGAATCCTGCACTACTGTCACTAGGGTTCAACATGTGCATGCCTCTCGTCCTACAGGTTGTTCTGACATTCCGTTTGTCAAGTGTGCCAACGGCACAAACAACTGTGGGGGCTGCTTTTAACAACATGGGGCAGGGAGCTGCAAGAACAGCCACTCAGTTATCACTTCAGCTTCAAAGGGCTCGTTTTCTCCCAATATTAGAGTTGCCACTCAGCAACCAATAAGCTAACTATGTATTCTCACGGGATTTGGGTTCTGGGAGTGCCGCTTTTATTACTTACGTGACTCATCTCTTGTCGATTTCGTGCACAGGCAAGGCAAGGATGTGACTGAGATTAAAACTGGAATTCTAAAAAATTCATATATTCAGGGGTCATGAGAATTGAAGCCAAACAAATATCTTTTCTAAGTCACATAAGCTAGCGCCTGGGCTCTCTGGGATTGAAGCATGATATCAAATACGTTTAGATATCTCGCTAGCAGAGGTGTGTTCTGGTACTATGCAGTATTTGCCAGCCTGGGTGGTGGCACATTGCAATTACAACATTGTCTGCCTTTTGTTTCTGACTGTTCCGTGATTAATATAAATTTCTAAACCATTTATGATTGCTTAGGGACCTTTCGCTTTGATTGACGTGCAGAGTCCCCGAACACGCACCGAATCTTTGCATAACCAGCAGCTGCTCCTGACTATGTCTCAGGCACCATCCAAGCCATGGGGTTTACAACGCTTTTATTAATTTAGGTGTCCCATGAAGAATTCCATAGACTCTTTGGCCTCAATATCTATATTTTAACAAGCTTAAGAAATGCGTGAAAAGCCACGAAGGTGGCTGTTTATTCATAAGCGATGGGCAAAAGAGCAAAGACACTTAACAACACTAAAACACTATTTCTGCCCTCCAAGCAATGTGTGAGACGATTTACAGTAATTGCACCCCAGGGGTACTGGTCTCCTCCTGAGCTCAGAGCAAAGCAGGCTTGTACACGGTTAGTACAGAGATCAAGAAACGTATATCCAGCAAGCAGCATGGACAGGGCTTGAAACAACTCATTATAAAGGTGGCTTGGCCAGACCACTCCAGGATCACACAGAGCGGGGCTGAACCTGGCCTCAGAGACATAGCTCTGTTCATTCTTATTCCACCTCCATGCCCACTGCTGCAAATCGAACCTAACCAAGAATCTACCCACGTGGCACTACTGTGAAGACTTGCCTACTGCCTCGTTGCCTCTGGTAGAATTTAAGAAATTAATTCAGTTTGCATGTGTATCTGTGCTCGAGTCACTATGCAAAGTCAAGGGCCCACTGTATGCGAAGATATTATGTTTTATTCTCTTTGCTCACATGTACAGCAATTAATCACTTGCTTGGCTAACTCAGGTTCCGGGTTCCACTCTGCCACTGAGCTGAATCAATCTTGTGTTTGGGTGGATGGACAGGCCAAAAGAATCAGTATTTCTCATCGCGATTTCTACCCTTCTACTCTCTCGTTCTCCCCCATGTCCAGGGTGCGTGATAAAACAGGGACATCGTCAATACCTCGGCTCAACAAGCATTTATCTCCCCCAGTGGAAAGCACACGCTTGGGCAGCTCCCAGCATCTGAAAGTTGAGGACAGCGGCTCGCTCTCCACCCCAATAACCAAGTCCTGCCAAATATCAGCAGATGGTGTCTCCCTCACAGATGCCTAGAGTCACATGGTAATCAAGCAAATGTTCTGGCTGTTTTGGGGCAGATCTATTCCAGCCACTGACTTCTTCGCTCTTCCTCCACCTTGGCAAACAGGGACACAGGCCTCTCGGTCACTGTCACGTTTTCCCAGAACCCTTCACTGGCCATAAGTTTGTACAGAGCAGAATTTTCTTTTGCGTTCGGTTTTGGTGTTTATCTTCATCGTTAGATGACAGAAAGGAGCTAGAGTTTTGTAAAAATGATGCACCGAAATATCAGTAGACAGAGACGCAAACTGTGTTTCTCTCTCGATGGCTGGCCAGATTCCCATAGTACCTCTCTAAGGGAAAAAAATGGCCACATCCAAGTAGATTCACTGTTCTTGCTCATTTCCAAACTGCACACATCTATGTGCATGGAACCATACCATCAAGGCACTGTCCTAAGACAGCAAATGTGAGCCTACTGATGATGACCCTAACCACAGGCTTTCAGATGTCTTTTCACATGAAATAAAGGCCTGGCCCCAGAGGTGACACAATGGAGAGCATCTACAGCACGCAAGGCTCAGAGTTTGATATCCCCACACGAGCTACAGAGTCAGTCAGTCAGTCAGACAAACAGAAGACAGACAGACGCATGGACATTGTGAGGGTGATGGCTATTTTTGTTTTATTTTCTCGAGACAGGGTCCTATGCATTCTGAGCTGGCCTCAAACACACAAATGGAATAGATTGCCCTGAGCTCCATGTTCTCTTACTTCCTGCCAAGCTTTGGGGTTCTAGGTGTGTGTGCCATCACCCTTACTGGCTGGATGAAGGCGGTTTTCTGTCTTCTGTCCTCTGTCTTTACTTACAAGTCAGTAAGACTCCAATGAAGACTTTTCTCTAAGGCCCAGCCTTCCCTAACAAAAGCAACACCAGAGACTATATCTAGTGACCATAACTGCCAAACCATCATGGGTGGGTGTGAGCCAATAGTTTTCTGTTTTCTTTTTTTCCTTTTCATATCTTTTCTCTCCCCTCCTCCCCCTGGGCTAAGTGGGAGACACACATCTCTCTAGTGCTGAAGGGAGAAAAGCCTTCTAGTACTTCCCTGGTTTCTGGAGTTGTTCCTGACTTTGCACCCTACCTCAGCCACCGGGCTCTGCCACCCTGCCTTTGCAACTTTATATCTGGCAACTTAGAGCAAGCTGATGTATCCTAAATATTTGTTTTCCTTGAGGAGAGGGCATGTTAGGAAAATCAGTCAGCCAGTTGTGCCATGGTCTCCAAATTTACCTTTTACCTCGGGGTGTTTATTAGCATCAAATGTCAAACCCTGGTGTTCAAAGCAAGAGACTGAGTATCCACGTGCTGCGAATCACTGAAAGTGAAAGAACTGGGCTCTTTAAAGAGTCATGCCTGGTCCCGTGCTACCTTGAGGTGAGGGGAGGAAACCTCCATAAAGACCCCTTCCCCATCTGTGAGCTGTTTAGGCTCATGCACCACAACGAGTGAATGAACCCAACATTTGTCGGTGCATCTCGTCTTATACATCAAAAAACAATACTGTAGCATGATTGATTATGTTACATAAACAGATAGTCACCAATCCCCTATTGCATTAAGACACATAGACAGAATCTTTAGAATGAGAAAAATTATACAGACAAGGGTAGATGCTTCGGGCATAGGCAAAGTGGCCTAACAGCCAGTACAACATTTGCTTTTGGGGGTGGAGGAGGGATCCTAATGGTGGTTAGGGCTGTGCTCATCTCTGAAAATACTAAAAATCTCTTAATGTCGTACCTCGAGTGGGCATTAAACTCACAGTACACAACTCAATAATGTTGACAAAACACAAAGCCAAAACGTTTGCTGGTGTGAGTAGGAAAGTGGAAGTTAATTCATGATTAGTTCTAACCTTTCTGAGATATCTATAAGGTAATATACAGCTTTGTGAGCAAACTGCACTTCGTCAAAGACACTAATTTAGACAGATTCGAGTAGATATTAAGAAACCTGTGCCACTACAGCGATGTTTTTTCAACAGCAGGGGAGGTACGTGAAGTGGGTTCAGTATCTTGCTCTGGGATAACCAGTCTCCTTCCTCTTGTGTTCAGAGTGAGGTCGCTTCCTTTGGTTAAGTCCTCAAAGGGATTGTCCCTTAAATGTTTACATTACTTATGTGTATTCGTTTGGGGAGAGTTAACAAACTCCGGAGCCTGTTGCAGCTGTGTACCGATCAGTGTAGCCTACCCCAATCTGAGCAACGTGACAACCTCCTCGGGGAGTTAAGGGAGGTCAGGTTCACTGACTTCCCGTGACAGTTTCTGTTCAAGGCATATGGCCGCTGCCTCCCAGCGAAGCAGAGAATTGTCCAAACAAACCATTTCAAGTTGGGGAACATTCTATGGAGATGTAAGATGATGCCAGCGACTATAGGAAGAGAAGATTTTTGGTTTTTTTTTTGTTTTTGTTTTTTTATTTTTCCTTTAACTTAATTCCTTTTCAGTAAACAGGCCAACTTAAGTAATAATAGTTTGGATTCAGACCCCATGTTGCTTGCTCACTGGTTTCATGATCTTTGGGAAGTCCTCAAAGCGGTTTTCAAACTGTGGGTCTAGACCCCTTTGGGGTTGAATGATCCCTTCAGAGGGGTCATCTAACACCATTGGAAAATACAGGTGTTTATCCTTCATGACAGCAGCAAAGTTATAGTTGTGGAGTAGCACAAAAATAGTTTTATAGTTGGAGGTCACTGCAACATGAGGTACTGTACTAAAGGATGCACCATTAGGAAGATTGAGACCCACCGAATTAGCTAACTTCATCATATGTTAAAAAAAAAAACTGCTGGGGGTGGTGGGAGTTAAGTTACAGAAGTAAACGGTGTGATGCTGGGTCGATGATCCCAGAGCACACGGGAAGTAAGAGGGAGCCCCAGGAGTCTCACGGTGTCAGCACTCTACTCCCAACATGGCGGGCTGCACAGCTGCAGCCTCCCTTCTACCACAACCAGCAAAATTAAAGGAATATAGACAGAGTGTGGAAGACGGCTCAGCCAGGAGTTTGGGGGCTGTATTCTATCCAGAAAACATGCCGAACACAGCTCTTCCTCTTCCCCTGTGCAATAGTGAACAAAACTAACGTCTGCACAAACGAGGAGAGTATGTACTGACTCCATTTTCACGGATCTTCTCAGATTTTTGATTTTAAATTCAGATTTAAGCTGCCTTTGTCTAATGTCACCCATATAGGAACGCAGGAATGGAAAACAATAGTAGCTAGTCATCCAGGCACTCAGGAACATGATCTTTTCGCGAATTTAAATCTACAATTTGGGAAATAAAAAAGAAGCAGTAGCTGTATTTGTTGGTCATCTTCCCTGGGGTTCTTGAAAGACAAGAGGTCTTAGCTATTCCAGGTTGCAGACGTCCTTATGGTAGATCGCATTCATCCTCCAAATCATTTTAGCCACATCTAGAACTACAGACATCTGTCCATGCTGAGGGGCTTGTCCTCTACAATCTGTGCTCTGTATTTGTGTTCTAGATTAATGCATGTGGCAGTTGTCTAAAATGCCAAGAGGCTATTTCACTGTTCTTTAATTAAACAATGAGCGTCAAATTTGGAACCTATTTCAAGCAAGTTGCTCTTCCAAAAGTAGACAGTCTAGCTCACATCACATGCAGAAAACAATCCCACACTCCTATTAGACTTTCGTCTTTTGCAGCTAAAGATAAAACTTTATTTTATCAGGTAACTCTTAGAAAGTACTCCCCAATATTTATTTGGCCAAGGACTCCTTGAAATCTGTTTTGCTCGAAGGGTAGGCGGCTCTGTCCCTTGCTTCGGTGACATATCGTGTTTCTGGAGCCTCAACTCAGCTTGACACACAGGTTATCCACACAGCCATCATTCTCTTATGTATGGGAAGCCAAGCTATGTGTGCGAGCCATTCTTCTTTCCTTCATCACGAGCCCTCTCCGCTGACCCTTCCAGTATAATTTCTTTGCACTGCTAGCAGATACCAAGAGTCTGCCCTCTTCCCTGTTCTCAGAAAAAGGAACTTGGAGATGAGGGAAAATTTGTATATGCTACAGCAATCAGAGCCCATCCATATAAGGCATAGGACCCACATGGCTGCTGTATTAACATCTCCTTGCGTCTCCAAGTAATTTCCCGTGATGGGCAGAAACATTTTTATCTGTGTAGCATCCCTTTTTAGCTGTGTAGCATCCCGAGCTACGCTGTACCTGGTCCTAGCTTGTAACTGAATCACTGGTCATCACAGAGAGCACAGAGCTAGACCACTGCTGGCAGCTTCTGCGTGCTACGGCTCAGCAGCAGCACTCATGGTGCCCTGGAGGCTTTGTGGCCTGGACAAGGAATGCAGTGCCCCTGGCAGCAGCCATTAAGTGCAGAAGGAGCCATTCATTTTATAGGAGGCCCCAAGTCAATGCGCTAGGAGCCAACAGGTAGCCGATGAACCAAGCAGGGCAGGAGGACTTAATGCTGGATACTAGACCTTCCTGAGTGAGGAGAGGAGTCCTATGCTCCATCACATAACAGAGGAAGTAAATGGAGTCCGACGAAAGAAATTCGTATTTTAACACCGGAATACAAATCATCTCATTTCTTTTCATCGAGTGGTTTCACACCCACTGACTCTTCACACATCGACAGAGGGAAAACGATAGGAAAGACGTGAGTCACACTCATCACGGGGTGGGGGGGAGGTAGGGTTCAGGGCGTCAGAAACAACTAGCGCTGCTTTCTGGGAGGTCAGTTGAGGAGAGAGACGCAGAGGTGGAGGGAGGCTCCGGGACTCATTTATAGAGATAGCCTTTCTCATTTGGGTGACATCGAGTCACACACATCACCTAACCTGCAATGCTGCCTTGCCCAGGGAGAGCCCCACCTTTCCTATCTGCTCATTTGGGGGTCAGACACCACCAAAATGAGAGTTACCAGTTTATCAAAGTGTCTGGGGAGAGACTGTCCTTCCAGATGTTCATTCAGATGTTAAGCATTAGTTCTGTAAGGACAGGGACTTGGCTTATACGGTCTGTTTTACAGACCTTTATTTGTGAGAAAGACCTCACCATGTTCCTGCAGTCTTCTGCACTGCCTTCCTAATCACAGGCAGCAGCACCATGCCCAGTTCTGTGTATCTCTGATTCTAACTATATGGTTAGCAAAAGAACTCAAATGTAGGGTCAAAATGAATTACCAAGTTACTGGAGTACTCGGGGCTTCTGGTTACCTACCATTCCCTAGTTTCTTGGTTATTTTCCATTCCCACATGTCATTCTGTCTCTGTCTTTTCCTTCCTAAGTACATGTCCTTAGGCAGTTTGCTGTGCCAGAAACGCAATGGCGAGCAAATCTTCTTCCCAGTTCCTTTGGATCTTAGCATTCTTGTTGAGAGAGACAAACGACAAAGGCTATAGGCTTTCAAAGTAGATGGAGACACACCAGGAGCCTTGGTTAATCACTGGACCATCTCTCCAGGCCTTGTCTGTGCTTCTTTAGGCCTGGAAAGATGGCTCGGCGATTAACAGCACTCGCTGCTCTTGTAGAGGACTGGGGATTGGTTTCTAGTGCCCGTATTGATTATCTTACAACCACCTGTAGTTTCAGCTCCAGGGGACCCATGACATTTTCTGGCCTCTACAAGCACCTTCCTATACAAGAACAAACACTGACACAGAAACACGGAGAGATACACAGACCCATAGATACAGACACACAGAGAGGGAGAAGAAGAGAGAGGGAGGGAGGGAGTGAGGGAGGGAGGGAGAGAGAGAGAGAGAGAGAGAGAGAGAGGGCACAGACACACAGAGAAATACAGACATACAAACACATGCACAGATAATCACACACAGTGTAAAACACAAACACACAGGCATGCACACACAGACAGATACACAGCACAGACACACAGACAAAGATACAGGCACAGACACACACACACACACAGAGTCACAGACATATAGACATGCCTACACACACAGACACAGACATGTATGCACACACAGATACATACATGCACACAGACACAGATACACACACAGACACAGACATGCACACAGACAGACAACTTACATAACATAAATGATGAAATAAATCACAGATGAGCTCCAGCTGGCCTTCTCCTCCTAGACTGGGAAGAAGCCAGTCTAAAGTGAGGAGAGGGATATGCAAAGGCTCCAGACAGGAGGAGAGCACCGCTGTCTTAGAAACTCAGAGCTGTGGCCATAGACGTGAGAGCCAGGGAGAAGAGTGAAATACAGCAGAGATAGCTTATAGTGAAATATAGTAGAATAGGTTAGGGCTTCCTAACCTGACATTTAAAAAGTTAGTTTTATTTATACGGGTGTTCTGCCTACACGTATGTCTGTGAAACACACAGGTGCTGGTGCTCATGGGGGCCAGCAGAGAGCATCAGGTCCCCTGGAACTGGAGTCACAGACGGTTGTGAGACATCACATGGGAATCTAATCTGGGTCCTCTTCGAGAGCAGTTAAGTCCTCTTAACTGCAAAGACATCCCTCCTGCCTCTGTTTGCAGATGAGGATCCTATCTGAATATGAAATCTTAGTTTGCATATGAGAACTCTGCTTTTCCTACAAACCTAAGGGAATATGTAAACAACTCCCTACTGAGAGTGTTTGCACCCATGCCTGTGTTTCCAGCTCCATGGAGGCTGGGGCAGGTGCATCTGGAACTCAAGGCCAGATTTCCTAGTGAGGCCACACCTAGAAGAGGCCACTCTGGTGATAATGGATAGGAGCAGGGGCAGAAAACTTCAGTTGTTCAGGAGAACACTGGATTTAAAGGCACCCCTGTCATAACACAGAGAGAAGCTAGGTAAGTGGATGGAAACTCATGGGAATAATGCAGAAGGATTCTCACCCTTTGAGTGACACTGGCTTGCAGGCATCCGCAAACACTGTGCCATCTGATAATTCCTAGTGGTAACATTCCCTGATGTCGGACATAAACAGGCAGAGGAAGGTGCGGTATCCTTGGAGCCAATGGAAGTGAAGGCTATGGACTGAGAAACAGGGAGTTGTCAGCTCTATCAAGCCATGGCCACAGGCGGATCTTACCAGGACCCCAAACAGTAACTTTACCCAGAAACATTCGCTTGTACCAACAACATAGGTAAGAAAGAGTCTTCTTGGGGAAATGAAATGGATTGAAGCACGGGCATGAGCTGCAAAAGAGGGTAACGAATGCTTGTGCAAGGAGAGAGAACCGAGCTGATGGTTACTGAGAGGCGGGAGGTGAACAGTCAGTGGCCCAGCGGTAATTAGACAGATTACCAAACACACGTTGCTTTAAACATTAAGATGCATGAGATTAATTTGCTTTTCTTTTTATTTATTAACCCTTTTATTCATTTGCTTTTCAAATGTCCCCATTCCCAGTTTCTCTTTCATAAACTCCTGTCCCATTCCCCCTCCCCTTTGCCTCTGCTCTCCCATCACTCACCCACCCACTCCTGCCTCATCACTCTAGCATCCCCCTACACTGGGCATTGAACCTTCACAGGACCAAGAGCCTCTCCTCCCATTGATGCCCCCCGACAAGGCCATCCTCTGCTATACATGGGGCTGGAGCCACGGATCCCTCTGTGTTTACTCTTTGGTTGGTAGTTTAGTCCCTGGGAGTTCTGTGGTTGATAGTGTTCTTCCTATGCGATTGCAATTAATTTGCGTTTCAATATAATTGCTTATGAGAATAATGAAGCATGGAGGTCAAAGCTACATAAATATAAGACATCAGTAGAGCACAGTTCTGGAAAGATAAGAATAAATGGATTTCAGAAAGAAAGAAGAGCAGGCAAGGCAGGGAGACAGGGCAGCTTCTCGGTTGGAATAGAGGAGAAGGGGATCGAATGGGAAATGCAAGTAGCTTTGCCTATACAGTGCTGAAGTTGAGGGATATGCATGAAATTTAGTAGGTTCGTGCAATTATGTGGGAGCCACAAACAAAACACTCAATAAGTAAACTATTGAAATAATAATTGATTTGCTTCCGTGAAATGAGGCATTTATCTTTCAATCACAAAAGCCCATTATGATAAATCACAGCCAACAGATCAGCCCCAAACAGCCTCTAAGCACGACCTAGTCATTATCTCTCTGTGACTCCTGTAAGCAAGTGACACATCAGGAATAATGACTCACGAGGAAGATGGTGGGATTGGCACCTACGAAATGAGCCCCACACCAGGACATGCCCTTCACAAATTGTTTTCCAGACGCCTTAATTGCCTGTGTTGATCCTCTGATCTCAGTGGCATGTTGGCAAGTCAGACAAGAAGGCTTGGATCACCAGGTAAGATGGAGGGAAGCTCTTCTGCCCTTTGATTGTTGCTGACTAAACCCAGCACAGAGGCGTTTAATGCACTGGGTGCCACTTGCAAGAGGGATTTGTTCCGAAACGGAATCAGTCCTGTCTAAACAGAAGGAAAAGACTAAAACAGCAGGAAAACTAACGGTTGGTTGTCTGGTCTATTTCTTGTAGGCAGAATGTTAAAAATAAAATGAAAAAAATATGAATAAAACTTGAAAAATATTTAAACCTGAGGTCATTTTTCAGGAAAGAAAAAGTATGCATCTAAGACAGGTATTTTTCCTGTATACCGATCCAAGTCACATACTACTGGCACGGTCTTTATGGTGGGGGGGGGGGGGAGGCAGGTGGGTTCTAAGCCACAGCACAAAGCACATCTGTCTAAGGACTGGGCTCAGTAGGCGAAGAACCTCTAGAAGGGCACTCAGGCCCTATCTCCCCCTGACAGCATAGGCTGAGTATTCTAGTCTGGGTTGAGGTGTGTTTCCTGCAAATAAACACTGAAGTACTTCAGGTTTTAAGATCTTCTGGCTCCCTAAATTTGAAAGTAAGGTCTTTGAAGAGGTCATTAAGTTAAGTGTGTCAGTGTGGGTTGATGTTAATCCAGTGTTCTTGCATCCTCATAAGAAATCAGGACACCAAAAGGCACAGAAACAAGATCCCGTGAAGACACAGTGCTACAGAGATGGTGGCTGTCCAATCCAAGGACAGATACTGAGGAAAGAACCAACCCAAGGACAGATACCGCAGAAGACACCAATCCAAGGACAGATACTAAGAAGGGACCAATCAAAGGACAGATACTGAGAAGGAGCCAATCCAGGAACAGACGCTGCAGAAGGGACCAATCCAAAGACAGATACTGCTGAAAGGACCAATCCAACCATAGATACCGAGAAAGGCCCAATCCAAGGGCAGATACCGAGAAGGGACAGCCCTGGCACCTCCTTGATATTGTATGTCTGCCTCCAGAATTCCGAGAAAACACAGTTCTCTTGTTTAGAACGTACATGAATTGTCTGGAAGCTTTAGGAAGGTAATGAATGTCCCGCGCACTCTTCACCGCTCCCCACCCCCATCCCACCTCTTCCTCGTCATGGATACACACCAGGCTGTTCTACAACCTGTGCTCATCAAGGGGGCAGATCACGAGAAACGCTTCTCGTGCTTTGTGGCACGCGCGTATCATTTCCGGCCTTCTTCTGTTTGCCAGGATTTTCTCTGCCCGGAATTCTTGACATCGTAGCTATCAAGTCAAAATCCAGAATGACTTTCAAATCCCAGCCACACCCCTGCCGCCCTGGGAAGGCTTCATTGCTCTTCTGTAATCTAAGTCACGCCAGATTTAAGGCCCAGTGAAACACTATTCAGTCCCCACACCAGGACTTAGTGCAGGGAGCTACACGACCTTTCTCCTAAGAGCTCAGTGCTTCTATTTTCATCTCCCCTCAGTCTTTGAGGTACGGGTTCATCACTGATCCTCCTGATGAGATACTCCTCACCCCCCTCCTACACTGGCCTCCAGGGAGCCTCGGGAGCCTCTTTAGACAACCAAGTTCCATACTCTTCCTCTGATAACTCTCTGGTAGGTCAAGCACAATCGGCTTTCCCTACCCACATCTACCTAAAGCAAACATGGGGACGAAGCCACATTATAAAATACAATCGGGGTCCTCACAAGTGCTTGGAGGCTTTCAACTTCAGCTGCCAGTAGTCTTAGCCGTGTGGAGGGATGTCGAGAGGAAGGAGCACACATTGTTGGGTTCATACAACCTCTCAAGACGCTAGTGAGTGGGCCAGGCTTTTGGCCCTTCGAGAACGGATGCCATGGGCCTTCAAAGATGGCTGGAGCCAGTGATTTGCAATGTCCCTGCAGCTATTCTACCAAACTCCTCAGCAGCTGCTTGCCGCACACCCGTTTCTTCTCAAATATTTATTTCCCGAGAGAGGTATGCCTTCTTTAAATCACTGGCTGCTCTCTCCACCAGCCACCACCTCATTCGGAACACGATTCTGTTCCAGCTAAGCCGCTTAGAGATGCTCAACCCTAGGAGAGAACCGCCCCAGGAACTCCATTCAAATAGCAGCTCTGGTGTTTGTTTGGGTCTTCACTGTGTTCTCAGCCTTGTTCGACTATTCAATTCCTTTTCAATTACTGCATGAAAAGAGGCAGGTGAGCTCAAACAGCCTGAGCCTGCATAATTAAAACCATGCCATAAAGAACAATGAGCAAGGAAAATACAATTATTCTGGCAAATAACTCATTAACAAATAGTGTCTGTCACCGAGGCAATAAAAGGCATGGTTGGCTTTTTTTTTTATCAGTGATGGACTGAGGGATGAGGCCAGGGGGACTAGATTTTAAAGAGAAAAAGAGTACACAGTACGGAAAATTAATGAGTTTCTTGAGTCTCCAGTGTCCTAGGGCGGTGGGGAAAGCATCTATGATCCAATTTAATAACTCAGACTTGAAAGGTCCTAATTTTGATCAGACCAGTACAGTCAGTCCATCATAAAAAAAAAAAACACAAAAAACAAAAAACAAAAAAAACAAGGTCACATCTGCTCATTAGAGCGGCAGACATACATTGACTGCGTCCTGTGTGATGGCATTCTACTAAGTGTTGGGGACAGCAGGCATCACCTCTCATCTCTATAACTGCCACGGAGAGGAGACAGAATAAAACTTCAACAAATGTCAATACTGGAGACAGGAGGGAGAAGTTATGGTTTGGGTTGACACTAGTTTTTGCACATCTAACTTAATTCCTTCTTGCTGTCCCCATTTTTTTTCTCGAACTCACAGCTATTTGGCTTCTGTCGGACCTAGAGAACACATCACTCTGTATTTTGCTGGTAGGAGAAGTCTGCAGCACATGCTGGCCTGTGGGCCCAGGTGGGTGTTGAAGCACAGGAAATTCGAGTAGGAACCACTAATTGCCAGTGAGGGAAATGATAGTGACATCATCATGTCAAATAAACCACTGTCTTCAAAGCCTGACGTATATTAGCACAAGACCCGAAGGGTACATATGTGTGCATGTAATTTTAGCAAGCGTTAACTATGAATAGGCTAGAAGTGTTTCCCATGCTGGTGTTAAAGGAACCTTGGTGGGATCAGGGGTGGGGAGGGGAAGCTTGATAGCTAGTGGCGATCAGAAGGAACGCCTTAGAAGAGGAGTTTCTTAATTTTATTTGATTTGTTCGTAAGAGGCTACACTACTATTTTACGAGAGATGCTAAGCACTGTAAGATACTAATGTATACATAAAAATGACAGCTTAGAAGAGATTTCCATCTGACTTAACCATACGGATGCTTCCAGATCAGAATACACACGAATCACTGCCTGAACGTTAGTGGACTGAACACAGCATGGGGAAATAGCTTCTAACGGCATCCAGTCAATGGCCATCGCCATGTTAAGTCACACAGAGTTCAGTGCTGGTCGGGAGGTACAGTTAGTTCGGGAGGAGCTGGGTCAAGGCTGAGACAGACTCCTTTCGGCCACTGATATTTTCAGGTTCATCATGGTAGTTTGATATGTTACTCAGAGTTGGCTGTTCTAAATAAAAGTGTTGACGGTCACTCTCCCAACCATGGGCATGGCAGGGGCAATGCTGTGCCTAGACAGGCTGTCTCTGAAGTCTAATCCTAGCTCTGGTGTCGCCAGTGAAGAGCATTTCTATTAGTGTCTTCCATGTGCTTTTTATAGCTCTTGGTTTTTTCTTTCTTTCTTCTTCTTCTTTTTTTTTTCATCTGGCTCAGGGATGAGAAAACTGTGCCCTGTGGGCCAAATTGGGCCTTCTGTCCACATTTCACATTTTTAAGTGTTTTGAAAAGAAATCAAGAGAGAAATAATAGTTCCTTTAAATTGAATTATTTATTTTATTCATTTTTGCTTGGTTGGTTTAAAACAATGTCTCATAATGTAGCCGAGGCTGGCCTAGAATACAACGTAGAATAGCTAGGCTGGCGTCAGACTAATAGCAATCCTTTTGCAATCAATTTTCTCTCTCCCTTCCTCTCCTTCTTTCCCTCCCTCCCTCCCTCTCTCCTCCCCTCCCCTTCTCTCTCATTAATCTTTCTCTTCTCTGTGTGACTATGTATCTGTCTATGTGTGTACACACACACACACACACACACACACACACACACACACACACACACAGACATGTTCCTGTGGGAAGAGATTGCATAAGAACATGTCTACACATTCATATGGAGGGCAGAGACCCACTTTCGATATGACTCCTCAGAGGACCCGTCTCCCTGTTTTTTGAAACAGCATTTCTTGCAGGTATGACCTTGCCAAGTAATCCGGGCTGGCCAGCCAGTGGGCCCCAGGGATCTGTCTTCCCAGAACTGGGGTTCCTGGCAGAGTGCCATGCTTTGTTGTGTATGTAAATGCTGGAGACTCGGGTCTTAGAGCTCACCAGAAAGCACTTTACCAACTGAGGTATCTTCTTGGCTTTCTACTTTGGTTTTCAAGACAAGGTCTCACTGTAGCCCAGACAGGTCTGGATTTCACATGCATCACGAAGTGGTCTCAAACTTAAGGCAATCCTCCTGCCTGAGCTTTCTGAGCATGGGATGCGATACCAGTTCCTGGCATCTACATTGTCTGAGGCTACACTTAAGAGTGGATGAACAAAGCTATACTGGGGCCTGGCCAGCCACACTCATTAGCTTGTGTCACTACAGCAGAACAGAGCAGTAGAGACAGAGACCCCATGGTCTGAAAAACCTGTGGTATTAACTCTCTGGTTCTTTCCAGAAAATATTGACTGATCCTTGATCGCACAATGATGGGAATTGGAGCACCATGACCACAGTGTAGAAACATACTCCTTGTAGATATGTCTCTGGAGAGGCTACATACACACATGGTTCATAAAAGCTACAATCACCTGCTCGTTCAAATGACAGAAGCGAGAATATCGAGCATGAGAAGGCATCTAAAGCAGTCTTTGTGCAACGCCAGTAGCCCCCTCCAAAATCACACTGCAAAGTATTTTATGTAGGAAGAGAACTGGGAAGCAAAACAAAATCCTGCAAACTTGTTCTAAAGAGAAGAATGTAGGGCAGCCTGTATGCAGATTGAAACAATGTATTGACTTCATGTTCTGAGCACTTGCGAACATTCAGTTTTTACAATGAAGAAACTCCTACTCCCGCTCTCTAGACGGTCTGCACATTCCCGGAAGACTGCTGTGCTGCCTACAGAACTCAGCAGACAGATGGTCACTGCCGCTGTTCAGTCGGTGACAAATGCAACCGAGTGGATTTTGACATAGTTCTAGGCTGAAAGGGGAGGGGCGAGTTGAAAACACAGCTGCTATTGTCCAAGCAGATGCCTCAGCAGCATACTGAAATCAAGACAATGACCGCATCTTACATTAAACCACTTACTGAGAGTTTCCCTGGAGCACTGGGGAGATTGCTCCGAGGTTAAGAACATACCCTGCTCTTGCCGAACCAAGTTCAGTTCTCAGCATTTATCCGGCAGCTCACAACTGCTTGCTTGTAACTGCAGTTCCAGAGGATCCAATGCCCTCTCTGTTTTCTGCAGACACTGAAGTCATGCACGCACACACACATAAAGGCACACAATTAAAAATAAAACCAAAAGTATCCCCATATTTACGTGTAAAATATACGACAAATACTGACTTGCTTTTTAAATTTTATTCTATCTTTAATTATGCATATGTGTGTATCTGTGTATGAGCATGTGCAGATACATGTAGGGTACCCACAGAAGGCAGAGGCATTGCATTCCCCTGGTGCTTGAGTTACTGGCGGTTGTGAGTCACGGAAAATGAGTGCTGGGAACCAAACTTGGTCCTTGGAGGAACAGCCAAGCCTCTTAATCACCAAGCCATCATCCTCCCAGCCTATGACTTCCCTTTTGAAATGATAGGATGTTAATATACCAAATGATATCACGTGTTCAACCCAGGAGTCACAAACACAGACATAACTGGTAAACTTCCACTGGCGATATTGCATAATTACCTTCCTAAACCAGAAAATTAGCCAAGTATTTTCTTTCCCAGAGACACCCATGAACATCTGTCAGAAGTATTTGTTCCTCGGTTGGCTTGTAACATAGCACAGCTGTACTGACTGTCTGAGCAGATACAAACCGGTGAAGAAAAATGTTTACAGACTCCAGACCTATGAAATGTTCTACTGAGAAAACGTTGTCTTGTACATGTGTGACATAGAGCCAAGGAGATTCACATTGTGGGAGGAGGAGACCAATCAATCCAGGGAGCTCGGGTCTGATTGACAGCACTTCTCACACTAGCCTCTTTCACAAGAAACAGTGGAAAACTGATCGTGTTTAGGTGAGCATGTTATAGGACAGGACAGGAAGTGGAGGGAAGTAAACATCAAAACACAGAAACAGCAATTGAAAGACCGCGATTATAGTGATTAACAAAGTCTTTGGGCCTGGATTTAAACCATGTGCATGATTGAAGGGTATGTTTACGGAGTCAAAAGTCTGCATAATTAGACACATATTTAGTTAAAAAAGAAAGGAAAAGAAAGAACGAGGGGGCTGTAGTGCATTCTATTTTCTGAATACCGATGCCTGCTAGCATTTCACTTAGCTCCTTTGAAAGTAGTTAGGACTAATATATATTGTTATCATAAGTTGTGAGAGGGTATTGGAAATAATTAGCATGGCTGCGATGAAAGGTGAAATAAATGGTAAGTTGTTCTCTTCCCGAAGGATTTTAACTGAACCTCACTTCAGATGGATCACACTAGCCTTTCTGTTTCTGGAACAATTTCTTTATTCCTCCTCCCGTTTTCTCCTGTGTCCACATCTTCTTTTCTCTCTTTGGACAAGGACCAGGTAAGACAGCCTCTGGGAACTGATCCTCGATGGGGAGGTGCGAGTCTGGGAGGCTGGCAATCGCCCTTGGGATCCGTAATGGATCTGTGCTTGGTTGGGAGACTGACTCCCAGCATGGTCTCATATCATACATGTTTCTTGATGGCTAGATAACGGGCAAATGTCTTACCAAGTGTCTACAGGGTGTGTGGAAAGAGTCTGAGAGCAGTTCCCTCATAGTGTGTTGTCTAAGGAAGAGCCCTGGACTTTGGGGGTCTCACAGGACATTAACATGGTGACATTCCTAACAGGTAAGACCACGCCTGGCAAGTGTGTTTTAATTCCGCGTCATCCTGACACTGTGCTGTGACCTCAGGGATGCTTGCATTAGGTTTGTAACTGGGAAACTTAGTGTTCATTTTCACGATGCATTTAAATGTGTAAATAGTTTCAAGTAGATTAAAATGCCTACTCTCGCCTCACCTTTCCTTCTGAGCCGAGGAAAGATTCCTGTTTATCTATTTCAGCTCAAAGCAAGTAACTCCACATACATGGCTTCTGGAAAATATGGTCCAGATTCTAATAAATTGGCTCATAATATAAACGCTGGCTCACTTTAAACTCTCCTAGCTACCTTTATACACGTTTATACACGTTTATGTTGGTCTCTAGAAACTGTGCCTGAGAATGAGCAGCATACCATTCACACGCATAGACAGACAAACTCGCACACAGACAGACAGAAGAATGTCTGGGCATCTTTATAAACTCTGATTGATGGAGTTCGTGTCAGCGTGTCGCCCTTGAGAGAGTCACCTTTCTGGGCACCAATTTCTTCATGTATGTAACAGAGGTAATCATACTGCATCCATCAAGGACTTATAGGGATTAAACAAAATGATTACTGCAAAAGAGTCTGGAATGTTCTCTAGCTCGTCAGGAAATTACCTCGCCTGGATGTATCTTTTTCTATAATCCAGGAAGCATTGATCTTAGGAAATAAAATCCAGATCCTCTGTTTGAACAACCGGGAGGGGCCTTCCACCTTCAGAGCTCCGCAGGCTGAGAGAAGACCTCAGTTCCAGTGGCAGGCAGCAGCTCTGTCTATCCCAGCCTGCACCCCCATTCCCTCCCAGGTCAGCCATCTCCAGAGAGCACTCCCAGCCAGAATCTGAAGATTACTCTCCATCACGATCTTTCCCAGAAACTTGCTTTAAGTGTATAGGTTGAAATATATTAAAATATCTATCTTCCACATTATCCTGGAGTTGCCTTGAAGGCCTCAGGCTTGAAGAAAACGGGGCTGCTAAACCTCCAGATTCTAAGTTGAAAAGACCAGTGGTTCTGGATGGAGCCGCCTGCCTTCTGAGCTTATGAACAGAATCAAGTTAGAGACCTGACCCTGGCTGACCACGGAAACTGTACGGAGCCACACACCTTCCAAGCTCACTGACAGAAAGCGAGTTAGAGTTGGAGCCCTGCAGCAGTTGTGACAAGGCAAGACTAAGACACTGGGCATGCTTCCTGCTGAGTGGCTTAGTGATAAGCACAAACTGTTGAGGGATAGGCAAAACTGGCCGCTATGTATAGAAAGTCGGGAAGGCTGGGATGGGGCGGTGGCTCAGTGCTAAGCAACACTCGCTACTCTTGCAAAGGACCCAGCTTTGGTTCCCAGCACTCACATGGCAGCTTACAGCCATTCTTAATCTAGTTCCAGGAGATCTAGTATTGTCTAGCCCCCAAGAGCACCAGGCATACACATGTGACACGCACATACATGCAGACAAAGCACTCATCACAGAAAAGAAATATAATCATTTCTTAGGAAGTTAGGAAGGCACAAGGGCACAGCTTATAAATTGTTAAATCTTCCTACTCCTCCCAACTTGAGGCCTCCGGATGAAATCTGAAGCTGGCACTGGCTTTGCTGGTTTTGCAGCTGGTGACCCACCAAGAAAGGCAAGGCCTGGACAAGAGGACAACAGCCTGCGTTCCCCTCCCTTTGCAGACTTGGAACATGAATGTGCTGGTTGCTAAATACTCACAAGGAAAGCAACTGGACAATAAGTCCTCTTGTAGTCCATCCAAAGGGACCATGTCCACAATGGGGGTAGCCTATCATGTGACTGCATTGCCACTCCCAGAGACATGGAATCCACCCCCATGGTGGTATCAGAATTTGGAGAGGAGCACAAAAGCCAGGCTATGTGAAGTGTTGTATTCCAGCAACAGCACCCGTGTACCAGGATCCTGCATCCAGAGACCAAGGCAGAGGAGTAAAAAAAAAAAGCATACTGGGATTCCCTTCCACTTTAACCACTAGAGTCACAGAACCAGGACCGAGACCTCACAAAGCAGCAACACTGCAACATTGTTGCATTAGAGGGGCAGTCTACCAGCATCACAGAACAGCAACAGTGCAACATTGTTGCATTAGAGGCGCAGTCTACCAACAACACAGCCCGCACAGCTGTATGAGGCTGCTGCAAGCGCCCGGAGGCGGCCTTCCTGCCTAGACCGAGAGCAGAGACTTCTTTTCCTCTTTGGCTATCATTAGCCAAGTCTCTTTTCTCTCTACTCTCCTGAGAGAATCAGTGCATTATTACCCTACTCACCATTCTGTTCATTTTGTTAACAAAACAAGGGAAACTCAGACCAAACACATTTTAAGAAGCAGAGACCAGCTCTATTCTCTTTCCTCAAAGACTGTACAGTAAAAACCTGCCAACATCCTTTCTCAATCACGTTTCCCAAAAGCTTAGTACTTGGACATGAATGTTCACTCCCGCCTAAAGTTTGGCACATCTGACCATATATTCTTCAAATTTGCCAAATTGGCTGACTTTTTTTTTCTTTTTTTGAAAAAGCAAGTGGAGAAAATTGGAAAAATTAAAGTGAGATGTTGTAACTCGTGGCAGTGTTCAAAAAGATAATTCATTTCATGGATAATAAATCTATTAAAAATTCATACTAAATCATGGTAGATTGTTTTCCCAGCTAGGTTTTGACAAGTTTGAAATCTGTGTAGAGATATGATATGCAAATGAATATAAATTAGTAATATACAAAGGTGCCCGTTTCCAAATTCTGTTAAAAATTGTTGACTTCTCACTTTTTTTTTTTTAGTTTTAGATACTTCTAACTAATGAAAGAACAAACAAAACCAAAATTCCCTATGTAGGAATACATTATAAAGACATATGTGGCATGTGACGATAAACTGCTCTCATACAATGTGCATGTATGCTCATAGTATTGGAATGAATAGGGAGGCGCTGGCTGGATGCTCTCACGAGCTTCACTGTTAATCATCATGATCAATGGGATCGGACGACTACTTAAGGGCCTCATATTCAATCACACATCTTGGGTAGTTGGACTTTGACATTTTGTCCATAAAGATAGGTGTGTTGGGTCTGTATTCATTTTTATGTAGTGTGTAGGGTGGGCTTCTCAAAGTAACAACTCAGAATATCACAGAGAGAACTGATGTGGAATACAGACTTGTCATTCATATATTATGTATATATATACACATATATACATGAATATATTCATATATTTATGTGAATATATACCTATATATGAAAATTCATTTTTGGTAATATATATACCATACAAAGTGCCATACATCTACAATCCCTCCTTTCTTCAATTTCTGATTAATCAAAACATTCCATCTTAACCCCTCAATTTCCATGTTAAAATATTACATAATTGGAAAAATCTGAGAAAATACTATATTGTCATTCCCATTTGAAAAGACACACCAAGTATCTTGTTGTTTGTAAATAAGCCTAATTTTGCAAAAATCTTGTGTTAACTATGTGCAATAGATCTCCATATTCTTATACTGGGTACAAAGGTACTTGACTGGAAATGCCACTCTGCCCCAAGGTGGCAGACATAAAGCCCACTTACTAAGGTGTGTGACAAAGACACTTGATTCTTTGTTGCCTGGATACTTCCCGCTTCCTTCTCAAAGCACAACTGGCACAATTCTCTCCGCACTGTATAACCATTCAGAATCATAACTCTCCGTTCACAGGGTTCTGTGTATCACCTTGAGGATTTGGACAGCACCCTGTCTCCATGGAGCTGTGAGCTCACTGTAAGGACTAAGAACATCAGTGAGACTGAATTTCCTGACGCCTTTTACAAAAGACACCTTCAGACTTCTCATCACGTAACCTTCAATGTGGCCTAAGTCACAAGCCCTACAGCATGTGCACTGTCTGTAAAGTGTGTCCCCGGTCATAGCATATTGGAAAGAGCATCTAACACCGGCTCAAGCACACCATCCTACATCAGAGGCTTCTACATCAGAGGCTTCTTGATAAACTGAGATCTACGGATAGCCGGTAGACTGACTGGGTAGGTAGACTCCTAGCTTTATTCCTGGAAGTAAAAAGCCAAAGCCATCCACTTAGTGCTATGGTGGTTTAAAAACCAACAGGCCCTGATGTGAGAGAATAAACAGGGAAAGAAATTTCCTCTACGGATACTTCAAAGCCTCTGCAACATCTGGAATCAGGCTCCATAAGGGATACTCCTCTGAGAAGTAAGAACAAAGGGACTTTAATAGGGCAAGCAGGAGTCAGGTTTCTTGCAATGTGTTCTCCCTGGGGAACGCATCTGACTAACCTTTCTGCACTTGAGCTGCATTAATTAACATTTAGTCATGGATTCCATCTCGAGCCCGATGAACTCAGGGCTGCAGCTGTTTCCACTGAGGGGGGGGGTATGCTCTCACACTTTAGATTCCCAGACCTTATAAATCTGGGAAATCATGTTTGATTGGCTGCTTTTACGCCAGCATTATGGATACAAATTACACATTACACACACAGATCAATACACACCCACCCTACACTGCATTGAAATCAGCACCAACATCACATCAGCCGGACTGTCCAACTCCATAAAAACAACAACAACAAACACTGCATCTGCATTCTCAACCCTTTTTATCAAGTATAAGGAGATGCTGAAGAAGTGATCAGTGACGTAGACCGCGGCCTTGGAAGAGCAATCCCGGGGCTATTCTAAGAATTAAATGTGGCTCAAATACACTAACATGGACGGGAGCTGATAACTAAGGACCACGAAGAGATGTTGCAGATACTGAGCACGGATACCCTGGTAGACACAGCTTCAGTTCCACAGGCCAAACACGTGCAAGCCGCTGTTGGGGAGCACTGTGAAGACACAGCTGTAACAATGCTTGCCGGGCCATTGAAGGGGTTTTTAATAGAAAAGGTTTATTCAAAAAGAAAGTTTTGCAAGGGAATTTATCAGATAATCCTCTGGCAACACATTCAACCAGTAACATTGTGTCAAGTTTCCATCACAGGGTCCCTGTAAAATAAGACTCCCTTTGCAAGCACGCTATAATACAGTTCCATCAATTCTGATCAAATCAAGAGTCTCATGGGCAACTGAATCTCTCTGAAGCCATGAGTGTGTGTGTGTGTGTGTGTGTGTGTGTCACTCGCGTGTGCACACAAATACGTCATCATTGTCAGTGTAAATGATAGCCAAAAGCTAATGCTTGCCCTCTCAAAATCATACTTTCAACAGAACTGATGATCAAACCACTCTGACATGGCTTCCCTTTCGTGGACACAGGACAGCGATAATTTAATCGAAACAGAAAATGTATCTTACCTGGAACCACTTCGAAAAGGAACTTTCCTGGACTTTCTTCATTGCACGGATGCTCAATGACTTTATTTCCAGGCAGGAAAATAGTCCCCTGCAAACACAAATGCCCCAAACGTCAACATAGCAGCAAGCAGCACAGAGCGGCAGCACTGAGCATCTAAGGTGCTGGGTGTGTACAACCCGATAAGCGGTCATGTGCACCAAACGCCCTCGTGTTTATGGTAATCAAATTCCATAAGCCAGAGTTATATCCGTTTACCTTTAGTACCTATTTTTGAGTAGCTCATGTGCATTAGACAACATTAACTCTGGGATCACTTTTTATATCAGTTTACGATGTGGATTGTGTGCCATCAAATTTACTGAGCGTTCTACCAACACTGTAATATCCAACGGTTAGACGAATCTAAAGCCGTCGGTATTATTTTCTCCCATTTCATGGTTGTAAAAAATTAAAGTGACAGCCTTAAAGAAACTTAGTAAAACTTCAAATTGTCTTCCTCTTGTGCCACAGTTGGTTATGTGAGCCCAAGATTGGAAATTTAGTACTAATGCAGCGTTTTGGGGAGTTTCACCTGGAGGCATGGAAGTCATGAGAATTCTTCAGAAGCTAATGTGTTGATGGCTGTTATGAGAGTGAGTGAGGCTGGAATCTTAGCTCTTCTTTTCTTTGCTTCCCACCATGGGGAGATGCACTGAGGAGACGCTGGCTCCCTGAAGGTAACCTTTACAGCACCCAGAACTGTGGGCCAACAGATTTCTGTTGATCTTACATTCCCTAGTCTCAGGCATTCTGTTACGGTAGCACAAAGACAGACTGAGAAGCTTTGACCATCCCTTCTGTTAGATCTTTCTCTATTCAGTGGATCATTCCCAGTACTTTAGACACACGTAAATGTCTATTCCATTTTAAAAATCTGTCCTTAATAACTCTTCCCACATTACATCCCATTTCCTCATTATCTAGAAACATTGCCATTTGTTCATATATACCTTTGTCTGCCCGTCTTTACACCTGTGGGTCAGGGAATGTGACCCATTGCTACATTCTAGACACTATTCAGTCCTCAATGAAACTTCAGTCTTTTGGCAACTGTTTCTTTTCTTTTTCTTCTTTTTCTTTGTTGTTTTGTTTTCTTTTGGTGAGACAGGGTCTCACCATACAGCTCTGGCTGTCCTAGAGTTCACTACGTAGATCAAGCTGGCCTTGAACTTAGAGATTCGCCTGCCTCTGCTTCCCAAGTACTGGGATTAAAAGCACCACAGCATTGAGCTCTTAATCACTGGTTCTTGAAGCGCCTGTTTTTCTGTTTTGGTTTTCTTCCGGGTTCTCTCTCGCATCTCTGTTATTAGAGTCTGATTTGCTGACTTTACTTTCCCTTACATCATTAGAACTTTCCAGATATTTGTCTAATGAGTCCCTCTCTTCTGACAATTCTTTATCCAGCAGCTCACATCCCTCCACACCTAGGACTTCAGTAACCAACTATGAGCCGTTTAACATCAGTTTATCTAGAATAACAGTTCTCCCTCAGACTACAGATCTGACAGCTTCTTTGATGTTGCTAATCGTGTATTTCAAAAGGTATTTTAAATGCAATTAAATTAAGTTAAAATGAAAATGCAATTTAATTTGGTCCTCGGCGTGAGTTCCCGATCTAAATGTCATGCGGCATCCTTCTTTACGTTGTACACTACACTTATGGAAGTGATTGTCTATATTCTGCCCCACTTCGCTGCTGGTCCGCCTTGCCTACTGCAAGCCAGTAAGTCCCACCCCTTCACTGAGGTCTGTACCATGCTTTCAGTGTCTCCCCATCTAGTATCAATGCCACCTGGGCATCCTTTAGTAACACATGTTCAGCCCCTCCTTCCCTACACAAAATAGCTTTGATTTGTTCCAGAATGAAGACCTTAATGACCCTGTCCTACCCATTTCTCTAAGCTACGTTTCTATGGTTTTCCTATGATCTAGGTAAATGCTTTTATATAAATCCTATCATGCCCTCTCCCCACCACACTAATTATTATCTCTCAGGTCATTTCATAGGCATAACATACATTTGCATTCATTGATTCTTAATTTACCATTAGTGCCTGTGCATGGTGCTAACACATGATTAAAACCAAGGAAGCATACTGTTGAGTACTCCCCCTCCCCCTTCCTCACCCCTTCCCCCCTTAAGCCCCCACTCCCACCCTCCTTCCTTCCCTCCCTCCGTGTGTGTGTGTGTGTGTGTGTGTGTGTGTGTGTGTTACATGTAACAGTAATAAAGGAGCAGTCGTGAAGTTGAGAGGAAGTAGAGGTGGATGTATACCCTTAGATGTAAAGCTGTCTTCCTTTAAGACGGAGAGATGGCTTGGTAGTTAAGGGTCTGGATTGTTCTTACAGGGGATATACGTTTGTTTCCTAGCACCCCTTGTGAAGTAGCTTACAATTGCCTATAACTCCAACACCAAGGGATCCTGCCCAAAGAGCCTCTGTAGACTCTAAAGGACCACATAATTAAATAAAAAATAAATTATAAAAATAGTTTAAAGGCCATATTCAAGAATACATTGGACTCAAAAGCCCAGGATCCCACCCTCCGTGTTATTTCATCTACTTTTCCCAGTGTGAGGTAATACTTAGTCCGAGCGGTCTTCTACTCAGCTCTAGCCCTGTCTAGGTTGGCACAGAAAATTACAGTTATCACTGAGTTCCCGCCTGGGCTTATATTGAGTGGTAAGAGTTAGTTCCAGTCTTTAATCCCAGAGGATTAATCAGGGTAATATTCCTTTCTGATTTCAGCCCTGTCGGTTTCATTGACCCTCATAATACTTCCTGGTGCATTATTAGTCTCATAGACTTCATTTGTGAGTGACGTCATTGATTTGTTGCTGGGATCTTGAATTGCAAACCATTCAGAGTACAAGGGTCTATATTTTCTATGTTAGGGTTCTAGAGCATAGCATGATGTTCAACCTGCTACAGCACAAACTGCAGTGGCCTAAGAGAAATGCATCCTTGGATGCAGGAAGTGGGTGGTTTGGAATATGTAGCAATAATCACATGCTAATAACTAGCATATTCACATTGCAATTATATTTATGCTTATCTCCAGTGGGTATAGCCTTTTTGTACAGTGCCATCGCAACTTCAAAATGCAACTTTGTAAACACCATCGTTCATGCAAGCTGGTAAACACCATCTTGCATAGTTTGGCAGCTCGGAGTTGGCAAAACAGAATCGAGAAGGACGCTGGCACTTTGATTTCAGCTCCACTGGCTATTAAAACGAAACCTCATCTCTAGTTAATATCAAACCAAGGGAGCCAAAGCCACAAGAGATTAGGGTAAGGTTAGATGTTATTGAAAATAGACATAGGGATTTTTCCTTTGGAATTTTACTCTGGGGAAAAAAGGACCTGTCTGTGTATGGGACAGTGTTCCAGGCCAGGAATCTGGTCGGGAGCAGGGAGCAGGGAGCCACTGACCATCTCAGGTGGGTGTCTGGGTACTGGAGACTCTGAACCCACTCAGTCTTACTATTTATAGTAAAGGTTCATGCTTTCTTGAACTATTATTTCATTAAATTTAAAAAAAAACTCTGCAGATCCTAACCTTTCAGAGACTTGAAGTGCCAGGATTGGGGGGTACTCAGGGGTCCCCCACATGCTTGAAGGAGAAGGGGAGGGGAGAAATTGTGAGAGGGGTTGGCTGGGAGGGGGCAGTTAGCAGAATGTGAAGTGAATAAATAAAAATAAATACAATTTTTAAAGAAGACTATGTAGAAAACATGATGTCTGATTTGCTCTTGTGTAAGAGGACTTGAATGATGACCTTCCAAGGACATCTGCCCCGATCCCTGGATCCCAAAAGGGTTAATACATCAGAAGAGAGTCTCTGTAGATGGAGTCAAATCATGTAGTCTGATAAGAGATTATCCTAGATTGTCTGAGTGAGCCCAGATCCTAATCACAAAGATCTTTAGAAGAGAAGGGCAGGGACATGGAGATTTGATACACAAATGCCAGGGGCCTCATGAAATTTGAGCTAGACAGGACTAACAGCCACAAGTCAGGGACACTGAGAATCCCCAAAGGCTCAAAACAAGGGACCACCAACCCTCCTAGAATCTTTCTGAGCTCAGCCCTGCTCTCCCTTGCTTCCAAGCTCGGGAGAGAGTGCATGGTTTTGTTTAAGCCGTAGGTAGTTATCAGGTGCAGCACGTAAGAGAAGTCACAGCTTCAGGGAAAGACTGAGAAATATTCTTCCAACGACCCCTAGGAGTTATTCACAAACCTCCGTCTGAGGTTTCAAAGAAACCCCGTTTACCAGTTGGCAAAGAATACCTGACTTTTCATTACCCCCTTGTTTTGGAGAAAAGAAAAACCTCACAGTGGAGGAGGCATTCAGAGAGATGGCAGCCTGGGAAATGCCTCTTCACCCAGAGCTCTCAGATCAGCAGGATGGAACTGTCCAACCAGCATCATTTCAGGCCCTGGCAGAAGCGCGGGCAGAAAGTACTCATGTTTACCAGTCCTCATTTGGAGAAGAGTGAGGTCCACCTCTGCCCCTTTTAGTCTATAACCAGGCACTGTCTTGCACTCGCACAGTCATTTTACAGCATTTGTTATTTCTCTTGGGAGAAGACAGGTCAACAGAAGGCAGGAGGAGCCAAATGGTGGCTTAGTAGTTTCTCTCCCTCCCCCTCTCCCTCCCCTTCCCTGCTCCTCCCCTTCCTTCTCCCCCTCTCTTCCTCCACCTGTGTGTGCGTGTGCGCGTGTGTGTGTGTGTGTGTGTGTGTGTGTGTTACATGTAATAATAATAATCAAAGGAGCAGTGGTAAATTTGAGAGGAAGTGGAGGTGGATGGGGGAAGGGCTTGGGGAGGGGCAGGATTGGGAATGGCACGAATATCACTTTCGTAGACAGAATCTCAGTATTTTATTTGTAAAGTCAAAAATTGAAATATGGTATATGCTAGAGGAGGAAGGAGAAGGGAGTGGGAGGAAGAAGAGGGGTGGGAAGAAAGTGGAGTGGGGAGGGGAAGCGACTGTGGTTGCTTTGGGAATTAAGTCTCAGTTTGAAACAAAACGAAAAGGGAATGTGTCCATGTTGTAGACTATTTATTAAGGGAAAACTCTAAGACCCTAGAGTAAAAAATCCAATAAGCCATCATCAATGGACCGGAAAATTGATGGCAAAGTAGCCCCCGTTTAAGCCTTATTTTAATTAAAACCTCTGCACGGTTAGAATGTTAGTGGAAAAGACCTAGACCTAACCTTGAGAGAAACTGCTCACAGGTAAATCTAGCACCAAAATAACCACAGACACGGACTGCGCTGTTCTTAAAGGTTTGTTTGACAAATAAGTAAAAGTATTTTTGGATTTCTTCAGTGCCACCCCACAGGTTTTCATATTAAAACTGGAAGCTGGAAGTGGGAAAGAACAAAGCCACAGCAGGAAGGAATCCTCTGGGGGCTGCAGAACAAGTTCCTTTTACATCCAGTGTCTTTCAAAGAAAATCATTCAATGCCAACTTGAGAAACAACTGTCACCTTGAAACTATTTTAACATTTTATCTGTTTAGCAGCAAGACCCCAAACGAGAGGGAAAGCCCACAGAAATAGTAACACTCTTTGGCTCTACTGATGCCTTGTTATTCTTTAGGGATTTTTTTTGTTACTCCAAGAATTCCTAGTTAGCAAGAATATTACTTTTTAAAAATACAAAATATCGAAATATAAAAATTGAAACTGTTATATCCAAGGAGTTAAGGATATAGTGTGAGGGCTTTGTTACTCTAGACGAGCAGAGCCTAGTGCTTGGGAACAGAGAACCTAGAAGATAAACCAGCTTATCACACGCAAAATACGATATCTGAGTATTAGTGCAGAATGGAATTGGGTATAGATGCAGACTTCCTTTTACTTAACCCTGCCCTTGGCAGAACAAACAAGTAAAAGAACCACAGTCACCCCTACTCTTCTCACGTATCACAATGTCTTCAAGGGAGGACCAGAGTCTGAAGGTTGAGGTTCCATAGTCGAGCATTTTATATCTTAGAGATCGTATTGAACTCGTGGATTTCTCAAGAACTATTATTGGGTTTGATATGTGAGTTCTTCGTGTGTGCCCCAAGCTATTCAAATGCCATTGTTTTCTTTCTCTAATGTAGCCAGGTTGTAAAGTAGATCTCTGTATCATCTATCTATATACGTATATGTGTGTATATATGAGTATGTGTATGTGACTATGTATAGTTTAGACAGACAGACAGACAGATACTGCATAAGGCTTTGTTACTCTAGATAGGCAGACCCCTGGACTTAGGAGTTGAGAACCTATTAGATATAGCAGCTTAGACAAATGCAGAAATATGATACCTGAGTATTTGCACAAGATGTAATTGAGTGTAGATGCAGACTTCTCTTAAAGTAATAAAGACAAGACGCTTAACTTCCCGATACTCATTTCCCCCAGGCCCCAAGCACGTAACCAGAGGCTTATTAAAATCCACTTTCATTTAGCTGGCATTCATACTGATATTCCAATGTCCCCACTCCTCAGGCACACTGAGAAGAAAGCCTTTCTTGTCACTGTTCCGATAGCTGCTGCTTCTGTTTGCAGCGCCGTATATGAGACCCAGGGCCTTGCACATGCCAGGCAAGCCCACTGAGCCACATTCCCAGCCCCTTGGCTGATGTTTAAGCATCCTTTCCTTTCCTATCTGAGTGTTGTACCCCAACAGAGCCAGAGTTTCCATCCATCCCTTCTTGAAGTCAGACAATGCTTTAAGGGCTGAAGATGTAGCCTTAAAGTCATTCATGCCGCTAACATTCTGATTAGAAAAACATACACCTCTATATGGGAATGATTTAAAAGAGCACAAATGAATCATTAATTATTAATCAGTGTAACCAATTAAGATGAGGTGTCAAGTTTGAAAGTGTCCAGGTGCTTGCTTTAGAACCATTGGCCAGGAAAGTCCTCTATCAGCTGACAGCTGTGCCGAGACCTCTGTGCATAGACCCAATGAGACATAAGAGAATGGCAATGTTAGGGGTCTGGGGGCTGGTGATGGGGTCCACTTCACCTGGATTTTCTCCTGAGTGAAGTGAGAAGCTTTAGAAGGTTTCTGAGCACTGGATGACGAGATTCGTATTTTTCAGAGAAAACTGCATTGAATTGAAAACAGACAACGTCTGTAAGAGGGATGACAGGGGTAGAAACAGGAGCTGCTCTGAGTCTGGTATACAAAAGATCAGTAGCCCCTAAGCTGAGGAAAAGAGGAATTAGCTGCAGCATGCTTAGAGCGGAGAGGGGTGATGGCAGCGTTAGCTCTGAGGCTTGGAGAGAGAGGAGGGACGGCTGAAGCGCAGGACTGTGTGAGGCACAGAACTCTGGTGATAAGGAAGAAAATTGGGGAGGGGGGAAGGAGGAAGTTGACTAAGGACACACTCAAAATGCGTTTCTCTACATGCAGGGAAATAATAAATAGAGTTGGACGTATGAGTGTCAAACCTCCCAACAGAGAGGAGGGCTGGAAACTTAGTTTGGGAGCTCATCGAAGCGTGAGTTATATTTAAAGCATAATTGAGGTAACCTAAGGAGATGTGGGGGAGATAAAGGGCAGCTACAAACAAGATGGCCAGAGGAAGCTTCCAGCTAGAGTGTCTACAGCAGAGATGGAACCCTAAAGAAGTCCAGTGGGAGGGGCGAGGGAAGACGGAGGGAAGCCACAGAACCATGAACCCCAAGGCAGGAAAGTGCTATAGAACAGCCACCCAGTTTAATACTGTCTCAGGTTAAGGGACCGGATCATCAGAGAGCTAGCAAAGGGATTTGTCCAGAAGGAAGCCAGAGGTCAACTTTGCAAGCATCGTCTCACTGCAGAGGCAGAGAAGTAATCTAATTCCAGGGGCTGCAGCAACATCTGGGGAAACGAGTAGAGACAGTCTCTCCAGATGACTTGAAAAGTACTGACGTGGGCTAGAGAGACGGCCTGGAGGTTAGGAGCACTGGCTGCTCACCCAAAGGGTCCAGGTTCAAGTCCCAGTACCCACATGGCAGCTCAAACTGTCTAGTAATTCCAGTTCCAGGAGCTACAACTCCCTCACATAGACCCGGATGGAGGCAGAATGCCAATATAAATTAAATAAAGTGAGTAATTTGTTTAAAAAAGTTCTGTGTAACAGGAAATAGATCAGTGAGCTAGTCGCTAAAGGATGTAGAGAACAAGGCATGTGTGTGTCCTTTTGTTTTATGAAGGCACAAGGTCCAGTACATTTATATGAAGCTTAGACTATTGCTAGAAAGGAGAAACAATAAATAAATCCAAATTATTTTTGAGAAGTCGGTTCCTTTCAACGTATTTTCTCTGGTAGGTCTTCTAGTCATCACTCCCCAGCCAGTGAGGTTCTGGCTCTAGGCTTGTTATTCTATTCTCTCTCTCTCTCTCTCTCTTTCTCTCTCTCTCTCTGTCTGTCTCTGTCTCTGTCTCTCTCTCTCTGTCTCTCTCTCTCTGTCTCTCTCTCTCTCTCTCTTCCTGAATGCCCCTCTCTTCCTGAACCCCTCTCTGTCTATTTCTGAACCTCTCTTTCTTTGATATTCCTGAGCCTTTCTGTCTATTGTATAGTATCCCTTCCTAAAACAAAAGGACGCACGCATGTTTGGTTCCCCCACCTCCTCTAACAACGAACTCGTTGGTTGATCTGACTCCTGTCACATCAGAACTTTTTAAAGAGCCATCCGTTCTGTAGAAAGTCCTGCTGTACTACGTTGATTATTGTACCTTCATATTTGATGATACAGTTTTCCTGGTTATGTTCACCATTACAAATAGCCCATCTACTTAACCCTCTGCGTGTCCTGACAGTCAGAAAACTCTTACTGATAATTACCGAAGTACCCTCTTGAGATATTTATAGGCCCTGTCTTACTTGCGGCTGTGCGTGGGGGCACACCTTCTGCCACCCCAGCAATCAGGAGGACAAAGCAGGAGGACCATAAATTCAGGGCCAGCCTGAGCTACATGGCTAGCCTCTGCTTCAAAAACATCTACTAAATTTTACATAATGTCAATAGAATCTTTGTTAGATTGGCTTCCAATACATAAACATGATATACTCCTCTATTAAGTTAGGATTCATAATGTCCTCTAATAGTTAAAATTAGTGTATTTTGTACACATACACGCATATTTACAAATTTGTCTATATTATATATACATATATGCTTTGTATATTTTGATACTTTGTAGAAACGTTTGAAATGTGGGTTTGGGCTGCTTACTGTTAGTATATGTGAATGTATATTGATTTGATATAAAATGTTTTTCCAAGCTCACTAATTTGTAGAATATTTTAAAAATACATATTAAACCTAATGGCAGCTATGAGTATTCCTTCCATATCTTAACAACTCTCCCATTTACCTGACGTGTACTGACAAGGAGTCATTGATAAGATGGTGAGTTGAAGCAATGGTCACAAAGACTCCTAACTCCGTTGTAAAGAGAATTGTCTTAAGGGGCCTTAGCTACAATGCTAGCGAGAGGGTTAGTGCATCATTGTTATCTTCAGGGTCCCTCTACTCAAATGAGGTCGGTAAGAATTGTTTAGTTTGTATTTTAGCATCACGAAGGCATGCTACGTTTTATTAGACAACCTCTTTTGGTGTCACAGAAATAATCATGCTTTCACTGGTGACATATTATCATAGCAATGGTCAATTTCTAAATCATAACTATTTCATTTTAGGCCTATGTGTACTGACAGATTTCATTTCCCAGGTACCTTTGTATTTAGGAGAGATCAGGAGGCTGAGCTCTGATCAATCCTAGGTCAGCAGAGTCCTGTGACTCTACAATCAGCCCTGGATCACCTGCTTTTGCTGCTATCCCCCATCTTGTTCTACTGTATTGGTTGGCAAAAGGTGCTTTCAGGTCATAAATCTATAACTACCTTGTATCAGGTGTAAGTCTGTGTTTGCACATATAAAAGTGTGTGTGTGTGTGTGTGTGTGTGTGTGTGTGTGTGCGCACGCGCGTGCACACTTCAACCTCTAGAAAGCTTTCTATCCACAGACTTACAGATGAATGGAGATTATTATAAATTTATGAACGCTTTGAAATGTCCAGCCACATATAACACCATAATGAATACTGCTCGAATTCTTTAACAATGACAATCCACCATTACGGCTGAAAGCATTTGAGCCCTAGAATGCTGCACTGTGTGAAGACACCACGGACAGAGCTGTCTCACTCCTGTCCGGTTGGCAGTGAGGAAAGTACGGGAGAGTAGGAAGCAGGAATTGAAGGTTATTGCAGGGCATGAAGAAAGTCGTTTAATCTTTCAGTGGGCTTCCTTATCTGCGAAGGTGAGGATAATTAGAATACAGTGTGTACTTAACTAACGCAGGATGGTTTGGAGATTAAACCAAATAAGGCATTTGGAAATCGCAAAGTGTAAGACACTATGGAAAGGATTATTGTGTTCTCTCGGTCTCCCATCAAAGCTCATTTTGACCAGTGATTGTAGATAGTGGAACTTAAATTGGTTTTCTTAGGTGAACCGAGCTCTCTTTTGTTAGAAGTGTTCAAAAGTCCTGAAGAGCTACTAGCAGGCAGGACCTCTCCCAGGAGGTCCCCTAGCTCCTAGTCTCCTTACTAGAAACCAGAATAATGCAAGCAAGTGGGAAAGGAAGTGAATCCATGCTGCTCACTGGAGTGCGTTCCGGAGACTGAGGAGTGGGTGAGGGGCTGGGAGTGAGGATGTGATGGGCCAGCTTTACGTCCCCACTTAGTGCACATGTGACTTCACCGAAGTTAGTAAAATGGTTCCACTTCTATCCTGTCATTAATAAAGCCATCAGAAAGGAAGGATGAATGGAAGGAAGGAGGGAGGGAGGGAGGGAGGGAGGGAGGGAGGGAGAGAAGGAAAGATGGGAGGGAGGGAGGAAAGAAGGGAAAGAGGGATGGAAAGAAAGAAAAATACCTGAGGTTTAAATAAAATAAGGATGTAAACATTTAGCCTGGTGCTTGCTACATAGGGATTTGTAAACAGCAGTCCTCACACCATTTTCTTCTGCCCACGGTTGGTATTCATCAGGCACAGATCCCAGCTTCAGCATCTAACATCCCCTAGCCAGTACACATCACTACGATGTGTATTTCTAGTCTAACATTGCTGTCCACGTGAGGTAGTGATGGCCAGAGACACGCACCCTTCCCCAGTAGCGTGCCCTGAAGAGTAGGGGAGGCTTAAGCACGGAGCTGTTTGATGTCTGCCTGTTTCCAGGGTCATCATGCAGGCAAGTTTCCTTAGTGAGTCAGTAAATGAAAGCCAGCAAGCATGTGACAGTCTCCTCAGCAGCCCCGGTCTGTCACACACCTACCAGCCACAGGGAGGTGGGGAGCAGAAAAGAGTTGTCAGCTATGTCCTGTCTGTTCTACAAGAGAAAAAGAAGTAACAGGCGTTGGTGGCCTGAAGCAGATTGAGCTCAGCAGTCACCCTGGGCTCCCTCTAGGTAGAGGCTGCCAGACCACTGAGCCACAGTGCCCTGTGACCTGATTTGGAGTTTTATTTAAACCTTAGATTGATTGATTGATTGATTGATTGATTTCCATCTTTCCTTCCTCTCTCCTTTCCTCCTCCTTTCCTTCCTTTCTTTCTACTTTCCTTCCTTTCTTCCTCCGTCCCTCTCTTCTTCCCCTTCCCTTCCTTTCCCTCCCCTTCCCTTTTCTTCCTTCCTTCCTTCTTTTGTTCCAATAAACTAAATTCAAGACATCTTTCTCTTTTCAAGGGAAGAGCTTCTACCTTACACAGTTGTGTTAGGCACAGAAGTAATTTTTTTTTCAATGAATTCTGCTTTTAATCAAACCTAGAAGCCCTGTAGGGGGACCGCTCTTCGCTATTGCCTACATGCTTATCCAGCACTCTCTGAACATCTAAAATCGGAATTTACTCTATTGTTGAACTTCATCATCGTCATAACTACAGAAGTATTAATGAAGAATCTTATTCAAAAGTTTTGCCAAACATAGTGAAAATGAGGAATAAAATCTGTAATAGTTCCTGGCCTCTCAGCAAGTCAGAACACTGAACACACACACACACACACACACAGACACACACAGACATACACACACACAGACACACACAGACACAGACACACACACAGACACACACACAGACACAGACATACACACACACAGACACATACACAGACACAGACATACACACACACAGACACACACAGAGAGACACACACACAGACACACACAGACACACAGACACAGACACAGGCATACACACAGACATACACACACAGAGACACACACACAGACACACAGACACATACACAGACACACACAGACACAGACACACACATACAGACACACACAGACACACACACACAGACACACACACAGACACATACACAGACACAGACATACACAGACACAGACACATACACATACACACACAGAGAGACACACACACAGACACAGACACACACACACACATAGACACACACACACAGACACACACACACATAGACACACACACACAGACACACACACACAGACACACACACAGACACATACACAGACACATACACACACACCATCTCTGCTTAGGAACTCTGGTTATTCAGATGCAGTACTGAAAGAATATTATAGCGGAGCATAGAGATGATATCAGAGAGAAAGAAGTTAAAACACCATTTGTTTATTTAGACAATACATTTCAGAAATACACTGTTGTGAGGGACACGAATTTCATTAAAATGTGTTCATATCTAGTAAAAAATCTATTCTCGCTCTATTATTAAATTGCCTTGGTGATTGTCTGTCACAGAAAATACTGATTTAGCAATGGGCTCTGTAGAAAGTTCTTTATAGTGAAAAGGCAGCTCTAGCATGAAAGATAAGGTTTTGTGTAAGGGGTGTTCGTTGACTAGAAGCTTTCTCTCTGTCTTCAGCAATTTTTACTCAGTAATGAAACAACTCCTGGAGAACTGTCTTTAAGTGAGTCAGTGGATACCGTCTGGCAGGCCTGAGACCCACCAGCTAGAGGAATGTTGAGAGGTATTTCTGTCAGCTGATTCCTATCTGCATAGCCCATAACCTGAGAACCAGAGTGGACTTTGAAGTCGCTGGGTCCTCTAGACTCTGAGGCACGCCAGAAGGGAGAACTCTGTGATTCTTGAGGAAACTCAAGCTCAGACCCTCTCTTGCCTTCCTGTAACCCAGCTGATATCTGGCTCTCAGAGATTCCTGTACCCAACCCCTAACACTGCCAGGGAGTGTACTCTTGCTCCTGACATCTCTGAAGATGGACAGCTATTCATGCTATCTTAGCTTCCTCTCTGTTACCTTTTACATTTTCATACAAGTATATAAATATATTTTATGTGTTGGGCACCCTGCCCCCCCTCAGACCCCTCTCCTCCCCCTTTATCTCCCTCCCCCTTCCTATCATAATGTCACACAGTAATTACAAACTTTAAAGTATTTTGAAATAACTGAAGATTAAGAAGTGAATAGGAAACTCTCTCCAACTCCTCATCCCCCCCAACCCTTAGCGTCCTCAGAACACAACCTTGTGCTCATTAATGGCAGAGCATCCTGTTCTATCCGACAGTCCATCTGGAAAGAGTGACATTGAGTTGATGTTACTTTCCCCACCACGCCTTGGCTTCTATGAGTGTTTTCGTGGCTCCATTTGAGAGTGGTCCTAGAGAACATGATTCTGCCACTGCTCCCTATATACTTTAGCTTACAACTAAGAAATTTGATGCTCACATTTTTTAACTCCTTCTCATGAACCTACATTGAACCTGAATTTGAAGAAGAAATGGGTTTATTGATATATAGGCCGTCAGCCACTATAGGTTTATTGGTATATAGTCTGTTAGCCACTATAGGTTTATTGGTATATAGACTGTTAGACACTATATATAGGCTTATTGGTATATAGACTGTTAACCACTATAGGTTTATTGGTATATAGACTGTTAGCCACTATATATAGGTTTATTGGTATATAGACTGTTAGCCACTATAGGTTTATTGGTATATAGGCCGTCAGCCACTATAGGTTTATTGGTATATAGGCCGTCAGCCACAATAGTGGGGAGAAGAATGTACAGTGCTAAAGACGATATGGAAAAATACATGAATTAACTAACACTCACTAATAAATAGCCCAGCGGTTCTTCACCAAGTGAAGGATAAATAGTGTAAGTACAACCACACCAATACAAAGGGGAGGCGCTAATGATTGATTACACTGCATGTAATGGAAGGAGTCAGGCTCAAAGCTACGTTCATACTGAATACATACAACACTCTTGGAAAGACACAAGTGAGGGGAGAGGAAACAACAGCTGTGATAGGATCTACAAATAGAAGAGAGGTTGGCAGGAAGAGAGCAGGGGACATTTGGAGGGCGGGGTTGAGTGGTGGAAATTATATGTAAATTATACCTCAACCGATGAGACTAGAAAGGCAGTGGTGTTGATTCTCTGTCAGCACCGGGAAGCATTGCAGCCCGTTCACACAACTTCACCAGCACGCTGGCCAGCCACGAGCCGCTTACCTGCTTATAAATCTTGGAACCTTAGCCCTCCCAGTTCTGAGGAGGACCATGTACCACTCTAAGAATCATTTTATTTTATAAGTGCACCAATCCTCTTCACGAGTACTTTGCCCTCATCATCAAATCACCTCCCAGCAAACCCATTTCCTAATACAGTTATCCGAGGGTGAAGAATTGAGCAAGTGAATTTGTGGGGAGAACTGTCATCGGGCCCATGGCAGAGCAGAGCCCACTGATGGCAGCCCAGTGGAAGTAAAATAACCCTCCATCTTTTCCCAACTGATGATCCTCCTCCAACCTCCCTGCCTACCCGAGTACCCAGAATCCTCTGCCACACTACTGCAGCTACACTCCTCTACTCTCTGCCTAGAAACATATTTGTATATTTCTCACAGTAATAATTCCCAGGGCTTGAGTTGATCTTTATGCCCATCTAAATTACAGGCTCAACGATGAGGACTGTGCAATTATGTGCTTTTGTAAACACATCTGTAGTGCTCACCAAACTCACACAGAAAAGAAAACACATCTGTGTCCTTCACGTGACGGGGACTCAAGAGTGTATGTGGTACGAGTGGTTGAATAAACCAATTAAAACTGTGAATGGCTTTCTTATGTGACTGTGGCATTTCTGACTGGGCAGCTTCTATTTAATTACTTTTCTTTCATTGCCTTGGTTGAGTTTGTCTTTAACTCAGGGGAAGATCAAACTCCTTTCTTGTCAGCAATGGCCCAGAGGTCTCAGTCCTAGTCTTGGTGGGACTTAGTGTCTTGTTTCCTAGGCTTTCTCCTCCAACTTTCCTCGTGCCACCTTCTTGTCATGGTTATTCTCATGGATAAGACCACACGAGCATGTATCAGACCGCATTCCTGTCAGTTCTGAACTATGCTTTCACTGACCCCTCCCGCTGTCCCACGCCAAGACTTCACTGACCCAGCCATCTGCCCCCTACCAATTTTCCCCACACCAAGGCTTCACTGATCACTGATTTCCCCAATCTACCCCACACCAAGGCTTCACTGATCCCCCTATCTACCCCACACCAAGGCTTCACTGATTCCCACCCCTGTCTACCCACACCAAGAACAGTCCTTTCCATAACTCTGTGTCCTATTATGTTCTTTTGGGGCTTAGAAGTGGCCTCAAAAAGTCATTTACAAAAGGCTAAAATTTCAGTTTATCTTCTCATAGATTGGAAATGAAGCTGACGTGGGCAGGAGGCTGTAGAAACCAGAAAAGCAGCTTATGATATGAAACCCAAGCCACATCAAAATCAGCAAGTATCAACATTTTCCCAGTAAAGAGAGCTGAGGCGAAATGTTTTAGACTTAGTGCAGCTGAGGTCATACATTAAAAATGCATTTAATGCTCATGGTCCGGGCCTGCCTTGTGCAAACAACGTCAGTTACAGTAGCATCAAAATTCCTAAGACCGTAAGGCAAAGGAAGAAAAAACATTTTCAGGGAAGTTTGACAATCTGTGGTTACAAAAAATATTATGATGAAACAAGACTAATTATTTTATCGAGTACTATTTTTACAACCATTTAAAATCTGGAAAATACTAATTCAAACTAACTGATACAGAAAGAATTCTGTTATTATGTATTTTAAAATACCTTCCATTCACAGGGCATTAGTATGCTGTGAGACTAAGTTACAGGCCTGTGGTCCTTGTGGTAATGACTTCAAAACGACCACTGAAGAGGGAGATCCTCTCTGCCTCTGTTTTCACAGAAGTAAGGGGAGCTAAGGTTTAAGAAAAACCTGCCGATCTTCCTCATTTTCTTATTCCATTTTTTTCAAAACCAAAGTATACTTCCCTGTTCCGGTTCCCCCACTTTATTTTCTCTGTATGCTCCCAGCACTAGTTTTATTACACAGAGATGCATTATTTAATGCACATATGTGTTAAAAATCAGAGAGGGAGGAGAACATGGCCCATGTGGAGTGGAGTTGAGATAAATATCTTACCAGGAGTGAGTAAATTACTTCCCCAGGAACGATGGACAGCTTCGACAGTTTGCTCTAGGCTAAAACAGTGGGTCAAAACTTTGGTGTTTTGTCCTCTCAGATGAGACCACACTGCGAATGACTTGGCTGCTCAACGTTCAAAGAATTTTATTAAATCCGTTTGCCATGTGTTGTCATCCAAGCAAATCCTTCTTTTTCTACAAATACATAAAGCAGGCACACGTCTGCCTACCGACCTTGATGCCTCTCAGTCTGTAGTTTGCACCAATTCAGAGTTCACGGGCTTCCCAAGCCTCTGTCGGACCACCCACGCAATTCCCAGTCCTAGTAAGTGGATTGTAGTCGGTGTCCCACCAGAGAAGCTCTGAACCAAGAGTGAAGATTTTCCTTCCCTGACAGCTTGTTTCAAATTCCTGCTTTGCCAATAACATTTAGTTTAGGTAAGGTGCAGTCATGGAGAGGAAGAGGAAGCCTTTTGGAAAGTGTAATAAGGGTCTCCAATCAAGAGAGGTCGTCACTAACTATTAGACATGATTATAACTGGTGGCTAATACAGTCGTAAAAATAGGAAGTGGTTAGGTCTGGTGTGGCCATAAGGAGACACAAAAGACCTTAAGGGGGCTGAGGTTCCAGGATGTGGCTATTATTTCCCTATGAAACTTACCTTCAAGAGTCCTCTAACTAGACTGACAGGCTAATTAGAAAGCCCCCAAGTGACTGACGTCTTAATTATTACAATGGAATGCTTCTCCCTATTCTAAATACACTTAATACATTTTTGGGTGGAGGGGGCTTCAAGGAATAAGTATTGTAAGTTATATCTTCACAAGACCATAAGACCTTAGAATAATGCAAAGAAGTCTTTTATGTAGATTTTGCCCATTGGAGGAAATTCTACAGAAGAGCAAGTATTTTGGGGGGTCCTCAACAGCAAAGGGAATTAACTGATCTTTTCAGCAACGATAGTGTATTAAAAATTAGCGCTTGCACCAGCTCTACTCTACCTCAAACACGGATATTTACGGGGACTTAAGAAAATTCCCACTTCCGGCCCAGACTCCATCCTTTACCTGTGGCTACCTCAGCCTGCACAGCCACGGTTCTCAGAAATGGCTGGGGTGGAGCTGCTTGTCTCTCAGCTCCCATTACTCTCTCCCCTGTGGTTATGTCTTCCTTCAGGTGGCAACCTCATCCTTCAGGGAACATGGCCAAAATTCCTGACTTCCCTTCTCTTTTTTTCCCCCTTTTAATTCTTTTCACTCTTCTACCATTTTAAACAAAATGAAATATAATTGTATCATTTCTTCCTCCTTTCCACCTCAGCCGTGTTCCTTCACCCTTGATGTCTCTCAAATTCTTGGCCTCTTCTTCTTTAATCATACACACACACACATACACACACACACATACACACACACACACATACACACACACACACACACACACACACGTGCATGAGTATATACACCCTGCCGAGTTCACTCTGTCGCTGGATGGTATGCCGTGATTTCGAGGATAACACTTGGATAACTACCTCGTGAGCTCATCTTTGGAGGTGACCAATTTTCCCCTCTTTCAAAGGTCTTCTTTTTCCCCTGCAGTGTTTCTGTCAAGTGGTGGGGCCTTGGGAGATTTTCTCCTTCCAAGTTAGTCATTGTCACTGACTGGATCGTCTTTAGGCAATCATATTGGTGGGGAGTCATGGGTGAAGTGTCCCGGTCAATCCTAGGGGACACCATCTTCTAGTCCTTTGGCCCTTATCCTGGGATGTTCCCTGAGCCTTAGGTGTGAAGGTTGTGCTGTAGCTGTGTCAACTGAGGCTGGACACTATGGTTATCTATTCTCTGGGTTTTGACCAGTCATGCTTATTGTCTCAGTCTCCTGCAATAAGCGGTTTTTGTTGAGGGGTGAGAGTTACTTTACCCCTGCACTCAGTGCATGATCATTTCTGCTATTCCCATCTTCAAAATAGACTACAGCCGGTGGCTTCTCTTCTTAGTACTTCTATTGTATTGTCACTCCGGGCAAGTGAGAGCTGTTACTAGGTCTGAGTTCATCAAAGCATGCCCTTAGCAGTGTCAGCTGTCAACAGACGGACACGTTCACCTCATCGGCTTTGATTCTTACTTCTTGTCATTCAGCAATAATATTGAATGCTGCGTGGGAGTCACGCGCTACTCCAGACCATCTGGATCTATCTATGAACAGCATAAAGCTCCCTACAATGGGTCTTATGTCTGACGGGAGGCAGGAAGTAAAACACGTAACAAGAGGATGTTGGGTAATGTCATAGACCATGGTTATGATTGGCGAGATAGAAAACTAGAGAAGCGCAAAGGAGACCAGGGCTTCTAAAGGGATCGAAGTGTCAGGCGACAGATCTAAATAGGGGCATCAGGATGCGGCAATGCTCTGATGAAAAGGAGAGTTTTCAACAGATATTTGTCCATCCCCCTTTACATACCTAGCGGAAGGGTTGATAAGGAAGCTCTCGGGATAAAATGATGTATCCTGCCCCTGTCTTTGATTTGAATATGTCTTTGGTAAAAGTATTATGTTAGAGAAGGAGAGAAGAAGGAGCGAAGTGGGTGAGGGAGTCAGCTAGGAAACAGGCTCTTGCTACGGAGTGTTTCTGTCCCACCCAGGTTCACACGCTTGCATCTAAAGCCACCGTGACAGTGTTCAGAGACGCAATCTTTAGAAGGTAGCTATAGATGAAGTCATTAGGTAGGGTCTTAAGGATGCTCAAGACGCTTCCAACAGGAAACACAAGGAGCTTCCTTCTTCTATTTCTCTCCACTATGTGGTGATACAGCACATAGTGAGCCAGGTCTCCTCTGTGAGCCAGGATGCAGCCCCTCATCATCCCCACAGTACTGGCTCTCTGGCCTCAGTCTCCCCCACCCCCCAGAACTGTTAGAAATAAATCTATGCTGTCAAGCCAGTCTACTGTATTCTGTTAAGGGGAAAGGCATAGTCTTAGACCCACTGCACTGTTAAGTGTTAAAACACTACCTACTTCTTGACGTCCTATAGATTCACTCTATGGATGTCCCACTCCATTCCCCCAATCAATTCTCTTGCATCCTCAAGCAGCTCGCGTGGGAAATTCAACTAACCCTCCATGGTCAAAAACACTCAGCGTCTTGCAAATGTCTTTCATGTTTAACTAATCCCACAACATCTTCCACATTCTCCCAGTTAAAGAGATGAGATCTACAATACTTAGAACTACAGCTAGCACAGCCTCCTCATTGGTCTACCAGGCACCTTGCTAATTTCCACAAGTAGCTAGTCACAGCCGCCTGAGTACACTCATCTATGACCCCCAGCTCATCCGGTCACTGAAACTCTGTGACAAGAATGAACCTTCAAAACTGATAACAAGATGGAAACAGTTGTGTGGGTGACCTACTTAATCTTCACCATCCGTCAATTATCCCGGTGGAGAAAACTGTAAGGAAGATTCAATGGGTGACTTGTAGTAGCCAAGCACCTCTTCCCATTTTCCCTACAGGGTCATGCTCCTCTCAAAGGCACACCTGTGAAACCTGCTGCATAAGGAACAATGATCCCTTCACTAAGAAAGTATACTCAACAGGTATAAATAAAAATGGACTACGCATTACAATCAATCGTTTGCAACTTTTTCAAAGAAGCTTCCAGTCTTTTAGCCTGAATAACTTTCCTATCGTCACCCTGGTCCAGGCAGCCCTGCGTGTGCCTGGCACATTCTCTTGAATGCTTGCACAAGGATGCCCACGTCCTGGGCTTTATGCATGCCATTTAGCATGGGATGTGCTTCATACAGCCTGTCATCAACCCTGGGCGGATTTCTAAAGCTCAGGTTCTGCACTCTCTGATGTCGTTTTCTCAGTCACTCAGTGCATTTGATGAGGAACTCGGATTAATTGATTTTTTTTTTCATTTCCCTTCATTTTTTAGCCTATCTCTTAGAATAGATTTACATATTTATATCATATGATAATTTTCACTTTGTAGCAGAATTATGCTTCCCGCTACAATCATGACCCTCAGTTTTATGTGTGCGTACTTTCTACCTCCTAGACAGTCAAGCTCCTTGAGTGTAAAATCAGGATTGTATTATTCTCTATGACATCATGAGGATGCAATCCAGTGCCTAGGAACGCTGGTTCCCGCCACATAAAATAATTTAAATAAATGTTTGCTGATGGAAGAAGAGCACGCTGATTGGTAAAATGAGTTGGGGAATGTTATACTGACTCTCTGAACACACTCCTCCAGGAAAGCACTTGAGAGTTACCTACAGAATTCAGTGTCCTTCCACAGTTTCCGTAATGGTCTCCTTCCGCGTAGGCCAGCAAAGTGCTCTGGTAACTCGTGCTTCTCAGCGGCAAGTGCTGTTCCAACTTAAGCCACAGGATTATCTGCTAGACATTTTTTAACTCACAATGGATAAAATCCAGTTGGGAGTTAAGTTGAAGAAGAGTTGCTTGGGAAATAAAATGGTTGCATGGGTGATCCCAGGGAGCCATTTTGAAGAAACCAAGCTGCCATTTGGTACGAGGCTTAAAGAAGTATAAAGGGCCCTGAACTAAAAACACAAAACCACTGAACAATTAAAGTGGAAAGGATGGGGACAAGGCCTGAGTCTGCGACAATTTAGAGACATTGTCCCATTTGCTGCCTCCTATACAGGACTGCATGTTTCTAGAATACGTGTCCTCGGTTGTTTGTTTTATTTTGTTTTTATTTCTTCCTTTTGTTTACTGGCCTGGATCTGACCTCTTGGATAGAATCTAGGAACAGTCACCTTGGAGTAGAAAAAGTGATTACATTCAGTGCATATTTAAATTAAATTAAATTAAATTTAGTTTAAAAACAAAGTATTTCGGATATTATTTCCCAAATAGTCAAAATAAAACCCATCTATCCCTAAATGAGACTGAGACCTACCAATCACTCTCAATAACCAAAAAACAAAGACAAACAAAGAAATAAAAAACCAAACAACAAAACGCCAACCATTCTAGTACGTTCAAAAAGCAGTGATTCCTCTGTGTGAGGCTAAGTGTAGATGGAAATGAATGGGAACCGAGCCAGCACACACTATTATTTATAGCTTTGTTGATATATTTTCTCCAGGAAAATGAATTTAGGTTGTGCTCAATCAATATGCATCCTCTTTGGAATTCTCGGTTCTTTGAGACTCCGAAACGTTGTGAAATGGAGCCTGACAGACACAGCCCAGCCCTGCACAACTTACAGACCAAGTAATTTGCTCTCCTTCGAGTCCAGCTGATTTGTAGGAAATTACACGGACTAATCCTCTTGGACACTAAGCACTAGTCATTCATTGGAAAACATACCTCTCTAATTTACTTCATTTCCTGCTGATAGAGCTCATCGAGAACCTTAAATTTGATTTATTTTAACTTCGGAGTTTTAACACATCCATTTCAATATGTCATGGTCAGTGGCAATCGAAACACAAGGCCTTCACTAATGATCACAGTCACTATGGCAACGTCGCTTTCATGTCAAGACAAAAAATTTCAAGTTTTCAAGGCTGTGCCTCACGCAAAACTTCCTTCCTTGTTGTCTGATTAGGCGTGTTTGGGAACTCTTATTTTTGATTGACGGTACTACGTTTCAGATTTCACTTCCTTCAGACAGGCAGGCGTAGAAAGGTAAGGTGAAACTATACACATGCCTCATTACAGACAAGCATCTTAGGAGGCGAGAAACAGCTTCCCTCTATACAACCCCACATTATAGGTAAAATCTTAGGGGATGAAAAATTTTGTCTTCATACAGATAGCTCCACCTTACGAATCAACACTTGAGGCGATGAGAAGCTGCCTTTATATAGACATAACTGCATTATGGATAAGTATCTTAGATGATAAGGAACTGTCTTCTGTAGACTTGCCCATGTGATGGATAAACTCCTTAGGGAGAAGAGACTGCCTTCTATAGTCATGCCCACATTGTGGATAAGTACATAAATAATAAACTCTCTTACTGAGCACACATTGTGACGGACAAGGACATAGGTGGCCGAGAGCTAACAGTCACGGATCATCAACAGTGACTTTCTGTGCAGAGATAAATAAATGCAGGAATTAAAACCTTCTGTCTCTTTACTTATCACGGTGAACAACCGAAAATAGATCGGTTGAAACGCAATCAAATATCAAGTTCTTGCAACAGAGCTGAGTCTAGGGCTAGAATTCCACTGACATTCCAAGACAGAAACCTGAACCTCCATTCTTCAGTCTTGAGGTCATACTCCTCACTGGACTAGACTTTGAAGACCTGGTATAAAATTGCATCTCTGAGAGCAGTGATGTGGGGGTTAGTTTACTACACATGAGTAGCAAACTGGCCCATATTGAGCCAAGGATACATCTTCATAATCAAGAAAGAAATGTCTAACATTTGTAGGTATGTTTCTAATACTCTCTTTATAGCCTAAAAGATAACCTAAAATGCCTAGTTGGTCTATATAAATGGATGTGTGTGTGTGTGTGTATGTATGTATGTATGTATGTATGTATGTATGTATGTATGTATGTGTGCATTCACGATGTAAAGCACACACAGTGAGGACAGAGGAAGAGAAAGAAAGTTAGACACAATAGCTGGTTTTTATGGCTGAGACAACTTTCACTGCATACGCCAACAGCGATGGGTTTTCTAGTCCTTAGCAGATTATGAAATGGATACTGCCAACGTCCCCAACAACCTACACTAACATTACTTGCACTTCCATTTGTACATTGTAGAAGCAGCACTTCTCTTCCTGGGCCATGTCCTCAGCCATCTGTGGCAGGACCTTTTATTTATGATGCTAATGAAAAGTGTGCATTTGGAGTTTACATATGGTACGTCACTTGAAGGTTTGGGCTAGTATATGGAGAAATCAGTCTCAGTAGCATCTTATTACATATATATTTTGCTATACTATATAGATCATTGAGGTTTTGCTTGCTTTCCATCGACAGTGGAGCTTAGGGATGTGTTTAATTGATGCAGAGCCCTCTCCACAGACAGAAGTGAGGGGAATACTCACATGGCGGGCCCAAGAGAAGTCACACAGGGTATCCTGATTACCTATCTAACACCATGCCTCTCTACATGGGGGCTTGGAAGGTTTCCTTAAAACTCACATCACTCTCAAGCAATTAATAAAAATACTTTTTAGTAGGAGCATCAAGGCAAGCAGACGTCTGATTTCCTTGATAAAAACCTCATTTTTTCCCCTGTTTTCTTATGAACTCATCTCACTAGCATCCTCTGGTTTGTTAACTATTAGTCTCCCACCCATTTGTAGCGTCCACCATGCAGTGATGTGTAAAGCACCATAAAGCACTTTATGCCATGGGAACAAGCCCCACATACATAACACAGATTCCACAAATGGGTGGGAGACAGAATCTCATGTCCTGGAGAAGAGTAGGGAAGGCAGAGAAGGAGGAAAGGTAACTCCCGATCCATGGTAATCAGATGCCAAGTAGTACTGGGTATCACATGATGGGAACAGCGCAGGGTGGACTGATGGCTTGGTTCTCCAGGAGTCCCTTCTAAGTGGTAAGTGGTTTCTTCTGAATGTGGTAATGTCTGAGTAGAAAAAAGATAAAGTAATAGGAACTTCTAAAAGGCTTTAGAGAATCAGACGAAAGCCTTTCTGCAGCTAATTATGAAACTTTTCTTACAACAAATAAATTGATTTGGGGTAAGTGGCAGATTCAGTGCACTGAAAATCAAATAGCAAATGCTTTCATGGGTGTGGCTGTGAGACATTCTGCTGAGATCTCAGAGCACTTTGACTGTACATCCAGGAGACTTAATGTTTAAGAATCCTACGCACACACTCCTTACAATCCCACACACACCCCTCATAATCCTACACACATTCCCCTCACAATCCTACACATGTTCCCCTCACAATCCCACACACATTCCCCTCACAATTCTACACACATTCCCCTCACAATCCCACACATGTTCCCCTCACAATTTTACACACATTCCCCTCACAATCCTACACACGTCCCTCACAATCATACACACATGCCCCTCATAGTCCCACACACGGGCCCCTCACCTAAGCTGTCCTACCTATGAAGGACTCCAAAGGATTCAATGAGTTGCCTTTAGAGCCGGCCAACTATCCAGTGAGGCTCTTCTGTACAGCGTTATTTACAAAGGAGGGCACTGAAAAGCATTCCTGTCTTTGTCACTCACTGTGCCCACCTTCATGGAACTGGAGAAAGGCTGTCGCTCATTCTACATCATGCCATGACTCTGTGGAATGGACGACAAGTGAGAAGGCTTCTAAGCAGCTTGTTTCTAAAGTGTCAAAGGAGGCAAATGTTCTTTGCAAGAAAGGTTAAAAACAAAACAGGATGAGTGTTTTTCTTTACTTACACATTTACTTCCACTCCTGTGTGCATTACTTGAAGGCTACCTTGAATTCTACCCCTGGAGGCCCTGCTGACTACTGAGCATTTCGGTAGCATCTGTCTTCTTGCTGTCTTCGTGCATGTGGCCATGTATGAAGGCTGTGGAACTGGCCTAATCTGGATGGCAGTAATAAATTCCATTGGGCCATTCCTTATAGCTCCTTGATGAAGTTCCCCACCATCGCTTTGTAAGAGTGAGTAAGTCTGAGTTAGCGCAAACCGTTGCCTTTTTCTATTCAACTAAGAATCTGGAAGTTTGCCTGGCAATTCAGTAAACCGTAGACTCCTGGACCGCAAGAACAGCTCTGACTTTGCACGTCTCTTTCATCTATAACAATGAAGGCGGTTGTTGGGAGTACTCTCTGTGGGTATTTAGCTGGTGCAACAGGCTGTAATCCCAGCTCTGGGAGGCTACAGCAGGAAGATTGCAAGTTCAAGGCCTCTCTATCTCAAAAAAAAAAAAAATGGTTGAGGATAGGTGTTAGTGCAAAAGTTGTTTCCTAGCCTAAGACAAACAAATTCTTTATTCGTCTTTCTGAACACCAAACACAGAATCAGTATTGAGCTGTGTGAGTTCATTTCTTCCTGTTACGCTTCACCAAGAAATATATTTTATCAAAAGTGTCATAAAGATTCAACTACAGAGCATGAACGACAGCCACACGGAGCTGCTCGCTCCTCCAAAGCCCGGGCAGCTCAAGTTCCTCCAGGAATATTGACCATTCCTGGTGTTGTTTTGCATGAAGCATCTGAATAATCAGATCTTTTCTGAATCATTACATTTGGAATCTAATGCATATGAAGCCTTTGGCCTCTTTCCTAGAAAAACCGGGCACTCTGCGAGGATGAGTGTGTGCTTTCCAGATGATGCCTTTGGACAGTTCAAAGCAGCTGTTGTCTCCTACTGACCAGCAGGCCTGGCTCCAACTTTCCCAACAGGAAACAACCCTCAGAGGGGAACAGGGTTGAATGTCACACGAGTTAGCAAAGGCGTTCGTGAACTTACATCACACTTAATTGTATCAAATGCCGCTCATTATGTGGTTTAGGTCTGCGGTCCTTCTGGAAGGGAAGGAGAAGGAGGAAAGTCGCTGGCATTTGAAGGACACCAGAAATCTCTGCTCATTTGAGACCTCAGATCAGACTTGAGTCATAGGATTGCCAAGCCTCTCCTGCTTGGAGTCAGCTGGGCTGGCCTGGTCCCTTAAAACACAATGTGCTTTTCTTATTTAATCTCACTTTCCCACTAGAGGGAAATGGGGGGAAGATGTTCTCAGAAAGCAGGATTTGTAAGGGTTACAATACAGTTTTAAAGACAAGCCTTAAAACTCCACAAGGAGTCTTTTCCAAATATTCGAAGGTTGACAGTGGAAACTCGGTAGTGTTGTTTAAACTGCAGAAGCTCTGGTGAATTAATGCATAACACACCTTTGGACCAAATGCCTTCTACACAAGGTTTGAGCCCAGGCTCTTTCCTTCTGTGTTTGTCACTTTACCTTCAGCAAACTTTGAGGGTGATAGAAAGGAAGGCTCACCGTGAGAGGCTTCATTCTTGTTGGAGATGACTGTTGAGCTACAAGAACGCATAAAGCCTAAAGCCGTGGCTTTCATTCGCAGCGCACAAAGTTCTCTGCCCATTTCAGTAAGAAGGAACGGAGAGCGCCCAGCCACAGGGGTCTCGGGACATTTCAGAAGCTCATTTATCTCAGTCTTTGTCTTCCTGGGACAACCCCTGTCTGTCACTCCACCTCTCTGACTGTCAGGTTTGCTCTGAAACACAGAACCAAGATCCATCTCACAGACTTCAGGGCGCTACACGCGTGGATGGAGAAGTGGGAGCCTCCTAGCCTGCGAGCTCAGCCTGGTGCCATCCACAGCTGAATGAACTTCCTTGGCACGGTTTGGCTCTTGCTCTAACCTCTCTCCGTTTAGCACGTTTCCAGGACTGTGGCTCACTTGTGTGGCGCTCTGCAAAAGTGTGCTTACGTGCTGCACGGAGGGTCAGCTTTGGGGAATCCTTCCCACTGCTTTGCAGTTTCAGACACATCAAATGAATCTCTGGCCTCAAGGTGGGAAGTGATCACACGAAGTCCCGCCCTCTGGAGGAGGAGTTATTGGTGATTGACAGCTGATGGGAAGTCAGCGCTCCCTCAGTGTTTAAACACAGGCTAGGCTGCCGCCTGGTATGGATCAAGCCTGTAGGGGTTACAGTGTTAGACAACACTGATCAGAAGGCGTGACCATCGACTTCCTTGTTCCAGCACCGCCACAGCCCACTATGGCCCGGAAAGGAGTCTTCCCCGACTATAGAATACCCGCTGAACTTTTATGAGTTTGTTAGTTACGCTTAAGCCTTTTAAAATAGTCCAGGAAAACAAACCCTATAATACTAAAAAAAATTAATACAAAATGCCACATTAATCGTTCCCTTTTTTTTACATTGGATATTAAGCACATGGCTGATTTAGAAAGACTACATGTGTTTCTTTTATGGGTCACTATTGAAAGAAGCAAAAGCATTAAATTCATATTTTTTTTAGAGACTGATATGCTCTCAGAAGGTCTCTAACCGTTCTCGATTTAAAATCTACTTCCCTGACAACCAGAACAGCAGCAGCAGCGGCAGCGGCAGTAGCAGCAGCAGCAGCAGCAGTGGCGGCAGCAATGCATCCTGGGTGGCCTGGCAGGTCCAAGGCTCTCTGAAAATGTACTCTGAATATGAAATCGGCTCATTATGCCCGTCGTTCCTTGACTGTCACGCTAAGACACAGCCTGAGCTTCAGGCTGTAAGCCCGAACTACTGTGTTGAATAGCAAACGTGAAGCCCTCCTACCCTCTGAACGTGCAATTAAATTGTGGATTCTCTGCGGAGGTCAAGACGACCAGATTCATCTCTGTATATAAACATGCTAACAGATAAATGGAGGGTTAAAACAGTCAGGAGCTATCGCAGGAAGGATAAGTACAGACGAGAGCAGAAGGAAATCACAAGCACATGTGCCTGTCACTGGTGACCTTTGCTTAATCAAAGCGTCTTTGATCCTTCGGATGGATCAGCTGTCAGGAGCAAGCTGCCATCTTAAAGAAGTCTAGCAGAAGGGACGGACTCTCACTGCTTTCCCAAAGGGGGGGGCGCGTGGTGCTAGTCAAGAAGGGTTCTTCCCACTGAATGATTGAAGCTTGCCTTTCGGCCTCAGCAGTTCCACATCCCCATGCTGACATCCTACCTGCCCCTTGGCTACAAGTGTCTTTTAATGGCACCGGAACAGGAAATTGGGAGAGCCTTCTCTTAGCCGGTTTACTGCTTCAGAGCACCAGCGCCTTTGACAGCAGGGAATACACTTAGGGGATGAGATCACACTGCTCTACTAAAACTACACCGACCACAGATCCCTTCTCAAATTCTTTTTACTTTTAGTTTTATTAATTCTTTGAGAATGTCATTTGAAATCCCATGTTTTGATCATATTCATTTCTCCTCCTAGATCCACCTCCATTTTCCTGCCTATCCAACTCTACACCCTCTTTAAAAATATTACAGCCATCGAGTTCAATTTGTGCTGCCCCAATACTCTTGGAGTTGAGACCATGCACTGAGTATAGCAGATACCAGTGGCCACACTCTTGATGAAAACTGACTCTCCTTATCCCATCAGCTGTCAATTACCAATAACTCCTCCTCTAGGGGGGTGGGACTTACTGTGATCACCTCCCTCCTTTGTGATTCTCCTCCCATCAGCTGTCAATTACCAATAACTCCTCCTCTAGGGGGTGGGACTTACTGTAATCACCTCCCTCCTTTGTGATTCTCCTCCCATTAGCTGTCAATTACCAATAACTCCTCCTCTAGGGGGTGGGACTTACTGTGATCACCTTTCCTCCTTCATGATGAGATACTTGCCTGAATTGAACTTTCACTTGTCTTGTGCATGTTGTCACAACCACCGTGACTTCATGTGTGAAAACGATTCAAAACATTGTTGTTTCCTTGTAGTCATCCATTGCCTCTGACTCTCACATTCTCAACTAAGTCGTATTCTGTGGATGATCTCTGAACTTTGCATAGAGGGGTTGAGCATTCTATACTATAGATGTCTGATTTGGGGTTGAGCATTCCACAGGCCTTTATTCTCTACCCATTGACCACTTGTGGGTCTCGGGGTTAGTTCCCCTACTCCAGGAAGTTCTCTGATGAGAGCTGAGAGACGAGTGAATCTGTTGGTGCGGTGATAAAAGATCAGGAGTTGGTTTGACGCTATGTCTATTTAGCAGAATAATGGGATTAGGTCCTCCCTGGAGCCTATGACCTATCTAGGTCCAGGTTCTTGGATGTGTTAATGGTGCCAGATATGGGTTCTATGTTGTGGAGTTTGGGGTCTCTAGAACACCACTGGCCAACCATTGCAAAAGAGGAGGCTCCATTTCTGATACTGGACTTTTCATTGCTAGCCTGTGGCGTCTGGTAGGGGCATTGTCCTCCATTGTGATCTAGAGTACACATTGTACATTCCAGCAGTGGCCCTCCAAAAGTCAAAGGGGGAAGCCTGACACCACTGGGACCGTTATGAGAACATCGAGACGCTGTTACCCCAAGTCCAGCGCTGTGTTTGTTTTGTTCTTTGGTTTTCCCTTACTTTGTTTCCTCATTCTCTGCACTTGATCAACTCTCCTGAGCCCAGTCCCAAATTCCACGCCCCATGACGTCATTGAGCTGAGGTATGAACGGAATTCTGGGGAGCTTGCTGAACTGTTGGAGGCAAATTCCAGTGAAAAGATCAGAGCTGTCCCATTTAGAGAACTTTTGCAAAATCATCTCACAGAGCTCTTGGAACACGAAAAGCAGCAGCAAGGCGAAATGTCAGCGTTAATTTGATGTGGCTTTCTGTTAAACGCAGAATGGTTCATTAAAGCCTTAAGCAGGTGGCAGGTTTGGCAGCCCAGTGTGTGTGCGCGATGGGCAGATTTATTATGCTTCTCGTTTTAAAATATTTATGCAGAAACAGGCTCGGTGAGATAAATTATCTTGTTCACAAGAGCATTCTGTGGAAGGCTGCTATGACAACTGCCATATCAATCAAATTACGCAATGAAACCTCACCATCAATTTTACAATCACCATCAATTATTTATAGTTCGGGAAGACTCTTTTCATTACCTCTCCATTTTAGCTTTAGGGTCCTGTGGGTATCTTTCACCCACATACAGAAAACCGTGCCATTATAATAGAGACTACACGCGGGATGCCACAATAACTATGGAGGTTCAGGGTAGGAATCGGATATGCATTTCAAAGCAAGCCCCACGGAGAGCGTTGGCTCTAAACATTCATGGTGATTTCCAGTGGATAAGAGTGCGTAAATATCCAAGGGCGTTCAAATGTGGAAAGAGCTTTTCTCTGTCAAATGAGGTGAACTGTGATCCAACTGGAGCTCCACAAAATCACAAGTGGAACCAAGTGCATCCTTTAGTCACCAATGAATGTCCATGCTCTTCCTGAGCCCATAGGGTAAAGTCATGGTTTTTCCATAGCCGGAACTTTCAGCAGTGGGAGCTTGTCTTAGGAACTTGAAAAAAGTCCTGGAAATCTTCCCATAAGGGTACAGACACGGTTACCCACAATCCATCTTATCAGAGAACTTGGGACCTGGGTCATTGCATACGGAATAATCACCCAGCCACATTCCAGCAATCCTGACCTGATAACACTATTTCTCCCGAGTGTGGAGTATGTGCTGCACCTTGTACTCTCCTTGAGAAAATGTGCAGGGAGCTCTAGCAAGAGCAGGCAGCATGACTCCCACTTCTTGGCTCCTGCCTGACTTCCATTAGGGAAATGCTGGTTCTCTTCATTGATAAATCACTGAAGTACCTCAGGGACAGGCACGTGGCTTCTAACACAGCTACCAATTTTTCTGGTACACTAACCATTTGGTTTTTACTCCCACAGAAGAAAGCAGCTCCTTTTTCACTGACCATGGCCCCCCTTTCCCTCTTGTTATTGACTATATAACTTGCTTTTCTCCAAAATTCTGCTGAGGCATAAAGTCCACGAAGATTTCCCAGGCTAATTCTGATTACAAACTGTTGCAAGTACCCCCTTGACACCCATGGACAGAGGGACAAATAGACACTTCTTTGTGGCCATTTGCGTTCTCCTGTCCATGAGGAACACTCAGACAAGAAGTAACAAAAATTCTGTCATGGGAAGATCTTACAACTAAGTTCAAGTTGATTGATTCTAAGAGTCACACTGATTGTGAATGATCAGTAAGTGCCAGTCCCGGGGGCACACTGTGTAGCATGGCAGTGTGATGCACACTGTCCTGTCTTGACATGATAGTGAGGTGTTACTGACATTATGGGTAATCATCTAGCAGAGGAGTTATTTAGACCTGGAGTCAGGAAGACTGAGTTAGTTCTGAGGGAGGTTGTTTCTCCAATTGTAAGGTCTGTAATCATGAGCCAGTCATGGTCTTAGAAATGCTTCATCTTTCTTTATCAATAAAATAACCGCTGAGGTAGCAATGCAGAGAAATTGATTCTGGGATGATAGATGTCTTATGCCATTTTCTGTCACCATAATGGACTAGATAATTTATAGGAAAAGAGGCTTCATTTAGTTCTCACTTTGAGATATCTAAGAGCACAGCCCCAGCCTCTACTCAACTGTAGGCAGCGATTCCAGATGATGACCTCCCGTGGACAGAACACGCTGAAGGGAGAGTGAAGGGACACGTCAGCCTGCTGTAGGGCAGGGCAGTCTCCCGGTAAGTAATCCAGCTCTGAGAGACCAAACCTACCTCACTATTTGAGTATTAGTCCTTTTGACATTTGGGACTCCATGACTTAATAATGTCTGAGAGAGTGTCAACAGCCTGCAACTGGGAACAAAACCCAGACATGGATTTCAAATCCTATTCCAACCCAGCAATGTATATTCATGCGTCTATAGAAAAAAGAGAGAGACTGACAAGGTACTTATTACATGGTATGGAGAGGTGGCCCAGTACATGAGTGAGTCTGCCATGTCGAGGTGATAACTTGAGTTTCAAGGGTGCACACATGCGTACTCTGATATGCTACACAACCACACATATATACATATATTACACATACACAATATATACACAATAATAACTTTAACACTATAACATGAAAATTCTGTCGCTGCCATATTCGAAGAGATTGTGTCGTTTTGGGATATGTGGTAACATGGCACAGTCCTTATGCTGTCTTCAAACAGACTTGTGTGATTTGAGAGAGAAAGATGAATGGTCTAGGTTTCCCAGCAAAGGACGGGTCAGCAAGGTTGGCTGGGTTACAAGGTTTATTTCTTTTATTTAGTAGACATTACAAGAAATAAGAGAAGTGATGCAAACTCTGATGTGACAACGGGTCCCCAAATATGTCTACTGGTCCCTAGCAAAGTGGCATCCGGAAAATACAAATTATTGAGGCCCATCCATATCTACTGAATCAGCCCCCTCCCCCCAGTACTTCTGAGGAATCCTGAAGAACCAGTGTCCTGTCAATCAGCTGGACTTAGCCACAGATGCTAACTTGGTGAATAACCCCCAGACCAGAAGAGCCAGAAGGAGGTGCCTTGAGCTTCTCAGCATTCCCAATGAATGATTTTGGCTACTCATGCTATTTCCGTGAAGTCTGAGTGACCACGTGATTCCTGTCAGCCTCTGCAGGTCCTCTTTGCATAAGCAAATCCATGGTTTCAGAAAAGCGGCTTTGCCTCTCTGGGGAGCTAACACTTGCGTGTTTTAAAGGTGCGGCGTCTCTTAGGTGGAAGAGGAAAGGTGGCTTTGAGAGGCTGGGTGTGCATCAGGCTGCACAGTGATGAGCTGTCAGCAAGTCCACAGAGTCCTCCCCTTCCTCGGAGTGTGGATGTGCTTCCACAGGATCACTGCCCGAGGACGGCGGCCAGCTTTCTCCTACTCTCTGGTGTGGCTCTTTGTCTTCCTTCTCTGCCTTTGCCTTCCATTCACATCTTGAAAGTTTCGATCAAAGGGCAAAGGCAGTAAGAGATAGAATAGAAAGAAAGCTGGCTGAAAAACACAGGGCAGGAAGACAGCACACAGAGAAATGCACCTTCCACACCAGAGACCATTCATCCTCCACTCTCAAAGCATGCCGGCCCTTTGGAAGAGAGCATAAGGACTGTGCCATTTCACCGTGCATCCCAAAACAACACTATCTCTTTGAAAACAGTAGCAACAAGAACTTTCATATTTTAAAGTTATCATTATTGTTGTCTATATATATTAACCAGAAAAGATAACTAACATTTAGCTGTGAAGAGTGAATTAGAAAGCACCCTATTTGTAGAATTGTACGATTGATGAGTTGAACAATAACTTGCATTCATCCTTTAAAGAACCCCTGGACTGGGACAACTTTGGGGCTTGGGTAGCACTGCACATGGCCCTGAAGAGCTGCCCGGTAGGAACAACACAAGGGCAGGGCTGCAGTAGGGGGTCTTGGAATTAACAGATGGGAAGGGAGAAAGATGAGCACACCCACTGCCAGCAAGAAGCTCATCCGTATTCTGCGATGACACAGCCTTCTCTCCAGCGTCATCTACTCAAGACGCCAGCTGAGTCACAGCCATGCAACTCACACTTCCCTCCACACAGAAAACAATGGAGCTCAATGTCTGAGCCTCCAGCCCTCTGAGAAAAGATGGCAGGAAAGGAGCGTGTGGCTAAAAATAGTGCATACACATGCCTCCTGTGTACTGAACGTGAAGCTAACACATCCAAAGAAAGGGAAATGCTTACAGGAAGAGAGGTCTAAGACCAAGAATGGAAGCCGTCCTTTGAGAATGTTGGACCTCAGAATTTGTTAGTTCTAAATGCTTTCAAATAAGCCTTCCTCCCAGCTCTCATCTTGATTGACTTTTAGTATCAAATGATACCTGGCAATGGAGAAACGAACACCTACCTAAAGGTAGGAAAAAAAAAACCCTCACCAACAAGCGGGTTGTAGCTAGGAACTAAATAGACATCACCTGACCTTGATATGGATTAATACATTTTTTCCAGTTTATTCTAACACCATTTAAACTTTCTCTCAATATACAAAGCTAAATATTCTTAAGAGAAAAAAATAGCCACAGGGTCCTGGCTCATTTGGACAAATAGAACCAATCAACATCATAGTAGAATGAGTGTTTAGAGACAGAAAGTTTCCTGAGCCGATGTCCTTCAGAACAGGAACTCGTGATGCTTCTGAACTCACGCTCCTTTTCGAAGGAGAGTGTTCACAGGACAGGACTCCTAATAGAGGAACACATTGGAGCTTAACTAGTTCACCAGATGGAGAAATCACCTACAATGGCAGACCCTGAGCCCTTGTGCCTCCCCTGTACCTGTTCTTGCAGATTCTAGTGTTTGCTGGTGGCCCAGTCATTCGTAGCACCTCGTTCCTTCCAGAGGAGGCATTGTGTCCGTTTTGACAAATAAACTCAGTTTTCAGTTGTAATCCCCGCCCCCAGAAGTCCCCGCCCCCAGAAATCCGCGCCCCCAGAAGTCCCCGCCCCCAGAAGTCCCCGCCCCCAGACTCTGGCCCAAGTAAAGTTCTGTAGAAAACATTGCTCTCAAGCACATAAGAACACGAGGCACGTACGTGGGTTTGTGAAGCCTCCTGAGGAATAGAAAGAGCAACTCAGTAATCCTCAGCGGAAAGAGATGCTCTGCACTCACAGGTCCAATGCAGGAGGCGTGCACCTCCTGGAACTTCCTCAACAGCAAACACTTCCCGTTCACTTTCTCTTCTATTCACTTACGACATACATCTTTCCCAATACATATATCATGTCACCGTCTCCTGTGAGCCATGTGACTGGGACAGGGACATTAAAAAATAAAAGTTTGAATTCTGAGTCGAGAAGAGGAGAGATGACTCAGTGGTTAGGAGCACTGACTGCTGTTCCAGAGGTCCTGAGTTCAATTCCCAGCAACCACATGGCGGCTCACAACCATCTGTAATGGGGTCTGATGCCCTCTTCTGGTGAGTCTGAAGACAGCTACAGTGTACTCATATACATAAAATAAATAAACATTTTTTAAAAAAGAAGCTTTGTGGACAAATATAATATATGATATTTATTACTGTAATTGTCATAATAGTCACATAGACAAAATAGAGGAAACACAAAATAAGCCATTCAAATCTTTTGGGAAGGTTTAGCAAAAGCAAGTCAAAGGTAGTCAGTTTTTTCCAAGTAAGAAAGCCAATGTAAACATAGGCTACATAGGAGATATATCTGTGCAAAAGCAATGAGAAAAAAAAAAGGATTATATTTTGTTTTAGGCAATTTGGAGCAAAATTATAAGGCATCATTAAGGAATGTCTGAGGCAGAATCCCAATAATGAAGGGTCCTATGTGTCCAAATAATTCATTCTTCTTCTTGTTGGCAAAAGTTTCGGACAGGGCATGCCCATTAGAATGTCTTAGATATCCCTTCACTATATTATGCTTCTGCCCTAACCTAGGAGATTCCAGGTCCATAGATCTGAGGTTGACATCTTCATTGACACTTTCTTAAACATCCACGATGCATGTTTTGATTAAATGCTGCTTTCAACTCAGAGAGAACACTATGTTTTTGAGATTCTGAGCATGGAAAGCCACCCCCGTCTCCATGGTGGATAAGTCCCTTCATGGGCAATGCGGAGGAACTCTGCAAGGAATAAAAGTGCAAGAGGAATGGCTCCCGGAAAGTGAGGTCCTGAGGCCAAGCCAGCAAGCCTGTGGACAGGAGTTACTTCACAAAGAAGCATGACCTCAAATCACACCCCTTCTTGGCTGGTTTTGTGATACCATCGTTTCCAGGTTTGGGGCAGGGAGAAGAGAGAAAGAAGGGAGCTCCTGCCCTCACCTTTGTAACTGGTTAAGTTCAGAACATGAATTATGTAGGAGTGTGAGAAGGTATTAATTTAATATGCCCCATAGCTTTCTCCTCCGCAGTATTGGTAATTGGGAGTGGTTTTATTTAATTTGGCTAGCATAACACTCTCACAGTTCCAAATCCCATAGGATTGCAAGTTGCAATAGTAACGATGTATGCCAAGTCAATGGCAAATGGAACCATTCTCCCCTCCCCTGGAGGTTGGAAGGAGAGAGCCAAGGCAACCTGAGAAACTTTCTCCCACTCCCGTCTTATTCCCTATCTTTGCTAGCATGGCTGGGCTCCGGGATGCATGCTCATGTTTCTCATGGAATCCCACAAGCTTGACTGATGATTTGAGGGGAGAAGGGCAGTGTACAAGGCACTGTGCTCTTCTAGGAGGAACAGCTCTTGGGGTAGATTTGAAGGTTCAGCTCTCATGACAGCCCTTAGACATATTCATTTCTACAACTTTTCCCTCCTCTTCTCCACATTCCTCAGCTTCCTTCTGTGGCCGACTTTCTTACACAAGTGGAGAATCTAGCTTACCAATATGCTGTTTGATCTTCCTGGGTTTCTTTTAAGACTACATCCTTTACTTTGTGACATTTCTATGTAAGGGAGTGGATGGATTATTGCCTATAAGTATCTTCTGAAGATGGCTTGTGCCACTAAATATAAGAATAAATGAACCTTCTCGTGCTCCACTTAGAAACTCATCTCACGGATATCCAACCTTAGGAACCAAGGCAAAGCGCCTACGTTTTGCATCTAAGTATTTTGCATTCATGTAGATATTAGCAAGTTTATCTTCTTTCTCATAGTACTTTCTGCTATCAAACCCTTTCAACCTCTTCTCATCGTGGTGAGAGCAAATCTATTTACCCACTGCAATAGCCCATTCCTTAAAAAAAAAATGTGTGCTATGAATTTCTAACTATGTGTGCTGTCACAAATATGTGGGAAGTGTAAGTGTAGACCTAAACTCTACCAGGAAGAACAAAGACAAATTGGTATCTGAACTCAATTAAATAACGTCGGGTTCTTCTTTGGACCATTTTACCCAAACAGGGAAGACTGAGGTTTGAGACAATCTCTCCTTGGCACCAATATATCAGGTGAACTTTGAAGGTTCATCCTTCCTGAAGTCTGTCCACCTAACCATGAAGAGGGTGCATGGTCACTGAGCCAGACAGGGTGACCCTCTACATCCTGGGCTGATTCTTGTCATTTAGCAACACAATTACAAGAAGAACAGAGGGCAGGCAGGAATTCCAGAGATTCCACAGCTCAGTCTAGATACCAAGGAGACCCATTCTCAGCATGTCTACTGAGCTATAAATAAGTAATTCTTGCTTTTCTTTAATAAGCACTCTGCCTTCTTTTCTACAAAACTAGAGCTTGGGTAATCTCCCAACAGCACATCTCTCTTTCGGTTCCCACTTTAAACCTCCTCGGGATCCTCCATGGCCCCCTGGAGCCAGAGGTGGACAGAATCGCAAGGACAGTCATGAAGAACTGCTTACCACGCCTGCAGTGTTGTCTCATGATTTTCTCCCATGACCAGACTCCGACATGGCAGGAGGTGGAACGTACCACACTCTTTCCAGGGGCTCTCGGTGCCTCTTTTTCTAGCTAATTCCCTCTCCTATTTTAATCTCAGATTTGAGGCTACTTCTGTAGCGATGCTAATGAGGATATCCCTGGTAGCTCCCATGTGCTACTTTATTCTCCTGTGCTTGTCTGCACTTGGTTTTAGTCATTTGGAAGTGCATCGTGACTGTTGACTGCTTCCTCTTTCTTTATTGTTCCCCACTCTCCCCTTTCAGGAGAAGTAGGCCTTGTTTTTCGAGAAGCCCCCGTTTCTCTATCTAAGCATGCTCTCGGAAGTCTTAAAGTTTCCGGTGTTGAGTTGGATGGAATAAAATTGTTTGCTATTTTCTGCTCAATTTTAATTATCTTTCATCTGATGTCTGAGAAAATTATCAATCATGGATACAGCCAAAGTCTAGAACAAAGATGTCTTTAAGGAGATGGATTAAGCAGAAATCACTAAAAAGCCCACTTCCCGCTGATTTGTGTCTGTTTTTCTCACAGGTTGACAATCAGTGAACACCAGGAAACTGAAGAGAACCCAGAGAGGTAATGCCAGACAGCCTTGGAATGTGCAGCTTTCCCACGTGTAAGAAAAATACTGTGTTTGTCTATTACCTTGATAGTGACAATTATTTTTATTTTGGTGCTACTAGAATCTTTCATTTTACTTGGAAAATATTTATTCCATGTATACCCTGACATAAAGGCAATTTAAAAACTTCATGAAAATTATATGTCAGTGAGTGTTTAATACGCACTTCTTGGAGTGGCAAGATGACTCAGTGGTAAAGATACCATGCCTGATGTCCTAAGTCGATTCCCAAGACACATGAGGGACAGAACTGAGCTCTGAAAATGCTCCAGAGGCACATTGTGACAAGGTTTTGTGTCTCTCTGAACATGCACACACATGTACATACATGCACAAAAAAAAAACAAAATAAATTTTGAAAAGTTAAAATAAAAATAAGAATTTTTTGTTTAAACTGTTTTTAATTTTTTCATTGGTTTTGATTCATAACACTGAATATAAAAGTAAAGTTATTTATTTGTCTGATAAAGAATAAAGTAAAGGGTTTGTAAATGTTAGGGAAAGTACAGAAGAAACTGTACAGTTGAACTTCATATGCTTGGTAAATTAAACCAGAGTACCCTGTTGTTTTTAAATGTTTTTTGAGATGAGAATAACAAAATGGTAAACAGGCCATAATAGATGTGTGTCTAAGGTCGACCTGATTCTCATTACCCGGGGTAAGACACAGCCAAGAATATTGGAAACTGCAATGTTCTGAGGCTTCCGTGATTCTTTATTAAAATAAATCACCTCCACCCCCACCCCAGTTATCCGACTGATAAGCTTTCTCTTCCTGTGGACCACTAACCAGGGGGATATGTACCTGAAACAAAATATAGTCGCTGAATTTAATTGCAGAAAGCACTTCATCAATTCAACAAAACAAAACAAAAACTTCAGCAAAACATATCTACAACAAAACCTGGGCGTGTTGCTGACGACTTGCCCAGGATTGAAACACATGTCAATCACCCTGTCTCCCTTGCAATCAATTGGCTGGGTTCAGCTATTTCGATCTGCAAAGAGAACTGCAGGTCATACGTGGCCAGAGCGGTTGAAATCTGGCTCGTTCTGAAGCTTTAAAGTAACTGATGTAAATGAAGATGAACTAAAACTCATAAAACACCGAGTGGCCGTGGAATGGAAATTCTAAAAATAACAGATGCCGGCCCCTGCCAGCAGCTGTCTGGAGAAATCGCTCCTCAGACTTTCTTAAAGCCACTCGGCAGGGGCGCCGCCCTCTCTCATCCTTTGCTACATCCCTGAGCATCTGGCTTCTCAAAACCAGTGTCTTTGATCTTAAATTTACGCTTAAAACAGAAGTTCCAGAAAAGGGGGTGGGGTGGGGACGGGGAGACCTGTTGGAAATAAAAGCAATCAGCCCTGAGCTGTATTGACTAAAGTGTAGAAAGCTGTCCAACCGCTCAAATGTGTGCGTCCTTCTGGCTTCAAGGTGGGCAAGACTGAACTTCCTGGGGTGTTTCTCCCCCCTAGAGGAGAGAATGCACTCAGGGCAGAAGGAAGGGTGACCGCCCCAACTTAAAACTTAAGAAATTCGATGTAAGGGGTTGGAGCAAGGGCTCAGCAGGAGTGTGCTTGCTGCACAAGGGTGTTTGAAAATCAAAATGGCCTCCGCGAAAATATCCTTCTATAGCGTGAACAGTGAGAGCCCTTGAGGGTGTTTTAGCTTCCCCCATCCTCGTGTTAGCTCAGGAGGGGACCTATTTTAATTAATTAAACTTTTCATTTCCTCTCCCGAGTGTTGAGTGTGAGAGGCGGCCCCTGGCTGAAATGTTTGTGCTTAGCTCATTGGTAGGGTGAGGCCATCTTTCCCATGCAAGTCGCCAACACTGCACCCACAGAGCCCGTTAAAGGAGTGGATACTTGGCCAGCCACAGAGTTAAGGAGGCTTTGGTGATTCCCCGGGGCCTGTCATTATGAGTGCACTGTGTGAGAACGTGACATGGTAAGAGGACTACAGGGATGGTCCTGAGAGCATCCCTGAAAATGTTACAGCTCTGGCTTAAGTCCACACCTCACACAGAGAGGCACTTCTGCATGTCCGTGCTCAATGCAGGGCAAACATTTAGCATATTCATTGTCTATTCGATTCTATACATAGATCAGAATGCCATCATAAGAGCTCAGAGTTCAGATAAGACTTGTGAGGATGACTCTGTGGACTTGGAGACACATAGGTTCCTGGTACTCATGGGATGATGCTCAAGCCAGGCGTGAGAAATTATTTCTGGTGAAACTCTCTCCCTTGGTTGTTCTGGCAGAAACACATAGTATAAAACTTCGTCTTGGATAGGAAATGTCAAAGAAGAGCTGGGTCTCTGCGTCTTTAAGTTTAATGAGCTTAAGATGCTCACTGGGAAAACAATATTATCACCAACAACTACGGTAGCAAGTGGAAGGGGTAGACCCCGCTTTCCCCAGAGTGATGGGCTTGCCTGTCCTAGTACTGGAAACACGATTGTTGTATAATTCATATGAAAACAATTGAGAAAAGAGCTTTAGTCTTTTGATAGACAAGGTAAAAAATAAGATTGCTAGACAGTTGGCCAATAAAAGTTCAAACGCTGAGGGGACAACTCAGATCCCACAGTTTGCTGAATAAGCAATGGGACCTGAGTTCAATTCCCAGGACCTCCAGAAAATGCCTGGCGTGGGTGGCCTGCGCTTGCAGTCCCACCCTCAGGGAAGCAGAGACTGAAGCTTTCTGGTTATCTGTTTGTCAAGGGTAGCCTGTTTGGTGAGCTACAGGCCAAGGGGAAATCCTGTCCCCGAACTACATACGGCCTGTGAAACGTGACCTAAGGATATCCTCTCACCAGGAAATAAATGCACACAGAAACACATGCACAGGTACCTATGCATACATGAATATGTGCACACATGAACATGCACATACAAGAAACCATGAAGTTATTACCTACCCTGCCCCCACAGCTAAGACAGATTAGTCCCCTTTAAAAGTGCCCAGGGATAAAAGCACTGCTTTCATTAGCTTGCCTGAGCCTTCTCTGAGGGCAAGCAGTTTCCTGATTAGAATGATTCAGCAGGTAAGGAAGTTTGCCACCAAGCCTGATAACTAATTTTAGTCCCCAAGGCTCATAAAGGAGACAAATGATTCCTGCAAGCATGCCTCTGATCATGACCCGTGATTGCATGTGTGCACACATCCACACCCCTAGCCACTCCCACCCCTCACACACCAACACAAAACTTAAAAAGCAATGCCAAAAACAGAAGAGCCTCCTCTTTTGCTCTCTCTCTCTCTCACTCCATTTTTCCTTTAAAGACATGGCAAGTATTTCCTTGCTGGCTAGATGCTAATTGTTTCCTGTTGTTAGTCCTAGAACATGCTTTCTCTGGAAGCTCGAAATGGTAAAAAGGGCTCTGTCTCCTTTCTTCTGAGTACAACCCTTCTTAAATCTTATTAAACCAAGGAGAGCAAAGCATTAGAACCCATGCCCTTTGACCCCAAGGCTCCAGTGTGCCCTAAGTAACACATTGCGACACAGGTGGGACTGGATGCCAAGAAATTCTTTCCCTGGTTCACAGCCTGAAAGCAGATGCTGGAGGAGATGGAAAACTTTAGCCATAGCCCAGGGGAAAAGAAGATAAAAGAGCCAAGAGGAAAAAAAATCTACTGATTTTCGCATAAGAAATAACCTTACAAAACCTCAGTTTCAAAACGAACGTGAACAAGCCATTCATGTGAGAGAAACTATTTCGTTCCGAAAGAGGAGAGAGAATAAAATAAAAACAAATGAAAATATATTACTTTGTCATACTCAATAGAAAAACCCCATAAAACAGATTACAATATTGCCTGGGTTCTACAGACACACTTCTGACTTGCCTGTATGTGCACTGCTCTACCATGGTCCCGATGGAGCGGTGTTTGTTTGAAGCGCTTTGCACTGCAGTTAAGAATATGTGTCAACAGCTGAGGAGTGCCGAATGGCTGAGAAACACCTAAAGAAATGTTCAACATCTTTAGTCATAAGGGAAATGCAAATCAAAACGACCCTGAGATTTCACCTCACAGCAGTGAGAATGGCTAAGATCAAAAACTCAGGTGACAGCAGATGCTGGCGAGGATGTGGAGAAAGAGGAACACTCCTCCATTGTTGGTGGGATTGCAGACTGGTACAGCCATTCTGGAAATCAGTCTGGAGGTTCCTCAGAAAATTGGACATTGAACTGCCTGAAGATCCAGCTATACCCCTCTTGGGCATATACCCAAAAGATGCCCCAACATATAAAAAAGACACGTGCTCCACTATGTTCATAGCAGCCTTATTTATAATAGCCAGAAGCTGGAAAGAACCCAGATGCCCTTCAACAGAGGAATGGATACAGAAAATGTGGTATCTACACAATGGAGTATTACTCAGCTATCAAAAACAATGACTTTATGAAATTCATAGGCAAATGGTTGGAACTGGAAAATATCATCCTGAGTGAGGTAACCCAATCACAGAAAAACACACATGGTATGCACTCATTGATAAGTGGCTATTAGCCCAAATGCTTGAATTACCCTAGATGCCTAGAACACATGAAACTCAAGACGGATGATCAAAATGTGAATGCTTCACTCCTTCTTTAAAAGGGGAACAAGAATACCCTTGGCAGGGAATAAGGAGGCAAAGTTATAGAACAGAGACAGAAGGAACACCCATTCAGAGCCTGCCCCACATGTGGCCCATACATATACAGCCACCCAATTAGACAAGATTGATGAAGCAAAGAAATGCCGGCTGACAGGAGCCGGATGTAGATCGCTCCTGAGAGACACAGTCAGAATACAGCAAATACAGAGGCGAATGCCAGCAGCAAATCACTGAACTGAGAACGGGACCCCCATTGAAGGAATCAGAGAAAGAACTGGAAGAGCTTGAAGAGGCTCGAGACCCCTTATGAACAACAATGCCAAGCAACCAGAGCTTCCAGAGACTAAGCCACTACCTAAGGACTAATAATGGACTGACCCTGGACTCTGACCTCATAGGTAGCAATGAATATCCTAGTAAGAGCACCAGTGGAAGGGGAAGCCCTGGGTCCTGCTAAGACTGAACCCCCAGTGAATGTGATTGTTGGGGGGAGGGCAGTAATGGGGAGAGGATGGGGAGGGGAACACCCATAAAGAAGGGGAGGGGGAGGGGTTAGGGGGATGTTGGCCCGGAAACCAGGAAAGGGAATAACACTCGAAATGTAAATAAGAAATACTCAAGTTAATAAAAAAAATTAATTTAAAAAAAAAAGAATATGTGTCAAGTCATAGGGCGCACGCTCCTGAATTGCCTGTCTTGGCACCATTAGCAAAAGCCACAACTGTGTGCAGCCCACACAGTAGGTACTGTTAAAGTGACCGCAGCCACTGCCATCCTCACCTTACAAATCCTCGGTTTCAGAACGAACGTGAGCGAGTCATTCTCACGAGAGAAATGGTTTCTCTCTAAGATAGAAACATGGTCGTTTGTCTGTCCCTCTCACAATGAAGCACTTTCATGCTGAAGTCTTTCAGGTAAGAAGTAGGAACTCTCATTTTCTTTTTATTTTTTTATTGGATATATTTCTCTACTTACATTTCAAATGTTATTCCCTTTCCTGTCCATAAGCCCCCATCCCCTCCCCCCAAACGTCCTTTGAGTCTGGTTGAAAACTTTAATTCCAAATTAGATGACGACGTCCTTGTTTATCCCTTGCTCCTGTTTTGCATTTTTTTGGAGTGTCTTTCAGAATTTCCTAGAAAGATTAGAAAATATTTCCATGTTTATGGACATCTGAGGCGACTAGCTCATGAAATAACACTTTGGCTCAGGGTAAAGGACGGTGAGGAGCCACGCAGGTGTCGTAGCTGAAGAGGTGGGGTTTATCTGACAGTGAAAGAAACAGAATCTTATTCTATTGTGAAGCTGTTCAAGGGAGACTTTCTCGGCAGTTGACAAAGCTGCTCATTTTACACTGATTAAAAACTTCAAATACTTCTGCTTTTGTTGTCGTTCTGAATGGAAGCTTCAATTCCTTTTCTTCACGTACACAGTACATTTACCTTCTTAAGACACAGTAGTGCCAAGCTTACATTTCAAAGTTTGATGTATACGATTGAGAACTATACTTGAGGTTTCCTTTTGGCGGACATTAAAGCAAGCAGCCTTCTTAAATGGTTAACGATTTAAAATTCCAGTTCAGCTCTTCGATGTAAAAGGATTCTTCTGCACCATCACGCTGGAGGACAAACGGTGCTCAATATACTATTAAAATACTATGATTTCATAACCCACCCAGTTAAGCATGCGCCCAGCACATGGGGAGGGTGACTGAACCGTGAGGGTGCCTGTAAGGTAGGCTCACACACACCATTCTGCAACTGAGTACACACCGTGCTGGGGCAGAGGGTGCCTACTGCTCACACAGGCCCACGAGCAGCTCTTAAAAAGACGTACATTCCCTTAATGAAAATATCCAAAACACAAGAAGCATTTTTAGCGAGAATTTTAGCTATGAAGTCCACTGCACTAATGAGGGAAAAATAAATCAGAATATCTTATCAAACTGCAGCTGTCTTGTATATATTTAATACAAAATGCAGACTGAATTTGCATATACTATATGTAAATTTGTCTAATATTCAAAACCCGTGCCCTCTACTCCTCACTTCATGACTCTAAAATGCATACAAAGTGCACATAGAAACTTACATTATGTGTGGTCAGCCAGAATATAGAGTAATATACGTTCTTCAAGTTTCAAAAGGGTAGACTAAAGATCTGTACAAGAAGACTTTACAATGTCACCACACCAATTCTGTAGGATATGGGTTTTACCAGTAACATAGATTGGCTCTGACCCTCCCTTTTCAACCTAGAGATTAACTGATTTTCTTTATTCCATGACCTCATAATAACAAAAGGATATAAAGGCAAAAGATTGGGGTATGTAGCATGAGAAGCTTGGATCTTAGTGAGGTAATCAATAACTATTAATGTCTGTGTCCAGTTCACACTCCTGGGCATACACCCAAAAGATGCTCCAACATATAACAAGGATACATGCTCCACTTTGTTCATAGAAGAAGCCTTATTTATAATAGCTAGAAGCTGGAAAGAACCCATCTGGATTCCTTCAACAGAGGAATAAATACAGAAAATGTAGTACATCTACACAACAGAGTACTATTCAGCTATCAAAAACAATGACGTCATGAAATTCTTAGGGAAATGGATGGAACCAGAAAATATCATCCCAAGTGAGGTAACCCAGTCACAAAAGAGCACACATGGCATGCACTCACTAATAAGTGGATATTAGCCCAAAAGCTCAGAATACCCAAGATACAATTCACAGACAACATGAAGCTCAAGAAGAAGGAAAACCAAAATGTGGGTGCTTCAGTCCTTCTTAGAAGGGAGAACAAAATACTCATGGGAGAAAATACAGGGACAAAGAGTGGAGCAGGGACTGAAGGAAAGGCCATCCATAGACTGCCCCACCTGGGCATCCATCCCCTTTGCAGCCACCAAACCCAGTCACTATTGCTGATGACAAGAAGTGCTTGCTGACAGGAGCCTGATATGGATGGCTCCTGCCAGAGTCTTACTGATACAGATGAGGATGTTTGAGGCTAAACATCAGACTGAACACAGGGACCCTAATAGAGGAGTTAGAGAAAGGACTAGAGGAGCTAAAGGGGTTTGCAACCCCATAGGAAGAACAATAATATCAACCAACCAAATCCCATCCCCCAAAGCTCCCAGGGACTAAACCACCAACCAAAGAGTACAATGGAGGGACCCATGGCTCCAGCTGCATATGTAGCAGAGGATGACGTTATCTGGCATCAATGCCAGGAGAAGCCCTTGGTCTTGTGAAGGCTTGATACCCCAGTGTTGTTGAGTTTCAGGGCGGTACTGTGGGAGTGGGTGGGTGGGAGGGGGAACATCTTCTTAGAAGCAGGGGGAAAGGGAATAACATTTGAAATGTAAATACATAAACTATCCAATAAAAAGCAAACATGTAACACAGCCTATACTGCATGAATGTCTTAACTTCCGCGTAAATGAGTTTGTTATGAACTTACCATTCCCTAAAACGCCAGACTTTGAGACATTAATTCTCAGTGTGACTATGTTTAGAGACAGAGCATGAGGGCAGTGAAGGTTCAGTGGAGCTGGGATGTTAAGTCCCTAACCCAATGTGGTCCTGTCCTTACAAGAAGACAACCATAGAGGGAGACGCTCAGAGGAACCAACATGGGGAGACACTGCAAAGACTTCACCCATCTCCTCAATAAATGTGGATGACCAGGTTTCCACTCCATGTTTTGTTTTCGTTTTTGACAAGACAATGGGACAAAGTCAGGCCTTGCTATGTGTTAAGCAATGCTCACTGGTCGTGAGGTGGACAAGCCAAACAATAGCTCGATTTTTGCCAGCATTTCAGAAATTCCCAAACCTCAGCTGGGTGAAGGGATGAATTTTTTTTTTGAAAAAAGATCTAAAACTTTCATTATCAGAGTGTTTTATTTGGCTTTTAAATCTCTAAGGCTATGGATATTAAATAATTTTGAAATATCACAAAAAGTTTCCAGAAATTAGATGCACATTAGAAATGAATAACTTTAATACATTCTCTAATAATAAGCATCCATTATTTTAATTAATATACAGCCTTAAAGAAAAATACACATTTAATCAACAAATTATAAATTCATAGAAGGGCAAAATAATATAAGACAATTGATTATATGCTATTAAGTGAAAATAGGAAAATTGTAACTACATGTTACTATGTTTACAATCTGCATAAATACTAGAAGTGAATATTCTCAAATGTAACCTTGCTAATCCTGAGGGATTGGTGAGCTCCTGGCCAATGAGAGACCTTGTTTCAGCATAAGATGAATGGCTTTCCAAAGGAACTGCACACACACACACATATACACGTGTGTGTGTGCGTGTGTGTGTATGTGTGTGTATATGTGTGTGTGTGTCTGTTTGTGCATGGATGTGCACCTCTACATATGAATGTATACACTCACAAACATATGCACAGAAGGTTTCTTTAAATCTTTGAAAAGTACAAAGCTTGCTAACTTTTACACATCCAAACGGATACAGACAAAGGAAGCATTTGGCAGTACAGGGCATTCTAATTATCCTACGTCTCCATCGTGTACTGTATCCCTTCGTATCCCTTGCGCTGGTCCCCAGTCTCCTTTTCATTTCCCTTTACAGCTGTGAGAATGCGGTCCAAAGACCAAACACTCTGATATTTTATCCCCTAGTAATAAAAACAATACAAAGATCCCCACAGGACTATAGGTATTAACTTCTGTAGGATACTAGAAGCATAACATCCAGTTGGTGACTAAGACTGAAATGAGCAGGCAAGATTAAGGGTCTGGCTGCCAAACTAAAGCTACCTTTCATCTAGCAGAGGAGACATGATCCCCATAGCATACAGTGAGCGCTCCAGGGGCAAACGTTCAGTGAATACTATAGGATTATGGGCCATCACACGGGAGTGCTTTTCCATGATGTCAGCCAATTAGCTAACACATTTGTGGCTGCCCTGTGGGACCTTGTACTTTTCACAACAGAACACGCATCACTCCACCCAGAGTTCTGAAGACACGTGTGCGACATAGCTGCAGACCTCTACGAAGAAGGTTCATTTCTAATTGGCAATTTTTAAAACACACGAAACAACAGCGCATTCTATTTTAGGACATGTATCAGCGAGCTTTAGGCTTCGCATGAAATAATTGAAAAGCAGACATCGCAGAGCTTCGCAAGGACCTAATAATTAAGTTCCAGGGAGCAAGGAGGGCTGCCATTTCCTGAACCAAAGTCATGCTATTTTTAAACAATTAAAATGCAACAGGCAGCAGAAATTTCTCAAGCGAAGACACATTTTTTTCTTCTACATAAATCAGTCTTTTGACAGAAAACCTCCCTATATTAAAAGCTCCTAGAAAATAATAGTTCTCTATGAGGTACTTTTGATCTTACGGCTCATGATAAATGGTGATTTTGAGTCTTTGGCCCCAATTGTTTCAGATCTTCCCATTCTGTCATCCGAGTTTAAAGGGGATGGAACTAAGCATTTCTCCATGAAACTCAAGGTATAATACAGGCTCAAACTCCCCCATCACCTGCATTCTCAAAGAACGTGTGCCTTAATGAATTTTATTTGTGAAAGTCACTTTGTTTCTCCCTAAGCTGGTTTTAAATTGTTTAATGTCCTTGTACTCTATATTCTATGTAATATAGCAAACTCATTTTATAACCATAATCAAATGCCTAAAAATGGTACATGCTGTTCAGTTAGACCTCAGGAGAGCAAACACAAGGATTAAACACCCAGGCATACTTGGCTGGACTTTTAAAGAAGAGATGGATCAGAAGTCCCTAGGACCCTCCTCCACTTCCATGGCCGCGTGCAGTTTTCCCTGTAGATGTGTATTCATCCCCTACATATACTAACAGGTATTTTTATTCCCATTTAGTCAAGAATATTCAAAGAAGACAGACACCCAGGATTGACAAACGAACAAGGAATGATCTCTTCCTTCACAAAGACGGCATTCTGTTGGGGACACAGACATAAATAGGTGAGCAAAGTGTACAGGATGCTATATGGCAATGATCCCCATAAAAGTAAGACACACATGCATCCAGAGTGTGCTCGCGTGAAGAGAGCTACCCTTTCTGAAATGTGGGTCTGCCAAGCTGTGTGTAGAATGTGGCACCCAATCAGGGACCACTGTCCCTGAGCATGAGACAGCATCTACAGCTGACCTTCCACATGGCCACTATGATTGTCATTCCGTTTTACGTCCATCACCAAATTCTATTTTCTGGGGTGAGTATGCTTTCCAAAGTTCTACACATAAAAATAAGGACAAGAGTTTAGGCGATTCATCCATTCAATGCCAGGCACGTCGGAAGGGCACAGCTAGGACTCCAGCACACGTCACTGAGGCCACACGAGTTATATATTTACTACAGAATGAATGCCATTAGCATGTCACCCAGGACATGACATGTGGGTGACAGGCTAAGCTGAAAGACACCAATAGAGGAAGAGACAGAAGAGTGAGGTTGCTCTGCCCAGCTTGCTCTGTGCTGGGGCTGAATTCTATCTGAGTCCTCAGTGCCGCAGAATAATTAAGTAGAGTGTAAACAAACACACTTCATGAGACAATAACTAAATCCAATTATTTTCTGCCCCAAACACCAATATTAGGCCTTTCAGGTCTGATTGGATTACACTTCATCTCCTAGAAAATACAGCTCAAATCCCCATATTTATATCTAATGTTAGCAAAAGACGTCTTCCCGATTCTTCAGCTCATAATGAATACTAACAAGGTAAAGCCAGTGCATTTCCTGCTTGCATACCACTTAAAACTGCCCACACGGCTTTATTAGTGCGACATTCCTTAGTGAATGTTGAAAGTAAATTGCAAGCTGAGGAAACTTGTAGGAAACTATAGGAAAGACTGTTTTCTCCAACTGAACCCTAAGGTTCACTTTCATCTCTGTGAAAACCGGCTTGATGCATGATGTGCAGACAAAGCTGAGTCTGAGATGAAGCCTTCATGACACTGTAAGGTCAGGAGCTGTGAAAGCAAGGCATTTGCAGAATACATATATGCAGAATATGTGAATCTGTAGTTGTTTCATCCTAGAATGAATGGGCTATCATGAGTTAAAGGAGTTGTATTGTATTTGACTGTGGAACATACCTGACAGTTCAGCTAAGAAATAATGGTACAGACATTTTCCAAAGTTATAGCTTCATAAAGAAAGCGAAGTTGAACCAGAGCAGGGTCTTGTGTTGTGCCATTTTCTGACACTTGATGACATTTCGTAGACCAATAGAAACCTTTGCAAACATTGTGTAGTAAGACAGAAATAACATGTGGTTAAAAGTATATTGTATCAATTTCCAAACATTGACATTTTGAAATCTCTATTAGATTAAGTCAACAAATTTGAAGCCACTTTATTGTATTTCTTTCTAAAAGTAAATTCTGTCTCTGTCTCTCTGTCTCTCTGTCTATATCTCTGTCTCTGTCTTTTGTGCGCGCTCTCTCTCTCTCTCTCTCTCTCTCTCTGTGTGTGTGTGTGTGTGTGTGTGTGTGTGTGTGTGTAGTACTTCTATGACACACAAGATAAAATATTAGGTTTGATGCCCTTTGCTTAGTGTCCCCCAGAGCATGGACCTTCTTTTTAAAGGTCATATTTACCTTACACAAAAGTTGCATTTATCCTCATAGAGGACTAGCCTTTTCAGAAAATCCATTTTGTTCACAGAATTCCAACAATCACTGTAACCTGCGACAATGATAAAGATGAGGATGACTGCTATTAGGACACTCTAATTTACCTGGAGAATAAATGAAGCTAACTTCCTTTCCTACAGAGACTGGTTACCTGTTTAAGAAATAACCATTAAGTAAAGATCCCAGCCCTTATTACTGGGGCATTGTAGACTTTTAAGGAGAAAGAGCCCCTGCATTCAATCTGGTACAAGTAATGAAGCTATATTTTGATCTCAGTCTTCAACCTAATATAACTCTTGTTTTAATTGATATGGAACCAGTCATCCAATTTAGGAAATTGTCAGTTATTTCAAATTTCCATAGTGTTACTAATGTGGGGCATAAGAATGGACTGTTAGGTTAAGTAGATATCCATACAGACTTGTCCTTCAAGAAAGTGGCAATAGGTTACAGAAAGCTGGGTTCTAGTATGAATTTTGAAATTCTAACTTGTCCTGTTATTAATTGTATTTCTATTTCTATTCATCAGTTTTAATCTTACAGAGGGGAAACCATACCATTTTATCCTGATATTTTTCAGACCTAGTAGATAAATCCGCTTCACAGAAAATGTTCAATATTATCTCTCTTGTTGAGCGGATGAATGAGTATGACTGCTTAAAAGGTTACGTTTTCTCTTTGGTGGAACTTAAGTATGTATTTGTAGAAACAATAGTTTTGTTAAAGCCCACGCTACTACAGCCAGTCAAATAAGGGAAACAATTGTTTAGGGTTATATGGTCAATTAAAGTGCTGGGATTGGAGTTGAACCTGAGAGACCTGTGTGACCGTGCACGGAAAGAAGCTCTATTGCTCTCAGAATAGCTGCCTGCCACTCCAGGAACTTTCTTCTCAAAGCAAAAGAAATAGTTATGCCAGATTATTTTGCCAATGATTTGATTTTTCAAACATAATGGTAATGCAGTCTGGAATGCATCAGAAATCAAAAGGACGGGACTGAAGTCCATGATCTCCTTACTTGACGAAGGGCGGGCTTTCTTCATTCACTTAGCATTGACTTATAGGAGCAATACATGCTTACACGACTTAATCAATGGAAAAACTTGGATCATCTTTCAATTGGTGTAAAACACTCTGTTGCCCTTTGCTTTTGTCAAACGATTAAATTCTGAACTGATTTATGGCAATTAAAAGGACAGAGAGTACATTAAAGCAGATATAAAGAGGAGGTGACAAAGACATATTAGATGATCATTACTGTTATCTCATTGAAGAAATCATTAGTCATAACTTGATTTTAAATTCTAAGGGTAACAATTATGATATATTGATCTTTAAAAATATCTCATGAGGCTGGAGGGATGGCTCAGTGGTTAGGAGTACTGGCTGCTTTTTCAGAGGACCTGGGTTCAATAATTCCCAACACCCATATGAGAGTTCACAACCAACTGTGTCTCCAGTTCCAGTGGATTCTCACACAGAATGCAGGGAAAGCACCAAGGCACAGAAAACAGAAATAAATCAATCATTAAAAATAAAAAAATAAATAATTTTTTACAAAGCATATGGAATCCAGAAGAGTCTGGACCTTGTAGGAACAATGCACTAATGCATAAATATTTATGAGAATATATCATAAAATGTATATGTTAGTACTAAAGTCTTAACATTGGATGTTTTCAAATGTAGTTATCTTATTGTGTAGGTACGGATCAAGAGACGAGTGTCATCGAAAAAGACAGTCATTACTCTCACAGATCCCAATAGGAAAGATACAGATGAGCATACATGGGCGCTCAACAGGGCTGTCCAAAGGTGAAATGCATAGGACTGTGACCGAGATGGAAATGTGTGTGGCCTAGGCCCTTTCTGAAGATTTACAGGTAGATGAAGGGTAGGAGAGGGTACGTCAGTTCAGAATTGCTTGCTTTTGTGAATAGTTCTCTGGGTTCTCAGGCTTTGAGCCTATTAAAGGTTTTATGATACTTAACTGGGAATAATAAACTGGTACAAGGTAGTCTGGACTCTAAAGTCCTGGTGGGCAAGGAGGTTGCCTCTGGGTTGGTTTGTCCATTTCTAAAATGCCCTATTTACAGCAAATCTCCCTTTTAATCTTAGATAAAGCATCAGAGCACAGAGAAGCAAGAAGAGCAAATGGACCCTTGATTAATTGGTTGGTAATGGGACTCATTTACTTTTCAGTAATTTGCCATTTTCCTCCCGATATTTCACTGAACAGTGCGCCCAGCTTGCCTGCTCTGTCACCACAATGCCTTTGTCTGATCGACCCTTTATCAGTAGCCTTGATACTCACAGCTCTCACAACCTGCAAGCAAGCACCTTGGCAACCAAGCTCTTTAATCAGAACCGAACCAAACCAAACGAACCTTGCTTTGAGGAACATTCTGAACAGATGAACACATATATTCCATATTACTTGTTTCTTCAAGATTCTATATGGAAATTTAAAATAATAAAATAAGCAATGGGAGATTTCCTTCAGGGTACCAATTCTTCATTGACTCGAAGGGTTTGGTAGTAATTATTTTGTTGGATGTAAATAGCTCCGAGCCAATGTGAGAATTTATTATCTGTTTAAATGCACTGAGCACTAGATGTGGTCAAATAGCTCCAAGTCACACCCTTCTTCCTGTCTTTTCCTGAGATTCCGGTTACGCAGAATTGCTTCCATGACTCTGAATGAACATAATACACACTCACACTTGTCACCTGAACAGGGAGTGGAACTGGGGGAGATGGCTCAGTGTGTAAAACACTGGCAATACATACATGATGACCTGACGTCTGGATCGCCAGTGTCTATGTAAAAATCTAGGAGTGGCAGCATACTGCAATCCCAATACCACCGTCCTGAGTGTACAAGATCGTGACTGGTAAGATGGGGAGGGACGAGAGACGTGCTCCAAGGAGAGAGAGGATGCATTCCTAAGGCTGATCCCACACCCAAGGGTGCCAATTACTACAGATAGAGACAGGATAGAAGTGCGAGATGCTGAACTGCTGAGCGGTGCCTCAGAAGCGCTCCGTGAGAGATGTGTAAAGGGAGAGTAGACTTTAGCCAAGCTAGGGATAGGAATCAAAAAACCACAGCTGAGTCTTGGCCATCGTCTCCTGTTGTTTCTCGTTCCCACTTAAAGGCAAAATTCCAAGTATCTCTTTGATCTGGATTGCCTCTAAACAATAGAAAAGCAGACAGAAGCCAACTGTCAAACGTTATCTCTAACCCTTCACCAAAGGCGGCAGAACCTCAGGCACTGAGGTCAAGGCCAACACCAGGGAGCTTCACGAGTGCTCTCTGGGTTTAATTGAGATGGAGTCATGACACTCCCGTGCAGACCTAGTAAGTGAAATGTTGGAGGAACATAGAAACAAAACTACAACTTTACGGTTTGAATCTGAACATCTAAGGGACAAAAGAGGAGACATGTTGGAAAAGCTCAAGTTCCTGAACTTGAGAAAAGACAGAGTCAAAGGAATAGTACAGGATTCGACAATGTCATTATAACTTGACTATGAGATGTTAAAATGGAGAAAGTAAGGTATCTTAGTGATAAATAGAATGAAGATAATTTATTGAACTAATTATATGGCATGTGTTGATCTAACGTTCATAAATTCTTGAAGCAAATCATTACCGCTGAGACGAGGTATCATTTAATTTTAATTCTGCACCCATATTATGCCCAGCACCATCTTATGAGTTACTGTACTATCACTGAGAAGAGACATTATGACCAAGGAAACTCAGAAAAGAAAGCCTTTAACTAGGGGGTTGCTTATGGTTTCAGAGGGTAGTCCATGACCTTCATGCAGGAATCATGATAGCGGGCGGGCATGGCGTTGACGCAGTGTCTAAGAGATTACATCCTGATTTATAGCCAGGAGGCAGAGAAAAAGTTACACAAAATCTGTTAGGGACCTTTAAAACCTCAAAGCCCACCCCAATTTGATACACCTCCTGCATTGAGACTGTGCCTACTAAATCCTTCCCAAACAGTACCACTAATTGGAGATGAAACATTCAAACATTATGAGCCTGTGGGGGGCCATTCTTATTCATACCATGGCAAGCATTATACAACACAAAATTAAAGGGACCAGCCTCCTTGGGAGATAGCTTTTCATCATTTAAAGTTAAATGAGATGGCTAATTAGTACAGGGAAAACACACTGGCATAATTACACTTGTGTGCAATGTCAAATGGTGTAGAAGAAATCAGAGAAACAGAAATCAGGAGCTTCCAAACGGGGAGGTTCCCACTGAATATGGACAGGACAACAATTAAAGGTCCGTAATGAACGGCAGAGAAACATTTGCACAGGATAGAGAAGAGTGTGGATTTGCAGGTGTCCACAACCACACCCGTTCTGTTAGCTTTAAACATAGCTTAAAGAATTAATGTAAAATATATTTTAATTTCCTGCAACTTGCTTGAGGAGGAGGAGGGTGAGGTGAAAACAGTCAAATGCCTAATGATGTTTAGTTCGACTCTGCTAGAAGAACTTCTCCACAAGAACCTAGTGCTTTGCACAGGACAAAATAAACCGAGAGGTCAGAATAAGGAGCCACCGTCATTAAAGCTGTAGACAGTGCAGGTGCCTAGAGCTATAAGCGATTGCCGATGGAAGCACGTTATGTCACAGTTCCACACAGAAAGGAAACACCAAAATAAATACTTGAGGAGAAAATTGGAATTACACGCTAATTTGTCAAAACTTACTTGTACTAGGCAACTTTTTCAACTCTGCAACACAATCTGTGAGCGCCCCAAGGCAAATTCCTTCCCCTGTAGAATTTATAATTAAATCTACAATCAAAGATAGATACTAGGAGGAAGGAAGCTAGGAAATCAAATAGATGCCATGGGAAACACAGAGGGAAACATGGCCACCCTGCAGGTGGACGGGGGACGAGACCGGTACCTAAACTTGCCCACAGGCTGCCTGGTGATGTTTAGAGTTTACAGGCTAAACATCTGAAAAGCCAGCCTTCTGTCCCGCAGGCTTGAAAACAGTGGGCACAGCAACAAGGTGTTCTCATGATTTTCCCCTTGCATATACAAAATTCAAAATACAATGTGTTGTAGCCAAACCAAAAGGATTGTTTCCTAATGAAACTCCTATCATCTAGTTGAGATGAAACTGCCCCCAGGGGAACAAGCAACTTAGAACAACATTACGTAATTGGGCAAACCGAATCTAATGCATGATACCCTCCTGCTGTGAAGAAACTGACACAGAAGGTGGCTGCAATTAGGAAGCCAAACAGAGCTTGAAACAACCAGTGCTTTATGGGACACTGCTATTAGGCATTAATTTGCTATTAATTAATTCAGTCCTGGCTACTAAACTGTCTACCTGTTAGCAGAACATTGGATCCTCAACCCTACTGTGCGTGTGTGTGTGTGTGTGTGTGTGTGTGTGTGTGTGTGTGTCCAGAGTACAAGCCTTACAGTAGGCTCAGATCATGAGGATATTTTCACTTTATAATTTATATTTCCTCTGAAAATATGTGCATCCTACCTTAGGTTTGATTCTAATGCAGAATCTATCAAAATGCAGTTCTGTGACCTCAGCTCAAAGAAAATGCCCTCACCTCAGTATTGTTCTTTTTTTACCATCTTTCAAGTTCTGTATTCATATGGCATCTACATTACAAGAAGAACTCTTTCTTTACAGGAGGTCAGACTGATGAATGGTAGACACTGCTGTCTGTCATTGTGGTTTATATTTCTTTCAATTGTCTATGTGCACGGCACTATATAAGAGGCCATAGGACAGATGGTCGGAAACAACAAATACATAAACTGTGAGTTGACAGAGCTAGGGAAAGAGTGGGCATAGGGCGGGCACAGCAATGACTACGGAATCAGAGTAGACAAACTTGTAGTATAGATGACTGCAAAAGAGAAGGAAAAAGAAACACAATGTTTACATTTCAATGAGACAAGGTGGAGATCAAGGAAATGCAAATCATTAAAATAAGACTTCAAAGCTAAGCACGGTGCTATACACTTGTAATCTCTAGACTCCATACTTAGAAGGCCAAGGCAGGAAGGACAGCCACGAGTTCAAAGCCACCCTAGGCTACATGAGACCTTGCCTCCAAAAATATAAAAATAAAAACATTTCCAAAACGAATTTTGAAATAAAGGAAAAATATATTTATTAATAGAAAGGATTCAGGCTCAGAACTGTTCCATTTATAGCACTTTCCAATTATAGCACAAGTGTCCTTGGCTTACCAGGCTATGGCTCACCAAGGATGGAAAGCCTCTTACCAGTGTAGCTACAGAACGTCATAGCTGTGCAACCCACTGCAGTGCTGAAAAGCAGACCTGTTTCTCTTTGTGACCGAGGATGCTCAGAGCTGAGCTCACTGCCACTGTCCAGCACTGCAAGACAACATTACATCCCTCGTGGCCAGCCTAGAAGAGCTCAAACTTACGCGAAGTTTCCACAAGTACTGTTTTGATAAAGTCAGAAAACTGAAGGTTCAAGCTCCAAATCGAGCAGTGTCTCCATTTGGTTGGTGAGGTAAATCCTCAGCCAGAGCAAGCTATTTCTAGAGAACCCAAGTCGGTCTGACCATGGGCTTCCTCATCACAACAGCCAACGTTGGAAACAACAGGAGGTCAAAGGTACAGATAGAAAGCTCTCCAAACCTTCGAACTGCTGGGGGGCAGATGGCTATACTGGAATAAACAAAACCAAAGGGCACTGCTATGAGCTCATCATGAAGAAGCAACTGGGGAAAGATTTCTTCCTGATAAGAGAGAGGGAGGAAGGTTTAAGGAAACAGAAGGGAATGTGAATCTACTCGCCGATGCAGGGACCCGCTGACACATGCTTACAAACAGGTACTACAGGAGTCTGCTACAGGAACAGGGCAAGAGGTTACTCTCCCTTACAACTAGCTAAAACCCACACCACCCAAAGCTGATTGATAGAAGAAGCTGCTGTTTAACACTAGTTGGAGGCCAGAGATGTCACTGGTCATTCTATAGCACACTCTTTCCCACACAGAAGGGACTAGAATTCAGAATATCCCTGTTCACACAGTCTGGTGTTACGGAAGTCAATAGTCTCTAGGCTACAATTAGAGTGGAATGGATAGGGGTTGGAAATATTTATCTCTAAGAATCAAATAGCAAATAGTTTGAGTTTATGGGTCACATACAGTCTGTGTTAGACATTCCTCTGTGTTTAAGTTTACAGCTCTCCAAAAATATATAAACCATTATTAGCTCCTGGACTTTAGCAGTAAAGGCACCACACTGGATTATGGGGATGTTCAGGATACGAACACAAGGACATAGGCTCTTCACAACACAATACATTCTTTCATCGCCATAAAACTAACCATAAAACCGACGGCTTTTGTTGGTTACAACCACCAGGAACAGAAACACCAAGACCATGCCCACTATCATGACGATTGTTCCACACTTCCCAAGTGATGTTGGGAGCCCAAAAATGTATGCAACGGAATTAAATTATTCTTCAGAAAGTTGTTAAGCACAGGAATAGAAGACACTAGATAGAAGGTTAGGCTTTCTGGGGATGCGGATATAAATTTAAAAGGCCTGGTAGCTGAGTTCTATAAAGAAGACCTAGAGAGCAGTGAGGAGTGCTGATCCGGAGTCTAACAGGAACACACAGTTGAGTTCACCTTTCCCTCAAAGGCACCAGCACTATACAGAGCAGAAGCAAGTGAAGAGAGTTCTCAAACCTCGGAGGAAGACTTGAAGAACTGTATTTATGGTGGGCAAATTTAGCCTGTTACCTGTTGTCACAAATTATGTTTTACTGTGCACTACCGTGGCTATCTCCCAACATTTATGACTGCTTTTGAGTGACTACTAGGTGATAGTACAACAGCTTAAAATTGACCTACTAGAGGCCTATGTGAGTAAATCACTTCTTGAGAACAGGCAGTCTACTCTCTCGTTCCAAGCCGGGCTATAAACCAAACAGAATTTACGAATCATTGGAATTTGGTGTTGATTTCTGTAGCTTGTCATCACAAATTAAGAAATAAAATTATGAGCAGATATGATTAACTGCTTATCTAAGAGAACTAATAGAATATTTTAAAAGAGAATATATATACATATATACATACATATATATTTGAGTTAGTGTACCACATAGCATAACCTCACCTAAGAATCACTATATTGCTAAGGACAACCTGAACTTCTCCTCCCCCTGCCCTCATGTCCCTAGTGCTGAGACCCCAGGTATGAGCCACCATGAACAGGTTTTAGGTGAGGCCATGTTAAGTCACGAAAGGATCATCATTAAAGACAACCTCCTCAACAGCTGGTATCTAGGGACTGAGACTACAGGCAGGCCCCTGCAGAGAGCCTCATAAGATCTCACTGTACACCAGGCTCTCGTGTGTGTGTGTGTGTGTGTGTGTGTGTGTGTGTGTGTGTGTGTTTATTTCTTATAAGAGTTTGCAAAAGTCTCATTAAAAATCTCTTTTCATCAAAAGCCTTTGTAAAAAAAAAACCACTGGGGCTTGATAAAAATGGACACACAGAAATTAATAAAAATACTTAGTATCTCCCATAATGTCCATTTTCTAGGCTTCATAACTGACACTAAGTCATGACTAATGACAAAATTATAGGAAATGGTGTTGAGAGCTCTCGATAACATAAATATCAGGTATTATGCCAACTGCTGATGTCTCCCCTCAAATGTCAGATTACGGGGGGGGGTGGGAAGAACGAGTTATTTATTAGTCCACTCCTCCTTCATGAATGTGCTCTCGGCCGCCACATGAGGAAACTGCATGGCTTTGCTGTTTAGGCGGAAAATGAGAGGACGAACCCACAGAAGCCCACAAGGCAGGGAGGTTTCTCCGGTTATAAAAGGAGCTCCAGCTTACAACAACTGCAGCTTTCCAACGACTAACAGCGTTCAGATATCCACTGAAGAGCACACCTTCAGCTCGGGAGAGCTCGGGCACACAGAGCTCATCTGGGCAGAAGCAGCCGAGCGTCCTGCCTTACGGCACACAGGCTCACGACCGTGCTTTCCTAGAATGAGTAATACAAACGGCCTCAAAGATGACAGACGCCCGTGGAACTGCCCTCCCAGGGTTTACAAAGCACCGGAAAACAAACGAGCATCGAGCTCCATGTCTGTCATCTCAGTACTCAAGCAGCAGAGGCAGGGGGATTGCTGCATGCTTGGAAGTAGCTTGTGTTACAAAGTGAGCTGCAGGGAAGCCTGGGCTACAGACTGAGGCCTGCTCCAAGAATAGATATATGGATGGATGGATGGATGGATGGATGGATGGATGGATGGATGGATGGATGAATAAGACTACATAGTCTGCTGGACAGAAGGGGGTTTTTCATGTCAAACTTTTCCCTAGTTCCTTTGTGGGGATGTTTAGGAATCCAGATGAGAGGCGTCTTTACAACTGGCTTCCTCTCTAAGACCTTCTATTCACTCACCTCATAATTATATAGTTGATACTACAACATACTTTATATATTTCCAGTTCATATTTTTATCACAAAAAAGAGAGTAGGATCCAAATGTGAAGCCCCGAGTCCAATTCCCAGCACTGAACACAAACCTGCTAATTTTAAAGAAGCAGGTGACTACATGACATGTCCCAGTTCAGCTCAGAACATGTAGAGGGTCTGATGCGAGCGAGTACCACACAGGCCGGGCAACCCTGCAAACGGACGGGAGGAGCCCATCTCTTGCTCAGGACGCTGCAGGGCTCCTTTCATTCATCACAGCCACGTCCCAGGGAGATCCTGAGGTAACTGTCACTTCTGCCAATCATCACCCACAACATTAATAACTGCACTTCCATTTCTTTTAAGAAGGGCTCAAAGTAAGATATACTTTATAGATAAAGAATTTAGAAAAGCAAACTAAGGAAAAGTAGTAATCTGAGGTACCATGGCTGCCAAGGGTAGGAAAACACGAATAGTATCAAGGGAGTCTTGCACATAAGCTGCGCTCCCTAAAATCTTGTGCGTGTAACCCTAAAGTGATACGGGCTTAGAAAAACTGTTCACGAAGCAAAAGAGTACCTGTTGGAAAAGGAAGATCTCCTGTCCTAGAGTAACAAAACTGAAGAAACTTTTCGATTGATTATCAGCCGATTCTCTCTGGAAAATGGTTGCGAGGATATTCACAGTCTGTAATGGCAAGGTACATTTCCCAAGGACTTATCTCAGATTGTATCTATTAAAGCAGGTGAAAACCAGTCAAAACACGCTTCAACGCTCGCAGTGCCGGGATGGGAGACGGCTGGCGATGTGTTAATCAATCCCTCTGACTCTGATGGCTTCGTTTAATCGCAGGATCTATATAAGCCATTTTTAATAATGGCAGGATTATACAGGATGATTAATTTTCTAATATAGGGTGTTATCAGACGGAGTTAATGTGATATTTTAAGTGCTTTCCAGGCGCCGGGAATTCACAGCAGGACCGTTTACAGCGGAGAGCTCTGGATACAAGATGGAGGGCTCACTCTGCTGAGTGGTCACCTCCCATCCGGCTTCCTCTGGCTGACGTGAATGCAGAAACCGAGAGCTATTCACAGTACTGTGGGAAGCAAACCGATGAAGGTTCCTAGCGATCAGATTAAATGGGCCGGAGTTTTAAAGGAATGGGGATACAAAGACTTCGACTTCGATATTTTGTTCACCCTTAAAAGTCTTTGCCACGGGATTTAGAGACTCAGATTGTTGATGCTTTTGCAGAGGATCCCAGTTCAGTTCCCCGCTATGTGGGAGCTCCCAACCACACTGAAGTCCAGTTTTCAGGGGATCTGATGCTCTCTTCTCTCTTCTGGACTTCATGGGCACTAGGGACCCATGCAGTGTGTTTACACACACACAGGCAAACACTCACATACACAAAATAAAATCAAGTATATATATACATACACATACACACACAAGTGTATATATGTGTGTGTGTATACACACACACACACACACATATATATATACATATATATATATGTGTATATATATATATATTCATTCCTCCATTGGCTTTTCATGTGTCCATCCACTTTATTTTTCTATTGGGTTGTTTATCTCTCTCTTTAAAAAAGAAATACAACTGAATTACACTGTTTTATGTCTATATCTATGTTTTCAGGGTTTCTGTTTGTCACGATAGTATAAAGAATTATCTCTAATCTTTGTAGAATCTGTTGAAAGTCCACAGTTTCCTAGAGTACTCTTAAGCACCTTCATACAAAAAGATACACGGAATGAATTACATCCATATTTCAAAACCCAGGAGAGGAAGAAAACCTTGGCTCAATTTCCCTCCACTTACACCATCCACCCTTCTACCTCTTAAGATACATTTTAGTCTTTTCTTTCTGTAGCCTTTTTTTACTCATAGCACTTATTAGGGGTCTAAAGTTCCATGAATAAATGATTGAAATTCGTCAGTCTCCACAGGTTTAAATCTGAAACTAGAGATGGCTCAGCGGTTAAGGGCACTGACTGCTCTTCCTAGAGGTCCTGAGTTCAAATCCCAGCAGCCACATGGTGGCTCACAACCATCTGTAATGGGATCTAATGCCCACTTCTGGTGTGTCTGAAGACAACTGTAGTGTATTCATATATAATGAATTAAAAAAACCCGAAACTAGTCACTGTAGTGGAAATCATGTTGCTTTATTAATGAAAGATCCATGTCTAATGCCGTTCCTCTGAGCCGATCCATGTCCTACTTATTGAATTTATAATACTCAGGTATCCCAGCAGGGAGAATTCTATTCTTTTCTCCATCCATTATCTAGAAAGAAAACGGAGCTCAGAGATGTGGCATAGACTCCCCAAAGTCACACAGCCTCTTAGCAGAGGGAGTGAGATGGCAGCTCCTTAGCTCTCCTTGCCGTAGAAGTACATTCTCGTGCCAAAAAGAAATTGGAGACTCATTTAAACCTCCTTCCTCTTAGAGATTGATTTCTGGACAGTGATTACAGGCTTCACTAGACACTAATCTACCTGTTTCATAAATGCATTCTGATTACGATTGTTACTGCTTCAGCTTTCCAGAGAAAAGCACTGAACACCGAGAATCGCACTAAAAGGAAATGGAAAATGATGCAGGCCTCCACTCACAGCAGATTCGTCCATCTGCCTTGGACCCTGTTTCCTTTTGTTCCAAATGGATACAGATGCTCGTCTGCTCTGTCTCAAGAAAACCCTGAAGATAACCTTATACTGACAGACTGCGGGACGCCTACAGAGGGGCACTGGAGTTTGCTTAAAATCTGTGAGTCAAGTTTTATCTTAAAATCTGAAGACATTATATTCGAAGTATATTTGTTTAGAAAACAGAATATGCATGCAAAAGAATGTGTTTTTAGTCCTCAATGCTGTCACTAATGAGTCGTATCCTCAGACTCAGCTTCTCATTTGTCAAATAGAAATAAGACCTGTGTTTCTTGGTTGAGATGTGTGGATTTCTATAGGCAGGATATAGAGGACAACCATACAATCACTTGTGGGTTAATGGACGGTTCTTCTTGGTTCTTTATTTTTCCTTCATTCATCTGTGCTAAGAGAGCATGACTACGTAGTTCTGACTTTCAATATCAGGGCTGACATAATGGGACGTGAAAAGACGCAAATCAGAGGTCTGAGGGTGACTGACTTTTCTCTCTTACACCATACAATGGAAATATTTTTTTGTGTTTTGGCTCTTGAGACAGGGTCTTGCATAGTCCAATCTGGTCTTGAACGTGATGTGTACATAGGATGTCCTTGAATACGTTATTTTACTCTAACTGCTAGAATTATTGGTATGTGCCACTAAGACGGCTTAAATAAATATACATTAATTAATTAATAAATACCACAACAATGAAAGAAGGACAGTTCAGAGACCATTTGGGAAGGATCACAGGGTACAAGGGGGAGGTGGTGGGTAGAAAACAGGGAATGAAGAAAAAGATACATTATACCTTAATTTCAGTCTAAGAGAGAACAAAGGGATGAGGAAGAGACCTGGATTCAGCCTCCAGGCTGCCAGCAAGCCCAGCAGGTGCACACCAGTACATCTAAGCTCAGCCGGTCTCTGCAGTGAGAGTTCCACACACCCGACACTGATTGAGAACCTGCGTAAGGCACTGAGTACCGAGGCGTCTGTGTCGTTACATTATTAGTGGGGTTACCTTTAAAACCGCCACTGAGAATGGAGGTGATGACAAAGCGCTTCACCTGCACCACACTGGCTTTGGAATCAGAGGCCCTGTGGCACTGTACCTGCACAGGAGGCTGAGAAACTGGGACTCTGCTTCCTGTAGTGGCAAAAGATTTGCTCTTCAAGAAGCATCATCTGTTGTGCCTAGAGGAAGCCGTGTTCAGCAAACTCATGAACTTGGTAAGCAAGCTTAGGGGTTGGGTATCAAGAACCATACTCCCCAGAGCTCCCAGGGACTAAACCACCAACCAAAGAGTACACATGAGAGGGACCCACGGTTCCAGCCACCTATGTAGCAAGGGATGGCCTTGTTGGGCATCAATGAGGGGGGGGAGAGGCCCTTGGTCTTGTAAAGGCTTGGTGCCCTAGTGTAGGGGAATGCCAGGGTGTTGAGGTGGGAGTGGGAAGTGGGAGCATCCTCATAGAAGGAGGGGGAGGGGGAATGGGAGAGGGTAAATAGGGGATAACATTTGAAATGTAAATACATAAAATATCCAATTAAAAAGAAAAGAAAGAAATGTTGGCGTAAGCACGGGTGCTAACAAGTGGTGAAGATCAGCCAACAAGTGTTTGGTTTGTGAGCAGAATTTGAAAAACTTTCTTGAGCCCAGAAATAGTGGGCTGGGAGAACAGCAGAATAAAGGCACTTGTCATGGAAGCATTCCCCATGTGAAGCTATAAGATGGGGGGGGGTATCAAGTCACACAAACATGGAAACACCTGTCAGAATGCCTGATAGGAAGTACCTAATAAATTTAAGACGTGTCTGGTGTCACACCCACGGGACACCACACAGCAGCTAAAACTGCTCGACTGTATCATATCTGCACGCATACTTTAAAATGTATTGCTCAGTGATAAAGGTGTCAGAGACGCTTTAGAAAGTGAGGACACGATGAACTTTTAAAACGCAAAATTAGCATACGTTGTTTACAGAGAAAACAATCTCCAAAATTGCATAAGCAGGGGTGAGCCTAACTAGAAACATCGGTTCCAGGATGGTGGTCAATGCTAATATGGAAATATAAAAGATGGACTGGACCCTTTAACTGTATCTTAGCATGCTATTTCCTTATGTAGATGATATTTGAGAAAGTACAGTAGAGCATTCCTAGGTGGTGGGTTACTTGGCTATCCTTAAAGTCAGATCACTTTTCTCAATTTTTTGAATATTTTGTAATTAAAATAAGAACAGTTACTACATAGAATAAAACAAGAAGCATATGTCTCAGGACACAGCGGCAGACTGGTTCACTCACAGGTTAAAAATAGTAAGATAGTATCTGCATAGGAACCCATGCGCTAACACCGAGAGAGAAGCCGGCTCACCCGTACACTTACCTGACTATATCCACTAAAGAAGTACAGCCCTCATTATTCACACCAGTAATTTTTCAAGGGTCCTTTGCCGGTGCATGTCCTGAATTACAACATACTCACTGGTACCTTAAGCAAACTTAGAGAAAAGCCCAGGTCAAACAAGGGATTGTTATTAAGTATCTAAATGAAGAAAGAAAATGTGCATGCCACACAGACCGGGGAGGGCTGGGAAACAAGCAAACTGCCTTCGCATTCTTCTGGTTTAAAGTCTGTCGTGTTGCAGCAAGTAGGAGATACAGATACTCATCTGGTGTTTGCCCTGGACTCAAAAGATCATCCAACTCTCCGATAATAACCTGTGTTTTCTCAGGTTCCTGAATTGTTTGGGGCAGAGGCATTGCCACAAGGGGAGGTCTGGATGGAGAAGCCAGATGAGGGGGTGAAGGTGGGGTATTCCCAATGAGACACTCAGAGAATCCGTCATTGATCCCGTGATATTCAGTTAAAAAAATCAAGACTTTTTTTTTTAAATTGTTTCTTGGGTATTATGAGCTTTTGGGCCAATACCCACTTATCAGTGAGTTCATACCATGTGTGTTCTTTTGTGACTGGATTACCTCATTCGGGATGATATTTTCTAGTTCCATCCATTTGCCTAAGAATTTCATAAAGTCGTTATTTTGTTTGGGCATTTTTATTGGATGTGTTATGTATTTACATTCCAAATGCTATCCCCTTTCCCAGTCCCCCTCTCTCCCATGGCCCCTTTTTCTGCTTCTATGAGGATGCTCCCCTCCCATTTACCCTCTCCCGCCTCCCTGACCTGACATCCCCTACACTGGGGCATCAGCATCGAGCTTCACAGGACCAAGGGCTGCTCCTTCCAGTGATTCCAGACAATGTCTCCTACGTGCTACATATATGGCTGGAGTCATGGGTCCCTCCATGGGTACTCTGGTTGGATGTTTTTGAAAGAATTGTTTTCTGTTCATTTCTTTAAAGAGTGTGTAAAACAAAATTTCTAAAGCTCCCCATCCCAAACGCAGGTATATTTTAGAACTACTCTCTTTCCTTCTACAGTTAATTCGTCCTTCATGACTGTCCAGTCACTCTGCTTCCTCAGGACTGGGCAAACGTGACCTAGTGTATTAATCCATGCACACTACTTCTATTTTTTAATATTTTGGATCATATTCCTACTTTTCAGAAGCTGCACTGAGATGTAAGTTTCTGTAATTCAAAACACACTTCTACACTGACTATAGCCCACTGCCAAATATCCACCAGCTCAAGGCCAGCAGTACCTCTGAAGATGATTATAACCTGATTTATGTTAGATCAAATAAACTGCTGGAGCTTTTAAGACAGAATCCCACCAAACCCAATTTTTGCTTATTACCAAAGTCCTAATAAAAATCTATGTTTTGCTCATTACTAAGAGATTAGGTCCAAATCCTAAAATAGATTCATTTTTTTCCCACTTCTAATTTCCCTTAGTATTGAACTCAGCTGGGGCCATGACTAGGACTATTAGGCGAATAAACTGATAGTTTATTCCTTCTTTAGTTCCCTTACACCCATAATAGCTACATTAGTAGCCCAGACAGATGCCGTCCGAATTTCATGCTTTTACATTGGGCAGCCAAACTGCAAGAGAAAACGAGCATTGCTAAAACTCATAAAACTTATACTGCCCCGCCCCCCAAATAGGAACCTGGCCCCTAACACAGACAGAGCGACCCAAACAGGGACGGGGCCCCAAACAGGGACAGGGCTCCCCAAACAGAAACACGGCCCCCAACACAGACAGGGCAACCCAAACAGGGACAGGGTTCCTCAAACAGGGACAGGGTCCCTCATACAGGGACAGGGCTCCCCAAACAGAAACACGGCCCCCTAACACGGACAGAGCATCCAGAACAGAAACATGGCCCCCAACAGGGACAGAGACCCCAAATAGGAACAGATACAGGGTAGACTCTTGGTCCACGGAGATAGAAAACTGGGAACTCGCAGTAACCAGAAAACCTTTAAAGCTAGAAACGCCGTACATTACAAAGCTTTCAGTCATGTGGGAGCTGCACCCGGAAGCTCCCTAAGAAGCCCGCTCCAGCTTCAGAGACCGATCTCTGACATCCGACTCTGCTTCACTCGGCTCACGGCTTCTGCCTCTGGTCTATCTGTTGGTGACAATGAGCCAAATGCACTAAAACATGTCAACTCTGCTGGGTAGCCCATCACGCTTCCTAAATTACGCACGCGACCGAGTGTCGTTTTCTATGTTGCCTCTTCAATCGGATTCCGCACACCAACGCCCAACGCCTCGTTGGCGTTACTACACCCGACTCGTACTAAGTTAATCTGTGCCTATAATCTGCTCGCACAGATAAATGACGTTCGTTAAATCATCTTGTTCTCCGTTCATTGCTCTGCAGTTGTTAGAAGGCACACTACTGCAAAGTTGCAAGTTGAGGCCATTTGGACTGGAAGTCCCATCTTGCTAAGTGGTGAAGATCTCTAGGTTATATCAGAAGCAAGTCTGGGGTCCTCTCCATACGGAAAAACCACCAGGTTGCATGTTTTACTGAAGTAATAGGACCCCAGCAAGGAGCGTTCAAAAACTGAATAATTCATGTCAGAAAAGAAGGAAAAAACATTCCCAGGATAAAGTCAGTTTTTTTTTTTTTAAAAAAAGGAAAACAGATCAGCAGTTCTCAATCTGTGGGTTGTGACTCCCTTAGGGTTGAACAACCCTAAGACCATTGAAAAACACAAATATTTATATTATGGTTCATAACAGTAGCAAAATTACAGTTATGAAGAAGCAACTCAAATAATTTAATGGTCAGAAGTCACAACACGAGGAACTATACGTTAAAGGATCGCAACATCAGAAAGGTTGAGACCCCCTGCTCTGAGGATGACCGCTAACACAAACTGGGAGCATTTGCAGGCATGACAGACTCAGTCCTGAGCAAACAGGGACTGCTGTTAAGGTCAGTAGGGTAAACAGAAAACAGAAAACAGACCAGATCTGGCATGACAATATAGAGAAACATGCCAGCCAGCACAGTAGAGAAGCGAACCCGTTCCCTAGTAATGGTGCCCACTCTCCTCTTTATCCATTATATGTGTTATGTAACATATATGTCCTTGCATAATATGTATATCTTTATACAACATATACTACAATAATATAGTATTTATTATATTTCATATTCTATAATATAAATATAAAATGCTAGATATAGATAATATATTTTATTATATTTATTATAGTGTTATGCACAATTATATATTGGTTATCAATATATAACATACACACTATATTATATATCATAATAGCATAATAGTGATCACATAGAACATAAGGAATATACACATTACATATTTACATATATTATAACATGTGTATATATAACACTTGTTTCATCATCACATTAATTCTTTGCTGTAGGTAATATTTTTATTCTTCTTTAGGAACAGGGAAGCTAAGCGACAGAAAGGTTGAGTATTAAGTTGAAGGTCACACATGTAGCAGATGGAGAGCCAGGGTTTAAACCCAGATGGACCAGTTACTGGGGTCCACCTCTCAGCACAAATATATTTGAAAACATGTACTGAACACCATTTAACAAAAAGGACTAAGGAAGCTTAGAATTAGAGGTGATCCTACTGTTCACACGTTTAATGCAAACAGTAAACATAGGTGCCCGATGGGACTGTGTGTGACCTCACTATGGTGCACACGGGAAGGAGTCTCAGAGCAAAGTGGCTGGCTGCTGTCCCTAACTCTGACACTCAGTCACTCTCCAGCCATCTTCAAACTCGTCCTGTTTATGTCCTATGTGTGCCACGTGTCTCAGCAGCTCCTGTCCCTCCCCTTCTGCGTCTCCCTCTCTTCTCTCTTTTTCATTTGTGCTTTTCATTCTTTAACCCCAAGAGTCTTCCCAAGCACCTCCAGAAAAAGATACCTTTGTTCATTTTCCCAAAGAAATATACTCTATATTCATAAGGAAGGGTCTGAAACAGAAAGAGTCTTTGACTTGGTGAGAAATCCTCCTCCCAGCCCTGCACTCCCAGTCTCTGATACACTGTGTGGCTTCCTTTCCATGACTGGAGGCCTGCAGACAGGGATCGTCCCTGCAGATAGCAGGCATTAGAGCTCTTAGTTGGTCTGCAGCCAGTAGTGTGTGCCCCCATGTCCATGTGAGTATGAAAATATCAACAGAGAGATGTCTAGAGGACAAGAACACTGGCTGAGTTTATTAGTGACATTAGAGAAGTCTATCAAAATGGTCAGTGTGTGACATTTTGTAAGCTGGCACCAGTAAACTACTTGACTCTGCATTTTGTTCCTACTAAATTACAATTTCACGTAGAGTCACCTTGCTCAAAGCAAAGGGACACGAAGGTGCTTGGTCGTAGAAGCATCATTCACTATAGGGGAATGTTTATACCTAGGGGGAGGATACCATACAACAGAAAGAAAAGGAACTCCAGTCCTTTCTTTCCAAAGGTAAACTTTCCACAGAACTATAGGCACCCCTCCACCTGGGCAAGCCCCCTTTGATGTGCTTCTAACACTCTGGTGAAGGAAGCAATGGGGTGACTATGGCTGCCTCTCAGTTTTCAGGTGTTCCTGTCGTGTGTCAGAGCGTGTCTGGCAATTCCTAATCCAGTCTTGGTCTGCCTCGCGCCCTCTTGTACCTCAGTCTGGCTTTTCCCCACTCCACTCCCTTCTCTCTGGCAGTGTACGCTCACACACTAACATAGCACAGTCTTGTTCTGCCTCAGTGGGAGTAGTGTGTTTAGTCATTTGATCTGTACTGTGACAGAAACCGCCGAGTGTCTTTTTCCTCAGGATTCGTTTACAGAATGAAAAGCGAATGGGTGGGTAAATATAAAGACTCAGGTTTGCTCAAGTTCTCAAGCTCACCGGCGATAGATTCCAGACTCAAACTCAGGCTTGGAAATTGTCATCTTACTCTCTGTCTCGTAGACATCCTAACAGAGACAGCCAGATACATGCTAACAGCCCCTGTGGGGCCATACAACCAGAGAGGCGGAGTATTTCCTAAGATGCCTGCCACGAGTATCTTGCACCTTACTCTTGGTCACAGAGATCGCATCCGACCTCCTGGAAGTTAAGGTTTCCATGTATCTGAAATTACCACAGCAGGAGTAGGGAGTTCCCAAGGAGGACTAGAAAAGGCCAGCTGCTGTAAATAATAAAGACGAACGCTTGAAGGAGTCCATGGAGAGCCATAAACACCTCGATTTCTTCCCCCTCCTCCAGCTCTCTCCACCCCTCCGACCTTTGAGAAATAATGCGTATTCTTCTGTCGTGCTGAACTTGGTGAGTGGTTTCTTGTAGAAATTTAGAAAAACACAGAAAAATCCCAGAGAAGGAAACTGAAACGCCCTGTGTGTAATCTCATTACTCAGAATAAACACAGCTGTCAGCTTAGCTGTGTGTACTGTTCTTCACCACACAGGTATGTGTGTGTGTGTGTGTGTGTGTGTGTGTGTGTGTGTGTGTGTGTGTGTTGTAATTCTCTGCTTCAAAAACAAGAAGTATTCTCAAACACTATCCTGGTGGTGTTGTATGTGATAGAAACAGAGGCTATTGGTAAAGACAGAGTAGAGTGGGAGTGGGCTATGGGAGGAGAGAGCCCGGGCTCTCCTGGAACATCCTTACTTGAACACTGTATTAGATAAAGCCCTGACAATGCACCACCCGAGTTATGCCAAGTGGTAGGATGAACGTATACATGTTCATTGAGATCATTTATCATGTCGATCACTTTATTTTGACAGATAATGTGTGTTCATCACAGAGTACATGAAAAAAAATGAAACATAAAAATGGAATGAACCATAATCAACTACAGTTGAATGAGATAATCTCTTAACGCTTTGAAGTTGTCATTTCTTCATGCACAGACATACATCCACAGCCATGTATCTAAATATAATTCAAATTTGAATATCAAGAATATATACGGCTTTTTCTTTAACTAAAAATGCATGTCTATTCATACGCAAGAACATTTCAGTGGTTTCTTAGCGTTCCAATACACAAATAGAGCTTGACTCATGAGTTCTCTATTTCTGGCTGTGATGGCTAACTTCAGCCATGTCAAGTTAATTTAAACTTCATAAAAGAACCTTTCACATGTTTACTGACCACGGTTAACTCTTTAATGAGTTGTCTCGTCCACATATCCTGTCAAACATCATTAACATGGGTTTTTCTTTTCTAAGTTCTTGTCAGCTAAAGATGTATATGATAGGGAAGCTATAGAGCAGACCAGGGAGCCACCTCCCACTTCAGCCAGCAGTGGGGAGTCATTGTTTGCACCCCTTTCCTAAGCATCTCATTCAGGCCTAGTGAGTCATCTGTGTTGGTTCCTGGAAAACAAGAAATCCCGAGTTCCAATCCAGCTGTGACATCATCATCAGCCGTTGCAGTCTAGAACAACATCTTGTTCTACAGATCACAACACACATGGTAGTTACTGAACTTGCGGTGGTCAATGTGAGCAAGCACCCTTTTGTGCCCAGCGTACTATGTTGCTGACCTCATGCAAACTCAACGTGAGTGATGGAAGCCTTGTCTGAAAGCTTCATAGATTTAGGAGCTTACTCCATCTTTCTCCAGTCAGCTAGTCATCTGCCTTTGAAAAGTAAAATAACTGGTTTCCCTACAATATTCTACACCCAAGAATACAGGATGCTGAGCTGTCCTAACTGAACCCATCCCTATGTAGTGTGACCTCTATTCTTCATTTGGACACAGACACAAGCTTCTGCATTGCATCTAAGCTAACACCTATGTAGTCTAGCCTAGCACCACTGTTTGATGATACCTGTGTAACCTTCCCAAGTCATCTCGCAGCTACACTGGAGGCCTTTCTTCTTTCTAAGACGGTGAGAATTTTCAAGCTGGCAAACCCATCTCTATGCCATGATAGCTTCCTGTCGATGGCAAAATAAAGGACAACTTTATTTTACGTGGGGTTTCTGTACAAGTTTCTCCAAAACCATCGCATGCTGCTTTGTCCCCGCTCCCGTGACTGCAGTCTGCTTTCACCAACACCTTGCATCTGAGATTTTCTCTACTGTCTCCCCATTGTGAACAGTTCAATACCAATGGCTTCCTGCCCCTGCCACGCCTTCTGAAATTTACACTCTATTTGCTAACATCTGCAAACAGATACCACTTCCTCCTTGGTGGTCTTGTCCTACTTTCCAATCTAAGTCCCATCTGAGTCTCTGGAGTTCTCCCTTTGAACAAGGCCCTCTGAGTCAGCTGCTCAAAGCTTATATGAACTCATGGAGGCAGCAAGTACAGGGTCTACTCAACTCTGTACCAGGTCCTCAGTGTAGACATTAAGGTTTTCAGCTTAGTATTTCTATGAGACTCCTGAATGTGTGAACAAGTGGGTCTCGATTCTTATACTTGCTTTTGGAGCTCTTTTCCTTCTGTTGGGTTTTCTTATCCAGCCTCAATGTGATGGGTTTTTTTTTAATCTTATTATATTGTATTTCATCCTGTTTGGCTGTTATCTCTTAGAAGCCTGTTCTTTTCTAATGAGAAAGAGAAGGAGATCAGATTCAGAAGGGAGGCAATGGGAGGAGTAGAGTGAGGGGAAATTGTAATCAGAATATATTGTATGAGAACAGAATCAACTTTCAATAAAAGGGAGGAATAAAAAGGAGCTCTCTTGGCCTCAGGACACACTCTCCCTAGAACTACTTGGCATTCTGTGTGTCTGTCTCAGGCACTTCTGTCTGTCTCAGTCGCTGAATTCTGAGCCCCATTAGCACTTGCACAGCAACCAGCTGCTAATCTCACAAATGTCGGCACCACCTGACAGACACAAAGATTAAAGAAAGGGTGACTGAGCAGACCATCTCTACCCTTTGCCTGCCCTGAGGTTTCCAGCATCTATCGCCCGCCTTGGCCTCACCATGATCTGAGAATTGAGAAGATCAGTCACACTCTGATGATCAAAAAATTTCCCCACTGGTTTCTTTTTTCTTCTACAGAGACAATATCTGTATCAAGAAATATTTGGTCCTCAAATGACCTCTATTTATAAGGATGCCCTGAAGAAACATAATAAAAGTTGCTTCTACACGGTTATTAGAGGAGGTTAATATATGGGAGAGATATCAAAGATGTAAGTGAATCCCATGCAAGCTGAAACAATCAGCAGCAGCTGGTGCCCCAACTGGAAGGTCCCCATGTAGAGATTCCCTGCGTGCCCAACCGTTACCTTCATACATTACTAAATCTTTAGCACCTCGAATAAGTGACCCCTAGCAAAGCTAATTCATTACGTGGATTTTTAGCCCCCCTGCTTAGTATGGTGAGAGGCTCTGTTGATTAACTATTAAAGTTGGGTTTCAACTGAGAATGAAAAATATTCACTTGCTTCAAAAGATTAAGCAGTTTATTTTTATTTCCTTATAGTCCCCAACACTGGGACAAAGTAAGTGAGCCAGTCCATCTAAGAAGGCAGTCTGTCTGCTCATGAATGTCACTGAAGATGGGCCTCATATCATAGTCTCACCTTTCAACCATTGGCATGGGGCAGACTGCTGCAGTGAGGTGGACATGCTCAGTCAAAGATGGCTTTCTCAACATCATCTCAGGGCACACATTTCAAGATTTTTCTCTGTAATCTCAAGTTTGGAACCAACGATAAAAATTCCTTTGGTCATAGAATTTAGAATAAAACCAGAAAAGCGCGCCTAGACTTGCCATGACAGAATAGAACTCAGCATTTGAGCCCCGCCCCTGGCTCCGCCAGCTCTCAGCACTGAGAAGGAAGCAGCCATCAGCCAGCACAGGCCGACGTCACGCTCTTCCGTGAACTACTATGTTTGTTTTCACTGTACAATTCTTCGCATGAAGTCAAACTCATAATACATTTTGATATACACTATTTTATGACTTTTCTGGGTTAAAACGATAGCCCCTCTGATGAGTGGGGTCGGGATAAATCACATTTTTATGTGAAAACGGGTCCTTTGATGACCATAGATGTAGTCCAACTTGCAGCTATGCTTTGGTGACTGGCTAAATTAGCAAGCTCTGATTAAAGCAAACCCCTTGTAGAATGCAATCAGGCACACTGAGCTTTGAAGCCACCCTCTCCCGCTGCCCACATCCTCCCTCAGAGCTGAGACTCCCTACCAAGCACATGCTGGACCTCTGTTCTTATCATGCCTTCCTTGGGAAATGAAGCGATATTTCCCCCTTCAAGGACCATCTCCTTTATTCTCTTCTAGGTCAAGCTCTTTGTCATTAATGTGGTTTATACTTTGATCAACCAAAAAGACAGGGTCAATTTCCATGCAAATATCCTATGAAAAGGCCCATCACTCAAAAAGATTCTAGCTAACTTCTAAACTCAGAACTCCATTGGAGTTCTTAAGTCAACATGGCTCCCTTCTCCACCTCTTCTTACTCAAAGACTAGCTCTCTCTAGTATCTGCTATTGAAGCAATTGCACTGGTCCTTCTCTTGGGATGGTATATTCTTACACTAACAACGTGTCTGTCCTTCATTGACTCCTAAGGATTAACACTCATGGATACTAGAAATTCATGGAGTGGCTTGTCTGAGTGGGTCAACAGCTGCTAAGAATGGGTTTCCCTGTGTGCTCCTTTTGATTAGATACAATAATTTATTGTACTAATTAACATATTATTTAGCAATTAATACACATAGAAGATTTTCACAGTTTGTTATTGGGTAATACAAAGCCAGGTTGCTAGTTGCATAGGAGGAAAGACGAGGAAATAAACACAGTGCTTTTCAGCTAGAGGGATTGTCACTAGCTGGAGTTACTTTTGCACGTCCAGATAGATGCCTGCTAGGATACTTGATGCACAATGGCTGGCAAGGTCCTGCAATGTATGGACCATACACACAGTGAATTGTCTAACCTCTGAAAAGGTGGATTAAAGGGGATTCTAGATAAAAAAAAAAAAAAGGTTACTGCAGAAATGAAGCAAATGGCTTTCTCTTAAAGGATCTTAGTCTACTATGAATATGGGGGCTGGAGAGATGGCTCAGTCGTGAGGACCTGAGTTCAGATTCCCAATATCCACGTTTAAGTGGGGCACAGTGTGGGCATCTGTAACCCCATGCTAAAAGGTAAGAGACAAACAGATCCCTAGGGCTCAGTTGCAAAATAATGAACTCAGGGGTTCTGTGAGAGAGTCTACCTCAAAATATAAAGGTGGGAATCCAAGGGCCAATCTGCCATTGACCTGTGACTTCCGTGGGCATCTGTACCAACACGTACATGTGCACACAGTCATGGGAATGTGTGTCATATATACCACACACAGAGAGTGTGACTGTTCGTTTTCACGTGCCCATTCATTTATTTCATAAACATTCATTAAGCATCTATTAGCACAAAGAACTCCAACTTCCTAGAAGAGTTGCGGCCTTGAATAGAAAGGGTATAATTTCTTTTCCATAGTGGTGACATTTCAGCTGCAAGGAAGAGAATACAAAAACCAAAAGTGTAGCCTGGTTCAGTGATCTAAAGAAAAGAAAAGGAAAGCTTTCGATGGTTAAGAATAATAAATTAAAAACAATAAAATAAATATGCTTAACGTGTCATAATACTACTATAAGATTTAGACAAAATTAACATACGTTTTTATGTGACGAATGCTAACCCAACCACAGGCTTACATTTTATTAATAACTTATCAATGGTCTTGCTGAGGAAGAAAGTCTCATTTGAAAATCCATATGAAAACATGAAAAATTATGTGTTTTTATAAAAGAGGACCAGAGTGTAAAACTAAAATAGTTTTCCAAGGCTTGCATCAGTTTGAATCTGAGTTGTGGTTCACGACATCTAGCTTGATAGCATTTTTCTTATGGCTCATATTTTAAAGATAAAAAATATTATCTTAAGATAGGATACAACTTATATCCTGAAGATAAAAAGATACTGGGAACCAAACAGGGCTGGGAGAAGGAAATGGTTTTCTTTGCAACATGCTACTTGTCCTGTTCCCAGCCCCTAACTTCTGCCTCAGCTTGCTTGCCTGGGTGCTGTGCTCTCAGGGCTGCTACTCTCGAGTTAGGTCGAGACCCTAAATAAGCACTTAGCACAGGCATTTCATCCACATGGAAAGCAATAGGTGGCATTTAATAGAAAAGAAGAGAATTTTGTATAGTTATTTTTAAATGAAAAAAATCAATAAATTAGCTTTTATGCGTCTGGGGACCAACTCAGCCCAACCGGACCTAACATCTTAACACTGGTTAAATGATATTTCTGAAGCATGATGTCCAAGTTGTAATTTAGTTTTACGAGTCACAAAGAAAATATATGCAAAGGGAATAATGGAAGGTGAGAAGCTGGCTTTAAAACCATCAGCAGGTTGCTGTTACAGGAGGTACCATGCATAACCATCTATGTTTACCCCAGTCTCTTCAATGTAGACAATCATTCTTACAGATGGTGGCCTTATATACTTTTCAGTAATTTGGCTTCAAAAAATAATATAACCTCAAATACTAAGAAATAGAGGGCTGGGAAGATGGCTCAGCGGGCAACCCTGAGCCACACGAGCAGGAGCACGGACGTTCAGACACCCAGGACACACACAAAGCTGTACTTAGGGCAAAACCAGAGGCAGACACAGGAGAATCCACAGGAGCCGGCGTGCTGGCTCCCAGAACACCTAGACATGACACTGTACGTCACATTGAACTCTCTAATGTCTCCATTTCATTCTGTTTGGAAGTGTTGGGGTCCTGAAGATTTCAGTCCTCCCATGTTCTGGTTGAGAGGCTGGTCTTATATTGGAGAAGCATGTCAGAGCAAGGAAAAGAGGTAGCATTCCACACTTAACCACAAGTGTCTTCAGCCATGCAGAAGAGAATTGCCTGAACTCTTGAAAAGGTGCTCTCTCTCTCTCTCTCTCTCTCTCTCTCTCTCTCTCTCTCCCTCCCTCCCTCCCTCCCTCCCTCCCTCCCTCCTCTCCCTCTTTTCTTCCCTCTCTCCCTCTGTCTGTCTGTCTCTCTGTGTCTCTGTCTATATCTCTGTCTCCCTCCCTCTCTCTGTCTCTCTGTTTCTGTTTCTCTTTCTGTCTGTGTCTCTGTGTCTCTCTGTCTCTCTCTATCTCTGTCTCTGCCTTCTCTCTCTCTCTCTCTCTCTTCTCACCTCTTCCTTACCCAAACAACACTGGCATGAAAATGTCTTTTTTGTGAACACAAAGCAAAGCCTGGGTGCTGTGTGCACCTCAGCTGTTTTCATACAATGCTTCTGCTATGAGGCTCGGGATGAGAGCTTGAGTGCTGAGCTGTCCGGCTACCCACTCACAAAGTCATGCATGACCTCCAGTTCGGTCCCAAAGCATGAAAGACCCAAGGCACAGAACAGTTGAAGGCCTTGAGATGATAATGGTCTTATAAGAAAGCGTCACAGTTTCCGAGAAAGCCACATGCCTTTCCAGTCACTGTTTGGTTTGTACTTGCTGTGTTCTATTCTATCTATATCCAGAAGCTTGGCAAACTCCCTAGAAACAAACCCAAGCATCCATGTGATGACGATAGCAACTTTTCACTCAAAGAAAAACACCAGGAGCTCCCTGGAGGGAATGGTCACCTCCACTCGAGGCACTGACACTGAGGATGGAGGAGACCGTTCTGACAGTTGAGCCTAAGACACTTCCTCTACTCTCAGCTCAACAGAGTATCACTGCCAGGTAATGCCTGAAATTATGCCGATTATTTTAACACGGTCAATCGGATTGAGATTCACTCTGTAGTTCCTACCTCTAGTATTCATTCTTAGATCCCTTGGTAAGTTAATGAAGTTTTTATTATTCACACAATTCACATTTCACATCTGTCTGTGAGATGGCTCCTTTCGGATTCCTGCATCCTCTTTGCCGCGTCTCAGTGCTGACTTTCCTCCAGATTCCTATGCATTTACACTTTTTCCATAGCCCATCTTTACATCTCTCCATCCACTCTGGCTGTTTGGTAGCAGTTTGCCTCAGTACTCCTCCATGTCTTACTATCCAATCCACAGAAGGAAAGGGGGAGGGGGCACTGATTTCCTAATTCAGCAGAGGAACTTTAAACTTAGAAGCAAATGCTATGTACTCTGAAACTCCATTGAAAATTAAACTGTGAATGCCAACCCAGGTGAGCTTGGCTTGGCTCCTTAAAGGAAGTCTGTCACTCTGCCTAATGTCCTTAAGAAAATTACTTAAAAATACCATTCAATTAGTTTCCCCAGAGTGTAGTATGATGCTGGTTTTCGGAACAAAGCTCACAGCCTGCACATCCCTGTGCCTTCAAATGCCAGCTCTTTAGATGGGTCTTCATCTGTGAGTCACTAAATAAAAGGAGCCTGCCCCTCTCTCACATGCTCTGCCACCATGCTATGTCCAACTCTGCTAAAGCTAGCAAGAAAGGGGATGATGTGGTGGTGGTGGTAGGATCTGTGGGTGGGGGGGGGGCATTTGTTTTAATATAGATGAAAAATCCTTTTAATTCCATTTTGTCTTCACTCAGAAACTAGATCATAAACCATTTGCTATCCATCCTAAGTGTAATGTATCTCACTTCCAAGCTGATCTGATTGTCTGTGTTGTTCTTAGGCAAGATGCTGCAGTCTCCAATTTAGCACCTCATAACAAAACAGCAGGAGGCTAGGTAAAGCAGACTTTGTTCTCTCTATGCAGGGAATTCTGCTTCTCTAAGTCTCAAGAAGAGGAGAGGAGGGAGGCCTGTCTCTGCAGTTTGTTCTCAGTACTTGTACAACTTTCAGAGTGTGTGTTCAAATGGTAAAATGTTCACTACAAGTTTGCACATAAATTTGGCTCATAAATTTGAATGAGGTTTATAACAGAGAGTATCTACATGTATATCTACTAAGAGTAATTACCTGGCTAAACATTCATCATTTTTTTTACTACTTTACAGGTTCCATAACTAAGCTGTCCTTGAAGTTTTGTATAGATAAACCCAGACAATATCTTATCTCCTGTTTTTATACCTGCGGTGTATATCTTCTTTATGACCTTCAGTTAATGGGTTTTTAAAACCCCTTGGAATGTGCCCTAGGTTTTAGAAGTCTGTTGTTATCTCAGAAGCAAATAAGCAGTTCTGTTAAAAAGAGGGATTAGGGAGGGAAGAAAACAAAGATAATGGATGGGCAAATAGGAGCAAGGTAAAAAGGTATACGTGTATGAAAACATCACAATAAACCCCATTATGTATGTATGTATGTTGACTAAAAATGGTAACCTTTTTTAGCAGGTAATATTCTTAATAAATTATGAGTTTCCAGCCATAAAATTGGGTCTGCTATAAAAGGACTTCAGTAACCATTTCCGGATCATGGAGAAACCTTGGGCATGGGGTAGAAGGAATAAAACTTTCTGTTCAAATGTGAAGACCTTGGATCTGAGGCATACACTTCAAAGCTAGGCACAGCACCATGCACCTGTAACCTCCATTCTGAGTCAGAAAGAGACAGGTGGACTCTTGGAGCTTGCCTGTCTGCCAGCCTAACCAAAACATGGAAAGCCCCAGTTTCAATGAGAGACCCTATCTCAAGGGATCACGCATAGAGGGAGACAGGAGGACAACCAAAGTCATTCTTGTTCTGAGCACAGGTATTGTTTGACCTAGGGTTACCATCATGGTCATGAAGAACAGGACCGTAGCACTGTTTGTCATCTAAGAAGTCAGGACAGGAACTCAGAGCTAGAACATAGAGGAAGTAGATGAGGCCATGGAGGGTCCTATTTGCTGGTTTAGCCTTTTGGCTTGTTCAGTCTGCTTTCTTATAGATCCACAGGTCACCAGCCCAGCGATGGCCCTACCCACAATGGACTGGGCCCTCACCCATCAATCACTAATTAAGAAAATGCCCTACAGGCTTGCCTACAGCCTGATATTATGGAGGCATTTTTTAAAGTCCAAGTTCCTTCCTCCCTGATGATTTTAGCTATGTCAAGTTGACATGAAAACTAACTAGCACAGGTATCCATACACATGTGTATATACATGAACAGAGTATAGATATACACGCACAGACAGGCACAGGTAGACAGACAGACAGACAGACAGACACACACACACACACACACAGAAAGGTATATAGAAGCTCCTTATATACAAAAGAATCATATTCCCATATAACATATGTACAGTTCTCACATATATAAATCATTTTCGGTTGCTTATAATACCTGCATCCTCAGAATCTTTCCTTGTGCTTCTATTGAATGAAGAGCTTGTTTTAGCTTCAGATGGAAGATGTGGTTCCCCCCCACCCATGCAAGGAAGGTATGGTGGCAGGCATGTGGGGTACCTTGTCCCATCACATCTATAACCAGGAACCAAAGAGAAATAAATGAATTGTTCTGTTCACTTTTTCCTTTTTAGTTACTCCATGAGGCAAACCCATAAAATGATGCCACTACAATAGGGTGAGTCTTCCTTCTCAGTTAAGCGGTTCTGGAAACTCCCTCACAGGCAGTTTCCTAGATGAGTCCAGATCCTCAAAAGTTAACGGCCATTACTGACCTTCACGATAACAATGCAATAAGAAAGCTATGCAAGCAGCCACTGTATTATTCTCATTGGAATTAAAAGAACCTGTACAGCACAAACAAACCCCGGACAGCTAGCAACACAGGACATGGGAACAACAATAGCATCTCTGACTGATGGTTGATCGACAGCTCTGTGGGGGCAATGTCTATGAGTGTGGAGGACGGTGTGATAAGCACAGCCAACACAGGCTCAGTATAGTGTGTGTTTGCTGACTTTAGTTCATTAGTTCACTTTACAGTACTGGGGAATTGGCAAACTGGCAAACACCATACCACTAGGCAATACCTCTAGCCCTCTTTCACATTCTCAGGTTGAGGAAAGGTCTCACTAATTTTCCCAGGATAACCTTGAACTTGTCTGTAACCCAGGCAGGCCTAGAATGTGTGATCCTCCTAACTCAGCTTCCCAACAACTAAGGTAACAGAATTATATCATTAGGCCAACAAAGTTTTATTTTAATTAAGGAAATAAAAGAAATGGGTTGAGAGAGAAGGAGAAAAGGAAAGGAAAATAAAGGCAGGAAGAAGGGAAGTGAGGAAGAATTAAATCTTTCCATTCTAAACAAATTTAAAATCTTGTTTACATTTAATAGTCTTTTGCCAAACATTAGTATCATTGTGCTAGCAATTCCCTGTCTTGAAATTACACATTAAGAATTCATTTAGGGGTAAAATTTCAACTCTAGAAGAGAGAAGTTACTAAGTTAATATGAAGAATGCATATCATCTTACTGGGCAGGCAAAGGCATGTTATGGTGTGGAAAGGGGCAGAAAGGCCTCTGAGAAATACCACATCTTCTGTGCTTACGGTTCCAAGGGAAAGGTACTTAAAATGGAACCACACTCTGCTTCTAATTTTTTTCTTTTAGTCCATGTTGAAAATGCTCAACATACAGAACTAATATATGCTGTAACTTTCTTAAAGTATTTTTGATGATAGATGTCTCAAGTGAGTACAACAGAGAAATCACAAAGTACAAAATACAAATTCCATCTTGAAAATAATTCACGTCTTTCCCTTTACCATTGCGGCAAGGGGTGAAATGCTTTGTGACAAAACTAGCTAAGAAAATATGTTGAGCTGGCTTCCCTGAGGCATACACAGCCTCTACTCTAACCAACTCTAGTCTCTAGCCAAAAATAACTTACTAGGGACATCTCAGGAGGAATCTCAAATGAAAGGATCAAGAGGCAGCTTGATGTTAAAAAAATAAAGGAAATTGAAGGTTTATATATTTCTGGCTAGAGGGACAGAAAATATTGATATGAGCCAGATTCATTGGTTAGCGACTTTGCAAATATGGTCTCGTCGTGTTACACCAGAGTGTACTATGATTCGGTGGTACAGAGGACTTGTTCAAACAACCAATTAAAAACATAATCATTCTTTTCTGAGAGCTGAATGAGAACCCAAATTCCATCCTCAGCACCCAAGGTAAAAGGCAAGCATGACCATGTATGCAGGTAGCCCAGGTAATCCAATCACAGTGCAGGCAGAGAAAGTGGGACCTCTGGGGCTTGGTGGACAGCCAGTCCAGCTATAATGGCAAACCTGAATTCAGGAAAAGTTCCCATCTCGAAACATAAAGTAGAGCACCACTCTGCTAAACCTTTAGCCTCCATAAGCGAGAGTTGTGTGCTTACAAGCACACGTGCACACACGCACACACACGCACACACACACATACATTCATACAACCACCCTCATACACATACATATGCACATAGTCCTACACACATACACACTCATATACACACACACATACATATTCACACATTCATTCACACACACACACTCATACACACATACATACACACACTCATACATAAACTCATACATAAACTCATACATAAACTCATACACACACATTCATACAACCACCCTCATACACATACATATACATACTCATACACACACAGTCCTACACACATACACACTCATATACACACACATACATATCCACACATTCATTCACACACACATACACTCATACACACATTCATACACACACTCATACACAAACTCACACACATACACACATATATATATATACTCAACATATTCATATACATACATAAACACATTCATATACACATATATATCCATGCATTCATTCACACACACACATTCATACACAAACACTCATACACACACACTCATATGCAAACTCATACACATACATGCTCATACACACATATTCATACAGACACTCATACACATATACACATACACACATGCTCATACACACACACTCATATGCATACACACACATGCTTATACACACTCATACACACATGCTCATACACACACACACACACACACACACACTCGGGGGCACACACACATACATTCTTTTCCCTATATAAGCTTAGCAGCACTACAGTGCCTTATTCTTGGATATTTTCAGATTTCTGTGTTTGCATTAGAAGGCTCACAGAATCGTAGATTAGTGATAGAAGGTGTACGTCCAGAGCTACACCTACTAGAAATGTTAGCATCATCCAACTCAACCTTTGTCTCATTCCGGATGAAAAAACCATCCAGGTTTTACATCTCAGGGCTAGGACTCTGAGCCTGCTGGACCACAGCCACATCCGCAGTCCAACACAAGTCACCTGCAGTGAAGTGACCACAGCATTCACTGTGCAGGGCTAGAGGGAGGAGTCCACATGCTGCTCCTTCCACACTGATGTCTCTGAGGCACAGTGTGACTCCTCTCATAGTGCTGTCTTTCACAGCAACCTAATCCTGCTGTTGGTTTGGTCCAACAATACCTCGGTGGCCTTTAAAAGAGACAATTCCATATACTTCTCTGTTTTAAATAATTGTCAATGTTAAATTAGAAATGCTATGGGGCAGAACAGGAATGAACTATTTTAAGGACAGAATCTTCAGAAGTCATTGTCTTTGCAGGTTTGTGTAACCAGAGAAACGCATTAAAACATCAGGTACCTCTAATGTCCTGATGACTGGTTTAAAGCTCTTTCAGAGGTAAAAGGGTAGTCATCTTGAGAAGGGGGGAACCCTACCATAATGAACCTCTTTTCAACACTTCAGAGAACCATATGTCCCTGTTGTACAGGAGTTCGTGACACTTCCATTGGTGGCAATGGATGAGGTACAGACAGTGCACCGTGCTATACGTGAGGACCCCTGGGCTCAAGTCACAGTTGTACAGGACAGGAAATACAACATGGCAAGAGCTATCGAACACATGGTTACAGGGTTCAGGTACAGTGCACAAGAGAGCCTCCCGATTTTCACACCCAATCGCTGGGCTGGCCAGAGAAGGAAAGAGGGGGTGATGGGCAGGAAACATGATTCTCCTTTTTCTCCCTTTAAGTAAAGGGACAAAAACTATTATATTAACGGAGAGCACGAGGCATTCAGTAGGCAGGAAACCTTATCGACACAGGATTAGAAAGCACCAGAAAACTACTGTGGAGATTTCATTCGTGTGTGTGTGCCTCACGTTCAATGAATGGCTGACTGGATGTGCCCAAGATGCAGGAAGGTCTGAGTGAGAACCCTTAGCTAATAAAGTTAGTCCACAAGTGAGTTCGATTCCCAGGCCATGCTATTCCCTAACCCCTGAGGGCTTTCCTTCTGTTTCTCCTGTGACAGCCTTCCTCATCCTTCAGGCCTGTTTACACGGAACTGACTTTTGCTTTTTATCTGAGTCTCTATCTACCTCCAGCACCAACACATCCTTATCTAGTTAGTGTTTATCGTACCTGTTTTGACTCCATGCTAGACAGGCGCTCTCATTACCACAGAGCTTCACAAAATAGTAGCTGACTTTATAACAAGCAAGCGCCTGATTGCTATCCATCAGCATAAATCTATTTGTGAATGAACAGAGAAGGAAGGCAAAGGAGTCCAGTCCTAGAAAGTCTGCAGGGTACAACCGTAGCTCTGTTAAAATGCCGTCGCTCTTCGTCAAATTTCACTAATAGGTATACTTCTGAAAGGAAAAACAGGTTCTCGCGGATTCTAAAACGAAAATATTTTATGGTAATAAAATAAATGCCACTATAAAGTGGGAACTAATTTACAAGCTTATGCTAATAAACTAAAATCTAATGAAATTTACTTTTGCAGCCCTCGCATGACCTGCCCAATGGTGATTAAGATAATGATTGATCATCAGCTCCAGCACGAGGGCACTTACGCCAAACCCTCATTTTGCTTAGCCCCATTCCAGGTGCTGCAAACCTTTCTTTACAGGCTCCCATGAGCTGACGCAGTTTGGCCTTCTCTTTAAGGGAATGCAAACCTTCTGTTCTAAAGAAACCTTTGTTCTTCCATTAGAGAAATCAAGAACTAACTCGTGCTGCCCGTGTGACTAAGGACAATTGATTACAACCAATGGAAACTCGAGCCAGTTCTTGATTACCTAATAGTTACAGAAATGTTTTCTTATGATAAGGCTTTTGTTGTTTCTAATTTTTGTTTGTTTTTGAGACAGGATCCCATGATGTAGAGCTGGCTGCCCTGTAACTCCCTGTACAGATGAGGCTGTGTGTCTGCCACCAGAGTAATGGGATTAAAGATGTGTGCCACCCATCAGCTTCTTTGTTTATTTGCTTGCTCTGTACTTTTTTAAAAGATTTATTTATTATATATAAGTACACCGTCACTGTCTCCAGACACACCAGAAGAGGGCATCAGATCCCATTACAGATGGTTGCGAGCCACCATGTGGTTGCTGGGAATTGAACTCAGGACCTCTGGAAGAGCAGGCAGTGCTCTTAACCTCTGAGCCATCTCTCCAGTGCCTGCTTTATAATGTTCAATTTGTTTTAAGTTCTGAGAGGTAAGTCAGTAGCCTCCCATTTTGAGAAGAGGAAACATCTTAGACCATGGCCCTTTCTTATTTCAGCCCTTTCAACAGGGGATGTACTTTGGAAACTCTGACCAAAAACACAATTTAGTGTTAGCTGTTATGTAAGTGCAAATACTTCTCGGCCTTATTAGTCAAGAGACTCCTCCATGTGAAAGGAAACTCCAAGGTTTACTTTCTATTATGCGATAGATTTGAACAAATGAAATTCAGGTTCCCTCCTGCTCAAGCTCCGGGGAATGGAATACTGCTAAGACAGAATGATAGTGCCAATTGGCAGAGACCAAAGAAATAGTTAAGATTCAATCATCCAATCAACTTTCATTATAAGACTAACCATCTTTGCTTCCTGGTTCAGGCTTTGCACCAATGATCCTATGTAGACATTTAATTTTAATTAAATGGTAACCAATTAATTTTCCCTATCTAAGATGATCATGAGTGAATGGATACTACAATATCTTGGTTCCTTTATTTGCACCCAAAGCCCAAATTCCAGCCATCCCCAACGCAACTATCATTTGACCATCTCTGGGTTAATGCAAGACGAAATTAAAAGCAGAGAGCCTCAAAAGTATTTGGGATATCAGAAACTGTTCCTCTAATAAAGGGTCCTGGTAAGTCTTTTGTATTTTGTATCAAGAACAAATGAAACCTAGACTCCTGCTAGTATGACGGGATCCAGATGGCATAATTCTCTATAAACAAGAATTCTCTATGACTGTGAATACTACAGAGATTCCTTTAGTAAGTCCCAAAGCTCAGTGTTAGCTGTGAGCAGAACTTCTGTGTCGGGCACACTCTTCCTAAGCCAGCAACCCATTTCCTGAACTCTCTCAGCTCACTCAGGAATTACGGGCTGTTAACGTGGCACGACTTAATCAGCATGCTGCCTTTAATTTGTGATCATTATTTCTAAAACAGGGTTCTTCAGTAGGCCTTGCTGGAAGCTGCATTCCTACTTCCCAGACTTGGTCTGGCTCTCTCCTCCTCTTTCATAGTGTCCTAAGTACATCTACTCAGAAGTCTCTTGGCATGAGATGAGCCCCGCTCACCTCCCTGAGCACCTCCCAGCGCACCTCTGTAGGACTTCTACATGGTTCACTTACTTTGTTTTAATTTTTAATATTCTATCTGGTTTTGTCAATCTCTATAGAAAGCATCGTGAGAACTGATGATCGCCTGACAAGTACGGAGATCAACAGTTCATAGTCAAAGTCACTGTTGTATTCCTGGAGGAATCGGACCGCAATGAGAGGTCCCCTTTAGAATCCACCTCCTTCCATATGTGTGTGTGTGTGTGGGTGTGTGTGTGTGTGTATTTGAAGCTGAAGAATTGCTGAAGTTAGCTACACTTGAAGGTAACCCGGCTTATTGCTTTCATGCTGGAGACGTCCCACAAGACTGCTGATGGATTTCACAGTAAAAGTCTGGAACTTCCACCAAGACATCCAAATTTGAACGTTATCAAAACACCACCAGTGTGGTGTGCCTCAGAATGAAAGTCCGTGGGTGCAGCACTGCGTGACCCATCCCCAACTCAGATATGAGGGAAAAGACTGAAAGAAAAAAGAAGACAAAATTCCCACTCTCTACACCTCTCATGGAACGCAGGGCCTTGCAAAGTGAAATTTCTACTGTGCTGTCAATTGAAGAGCTAGTCACCGAGAAAGACGGTCAATGTAGTGTCTACAAATTATTCCCTCCATCGAGTAAAGATACATTGCTTACACATCAGATATGTCAAAAGGTGTCAGTTCAATTCCTAAAGATCCATAAATATTCAAATGGATGGGATATAAGCCTTCTGGGCAGTGGCATGAAGCGTTGGTCTCTACAGTGACTCCTCTGGACCCATTAATCTTTGAAACTGATGAATTGTTAGAACACCCAGTCTAAGATTTCTAACTCATCTCATAATCTCAGATAGAAAGAAACTCAGAGGGGGTGGCCTTGTTGGTTTTGTTGTTCTTGTTGCTTTGTTTTATTTCCCTTTAAAATATCAGATAGCAGAACTAAGCAGAAGAAAGCCAAAATTAAAAAAAAAAATCCTGCCTCTTTAACAGTAACTGTAATGATTTAACCACGAAGGTTTTCAGACTGCCATTTAGAGACAAGCAATCCTGTCAGTATTTGTGCTGATAGCTAGAACTGCCCTTCAGCGAGGCTGATTCAAAATTTAGCTAATTGAGAATATTTACAAAATCTATGTGGATAAAACGTGAAATTATGACTCACTCCCCGGAAAGGTAAAGGTCCCGATTTCCAAACGTCTGCGGATATCACTGTGCAAGTTTAACAGACAAGGTTTGAGAGATAATCTTTCTGCAAGAATCCCAATCATTTAACTTTTAGAAAACAAGATTGGCGTTGATATTCAACAAAACCTATAGAAATTGGGAGTGAAAACTGATTTTGAAGCCAATGAAACGTCATCATGCCTTGAACTGAGGAAACATGGAAGGAAGAAAGACGCAAGGCAACACACATCATGAATGAGAATGGTGAACGTTCATGCCCCGCCCCCCGCCAGCACCGTCATTTCAAAGAGCAGGAGTGACCTGCAACATATCTCCTTTAAAATCTGGGGAGAAATATAATTCATGGCATCAGAAAACAGCATCTAGGAAAACATTTCAAAATAGACGGTGAAACCTGGCCCCGCCAGGCTGCCTGAACAATGTGCCAGCATCCCACTTGCTGATGTGTTGGTAGTTCCTGTCGTTGCTGTAGAAAGTTATGAATATTAAGTAGTGTAGCTAACGAAGGGTGACACTAATTTAATCCAGCCATGCTGCACACTTTAAGCTAGGCCAAGGTGACAGCACATTGAACAAACGTGTAGACCTGTGAGCCCAGAACCCCAGGATTAGTTTATCCTTGCTAGCCCCATGACTGGCCAAGCAGGAGGTGTGCATCTATTCATCCGCACTGAGCTTAGAACTTTAGCATATCTTTCGATTGCATTTGGGTCCATATCCAAAGGGTTCATTGGATGAAGAATCTGGGTTCCTAGAGATAAGCTAAGGAATATTCTGCAAAAAGATCGACTCTGCTGATGTCTTCCAATAACTGTGGCATAGAAAGGAGCGGTGAGTTAAAAGACAAAAAGTAGGAAAAATTAAAATAAATTTGATAAGTAGTACAATATATTCAGTAGCTTAAATTTTTCAAATATGAAAAAATGTTACGGGAGGGCCTAAAGGAAGGGGCATGGTCCATAAACACAATGCTGTTTCAAGTTAATCGTGAGATAGATTTGACAACCCGACAATAGTTATTTAGCTCATGAGAGAATGATAGCCCCACTTTTCTTGGAGGATAAAACTCAAACGTATTTTATCTATGACTAATAATAACCTTTACAATCTAAAAGTACCACATGGTCATTCTGAGTACAATACTGAATAGGAATTACACTTTGTGCAAAATTAGTTCCTGGACTCTAAAATCAGAAACAGAGAGGTTCCAAGAGGCCTGCAAGTTTAAGGGGGTTCCAGAATGGAATCTAATTTAGTGCCACACCACTGCCACGGCCAGCCTCAGCATGCACGCACCAAGGACAAACATGTGGAGAGGGGACCACTGGAGTCGGGGAGCACCGCTAGCCCCAGGGAGTATCTATAACTTGTTCCTCCGCCAGTCACGTGCTTAGGATGTCTGCCCCATACCAGGGACATAGATGGAAGAATGAGTGCAGGGCAGAAAGGAAGAGAAAGTTCTAGCACACAGTTCTAGCATTCCTCATTCCAGCAAGGCAGCACAACAAAGAGAATAGGCCCTTCAGTGACGCAGTGCATCTTGGGAGCCAGGAGCTGGAGGGTGGACTCGCCATATCAGAGCAAGAAGGTAAGACAGAGAACCAGACACAATCTCATGCTTCTCAGCTTCAGCGATCAAAGCATCCGGGATAGTGGTCACCAGCCACAAAGTCAACGAAGGCAGGTGAGCGCCATAAAAGCATATGGCCCTGATATCCCATGCTCCCCCGCTGCCAGCCTCAGTGTAGGAGGCTCCAAAGAGATCCTCTTCATCCCTCCCCTCTGCCTCCCCTTCTCCCTCTTCCGCTCCTTCCTTCTCTCTACCTTTCTCCATCTTCTACCCACTTCTCTCTGTCTCTGTCTTTCTCTCTCTCACTCACACAAACTCTCACACACATTCACATACATGCACATACATGTTCACACATGCATATATGTAAACTCACACTCTCTCTTAACACATGCACACATACTCACATGCACAGAGACACAAACTCATACACACACAAACACACATGAGAGAGAAAGAAAGAGACAGAGACAGAGAGTATAGCTTTCTTTTCTACAAAACCCCACCAACAACAAGCCAGTAAAACAGGCATATGCTGGAGTAGGTTTGAAGGGATACAGATGAACTTTAAACTGAATAAGAGACTTGGATTCTAGATTAAAATTTCACAATTAAACTAGCCAGAGTGGTTCCTCAGACTTGGACATAATTAGCATATGACAGCAACTCCGCTCCTAAAAGAGATGAAATCATTTATGTTCACATACAAGGAGCTGTACGTAAATGTTCATAACAGAATTATTCATAATAGCTAAGAAGAAAAACAGCTCAACGGCCCATCCCCTGTCAAACAAATTAAAGTGTGGTATGCTGACACAAGAGCGCATTCTTAGGCAACAAAAAAATAAATAAATAAATAAATATATTACATGAAATGGATGAGCCTCAAAAATAAACTACATATCATACACCAAAATCCAAAACCCAAGAGCAAGAACTTCTGCTTTAAGGCTTTTTTTTCCAATACATAAACAGTTTTCAAATTTATAATTTATGTAATTATGATTAATTGTCCCTGGGTTAAGGAACATACAGCAGCAGTTCTGGGAAAGTGGATGGAGGCTGGATTTACACGGGATAAAGCTAGAGCCAGGCAGAACAATTGGCAGTAGAAACCTCAAAGAGAAGTTGCAAAGGGTAGTGAAATGCAGGAGGAAGCCCCGCCCCCCCGCCCCCCAGAATATAAACATTCAGAGGAAATCACCACCCTCTCACTTCCTGTTCTTACTTCTGCCCCTGCCAGGAGCCTAAGGTAAAATGCTGACGTCTCTGCTAATGAGACAGCAAAAACATGGACGGTTGGGCTCCATATGTTGACTTGCGCCATGAGCAGGAGAGCTTTCAGCCACGAATGAAAGGGATGGATCCCAAGGGGGATCCGACTCCTGCAGCTTCCTTCCGGATTGGTGCCGATACATCTGTGCTACAGGAAACTAGAAAGCCAGGGCTTTCTTTCTCAGAAATTTTGCAAAGAGACTTCCTTAAGTCTTCTTGGATGCCATCAGGACCATGGTTTTTGGCAACTCTGAAGGAGCCCCACCATGATTTTAACAGGGAGAGCAGAGGACAGTGGTGAGCCCTGCTTTTGTTGGGAGAGCTGCCGGGATCTCCGTGTTGGCAATGCACGTCACCAATGAAACTGTGCCAGCTCTTGCTTGGAAATTAGCATGACCATGGCCGAGAAACTCCTTGTGAAGCTGAGACACATTGACCATCAAGTTAGTTTTCTTCATTATACGATTAATGAAGTGTATACTAGGGTTTCTAACTTCTCCATGTGACAGGGCTCTCTGTCAAGAGAGGTTAGCGGTGGTGATGATGATGATGGTGATGGTGGTGGTGGTGGTGGTGATGGTGGTATCAGTAGGACAATGGCTCAATATATATTATATATATATATATATATATATATATATAACTTAATGAGACTAGGCACTGTGTTACATCCTAAAACACTTGAAGCTCACAATCTGTAAGGTAGATATTTTACAGAGGACCAGGACAAAATATGACAATTAATAGTTTACCCCAGGCCTGAGGCCACTGGGTAAGCCTCACAAGAATCTAGGCAGGATGATTAGAGAACCTCTCCACAAAGCAACTGAAGTCAACTGCTTGCTGGGCAAATGCCTAGAGTGGAGAAAACCAATTTACAGAACGTGAAGAGGAAGGAAATCCCCGTTTTCTAATCCTCTGCCTAACCATCTGTTTTAAGCTCAGTGTCCTCGGCTGCTCCCCATCAGGTAAGCTCTATGCATCTGACAGGTCACCTCAGTCCTTCCTCTGGAACCATAAACTGAAGTTCCTTCTCTAACTTACATCTGGTCATGGGATTTATGGTGGCCACACAGAAGTGACTACCACAGTGATCCAGTGCATCTAAGTAAGGGCATGTGAGCAATCAAGGACCGGTATACTCTTATCCAGCTATGCAGCAATCCTCTTATTTCCCTTCCTGGACTGCTGTGGGGGAAAGGACGCCATGTTGGATTTGGAAGCAAAAGTTAAGAAGTGCAAAAGAACTGGCAGCGTGAGCATGCAAAGTGCTTCTGGAAGCAGATTTCTCTCACCTGCTCAGACCTTTACCAAGAAAGTAATAAGTGCATGTATGCACACATGCATACACAGAGACATAGACACTCACAGAGACACAGACAGACACACACAGTCACACACATACACAGACAGACAGACAGACAGACAGACGCAGACAGACAGACACAGACACACACACACAGAGACACAGACAGGCAGACAGACAGACACAGACAGACAGACAGACACACACAGAGACACAGACAGGCAGACAGACAGACGCAGACAGACAGACATAGACACTCACAGAGACACAGACAGACACACACTGTCACACACACAGTCATGCACACACAGTCACACTCACACACAGTCACACACACACAGACACACACAGTCACACACATACACAGAGACACACACAGACAGACAGACACAGACAGGCAGACAGACACAGACATACACAGAGACACAGACAGACATACACACAGATAGTCACACACATACACAGAGACACACACAGACAGACACACACAGACAGACACAGACACACACAGAGACACAGACAGACAGACACACACACAGTCACACACATACACAGAGACACACACAGACAGACAGACATATGAACTCACACATACACAGACACACACACACAGACACAGAGACACAGACAGACAAACAGATACACACACACAGTCTCTCACACACAGTCACACACATAGTCACACATACACAGTTACACACACACAGTCACACACACAGGCAGACACACAGACACACACAGACAAACACACACAGAGACACACAGACAGACACACACATGCGCGCGCACACACAGAGACACAGATAGACAGACAGACATACACACATACACACACACACACACACACACACACACACACTCCACCTGTACGTTCTGTCTCGTATAGAATGTCTGTCCATACACTAGATACTAGAAACCAATGCTTTGAGTTTGGATATGATCAATGACATGAATAGCCTGGATATTATCTGTAAAGGAAACTCCCACAAGGACAATCAGTGCTGCGTTTCTGTTTATGACATGTGAGGGCATTGTGAAATCACCCACCAAAATCTCTCATCTCTTCTCCATTGCTCAGCTCTTGGCCTAAGACCATGTGTATGTTAGTCTGCTTTAACCCTCATCGGACAAGAAAAGCACATTAAAACTCGCACTATGTAGTCATTGTCCCAATGTGTCACCATCTGTCAGCAGATAACTAAAGTTCAAAACAAATTATTTTACTCCAAAATCTTTTGGTCCTGTGCAAAAAATACTACACTTTGCACAAAGAGGTAAGCAAGGAGAAGTAACTGAACTGTGGACTAAAATGACTCGAATTAATCGCATTTCCTATCTCTTGATAAACAATTTCTATAAAACCCCAAAGAATCCTTAAAACCTCGTGAAGACACACAATACTATTCTATGTTTCTCTTTAAGCACCGAATGCCTCAGATGCCGTACCCAAGTCTCTTGTGTGTCTTAGATCTATGAGTGAAATTCGTTTCTCACTTTTGCACTATTACTTTAAGCACTAAGCTGTGGCTCTGGCTTTTTTGGATTCCTATTTTGTAACAAGGAACAGAAAGTGCCTGAGAGGTTTCTGGATTTCACGAACTCACAAGTTTGATTAAGTATAAAATTAGACTTTGCTCTTTAATCAGCAATCAATTCTGCACATTTGGAGGTCAGCCCTCAGGTTACAATAGTCAGCAGCGACTTGTACTCTGAGTTAGGACAATCCATTGTGATCCAATATAATGTCATTGTCATTGGACCCAGAAAAAAAACACATTCCCCACACATGCGGATCAATATCTGTGGTGGAAAGCCTAAACTATATTAATTGGGTTGGTGCCTGTGTGGCTTTTGGCCATTTTCTCAGAAGTCTCACACTAGATTCTAAAAATCAATGCTTCCCGCTGCCCTTCTAGCATAGAAGTGTGCTGGGGGAATTCACCAGCATGGCTCAAGGCAAAACTTAGTTTTTATTTAAGTTATAGTAGACTTCAAGAAAGAAGACAGATTGTCCCATAGGATCATTAACATACCCATGGCACTGCCTCTTTGAGAAATAGTTATACCCATGTCAAATAGCTAGAACGAAAGCCTCAGCTGTTGACTGCTTTTTAATTTTTGTGTTTTTATCTTACGTGCATTAGTATTTTGCCTGCATGCATGTATGTGTCCCAAATGCATGCCTGGTTCCTTGGAACCAGACTTACAGTCGTGACCTGCCACGTGGGCGTTAGAAACTGAACCTGGGTCTTTTTCTAAATGCATCAAGTGCTCTTAACCACTGAGTCAGCTCTCTAGCCCTGTCATAATCATTAATGAGAGACGTCCAAGTGAATATTTTCATGAATTTGGTTTAAACCTGTTTGAAACATCCTTGAAAAGTGATTGTTCTAAAGCTTAGGAGTGCACAGTGAGGGAAAAATATTTTTATAATCTTCCGTATAGTTAATTTTAAAGTTTTTTCCTCCATAGGTAAATATTACTTTACTGTAAGATTAAATTTTTGAAATAGGAAATAAATCTCAAAACCTGGAAAAACATAGCTATATAAAATGCTGCTAGCATTAGCCTATGCATGATAAGATGGTAGGGACATAAATACCCTCATGGATCAATCACTTTTCTGTATTTTTTCCCTCCAGAAACAACCAAGCTCTACCGTACAGTTTTCAACCGTGTGCAAATAAAGTTTGCCCCTGCATTCCTTTGCAGCCAGTTGGTCCTCAACAGTTAACATCCTAATGAACAGTTCATCCTAATGGGCGAAAATTGCAAGGTTCATTATCCATTTTTAGAAAAGTAACATGTAATAAAGATATTTAGTTTTGTGTATTTTTAACTTGAATAGGTACGTTATTCCTTTTGTGGTGAGCTTCTAATGTGCTGACTGAAAGCCTTAGGGCCATTAAGTCACTGTCAGCCACACCTAGAAAATGGTGACCCTGAAACAAATCCACCTTCTACTGAAGAAGGAAACACAGGAGACTTCTGAAGTCCCCCAACTTGGACAGGTGGTTGGGCATCTGGGAAGCCACGCTTGATGAGGAAGAGAATAAAATGATGCTCTGTCCACTTAATCAAGACCACGATAACAGTAAATCAGATGTACATCAAGTTCTGAGAGATGAAAGTTGAGGATAGGAATGGAAGATAAACCTAATTGGGAAAATTGGGTCATTGATAGGCTGTCAATATATTGGGAGAGGACTGTCAAGATTTCATTCAAAGATACACACAGGATTGGGTGGTTTGTCTGGAAATTGATTCCCACTGTCCAGAGGGAAATCCAGTCTCTACAGAGAACACAGAATCCTTTGCACATGACCCCATCTATCTCTCTCAATCTCTTGCCCTCTCTCCACACTTACAAACATGGAGCTGCTATTGTCTGAGTGTGAAATGTCCCCACAAACCAAGAATGATGGCATATGCCTGTATTGTGGGCACTTGGGATTTTAAGACAAGGGAATACCAATCGGTAATTATCCAAGATGACACAGCAAGTTCAAGGTCAGGCTAGGTGACATGAAATCCTGACTAGAATAATATAAGACAAAACAAAAAAATATCCCCACAAATTCATGTACTTGAACACTTGGTCCACTGCTGTGTTGCTTTGGAGGTCTGTAGAAGCTTTGGGTGTGGCTTACCTAACACTTCTGGGTCCTGTCTGAGCTCTTTGCTTCCTGTCTGCCCATGGGGTGAGACTAGCCACCTGGCTCTTCCAATGCTGTAAATTGGAGCTGGTCTCCTGCAATGATACACTATGCTCTTTAAAGTTGGGAGTCAAAACACAGGAAGAACAAGGACATCTTGTTGGAAGAATGAAGTTGAATATAAATAATCAAGAACCAGTTCTGGGGAAAGGTCAGTCCAGAGAAAAATTGAGGACCAGTGGGAGAGCCAAGGCTGAGCTGAGGAGCAAGGAACTCTGGGATTTGCACTTCTTGTCTAGCTGCTCATCAGCAACATCCGTTTGGTTTGTAAACACAGACGTACAAATACATAGTTTTCCCATCATAACATTTGCGAGGATTTTTTTCATTTAAGTCTTTAAGACCTATTGTTAATTTGGCCTGGAGACACAAGTCTGTAAGTCCAGCTACTTAGAAAGCTGAGGCAGAAGGATTACAGGTTCAAGGCCTTCCTGAGTTACAGGGTAAATTCAAAGTCAATCTGGGTAACTTAGGACACTGCATTTCAAATTACATGTGTGTTCATATGTATATGTGTGTATGTGTGCACATGTGTATGTGTGTGTGTGACAGAGAGAGAGAGAGAGAGAGAGAGAGGAGGAGGAGGGAAGAGGAGGAGGAGGAGGAGGAGGAGGAGGAGGAGGAGGAGGAGGAAGAGGAATGTAGAGAGCAAGATGGACTGAGTGACCTAGGAATTTAGCTCAGTGGTAGAACACTTGCCTATGTGTTCAATTAAAAAGTTAAAACCCTATTGTAGACCTCACAAGAATGTTTAAATGTCATTAACCCTTCATTCTTTTAAATGGGAGTACAATTCTGAGCTGAGATAATTAATTAGTGTGGTAGAGAATAGGCCTGGCCCACTCTGCAAGATACTGAAGAAGAAACACAATGAATACTCTTACCCAGCTGTTAAACCTATGAACCATAACAATAGCCAGAAGAGCAAGTGAGTTCTCTGCTTGCTCCCTAATGACTTATTTCCATCATAGACAATGCCGGGAGAAATCACGTAGTTTGGATCCCTTCCAGTGAACTGTCTAGTCCTTCCAATGTCTTGTCAGAGAAGCATCTTGGAAATCGGACACTGGCTCTTACCCATAGTTCAGTGATAGTCAACGTAATTCTCCCCATCAGGGTTTTCATGTTGGATGTCCCATGTTCTACTGTTTGCATATTAACATGGTCCTTCCTCTAAATTTGGTAAATGACTCTACACTCAAAACGATGTGTTAGTCTGAATGTCACATGGTGTGAAGCAAGCTATGCAACCAGAAGGAGCTCTGGAGAGTGACGTAAGAAAGGACACACAGCCCCAACGAACATCTGGGAATGAGTTCCACATTCCCCACAGATTGGTCAGGACAAATCACGGACAGATCTGTGCCACTGTTAGACCACCAGCATGAAGCACTCTCATTCACTGACCCAGACAGAGGTCTTTGGTCCAGACTCCATGAACCTGGACATTCCTAGAGTTAAATCACGCCAACATTTCCACATAGGGCAAACTACATCCTAAACGTTCTCTTCTTCATGCTAAAAAAAAAATAGAGCTAATAATTTTATAATCATAATATAATATAAAGTCAGTGTTATTTGAAGTATTTCACTGGATAGTAAATAGCATAAATATTTGTAGACGAGGGACTACCCCAATTGTTATTGGAGAGACATCATCCATTGGAACCGTTGCATAGACCCAGATCCAAACACTAGACGGAGACAAGGGAACCCCAACGAAGGAGGGAAGGTTTGCAGGAGTCAGAGGTGTCCAAGGCACCACAAGAACACAGCTCACAGAATCAACTAAGCAGGGCTCCCTTGTAGGAGCCACAGAGACTGAACCGACACTCGGGGAGCATGCATGGGTCTAAGCTAGGTTCTTTGCATGTGTGTTATGGTTGCATAGCTAGTTGTTCTTGTGGAATTTCTTACAGCACAAGGAGGGTGCTGCCTCTGATTCTTTTGCCTGCCTTTCCTCACACTGGGTTGCCTCGTTGCTTAATATGAGGGTGTGTGCCTAGTCTTACTGTAACACGTTATTCTGTGTTCTATTGGGATCCTTGAGAGGCCTGGTCTTTTTTTCTGAAGAGAAACAGAGAGAGTGGATCAGGGGAAAAGGGGAGGTGGAAAACTGCTATTGGGATGCAACATACAAGAGAAGAATAAAACACAAATAAAAATAGAACAGATAAGAGATGACTATGAGGTTTTACTGATAATGTAATTTTTGAGATATTCACACATGAATATTGTATTTGTAGTATCCTGGTCCCTCCTCCCAAGTACGTGAGCTACTCTTCTGGAAATTGCATGCATAAAATATCACATCAGAGTAAGACCTGCCTAACTGCAATACCAGTTGATGTGACAATGTGGAGGAGGAAACTCCATGAGGTCCCACTCCCAGATGAAGAGCTATAGGTGGTCACCACCTGAGAGAGGTAGAAACAGTTTTTTCAAGGAGAAACTTCCATATAGCGTGTCCAGTCTCAAGTGGTCATCATCCCTAAACATATGTACATACAAGCAGTACCAATAGGTGTGTATACATATATGTGTGTGTGTGTGTATAAAGATAGATAGATAAATAAAATAGCTATATAAACAATGAGCATTTTATAAGACAGTAACGTAAGTCATAACTCTGGCAAATACTCAAAAGTTAGTAGCAATCTCAAATAAATGACTGGGGTTTAAAGCATGAACTTACAGTGTTTTGTGTAATTGAATTACAGGGATGAGAATCCTGTGAAATTATCATGCTTTGTGAACATGACACACTAAAACCGAGTTCTGATTCAAATTCCTAGTTAGGACCTTGAACTTTGAACTTTGAACTCAAGAGGAAGTGGCCTCAGGGACATGCTATTACTTCTCTCATTTCTATGTCCCATTCTGTGGACAAAGGATGTGGGAAGGCCACAGTAATGAGGCCTCTCTTTGTTGATAAGCAATGACTGTGGCTGGGAAAACTCAAGATCGATTCCTTTCTTTCTTTCTTTCTTTTCATTTCTTTTCTTTCTTTCTTTCTAGTTATAGTCTTGAAACTTGTGGCCAAGAACACAAGGAAATAAATGACCACTAAGGAACCACAGAGAACATAGAAACTATCCCCCGAGGAGTGTGGCTATGTATGGAGTGTCCCTTAAAAATATAGATTTTCAACTTATTCCCAAGGGGAAAAATGAAGAGCTGCCTTGGCTATGAGCTCTGTCCCCTAATAATAGATAATACTATTTTCTCATGAAGTAAGTTTGCCTGAGGGATTCAGACATTCTGTCCCTTCAAAATTAACATTAGACCACTGTAATTTGCCCCGGAGTCTCAATTAGCTAGTTCGTCATGTCCAAATGTAAGCAAACCATGGAGGAGAAGGAGACAAGATGCCTGTGAAGAGATACCGTGGGGAGACGGAGACCCCTCAGTCCCCTTCAACTGTAGGGATCCCTGAGGACTTTTTTCTCCTACTTACCAAGGGCTTGGTTTCGTCTTCGTCTTTGAAGTAATGAAGCTGGTCCCCCTTGAGCACAAACCAGCGTGTATGCCAAGTCTTGACAAAGCCTCCTTGCTTCCTCAGCCACCCACACTTGGTGGCATTCTGCCGCCCTTGGCTGTGGGGATTCTCTGTGGAGTCACAATTTTCCTCCATTCTCAAGCTGATGGATTTCCCTATGTAGAAACAAAAGGAAAGAAAAAGGATAAGGTGTTCTGTCGCCACTGTTCTTAAGGAGAGAGGGGGGAGAGGAGGAGAGGGGGAGGGGAAAGAGAGAGAGAGAGAGAGAGAGAGAGAGAGAGAGAGAGAGGAAGAAGAGAGAAGGAGGAGGAAGAAAGGAGAGAGAAGAAAAAAGAAAATGAAGGGAGGGAGAGAGAGAGAGAGAGAGAGAGAGAGAGAGAGAGAGAGAGAGAGAGTGTGTGTGTGTGTGTCACAGAGAGTCACAGGAGGGCTGAAACATGCATATTGATTCACTGACTGGACGTCTAGAGGCTGGCCACATACCTGCCAAGGGTATGCCCAAAGGGAGAGAGCGTGCTGTACTTGCCTGCCTTCTTAAGGGAGCTGGGGGCTAAGAACCCTTTCCTCCTGAGTAGAGCTGCAGAGTGGGAAATTTCTGGAGGATCCAGCAATGAAAACCGAGCAATCAGCACCTAGGCCCATGAGCCTGCTGTGCAGTGCTGAGGCCCTGCGTGTGCAGGCCTGGCTTGTGGTTACCTGAGCAAGCACAATTCCCACACATGTTAAAGCTTAGGGCGACTATTTTTAAGACCTCACTGGAAGACGCTTGTTTTGCACATGTGGAAATCTCTTAAGATGATATTCTCTGCCTCCTCCAGAGTTTCAACCAGAGGGTTTCCTCTGCCGAGGAGCTGTGCAGCTGAGGACGCTTAGGAGCAACAAGAAAACAAAACAAACAAAAAATAGGAAATCTAAAAGGAACCTTCATGGTTAATTTCCTTTCCCCAACAGGCTCCCTCAATTGCAGGAATGGGGGACTATGGTCAACATCCAGGGTACACTGAGCATTATTTCAGACTGTGTACAAAGGAGAAAAAGGGTATCCACTCGACAGAGAGCGAAAACAAGCCATGGGCACCCAGAATCAGCAGCAGTTTTAGGAAGGCAGAAGAAATACAAGAGTGGGCAGGAGGTGGGCAGGAGGGAGGTGGGCAGGAGGTGGGCTTTTGGCTACAAGCATTTGTTCATGGAAATAGACCCTAGTAAATCCAGTAAATGTGGTGAAAAATTAATACATACAGCATATATATATACATCATATATGTGATATGTATATGATATACATGCCATACATATATCATACACACACACACACACATATATATATATATACATATATATATATATATATATATATATATATATATATATATATATATATATATATAAAGCTTCCTCCAGTCCCTTGCTAGTCTTTATTTCTAAGCATTTATTCAGGTAGTGGTGGGAAGTGTTAGCTCATCCCTGGTCTTCATATGAGGGTACAAGCAGAGAATCAACTCTTGGAACACAATCTATTCTTACTAAGGTATTTCCATGTTGCCTTTATTTTGATAATTCTGAGTTGTACTCAAAGATGAGAGCATCCTCATTCATTTTCACTACTCACTCTTCATCCGTCTGTTCTGTCCAGTGACAAGTCACATGGTGTTTGGGCCAGCCCTGCTCATCTGTGTCTCTTCCCTGGAGGTGACAGCTCCGACAGCCCTTAGCTGGGGTCCTTGAACTCCTTTGGGGTAATTCTTCCACTTAGTCGCAGCAGTGGTTTTGCCCCTGGGCTCTAATCTCTTTATTTGGGTCACTTTGGACATCTTCTAGCAGGCATCCTGATACCCCCAACCTTTCCTTCAGTCTCTCCTTCAAGCTACTGCATACTTTGGTTGGCTCGCTGGCGTAGTCTCGTGCTGTGTCTACAAGTACCCTTTCTATGGTGGAATTCCACAGTTGCTACCTTCTCCCTTCTGGGGTGCATACTGAAACCTTCCCCTCCAAGGGGCATTCCCATGGCAGAGACAGCTGACAGAGAGAACATTCTCTCCCTGTGTGTGCATGATTGGATCATGCCTGGTGTGTGATGTGAGTTCGTTATTCCCGGAGGGCAGGAACTTGCAACTCTTTTTCTTCCATAGCTCTTGACCTAGTGTAATGAGGCAGGCGAGCTCCATTCTACTTGAACTCTCTCCCACGTGTACGTGTGTGTGTGTGTGTGTGTGTGTGTGTGTGTGTGTGTGTAATTTAAAAAATAAGTATGTTCATTTATACCACTGTAAATTTTGTCTGCTGGTATTTAAATTACTGCAACATATACAATTTATTTCTTCACCATTCTGTTTTTTCTTTGACTGAACAACTTGTAAATTTAAATAAGACCATAAAATAAGCATTCCAACACACACACACACACACACACACACACACCTACAATGTATTACAGCCAAACAAATTCTTTCTTTGGGGCTCTTTTTAGGTTCCCTCTCAAATTCATGCATTTTATTAACTTAAAAAAATATTGCATCTAAAGATTTCCAAGGTAATTAGCAAGCTCCCATCAATAATAAGGAAATACATGCAGCCAATTCCCTTTTCCTTCCTACTCTTTCTGACTTAGTGGAAAACGTGTGCCTGTGTCAAGACACAGTTTATGACCCTTCGTGCATCAGTTGCTTCTAAGTTTGCCTAAGCCAGGGCGAGTGCAGGGCCCACTGAACCCCTGGAAAAGCTGTAGCACGATTTCATAATACGTCATCTCAACAATGCTAATTATATTATTCAAACAAATGAAAATGATTTATTATAAACCTGGGGGGAAGGACGCCGTGCCTGCTGCTGTGTGGAAGAAAAACAAAATGCAACAAAACAAACTCGAGTCCTACAAAACTAACCAAGGTGTTTGTGGAGAAGTAGAGACATCTGGAGAAAAAGAATCAAGTCCTTTCTCCATCTTAAAATAAAGAGGAGGAGCCAGGTCATTTCTGTCTTGGGTCCCCCCAGTCCCTACAGTGTGTCATCATCGCTACAATTCTGTCCCTGTGAATTATCAGGTATCTGACCATGCTCCATACCTAGTGAACCATCCATCAGTCAATGTTTGATGCTGTGATCCACCTTGCGTTAGGGTCTTACGCCAGGTGCCTCAGGGTCTCCTCCCAGAACCCCATGATCTCAAAGCTGATCATGGTACATGACGCATTGATAACAAAACTGATCACTGATACCCAATCCTTCCTCAAATCCAAATATCAAATATCTGCAAACTCGAAGGAGCAGAGGCCCCATATCCTTCTAATTTGTCTACTGAGTTTCAGTCATCCTCTGCTGAGAAGACAGTTCTCACACGGCTGGAATTGTTTGCTTCTATTGCAAATCAACGCAGACACGTGCTCGCCAAACTTCATCCTTCCAAAAGCTGAGGAAAGCTGTGAGACATTTACATCAGGTAGGGACTCTACAGCTAAAACTTTTTTTTTCTTTTTCTTTTTTTCGGAGCTGGGGACCGAACCCAGGGCCTTGCATTTGCTAGGCAAGCGCTCTACCACTGAGCTAAATCCCCAACCCTACAGCTAAAACTTTTATCGACTTCGCACTATATGTGTTCTACAATCCAGTTTTCTCATGGTCCACAGGCTTTGAGACTACCAGGCTCCTATTAACTCGAACCTGATGTCCACTAACTCTTCCAATCCAACACATACACACCACACCACACACACACACACACACACACACACACACACACACACACACACACCACATACACACAAACACCACATACATACAGACACATATCACATACACACACACACCACATACACACAAACACCACATACATACAGACACATATCACATACACACACACACCACATACACACAAACACCACATACATACACACACATATCACATACACACACATCACATACACACACACCATACACACCACACACACACCATACACACCACACACACACCATACACACCACACACACCCACACACTACATACACACACCAAACACACACACACACACACACACCACATCCAACACACACACCACATACACACACACCACATACACACAACACACACACACCCCACATATACATTCACACACACACCACACACATACACACACACACCACATACACACACATACACCACACCCACACACCTACCTACCACACATACATACACATACACACACACCAACACACACACAACCACACACACACTAACCACAGCAGATTTTTGTTTGTTTTTTGTTGTTATTTTTTTGTTTGTTTGTTTGGAACCTCTCAAGTTCCTTTATGCCTGCAGTCTTCACTTACATTAACCTGTCTCCAGATTTCTGCCTTTGGCTCTTCCCACAGCCTTTCACCTGAATCTCAGTCTAAACTCCACCTCTTCCAGTGGCTGCCTAGAATGACTACGAATTAGTTCAGCTCTTCATGTTCTCAGTCACCCAACAATGACCCCTCACCTGGCTTCTAAGCAGTTCCCTGAATTGCTAATTATTTCATGGATTTTTTTGTCTGTTTTCCTTACATGAGTTTTGTTTATTTGATTTTTTTCATTGTCTTTTTAACCCTGAATCCCAAAGGAACTATATGCTTCATGAGGTCAAGGCCCTGGCTTTGCTGACCTCAGCATCCCAGTGCCTTTCACAGTGCATACTAGGTCCTCCCTCAGTACACATCTTCTGAATGGAGGGAAGGTGCTACTTGTCCTAGCTTTGTTTTTATTGCTGTGATAAAAAAAAGAAAGGAAGGAAGGAAGGAAAGAAGGAAGGAAGGAAGGAAGGAAGGAAGGAAGAAAAAAGAAATATACACTGACCAGAAGCAACTTGCATGCTGGGGCTTAAGCTTTATGTCCCTACCACAAGAGGTTGCTGAAGGAAGTCAGGGCAGGAACCCAAGGCAGAAGCTTGGAGGCAGGAACTGAGGCAGAGGCTATGCAGGAACATTGTTCACTGGTTTGCTCAGCCTGCTTCCTTATACAACCCAAGAGCACTGCTCTGTGCCAGCACTGTCCAGAGTGAGCTAGGTTCTCCCACAGCTATCACCAATCATAAAGTGCCCCACAGGCTTCTCTATGGCAGCATCACCTCAACTGAGTTTCCTTCTTCCCACCTGACTCTCTCACTTAGGTCAAAATGACGAAAACAAAAAACCCTAAACTAGCACAATGTGTAACAATGTAACAATCACAACAGACTTTCTACAAAAGTAACTCTGGCTGCTTGTTCTTTTTCTATTAAATCCCTTAGCGGTAGTTGTACACTTTAGGAGCTTGCCCCCCCCCACCCCCACCCCCGGCATGGGAGATTTCAGTTAGCATTCAGACACACCACACACTTCAATAACCTTGAATGCCCTTTAAAAACATAACAATAACAGCAAGAGCAACAGACTTCAGATAAAACATGACCCTGAAAATCTCACTTTCTAGCCTTGGTAGTAAATGCATGTACCCGGCCTGTCTAGCATCAGACCTCTAGCATCTATGTTCCTGTCCTCAGGGCACAACTGGATGTCCACTGGGCAGATCCTTTCCTTCACAGTCAGGATGTTGCAGCTGAGAGCGGCCTGAGGTGACCAAACAGAACCACCAACTGATCGACATCACACGGAAAGTGCTCCAACGACGTGGCTACCACTGATTCCCAGCTAAAGCAGAAAACAGAACTGACAACTTAGCTGGCATTTCCCTGTCACTCTTGGGAACAGCCCTGATGATGGCTGCCCTGTCGCGTCCTACCTGACGATGCTCCATCATTTAATTACCTTAATCATTTTATCAATAACTGTCCATTATTGCCCGGTGGCTGACGATTTTGTATCTACTAATATAGTGATTCTTTGGTAAGCAGAGGAACTAGGATCACATAGTGTGATCAAAAGGGAATTCATTCTCCTAACAGAATTCCCCAGACTCAGAGCACAGGTGCACGCGAGTGTGCGCGCACGCGCGCGCGCGCGCGCGCGCACACACACACACACACACACACATACAGGGACTTAAACTGGTGACTTCATTCCAACAGAGGATACATTTACAAAACTGCATATAAATAGGATGCCAGATGCCACAGAGTTGCAATATATCCCAGTTTAGTCACAGATTCAATGGCGCATGTCCAGGAAATAGAAGGAGAGACGCAAGGAAGGAACAGAAGTAGGGGAGAAGGAGAGAGAGAATAATTGGGAAGCACCAGCAATCCCACAGGGACAGCCTGCTCTCCACTCTGTACTTGAGGGCAGCAGCCGCGTGAAGTGCAGGCTGCAGCCTCTGAGGCGTGGCCAGGCTGTAAAGAGATGGCTGGCTCACAGCGCAAGTGGGAGCTCCGGAATCTGAATGTCCAGGATCCCAAGCCTCATGATCCTCAGCAGAAACGAATGACTCCTGTGGGCCAGACAGTCCATGGCCTCTCCTGGGAGAAAGTGAAAATTGCCAATGTTGGAAAAACACTGCAATTAGCAAAGTGTTTTGGGGGGGAGGGGCTTTCCAGAGTAGTTTTGGTCGCATCCAACTCTCCCCGTTGTCAGAGATGGGGAAGGCATCGTAACCACACTTCTTGTGCAAAGGCACACAGTAGGAGATCACGGATAACCAATATTTAACTCCGCTGTCTTGGTTGCTAAAAAACAACGGAAGCAGAACTCACTGTGTTTTGTGGGTGTTGGTAACATGCTCTTTTGTCAAGCATCTTACTGATATTTTAACAGCTGCATTTCCAGTCCAACACACAGCCCACCTGTACAGTTCACACTATAAAAACATACTCGCAAAACTAGAAATAATCTACAGGACCCAGGCATGCCTTTGTGGATGGATACACTCGAGCAAAGGGCTTGTGAGACTTGGTGGTCCCTAGAACTCTGAGGGAGTAGCTGGGATTTAAACCAAGACTATAGTGCTCTACGGTAGCTTGTGAGCAGACAGCCCCAAGTGTACCAGCCTCGCCCAAATGTCTGAATGTCACATGGTCATGGCTTTTCGCCACTTCCCCTTAGAGCGTGGTCTTCGCTAAGGAAATCTTCTAGAACATTCTCCATGGTCTTACACGTTAGCCAGTGGCTAATCATGAAGGAATAGTAAGCTAGCCTCTTTGCGTCTAGGTGGCTCAAGCGTACATAAAGGGGGAGGTTTGGCTGTGTTGCATCTTCAGGAGAAGAGGAGGGGACAGGCTCGTCTGAAGAGATCTGTGGTTTGTTTTGTCCTTCTACTGAACTTGGGAGGTGTCCATCTTGTAACAGGTGAGCCATGACTGGAATTACAGCACACAGTGTTGTACAGTAAACCAAAGCTTCCCCACTACATCAGGCCAAAGCTGGTTTATCGTTAACTCCACTGCCCTTCCCTCCCCTGCTTCCTTAGCCCTCCTTCCTGTGAGAGCCCTCCCTAGAAACCGCTTGGCTGTTGATCAGCTCAGACTCTAGATTCAAGCGCTGCAGCTCTTAGCACCCTCGCTTCCGGTTCTACTCTCCTTCCCGGCCACAGTTGTTCAACACAGATGTCACTGCCCATCCTAGGAAGGCTTGCTATAGTTTCCTGCCTCTCTCCATGACCTAGCCAAGCTATCCGACTGCTCAGTTTCTTAGGGATACCAGGAACAAGAGGGTGAACTGCCAGTATAACCTCAGGAGCCATGAAAGGTCAGCTGAAAACAAAGGCAAGACAGAAATAGGCTACCAAGGAGTGCATGTGCGAATGGGAACAGAGCCATGAGTGCCAGGAGACAGAACAGCCAGAGCGAGAGGAGGTGCCTCCATTAGCAGTCTTTGCCTTTGGAGGACAGACAGATAGCATCTCTCAATACTTGGGGTGGGAGTGTGCTGGAAATTCAGCTCAGGTATGACAGTATGAGGAGGTGGGGGATCCCTTCAGAGGAGGTATTTAGGTCACTGGGATTCACTGTTATCCTCGGAAAGAGCTAATGTAGCTATCCCTGGATAATTCTAAAGACAGCAGGTTTCTATTGCTAGAGAAGGTCATGCCAATGAGTCTCTCAGCTTCCTGTCTGGCCGGATCTTGTTTGCTCCTCTCTGAATGCGCTCCTACAGTTGTGAGGCCTTCCCACATGAGGTCCTGGCCAGAGATCCATGAGGCTGCTCACCTCAGACTTCTAGCCTCTGTCAACAGGAATTAACAAAATTCTCCCTTATAAATAATCTAGGCTCGGGAATTTTGCTTTAGAAATAGAAAGCAAGGTAGTATAATGTGATTATAGTTTTCCCTAAATAGAACGTCCTCCCCACAACCCCCTTTTACACATACACAGATACACACACACACACAGACACACACACACACACACACACACACGCACACACACACATACACACACACACATACACACTCATATGAAGATAGAGCAACACCTTAGATTTTTAGACTTTACAACCCCAGACCTCTCACATCTCTTCCTAAATTATTATACTGGCTTTCTGTCTGCTCACAGAGTCCATTCCTACTGCAACAGCGTTATACATTCAATCCTTGACAGCAGGATTTCCTTTTAGAAGACAGATCGGGTCATGACATTATAGTGCTTGTGCTTTTTCAATAATTGCTCATTTGCACTCAGAGTTAAATCTAAAACATCTGGCCTGGCATAGAAAGGTCAGTATGATTCCCACCCGCCTTTCCCAAATGCTGCACGATGGCTTTGAATGGCCAGTTCCAACCCCTCTCCTCCTCCTCCCCCTCCTCCGCCTCCTCCCCTCCTCTTCCTCCTCCTCCCCCTCTTCTTGCTCCTCCTCCTTCTCCTTTGAGTTTCCATTCAAATGTGATCTTTTCCCCCTCCTCCTCCCCCTCCTGCTCCCCCTCCTCCTCCTCCTCCTCCCTCTCCCTTCCCCTCTCTCTCCTCCTCCTCCTCCTGTCCCTCTGAGTTTCCACTCAGTTGTGACCTTACAAGCCCTTAGCATCCATCCGCTTGGGTGTGTTGCTCTTATCCCACACTCCTTGTCCACAGTACCCCAGCTCCGTGCCCTATTTCACCTTTCCTAGTTTTGTCTTTGTCTCACTTGTTTATGTGTCTCCTGCCCATGTCAGCACCCAGTGTTGCTTTGTTCCTAGTCGGTTATGCATGCCAAATATAAGCAAAATATCCACACACATAACGTTTAAAAAATAAATAAATAAATAAATAAATAAATAAATAAATAAATAAATAAATGTCGAGAGCCCACACAGGAGTCCAGAACCGCCTGAAACTGCCAGGTACCTAATGCAATGACACCACACCAGAGTCTCCTGTCTACCTGATCCAAGTGCAGTGGGTTAAAGAGAAACCGGCTTTTAGACATTATTGAGAAAAAAAGTAAATAAATAACTACGTTTTTGCTTAATGCAATCTTCTGTAATCATTCTTAACCATAAACTGTCCCCAAGAACATCTATCCATGAAGAAAACAAGGAGACTGCAGTACAGGTAAGGATGAGAAGTTTGAAGTAGGCGTCAATGGGGCACACCCTAGGACTCCAACATAGAAATACGCTAAATCCACAGATCACTTCCCAAGGAAACATACAGAAAACGGTCCTGTTGCTTCGTTATTTGAAATTAAATTGTTTAAAATGTCAGACAGTGGATATATATATCCAATCTACATCTTGTGTTGTAATCTTCACATTGTCTATAATTATTTTCCTCGGATATAAAATGACTTAATCATCTGGAAATTATAAAAACATAAACTCTTTAGAATTTCCTTTATTTTTGTTCAGTCCTGGATATTTTGTGTTGTATGTTTAATATTTCGGGAGAGATCATGCTTCCTTGTATGGAGGTTTTAGTCAATTACTGAGGAAGGTATTTTGATCCATATTTAGAAGTAGTCTCTACCTTCCCATCACCACCGGAGGAATTCGTGAACAGGACCCTTAAATTTCTCACAGCTGAGAACCTCAGTAGAAAGGAAATCAAATCAAAATGAAGGCTTTACTGATGATGATGGGGCTAAGAAAGTGTCGACAGATACATGGTGGGTGTCCTTCAATCCTTTCAGCTCTTGACAGGCATTACAATCACCTGGGTGAGTTCCCCGATGTCCCCTCAACACAGAAATCTTGAAGAAAGAAAAAGTAAGTGTGAGTTGAATGTTTCTCCCTTCATATTAATTAAACTGACATGACTAGACTCTTCAAATAACACCAGACATTTGATCTTATAAACATGTCAACATAGACGCTCCTGCATTCTCCTATACCTCTCCTCCAGCCATCTTTTGTTTTGAAAAGCAGTAGGCAAGAAGGTTTCCACATCTAAAACTGAGACTTAAAGGGATTATGCTACCAAAGACAGAACAACAGAGATAAAGGAGAAATGTGAATACAAGAGGGAGAGGGGAACAGGCAGCACAGGATTCTGAGAAAGACTCCAAGCCCTGCTCAGGGTACCATTTCTCTGGGCCTTCTCTCCTAAGACAGTCTTTGTACCTGAGGTTTATGGAGTCCCTCGAACCCTGCTTCCCCCATGGGTATTTTTAAGGTAACATAACAGCTTTCATAAAGCACTGCTTTGATATTAGACAGTCTGACCTGGGAAAATCTCATGCCGTTGACCACACACCATTCCAAGTTTCTCTGTGGGGCCAGCCTTTTACTCATTTGTACTTCAAAAAAAACAGACAAATGGTCAACCTGACTGAGATAGCGATTTGTTTCCAATGAACTTTCGGGTTCCCCCTTCATGCGGAAGCCTGGGGTGCTTAATGATCTCCAATAAGGAAGCTTCTGCTTCCTCGATTAATCCTGTGGGCTGAGTACTACGGGGCTCTCTCTCTAAGGCCAGGGAAATGATTCGGCTCCCTAAGTATATAAATCTAGACCTAGTCACTGAACCTCAATTACTCGCGCAGTGGTTCATCACGTGGGAAGCACTGACAAGACAGCTTTTTCATTAGAGTTTGAACAAGCTGGGGGAAAGATGTCAAAGTAGAAAGAGAGAGGGAGAGAAAAATGCCCGACCGCTAATCTACTTTCTCAAGATTACTCCTGTCGAAAAGGACTGTGATTTGTCAAATCACAATGTTTAATGAGATCTAATTATTCTCATAATTCGAACACACTTTAATACCTCAAAATCATTCATTTATGCCTTACTTTAGAGAAGCCAAATAGCAAGCCGTCTTTAATATGAGATATATTCAATTATCTTCCATTCAAAAGAAAAAGAACTAAAATGGGGTAGGCACCTCGGTGGTATGTATTTGGAATATCCAGAGCCTCTCCAAAGGTGAGGCTATGTCTTGAATGCCACCTTGTTCTGATTGAGCCCAATCTTTCTGCAGTAGGACAGACCAGCACCTGGTTGCTCAGAGGCCTGAGCTGTATAGAGACTATGATATCCTAGGCCTAGAAAGAGCACGTGTGACTCGCTCATGTCACATAGAGTTCTTTCTTATGGACGTGAGAGACACCAGAAAAATGACATGTAGCCCGACAGCATTCATCATCCCTGATGACCAGAATTCTACAAAATAAAAACACTTGGGGACAAGTGGTGTGAGAGGTCAGAGAGTGATCTGTGGAAAGCAGGTTATGGTTTGGTACCTCCGCTCTGCCCTTGACTGTCTTTCACCGACCTTGTGGGATACAGCTCGCTCTTGGCAAACTGAACAAGTGCGTTTCCTTTATACCCGATCCAGTCTGAGTTGCTGTTAATAAACTGTTACACAGGTGAATCGTTTTACAGTAGGAAAGAAACACTAAAATTTCTTTGAGACGCTGTCTTTAAAATAACAAAAATCTAGTGTTAAATCCTACAGTTTACTATTCTGTACGTGTGCAGAGGTTCATTCAAGCTAGATCTTCAGCTGAAACCCAAACCTTACAAATGAAAATATAAGAAAATAAATTTGCAGTATGAGGCAGGAAGTGAATTGATGATAAGAAAAGCAACAGCATGAAATTACGATGTTCACTTTAGGCAGAGGGTTCCGTTTGTTCAAAAGCTTCCTCAAGGAGACTCATGGTTCCTCGGAGATCATAAGAAGATGTTTATGACGTATGCATCAACCAGAAGGTGTCTACCCATGAAGAAGCACTCCTAGGACTCAACACTAAAACCCTTACTGGGCCACATGATTTCAGAAGTGCTTTCCAATGCAAGATACACAAAGCTTCAAGAACCCCATGAAAATGTCTGAGTGCCACCGCATATCAAAGAAATGGATATCTAAACCACCATAAGATATCACCACACATACATTTGCATTGTAAATGCTTACAAATGGCTGATGGGACGAAGTGGTTAGTGAGGATACCAATGGGTTCCTGCTATCTGGCAGGTATGTAAACATTATCAATGCCTTGGCAGAGGATTTAGCAATGCCATACAAAATTAAATATCATGTAAACAGTATCATGGCAGAGGATTTAGCAGTGCCGTACGAAATTAAATATCCTCCTAGTTGTGATATAGCAATTCCAATTCCATATTCTTAATAGAGAAACAGAATCCTCGTGTTGATAGAGAGATCTGTACGGCAGTGTTCATGTTTATTGTTTTATATAAGTCGTACACTGTAAATAACACAAATGACGTCAGCCAATAGGTAAACACACAAAACAAACTGTAAACCCTGAGAGCAGAGTCAGTAAAGAAAACCACAAATGTGTGTGGATGTGGATGTGTCTTATAGTGAGTGGAAGAGGCCAGTGGAGTCGCTGTGTGATCCCATGCACACAGCGTTGACTAAACAGGCTCCATCCATCATGATACCTGCTACCAAGGGGCAAGCATAGGCTCGAAACTTCTAGGATGGCATAAATGCCTTATATTTTGATGGGATATGAGATGTGAGTTCCATGTGTATGGACACTTGTCTAAACTTTGGAACTGTTCAACTAAGTTGTGTATACAAATTGTTATTATTATTTATTATTACTGAATGACTTTATTAAATTTTCTTCAAAAACATTTAAAATAGTGAAGTCTAGTCAGTCGCTGTATTATTTGTAACTCTCAAATTCCTTTCTCTGTTCTTCCACACTGAATAAATAAACATAAACACTGACCTCACTAGGAAGTTAGGTTTCTCGGGGACACTAGACTACACCCTGTGGTTTGCATTTGGAATTGGAGCAGTGTGAATACCGTTTGCAGTAGATATAGAAACGAAATCAGACATGCTTAATTGTGCTTCTAGATGGCCTAGAAGATTGAATTACTTCAACAAGCAACTTGTACACAGCTTGGTTTCTGAATGGTACTCACTTCTGCATGGAAACAGTGCTCTCTGAATTAAAGGCTGATTTATATTCTCTCCTGGACAGAGATTATCAGAAGGCAAAGTAACATCAAGAACTTATGGGGTAATATACAAGAACATGGAATAGCATAAGGTGGCTCCCACTGGCTAAATATGGGACAGTGTGAGCAGTGGAATGACTGATGTAATGAATGGTGTCCATAAAACACATGAACACACACATATGCACATATGCACATGCATGTATACATGCACACACATGCATACATACATGCACATGTATACACACAGGAACACTGCACACATGCACATGCAAATACACATGCACACACATATGCACACACATGCACAGACACACAGCACATATGCATGTACATCATGCACATACATACACACATGCACATGCATGTATACATGCACATACATATGCATATACACATGCACATGTATACACAGGCACATGCACAGGTACACTGCATGCACACCATGCACATGCACCACATATATACATGCATGTTCACATGTACACACATCCACATCCACATGTATACACACATGCACAAGCATAGGCACACTGTGCACATGCACATGTACACACAAACACATGCACACTTACAGAAATATGCACAGGCACACATGTGCACACACACACAAGCTCAAGCACACACATATGAACACACTCATAGACATAGGAGCACATGCACACACAAACATGCACAGGCAGACACACAGGCCCATGCACACCGTTTTATATAAGAGGCTTGAGCTTTAGCAGATTTCAGCATGTGTAGCTGTGACCTTGAATCCACACCTCACTAATAATGAGGTGTGCCTTACATGCTTGTGTGTGTGTGCACATAATTCTTACAGTAACTCTATGAACTACATGCCATATTATCTCTACGTTATAACTAAAGAACAGAATGGTGTCTACAGTCCTACTGGTGATAAGTGACTATTTTCTTTAAAGGGCTCTATATGTGTGTAACATAACTGAGGAGACTGTGTTCGTAGTCAGTGATCTATCATTGCTTGTCAATTATCATGATTCAAAGATAGCACGATTCAAAAACTACACAGGAGGCCAGTCACAAACAAGGCTGCATGCTGAAATAAGGTATCTAGACTTTGATTTATGACGTGTGTGGGCATAGTTTCCAATTAGAGATCTGTCACTCAAATTTGCTCATCTTGATATCTATACACAGATCACATTTCGCATCGTTGGTTTTCTTTCTGCACTCTTCCGTGCGACAGTCTCATCCACTGAGGGCTGCTCTGGCTGCATCTCTGAAGTATTGGTGATACATCCTTATTCAACTGTCTTTCTGCCATCTTTGATGGCCAGCAAAGAAGACAAATGTGACACAGCAGTGTGCTCAACCAGGCCAAGGAGGATTTGGTCTTTCTATGAACTGAAAATTATCAGTGAAAGTTACAAACTCCTCTGTGCTTTTCTTTGCAAAGCAGCTATAGATCACTGTCGCCTTGGTTAGAAAAATTACAAAGACCTGAGGCCTAAGGATTTCATTATAACATGAGAAGTACATGATCAGTAACTCTAGATGCCCTTATCTATCTATCTATCTAGACGCCCTTATCTATCTAGATGCCTGTTTAAGTCAGCGAGACATCCCGAGACCTAGGAAATGACTCATGCAAAACTCAAGCGTGACTTCCCCATGTTGAGAAAAAATAAAATATTGAATAACGTTCGGCAAAAACGCTTTTAAACGGCAGTGGGATTATCTGAGAAAGAGCCGCGAAAATAAGACTTGGAAAACCTTACTGTATTTTCCCAGACATTGCCTAAGAAAACCACACACACACACACACACACACACACACACACACACACACACACACACTCCTTCTCATCAAATTCATACTTAATTATTATAAAAATTCATTAAAAGGAGTACTGATATCCGAGAGGCAAGAGTGAAGTGCCTTTTTCATTCCAGAGCCTTAATTTTATTTTTCCCTTTTTCCTATTAAACTATTCATCCTCACCCTTGGGCTCACACAGCCCAGTCTCTTATGTTTCCTTTATTATTCTCCCCTAATAAAGGAATGAATAAATGAATAACAGAACAGAGGGGTAGAAGCTGGGTATTAGCAGTAGCAAATAGTAACTGGAAGCTTTACTGAGGCAAAGCCACGGGCTGCCATAAAACAACATGTTAGAAAGAAATTAATACGTCATTAGTGGCCTATTTTAACAGGCTCTACTTTTCACAGAGCTGTGCGTGTATTTAAATTGTGTATGTACTTAAAGCTATGTATGTGTGTATATATGTATGTATGTATGTTGTATGTATGCATGTATGTTTGTATGTTTGCATGTATGTTTGTATGTATGTATATATGTATTATATATTATGCTTCATGTATTTAAACATAAGTATCACTTGTGAAAATCCAAACATATTAATACAACTTAAATCACAGCAGACCTAGGCTTCCCCTGAAAACATTCAAATGACTGTTTTGATTAGCCTCGCAATTTCCAAGACGGTCTTCAGGAGCGAAGCCATGATAAGAAAACACTGTCTACCATTGAGACAAAGTCTCCCAGATGCCAGAGAGGAACATGGTACTCAGCCAAGTATCTTACCAAGGCCATGAGTTAAATGTGGTCTTAAGGTTTTCAGAACTGAACATGCCAACAGATGAACACATGAAAAAGACTTTAACAACATAAATACATAGGGATTTATCTCAATGTGAAACCCAGCTTAGCCTAGAGAACACATTCAAAACTCAGCCACAGGAATCGAAGTTTCCTCTGTGGAACTCGCTTCACCCCCTGTGGATTTTTATGGTTGAGTTACTTTGTTTTAATTTTTCTCCCATTACTTCTTACAAAACATGTAGTGCTCAAAGTAAGAACCTTCTACCTAAGAGCAGATAACCAAGGAAACATCTGGAAGCAGAAAACATCAGGAGCACAAATGTTTGAGCACAAGAAGGGAGATGGAGCTCTGGTAATTGGTGTGCTTTTCCCCAATTGTGTCCTAGTGTTCAGCTATATCTTAGCACACACCTTGAAGACTTCCTGAGGTCGAGGACTATGTCTTACAAACGATAACTCTATGCATCCAGGCGGATGATAACAAGACTCAACACGAATCAACAATACGCTCTCCAGGATCAAACACGGCTGGGCACTTAATAACGACAACTTTTCTTCTCTTCACAAAACTTCATTACTAAATCAGGGGGATGAGGATGTTGCTTGTGAACCTTGCTGAAATGCGACAAGGTCTTCCATATTGTCCACGGCAGAAGTGGAACAGTCCCCGTGACCTTCAACCCCTTCCATATTGTGCTCAGTGGAAAGTCAACAGATCACTATGGCCTTCGACATTGACTAATTTCAAAGAAGTGTATAAAACTACCAGTGAACTGGCATGTTAAGTCGCTACAAACTTATAAACAGTCATAACATAGCAGTGAGGTTTTGGGATTTTAAATTACAAAAGTGCATTACCCTTTAAGTCACCTAATCCGCAAAATGGTATTGCCACTGTCAGTCTTATAAAAGTCAATTCTTTACCTTTCTTCAAGATCTATAGTCAATTTCGTTCACACGGCATAACCAGTATCAAGAAACACTCCTTGCCTTACATGTTGTTACAGTGTGCCCTGGGTGCCTTTGGGTTCTAAATTCAAGGATTTAGCCACCAAGAAACTGGGGAGGGGGACTGGGGTGAGAATCTGTACTAAAAATATAGGGGCTTGTTTTCTTGACATTATTCTTAAACAGTCAACATGTACATACATACATTCACATGCCATTAGCTATTACAGTCAGTTGAAACTAAGGAGTAAGGTATGTGTAGGTTACTTGCAAATTCTATACCGTTTCCTATAAGATACTTGAGCCCATGTGGATTTGGTGTCTTTGAGAATGCTGAAGGACAATGGCCCTTATTGAATAGACTAGCTATAATTTTCAGCGTGTGAACACCCATATGGCCTCCACTAACAACTCAGAGAACTATTGTCATAACTAGGTAGATATATTAGAGTTTGAATGAGTAATAAGAAAACATACCACCCTTCGGGAATGGCACTGAAAAACTCTGAGGTAATATTTGAGATACATGGTGAAGAATACAAGCATGGTACACTCCACAGCTATTGTAATAAACTCCAGTGGTATTTAGCCTGGACGCCAGCATCACCATCTGTGGTCTATACTTGTGAGGGAGTGTCCTACCATCGCCCTAGGAGCATTAGAAAAGAACAGAAGGCAGCATTGTGTGACGAACTACAGGAGGGGCTAAAGTACTGAAATGTAGCCATCAAAAATTCCTGGGCACACTGGGCATTAGGAAATGTCAGTTTCACTTCAAACTTGTGTCATCCAAATAACTGAGATGAAGACAGCATGACCTTCCCCAGGGACCATTTGCTGTTTGTCCTGAGCTTCTGGGAGCTCTTACCACTACATACCTCTGCTCGGTGACACGGGCCACAGATTCACTTTCATATTTATGTTTGGCTCTTTTACTGGGCTCCAAACACTTGAGTATTTCCTAAGTTCTTTGAGACTAATAGTTTCTGCTTGATATGTAAGATACGGTTATCAAAATGTTGCCAGATTTGTTAGGTGACTGAACATGAGTGAAAACTGAACACTGGGCATATGAACTAAGCCTTGGCATCCCTGCTGTAAGAAACAGCCCAGGACACTGGAGGTTCCCAGCTGGGATGACCCACACAAAGTATCCTGTTGTCAACATCCAGGGACCAAGGAATAGAAGTGGTCAGGGAAAGGATGGCCAAGGAATAAGTCAGTGGTGTGTCAAAGGAAGCAGACAGTGAGAGGGTCTGCAGACTGAGGGTGGAGCCATCATCACTGTGGTTGTGGAAACTGGAAACTGAAGACACAATTTTAGAGAATGGCAGAAGATTTGTGCATTTAAGTAAAAGGTTTCAGCGCAATTGGAGATCAACAAAATGGAAAAGTGTGCAAAACAATAACTACAAGGTAGCATGCTCACACCTTAAAACAACAACAACGGCAGCAACAAAACAGATACTAAGGAAATAAAGTCTAACAGACATTTCGGTTTTCAAGGCTGCCATGGTAGAGATGGAGACACATTCATAAATATAAACACATAGGGGAAAGCCTTGAAAAAGTTCCTTGCAACCTCTTTCTTGGTCTCCTTTCAAGGGTTTAACAGGAAAAGGAGTTTGTGGAGAACTAAATGGGATGCGGGCTGTGAGATTTGGATGGGATAATACTTTGCTTTGATGCTGATTATCCCCTATAACCAAATTCCCTGTCTTATTCTAGCGTTGCCCATGGATTCCACCTTAACCATCACTAGAATTAACAAGTTAGATGAATGAAGACTTGTTTCTGTCTGCAGTGCTCTTCTGAGCCCTTCCTAACTTTAATTCACTTGGTCTACTGCCAGTAACACGGTAGCAGCCACTTTCTGCATTGTTGAATATGACCAAGTGTTATATGCTGGTTCCTGCATATGGTGCCATTGGGAAGTGATAGAAACTGCAGGAGATTAGCTTCTTTCAATGGTTCAAATTAAAAGAAGCTAAGAAACTTGGAGGCAAAGTGGTAGAGATTTGTACCCTGACTATCGTGAAGGAAGCACTTTTTCCCAAGCATGTATTCCAGGCCATAATACTCTGCTCTGTGATAAACCAAACAGCAACAGAGCCAACTGTCTGTAGTTTGAAACCTCAAAATCTGGGAGCCAAAATATATCTCCTAGAAATTGACTTTGTCAAGCAATTTGCCTCAGTCATGATAAACCAACTAATACAAACACACACACACACGCACACACGCACGCACACACACACACACACACACACACATGCACACATGCATACACACATACACACATGACTACTTTGTGATTGGTTTGGGGATTGTGAGACATAATTTTGGATGCAATGACCATTTTTACCTCATAATTCTCTTGAAATTAAGATATAATCTATTTATCATCTATGGAGAGCTACAAATAAATGAAAATATTCTAACAGTGCACCTTCTACTTCTAAATGGCAATGAAACCCTGGACAAAGAAATACAGTTACAAAGTAACTGAGCCATGGAGGAGGGAACAAAGACTCTTCTGGAAGTGCTGAGGTTGGCCCAGGGGCAAGCTACGAGAAGACATCAGCCAGGCAAAGCAACAATTGCCTCTAAGTAGCAGTATAAACATGCAAAACAAAGGAGAGGGAGATACACGACACACACACACACACTACACACACCATACACATACACATACACACACACTACACACAACACACACGTGCACATACACACACATACACACACATACACACACACCACACACACACTACACACAGCACACATGTGCACATTCACACACACATACACACACATACACACACATACACACACACACACACTACACACAACACACACAGATACACACACAGATACACACAGGGGTGTGACAGAGACAGAGACAGAGACAGACATTTGGTGTCTATCATCTATCTTTTGAAGTCTACGACTACTTTATAATTACACTCTACAATTCAACATAAGGAAACAATATACTTCAAGCTTAAGTTACCCACTGGAGAATCCACACATTTTAGTTCTTCGTCTTGAGAGATATGCAGACCACTTGATACACTGCACAGCCATAGAGACAGTATTTGGTTTGACTTATCATCAGCAGAAGCCTAGTAGATGTCAGTCAGGGGTGCTTATGTTAGAGGAAAAGTGTTTATTGGTTCCTTGCTCAACCATTTCATCCCTGTTCTGAGGACACTTGCAAGTGACTCTGATCCTGATAGAATGGCTCACATCTGAAACTGGCAACTAGAAATTGCTCAATCTTATGTATGAGACTTAGGTAAGAATTGGAGCACTGTGGAGAACAGTTGCCACATGCCATTTCACTCAGCTGGCCCCGAGTTCTTAGGCATTCACTAATTTTTCTTAGTTCCTTCTGTTAGCGTCCACACACACCCATGCCTGTCAGACTTTGCCAACTATCTTCTATGCCAACCAACAGACTGTAATCAGACAACCCTGGTGCCATGTGGATTCCTTTACCCCTAGCTTCATGCCTGCTAGACAAGGTGGCCAGAGAGCAGCCTATGGTGCCCTAGCATTATTCTGACACAAGAATCACAACACAGCCATAGTATAGCATCTTCCTGATTCCTAAAGGTGTTGTCTAGAACACTTCCATGAATAAAACTAAATCTGACCATTGCTATAGATAGATGATAGATACATAGATAAATAGATACATAGATAGATACACAGTTACATAGATAGATAGATAGATAGATAGATAGATAGATAGTAGATAGATGATAGATAACTATAGATAGATAGGTAGATGATAGACAGCTATAGATAGATAGATATAGATAGATAGATAGATAGATAGATACATACATACATACATACATACATACATAGATGGATAGATAGATACATAGATACATAGATACATAGATATACAGATACACAGATACATAGATGGATAGATAGATAGATAGATAGACAGATAGATAGATGATAGATACATATATACATACATATATACATACATAGATACATAGATAGATAGATAGATAGATAGATAGATAGATGATAGATAGATACATACATACAAACATACATAGATACACAGATACATAGATAGATAGATGGATAGATACATAGATAGATACATAGATATAAAGATACACAGATACATAGATAGATGATAGATACATAGATAGATACATAGATATAAAGATACACAGATACATAGATAGATGGATAGATACATAGATAGATATATAGATACATAGATAGATACATAGATATAAAGATACACAGATACATAGATGGATGGATAGATAGATAGATAGATAGATAGATAGATAGATAGATAGATAGATAGATGATAGATACATACATACATAGATACACAGATACATAGATAGATAGATGATAGATAGATAGATAGATAGATAGATAGATACACAGATACACAGATACATAGATACATAGATAGATGGACAGATAGATGGACAGACAGCTGTATCTCTAGTTCTCCGACCTCTAATGTTAGTAGCTTCCCAACCTTCCCTAGGCTGGTTTTTCCCATCTGCCCCACACAGTTCTCAGTCCGTCATTTTGGACTTACACATTTTTCATCTCTTAATTACTGGAACTTATATGAATAAGCTGACCCAAGCCCATTGCTATTTTGAAAAAAATAAAACCTTGAAGAAAATTATAATAATTCTACAATCATTCTGCCTCCCTGGAAGATCGCAACTTAACATGGACTGGTTATGGAGGTGAAATCTTTCCAGAAGTTTTTGACTTAGGAGTGCCATTACATATTCCATAATGTTCGGTGCAGTCTTGCTGCATTTGAAGGTGTGCAGACACAGAATCTGCCAATGCGATCACTTTACTTTGTATTTGATAGGTGAGAGAAGGGGCTAGAGACATTTTAGATCACAAAATCAGTGGAATTGAAAATAACATCCCAAGCAAGGTGGGATGGTTCATACCTTCCCAGAACTTAGGAGGCTGAAGCAGGAGCCTCGGAAGTTCAAAGCCAGCCTGACCAGCACACTGAGACCCCACCTTAATCCCAAAGCAAAGCACTACGAAAGTCACATGGCAGGCTGTCAAGGAGGGCATAGCCTACTGAGAATGGCAAGCCACTCAGGACTGGTTTGGCTGGTTGGTTTGGTTGGGTTTGTGCTTGTTATCTTTTGGGGTTGTTTGTTTTGTTTTTCTTATGAAATCAATCACTGAAAGCAGCAGAGCTGGAGGCACGGAACGCAAGGGTGTATTTTGTTTAGACATCAGTTGCTGAGTATGTCAATCAAAAGTAGACTATTACAATACAACTTGACTGATGCAATGATGTAAATGTAAGGCCAAAGGTATAAATAAATTAAAGGGAAATGAAGAGAAAGCTCAGACACATTTCCACGACGCATACTTGCCTAAACTCGAAAACCGGGAAATGTGTTGATTGATCAAAAGGACAAGGAAAAGACACAACTGCCTCCATCAGGACACTAAGGCAGAGCTGAGGCACGGGGTTGGCTTAAAGAGACCTCTGCTCTTGAGGCTTACCATACAAACCGCACGCACACTTGCACAGCGAGTCTAGCCCCTTGTCCTGTGGCACCCCCATTATCTATCCCGGGAGAGGCTTCATCTCTCAGTGTCTCTGAGAACATTGTACTGGTGTTTATAATATTTCAGCACCACTGCATTCTTGAAGGTGACTTTGTTTCAGGTCACCCTGGGTCTTCCCTGAGAGGATTTCTCACCCACGTCAGCACAGTTTGTAGCTGGAATTGGCTGTTGTCTACCGGGAGCTGCTGGAGAGCAGAATGAACTCCAGAGCTCAAAGCTCTCCATCACCGACGAAAGGCACTGGACAAGCTAAAAATGGCTTTATCCACCGAGGGTTTGCCGAGGCTTCTGAGCAGCTGCAGGGTTAGCACGGTCAGTGCACAGTTTGTTTGCAAGCAATCTGAGCACCAAGGGCCCAAGTGCTTGTGGGAAACACTAAAGAGCCGAGAATAGCTGCGGCCAGGTGCGAACGGATGCTCAGAGGCTCCTGTTTTCCTCTCAGCGCTCCTGCTTCTTTTCCTTAATGATCTCAGTACTTATAATTACTGTCAGACCGTGCCCTAGCTTACATGGAGAGGCAGAAGTCTAGGGGACCAAACTGTAGACTAAGAGTGACTGTTTAGAATACTAAGCTTACATTCCTTATCTGGAGAGAATTACACGGGCAGACAGAATTGTTGGGGCAGATGGAGGTGACGTGAAGAAGTTAGTTATACAGTCCCCAACATGAGTCATTTGTGCTCACCATCCTCCACTGTCCATCCACAGCCCTCCTTCCATAAGATCTCCCTCTCCCTCCCTCAGTTGGGATAAAGAAGTCATAACTTGACATCTGCCTGGTCAAGAGATCTGGGCAGACTCCATTTACCCCTAGGTCCCCAAATGAGACATTTACCACCCATGGAGAAGCAATGTAGGAGCCAATGAAATGTCCTCCCATGGGCTTCACGCTTTACATCTCAGTTTTTCTACTTCACATCCTGACTTAGTCCTAAAGGCTACGGCGCACCATTGCCTGGACCACACCCGTGACGGAGCCACTGCTCTAACTTGATGAAGTCTTGTGCTTTTGACTTTGCCACCTTTTACTGCTCGTGAGTTCTGTCTGGGCTTCTGTTTTACTGTCCACACCACAAATGAGTTTCTCAGCACCTCCACTCCAGTTATTAAATGCTAAATATAAAAAGTAACCGTAAGAAGCTGGGAAATAAAGCCCCGGTTTAGAACGGTTTGTTTGTTTGTTTCTGGTTTTGTTCATTTGTTTTTTTTTGTTTGTTTGTTTTGGGGTTTTGGTTTTTTGGATTTGGGGAGGGTTGTGTGGTTTTGTTTTGTTTTGTTTTGTTTTGTTTTGTTTTGTTTTGCCTGAAGAAGCCATTCCAAACAGCTTCCTTCACTTGTTAATGGAAGAAAAATTAAAAAATCCATTTTATAGAACTGTTATGAGAATATAAATGAACCATGAGCGTGTGCTCATGACAATACAATACAACTCCTTAGTGTGTTTATTATTTTATGTTTAAAGATCACCAGGATGCCAATACTATGGATTTAATGAAACAAACACAAAGTGCAATGCCAGTCATGGGACATTAAGTCACGAGCTACTTCTGTTTTTCTAAATGATCAGCCTGAAGCTGGAGAGGCCTGGAGAAGCTGAAAAGTAAGGCTATTGATGAATTCATATTGATGAATTCATGTGCAGATAGGAACATGCCGCTTACATTCCCAATATGCCCATCTAGGTCAGTCACTACCCCATGCACAGCGACCTCACGTCTCTGTACTGTTCATCTGCTCATTCACAGAGAGCTACCAAGGCTCCTGCTGCTGTTGGATGTGTTAAGGACAGAACTGACCAGATCCACTGTCACCACAGTGCAGAAGCAATGTCCTCTATCTGGTGTGCATGTTCTTGGTTGAAATCTTCATTTTGGCTTCTTGTTCTGATCCCACATTCTTAACTTTCTAGGTCATGGTAGCTGTCGGACTCCGGTGCTCTCTTAAAAAATTGCTTACGGAAAGTTCTATAGGTATACTTAACTCACATCTCAGAAAGGGGGAAAACAGACTTCTACACGGAAAGAAATGCCGTTTATTTAGCTCACACAGTTGGTACTTCAAGAACTACTAAAGAGTAAAACCATTTAAGCGGGATTCTTTACCTTATATGACCTGCATTATAAAGCCACTCCCCCACATCATAAGAACTGATGCAACACTCACTTAGCTTTTAATTATTTCTTTGGACAAAATGTGCTAAGTTTCCCTTCTCTTTCTCAGGTTTTAGAATGAGTTTTCTATGGGCCCTTGAATACCCAAATATTCTACATAGATTAATTCGGAAAGACAACTCCAGATTTTTCTCTAGTACTGGGAAAGAAAACTAAAATATGTGGAAGAAATATTTCTGATTATGCAATGCTTATGAAGTCGTGTGGAGCTGTGAGTATTTAGTGAAGCAAAGGTTAAATATATCCCTATTTCACAGTCTCAATAGAATATTATCTGAGTCACTATTGAAACTTTACAGTATTCTGTCCCTAGAATGGGGACACGAAAACTGTTCTACATTACTAAAAAACGTGTGACAGGGATGTCTTCTATTCTTTGAGATTTCCAAATAACAAACCAGGAACGAGGTAAAGAAAATACCCTCACTAGTTCTAAGCATAGTGGTACCACACGTGGGCCCTGCCTCCGAGGAGAAAGGCCCAGTGATGGACCAGCACAACACCGTGGGGAAGAGGGACCCTTCTGGAAGAGGAAGCAGACACCAAACGTCACAGGTTCCCAGCTAATGTGCTCACGTTGACCTATTCAACTCTTCCTTTTGATAAATATTAAAGACATGGCGACTTCTTTGTCGGGCCTGAAAAGGTGTGCAGAACCTTACGCTGTTCAAATTGACTTAGGAATCAGGTCAATGTGGGAAAGAATGGTGGGGAGATTCCCTCGCTCTACACGCCCCCACAGTGAGCTCCATTTTCCAAGCATTCACAGTCAAGGGAAGAGTAATTGGATGCCACTCTCATGCCTGACGTAAATACAGCGGGAAATTAACGGACCGTCAATCAAGGCTGGACGAGCTTTGTTGTTGCTGTGGCTTATTTTGTGGTCGTGGTTTGATATATCAAAGGCGCGTATAGTTGAATGGAGAAATAAAGCTGCCCACAGCCATAATTAGGAGCACATATTAATTAGGAGATCCATCAAGTTTTATTTGGCAGAAACTTTCCACATGGGATCCTTAAACATCAACAAGCCAATGAAGCAATTTGGAACAAACTACATTTTGCCTGAAAGTTATAATAAATAAATAAACAGACAGACAGACAAATAAATAAATAGATTTGTTGAGATAAACAATAAAAAATGATAACTCGAATAAAAGACTCAGGAAATGTCCATCTTTCTAGCATTCCTTGGCCACAGTTTAGAACAGTGATTCTGAGCTGAAGTGCAGTTTGCAATCATTTCTCATACCCAGGGACTATGGGGCATTGCCTGAAGATATTTTGGTTGCCACAATGGGGAGGGGGGTTCCTACCGGTAACTGAGACATCAAGGCCAACACCGTTGCCAGCATCCTACCAAGAACAGAGAGCCAGGCCCTCTCACAGTCTTATCCAATTAGAAGTGCCCTGGACGCCAAGGATTTGAAATGCTGCCTCAGAACAAGTGAACGTTGACAGAGGCGGAAGGAAGCTCGTCACAAAGATCTTCACATCCAGTGACCTTCACCAAGTCCTCAGACAGGTTTCACCGATATCTTATGCTCTACCAGCAACTCACGATCACTTAAGAACAAGAAGATGAGACCAGATCGAAGCACATCTTTCTGAGAAAAAATGTGAGCACAGTTCACTTTCAAAGAGGCACGTCACTGAACTAGACACCACGCACTTGGTGGGCTTGCCCAAACTACAGCATAGCTTAGATGTACGTCTGGAACAGTATAGCTCATCCCTTCTTCAGGAAAACATGGTTTCCTGAATCATTGACACAACCACAAAATCATCTCAAGCCCTAAAATGGTCTTGGCTTCTGATGTACAACAGACACTAGAGCATGAAATACAGAAGCCTCCATCAGCACCGAAGGCCAGGATAACTGGAGGGCTGTGTTGCTGTTCTGTCTTTTACTCAAAGGACTGGACTCACCGATCTACTGCTATTGGTCATACAGTGCTCATTAAGTGGCATCATGATGATAACCAAGGAGAAAGAAGAGTTCTTTGGCTATCTATCGCCTATGCTGATGATATGACACAGAGTCTGTGCACGCCCAGGTACCACCATCCAGGACTCACCCAGGGGCAGAAGACAAAGCAATCAATGTATATCTTTAAATCCTGCTCGACACTCACCGGTGTAGAACCAACTGAGTTTTGAGAACATCGACTCATTTACCCTCATGCCAACCAACACATCCGACGCCATCATATCTGGATGTTTGCTGCCGAGGAACCTGGTCTGCAGCAGGGTTAATTATTCACGCCTGTGTTCTGAGACACCAATTACACCTTGTGCATTATTGCTCTACCAATCAACCAATCTCTCCCAGTCTTTCTCCTCCCGGTCTGTTTTCCAAACTGGTAGCCCAGTTATTATTCTGTCTGTATGTGGCATATATTCATTATTTGCTGTGCTTAGGAATCTCCAATGGTTTCTGAGCTGTTAAAATAAATCATAGTTTCAGGAACAACAGCATTATTTTTATTGCCTTCATGTATAAAGTGGCTTTGAGCACTTTACATATGGGATCGTGTTTGAACCCTGCCTCTGTGGTGGGGAATGTAGGGTCTGTTGCAGTGAGCCCAGACATACACCCCTGGCCACACTCCCCTGCCTCTCCATGCACTGGTATTTTTCTTTAGTAACTGTGTCTTCCCTCTACACTGCTGTCCTCCCTGTTTACTCAGAGGCAGATATTCTGTTTATTTTTTTCACAGTACACTTTAAGCATGGCAGTGCCATCCAAGCACGGACCAGGCTGTACTGTAACCTTTAACAATCTGACCATCACTTCTGTCAGTGTTTGAGGAATGAATCCACCCGGAGCACAAAGCACATGAGTCGAATTCACCGAACCTACATCTTAGGAAACCAGGGGAAGAAGTTGAGTGTTTGTGCTAATGTTGATTTTAGTCAGAAAAGCCATGCCTGTCCCCGATCAAATCAGAAGCCTTTGTGCATGTGGCAAGATATCTGGAATTATTTAAAATGAGAAAGGAAGAAATATTTGGCAGGCTCGAGAGAGAATTTTTAATGTTCAAAGTGATGTTAGGGAAGCAAAAATGAATGCGAAAAGATTTCTTAAGCTATCCTCCCTCCAGTTCCCACAGACGGGTAGAAGGAAGCAAAAAATCAGAAGAGATAAATAGCGTAGCTCAGTACAGAGGTTTAAAAAAATCCAATATAAAATGCCGCCAGACTGGAGAGATGGCTCCGTGGTTAAGAGCACTGACTGCTCTTCCAGAGGTCCTGAGTTCAATTCCCAGCACCCACACGGTGGCTCACAACCATCTGTAATGAGATCAGTTGCCCTCTTCTTGTGTGTCTGAAGACAGCGACAGGAGGTATGCTCATATAAATAAAAAGAAATATATGGCTCAAACGTTGAGATTTGCCTTTTTATTAATACACACGCCTTATCTTCTGTTATAGGCAATGCATGGGTCACTGTAACACTCTGCTCTTTGCTTGTATGTTTGACACAGACAAAACTTACAGATGGTGACAAAACACTTGACTATTCTGAGTGCGAAGTTACTTTTAGCCTAAATGTGCACAAACTAGGAAGGGAAAAGGTAGCCCTGAGCCCTGAACTGCCGATGCATAGATGTCCGCCACACCGCCACTTGATACTTAGATCATACTTTTCTTGGACCTCATGATATCCACGGACACTTCTGAATCCATCTCATATCCCCGAGATGTTTGTAAGATATTGCTGATCCAGCTAAGCAAAGCATTTATTAAACTTTAATTAAAATCCATGAGAAAAAAAAAACTCATCTCCTCAAAAGTAAATCACATTAAGGACTGCACAAACCACTGGCAATATTCCTAAATGCCGATGTTAATACTATTACAGGATTGCTTTGTTAAGGGTGTATTGTGCAAAATCAAGCGGGGTGTGTTTACTTTATAGGTGAGATATAAAAAAAAACAATTACTTTTTTTTCCCACTTTATTCACTTTGTACTCTGCTCACTGTCCCCACTCCGGCATAATCCTTCATCAATTCCTCCTCAGTCCTCCTCTTCTCCTCTGAATGGGTGAGGGGGCCCCCTGGTTATCCTTCCACTCTGACATATCAAGTCTTTGAGGCCTGGATGCATCCTCTCCCACTGAGGCCAGACAAGTCAGGCCAGCTTTTGGGATAGCGCCCACTCGTCGTTTGGGATCCACATGAAGACCAAGTTACATATCAGCCAAATATGTAGGGGAAGGAGAGGCCTAGGTCCAGGCTGTGTATGTTCTTTGGTTGATGGTTCAGTCACTGAGAGCCCCAAAGGTCCAGATAAATTGACTGTGTTGGTCTCCCTGCTGAGTTCCTAACTCCTTTGGGGCCCACAACCCTTCCTCCTATAAGAACATAAGAGTCCCCAAGCTGACATCTTCCGTGCACGTAGAATTCCTTTAAGTTAACACTGGAATCAGAGCATGATGAAGCACTTGCTTTCAGGATTTCAGTGGCTATCCAAAGCCCTCCCCAGCAGAAACCGCCTTTCTCTCCGTATTCTCAGAACGCCCCCCACCCCATCTTGTACAATGGCTTCGATCCAGGCCCCTGCACTGTTAGTGTACAATGCGTAAGATTGCTATGGTTTCCCCAGGCCTACTTCTCACTTTCTAATCTGATTGAGAGAAAGTTGTGCTGAGGTGTGAAAGAAAAATCTCCAAAACGTTATTTCGTGCTCTGTCCAGTGGAGTCAGTGTTCATCAGCACAGGTGTGTGAACAAGCAGAATTCATTACGTCTGTAATCTCGACATCAAAGGGGTGACTTTAACAGCGGGATTCATAGCGCGGGTCTCTGAGTGCCGGCCTGGAGAGTACAAAGCTCTTGAAACACTTGAGTCTGCCCAACACAGAAGCTGAGAGAGATGCAAGGGTGACCATCTGAGAAAGCTACAACACAGGGAACGCCCCCTCAGCCCTCCAGGAAGTTGGAGTATGGCTGGCTCATCCTACAGGCCGTGTCTGTGGCTGCAGTGCCCATGATATCTATGGGGATGCTTCTTTTCTGGAAAGCACAAGTCTGTTCTGAGGCAGCCATATTAAAACCCTGTATTCCCTTTGAAACCCTTCTCCAAAGACTACCTGTGGTGATGTAGTTCATTAAGCTAAAAACATGAAAAAAATTCCTAGGACAGTAAACGACACAATGAACACAAAATAGTTAGTGCTGTTGATTTACATGTCAGACCGTAGGCAAAATACCTTGAAGACTCAACCGTAGTCTATGCGTACAAAGTGACAGCTTTGGTTGTGACTTTTTTCCTTAAGGGAGATGCTGAAAGCTGTTGGCTTCCCCACAGGAGCCCTTTTGGATAAAATAACAAATGTTGAACCAAACAGAGTAAGATCTGTGGTAGGGGGGTTGGGGATTTAGCTCAGTGGTAGAGTGCTTGCCTAGCAAGCGCAAGGCCCTGGGTTCGGTCCTTAGCTCCGGAAAAAAAAAAAAGATCTGTGGTAGGTTGAGCTTCACAATGTGTGGAAAGGGTATGCCTGAACCACCGGAACGGTAAGCGTGGGCAGAGCAAAAATAAGAACGTTGCATGTGAAATGCATGGACCTACGAGGCTACTAATAAAAATGTCGCTGGAGGGCCAGCGAGATGGCAGAGTGTGTAAGAGAGCTAGCCACCAGGCCTGCTGACTAAGCAGCTCTATAGGGCCTGCCTTTGAGCCTTCAGACCAGTCCGGCAAACATGTAGGCCACGTGCTGAAGTAACACAGGCTGTTCCCTTGCACAGAGCCATCTGATACACAAAATGAGCGGAGGGGACATCTACCTAAAGTGCAGGAGCCCTCAAAGACTGCGTCTTCCTGTAGGAGCCAGGTCTACCTCACGTAAAGATGCTCATATGATCTGCAGCAGGCCTTTTTGTATTGTCACACTCTTAAACTAACAGGGTCATTCCGTCACAGCCATTCAGTGTAGCCTATGAGGTGAGCCATGGGATTCAAAACCTAAACACATCCTCACTGCACGTGTGCCCTCCCCCGGTTGTTATCATCTTTGCCCTCCCTCAGGCTGTCATCTTCTGTAGCTTGCCTCACCAACTGTCAAATAGGAGTGTCAGACCTACTGGGCAGAGCCGTTGTGAGACGTACATGGCCGTAGATGATTATTTCATGTTTGTTTTTTTATAGGAACTGTCCGTAGATAATTACACACAATGTTCACTAGCTGAATGCCAACAGGAAGCAATACAAACACTGTTGGCAGCAGGGCCTGGTAGTGCAGGCCTATGATCCCAGCTGCTATTCCAGACAACAAAGGAGGAGCTCAAGGTCAAGATCTACCGGAGGTATGGGGTGAGGTTATGCCCTGCCTAGGCAACCTAGTGAGGTAGAGTCTCAAAATAAAAAGGATAAGGAGGGGATGGGGCTACCACTCACTGACAGAGCACTTGCCTGGTATGTTTAAGGCTGCAAGTTAAGTCCCCAGTAGCACGTGCACAATTGCACACATGCACACACAGAATGAAAAGCTGCTAGGCCAAGAACATGGTTCCCAGATGCTAAACCCAAGGAATTCAAGAACTGAGTGCCTCCATCCTGCAGTTCTGAATTAGCAGTTTGGCAGGGTGTGTCAGAATTCAGGAGCAGAGGAGCCCTGGTGACATTGATTCAAGTGAACCAAACACTGCTGTAGAGAACAGGTTTATCTCCACTCCGCTCACTGTTAATCCCTGTTTCAAGCAACAGGCTAGAGTTACAAATGCAAAGAATAGGAATGGAGTTGAGATGGCAGTGGCAGCTCTGTAGGAAGGGCAGTCCCACGCCATGATCAACCCACAGCACCACGGGTCAAGAGTACATATTTTGGAGACATCCCCCTCTTCTTATAAAAATGCAGCTGTTGTAATAAAGTCAATAGAATCAACCGCTCACCTATTTGTCTTCATTTTCCTACCAAGTGACTTTCCTGGCACAGGGGAGAAAGTAGCCTTTCTTTTTGCCACTTCGTCATTAAGGCATTTATCTCTGAGTAAGCTAACCGTCTGCTGGCAACTGTCTTTGCAGGTCAAAGTTGAGAATTTTACTTGGAAATTCAATGTGCTCTTTTAAACATGAAAACAATCCCCAAAATAAGATTTGCAATTTTATGCCTTCAAGCTGGCAATCATCTTCAGCTGAGTAGGTGTGAAATTTTGGCAACTAAAACTTTCCACCATTAAATGTCAGAGAAAAACTGTATCTGCATCTCTGAGTTGTTTTGCCCTCTGGTTTTTAAAGCCATGTAGGAAGCCTGACCAATAAAGAGAAAGGAGATGACATGGTTAGAAGTGGTCATTTCAGCTTGGTATGAAAATGTCCTACCTTAAGGGTATATCATGCCAATGGCATTTAACCTCAGGCTTCACTCACATAGGTAAGGATCTGAAAGTCATTGTGGAGTGACAGTTAAACTAAGGAACCTTTGGAAATGGGATTTTATTTCAGTCCCTGTTTTAGCACTATACTGAACCCCAAGAGAGAAACAGCACATGTTGGATCCAAGCCTAGCAAGTCCACAAGTGTTCTAAGAACCCAGCACCCGGCACCCAGCATGCTACTCAGTCATATGAGGAATGGCTTTCAGATAGAGAGAGACACCCATCCATGACTTCATGCGACAGTGGACACCTCAACTAGGTAGCCAGGATATATTCACATTATGAGATAAGGAAAGGGAAAGGAATATTTAAAGTTTAGCATTATTAAGGCAATTCCAGTTTACGCTAATGGGCTTTGTCTAAAAGTATATGTGCTTCCTTCTTGCGAGGCTGCTGTCCCTTGGTTGTGTCATGTCTGAGCTAGACTACCCTCTGAGATGTAGGAATGGATGCACATAAGGATGTGCTCAAGGGATGCTGGGTATAGCCTACAGCAGCAAGCTTCTTTTCCCAATGGGGGAATCTCAGAGTCACTCACAGTCCTCCTGGTGTCTACTTCAATTCTCTGAAGAAAATGCAAGTCCATTGATATGTTAGTTTCCTTTGGGTACTACAGTGGAAGCGGACGATCAGGGGGAAGTGTTGAAGGAGCCTTCCTTGCCATCTATGAAAAGAATGTGGTTGCCATTTCTGCCTGGGCTTTGTCCCCAGTAGTTAACATCGGCATTGTCTGAACGTATGAGATGCCATTCTACCATGTCAAAGATGGGCAGAGCTGCCTGGAAGTGTGTCACACACCGCCAGGCATGTGGCCATGGGACTAGCAGGCTATTTACATGCCCATGAGTCAGAGAGGATGTTAAAGCCATCCGTTGTTTGAATAAGCAGAGAGCAGCAAGAGATGGAGTGGGGGCGAGTCTGCAGATCGGCTACATAACCTCTCATCAGGTCCAGAGTGGGATTGCATGGCAGCACTCGCTAACAGGGGTTTTGAAGTCAGAGATTCAGATCCTGGCTCTACAGCCTGCGACTTGCCAATAACCTACAAGTATATCCTGTGGAGCCTCTGGACTATGCCTCCACTTTGGGAACCTGCATAGCATCATCAACCGAGGTAAGTGCTGTGAGACTTCAAGGCAATGCAATCCTGACACCAGAATGGTATTTGACTGAAAATGATGGTAGGGACAATGACAATGAAGAGACAAGAGGCTGTCTCTTTTCTCCACTGCCATGGTGGAGTCTGTGAAACTGCTGTCAATACCACAGCTCAACGGTAGGAGGACCACACACGGTGAAAATCATCTGTAAGAAGGCAGATACTTGCTAGTGCAGTGCTTAATCCAATGGGATCATTGATTGAATTAAAAATCAAAATCACAAACCAAAATAAATCCCGAAACTCTGACAAGTAGAGTTGTATTGTCGTAAGTTTAGGGCTGTGCTTACTTTAAATGTGCATATCTAAAATGTAACAGGCCTTCACACAGACCTTGTAGGAGACAAAGATAAACTAAACCCCTTCATTATCTTTCCCAGGTTCAGGCTGATCTCCATTGGTGGTAAAAACCAACTCCAAGCTCTGGTCTTTTCCCACTGATACTACAAAGTTGTTAATGGATATTTTGTAAGAGGGGTCATGCAACACTTCCCTGTTCCATTAGCTACTGTTCCTTTGGGGTGCTGAGACACTGTGGCTAAGGCAGCTCTTATAAAATGAAATGTTCTGTTTGATGCTGGCCTACAGCTTCAGAGGGTTCGTCCATGATCCTCAGAACAGGAAGCAGGCAGGCATTGTGCTTAGCAGTGGCTGGGAGATTTTACATCCTCATCCACAGTGTGGTGGTTTGAATGCTTGGCCCATGAAGAAGTGGCACTATGAAGAGATGTGGCCTTGTTGGAGGAAGTGTGTCACTGTGGGGTGGGCTTTGAGGTCCTATGCTCAAGATTCACCCATGTGGAAGCCAAGTCTCCTGGCTGTTCTTGGATCAAGATGTAGAACTCTTTCAGCTTCCCCACCGCCATGCCTGCCTGGATGCTGCCATGTTCCTGCCTTGATGATAATGGACTGAACCTCTGAACCTGTAAGCCAGCCCCTTTATAAGAGTTGCCTGGGTCATGGTGTCTCTTCATAGCAACGTAAACTCTAAGACACACAGGCACCAGAACGGGATGGGGGGAAAGAGAGAGATTAGACCATAAGCTTTTGCAACCTCCTCCTTCAATAAGGCCACAACCATCCCAAGAAGACGACACCTCCTAATTCTTCCTAAACAGTGCCACCAACTGGGGACCCTAGCCATCAAACCCATGAGCCTATGTGGGCCATTCTCGTTCAGACCACCACACTCATCTACAATGCCACAGCAGCCTCCTTGAAAACCGATACTGGTGCACATGTAGACACGCGCCATTCCCCAGGTACTTCAAGCTTCTCAGAATTCCTACAGGACAGACCCGAAACACTTCACTGATGCAAAGGATGTAATTTTTAACAATGTAGAAGATTTAGCTTGGCCATCGACATTCCAATAAAAGTCATTCCTTGCTGAAGCAACAGCTTCTCATTAACTTGGCTTAGTGCTCCCTCGACTGTCAATCGTAAGTGATAAATATATGGGCCTCCTAAATGGGTAGAACTATATCTGGTAGTTTTCTGTGAGGCTCAGGGAAGATTTGTGTGCACTGATAGAATTGCAAACGGGTTGGGACTACTTAAAAGGGACACTGGGGTGGCGGCAACAAACTGAATCGCTGTGTTAGGACCAGGACTAGGCAGAGAGGCAAGGGAGGAAGGAGAGACTTGACGGTCAAAACTGTCACCAGGAAGAACTCCTGGTCTGGGAACGACATGTGATAAGAGTGACAAGTTGTGGCTTGGGGCTCTCCAGGTGGATGACAGGCTGTGCTGCATCAGGAACGAAATAGGAATAAGATTAGAGGACGGTGGTAAATGGCCACGGGGACACATGGATGGAGGTAGGTGACGAAACACAGGGAAGCACTGTGTGGATAAAGTGAGTGCCGCCATTGCAAGCTGTTCTTAGGACCATTCCTCAGCACGGACCATGTCCTCCCACTCAGTGCCTCTCTCAGGTCACCAGGGATTTCCTGTGCCTTTACACTTAATGTTGGAGTAGGCTTGCCAGTCAGGGCACCAGCACAGAAGGTGAAACAAGGTTGCTTATGTGTGTAGTAGGAAGCCGTCTGGAGACTCCATGTTCTGGAGCTGCCGTTGAGCGCCTGGGAGAATGACTATTGAAATGAGGATGTTATTGACTGACTGTCTAATGAGCCTAACTCATCCAACCGGCTCTGTAAATTACCGTGAGTTACCTTCTAACCTGAAATTTTGACTGCATTTGTCTCCAAACGTTGAGTTCCTTCTCTACGAGCGCATAAAGCATAAAAGTGGCAGTTCGTCTTAGTCAGCATCAGCCTGCCCTCCGTATCAATCTCTCTCCTGCTTTCTAATATCTTCTGTGTCAGGGTAACTCCTGGCTGGCTGGCACACACTGCGCCTTCTCTCTAAGTTCATCTCTCTGGCCATTTGCTTCTCATGGAATCTCATCCATCGAATTCCTACTCTCGTCTTCAACACCCCCTTCACTGTGCATGTCTGCGTGTCCAGCCAAATACCCTCTGAAATGGCAGCTGAATGAATGAGTGCAATGCCTCATGGGTACGAGAAAAAACAAGGATTTCCTGTAGTATACACTGAGCCATGTGTGTCCCCATGCCCATTACTGCCGTATTTGTAACCATTCGTTATGGATGATGTACAGCAGAATCGAAAAAGTTTAATAGCATTAAATGAAGTCAAAAGAGAGCTTGGTTTGGGCACTTGCAGTATTCCTTGAGAGAAAAGTGTTGTAACCCAGAAAGAAGGCCATCAGTGACTCTGATGACTCGGTTTCTCCTTTATCTCTTGAGCACTCAATCAGGGGCCATTAAAGAAGTCTTCCTGACCTCCAGAGACCCATTGCACTACGAAACTACATAAATCCTGTATGTTCCCTGATACTAAATATGGAGCAGAAAACCGCTTTTACAGACACTGTTTGTTTGTTTTCTGTAGCTGGCTGCTGGTGAGAAAGGGGCCAAGGATGTTTGCACAGCCACCATTCATCAAGCAGAAAGGGAAGCATATGAAGAGCCGGGCTTCCTTTAGCACATTTGTTTCTGAGCTCTCGGCAGAGCGATCACAAGGGCTGGGAGAAACACAATCGCACAACAGTCAAAAGAAGTACAAGGGCGACTTGGGAAAGCTATCCCCCTACATAACTATTCTTATAAGATAGAATGTGCAAAAGTGGGTGGTAGAAAGAACAACCAAGGCACCGAAGGCAGATAAAGGGTTTTCTCTTTCACATTCCTTTCGAAATTGACTACACCAAGAGGTACACCATTCCAGTAACAATCCAGTGGATGGAGGGGGAGAACCATCTCACGCTGAGGCAGAGGATCAATGCACTACAGGACTGCATTTTCTCCAGAACAAATACATTATGATCCAGGAAGAAAGAGAGCTGCTGCTTTGCAAGGGCTCCTGAGCTGAGCTGAGCAAAGCTGCTAAGACAATTAACTTCATAATTTCACTGAAATCTCATTTTGTGTGCAATAAAACCCGTCTTTCCCACAAAAATCATAAACCATATTGCCTGTTCCCCAGGCTCTTATCCACAAGAAGAAATACGAGGTCATTTGTTTGCCCAAGAGCCTGGCAGGGAACTGTTTGACACTGTGGCAGTTTCAGTGACAAGGCGGTTAGGACAGGCAGACTACCTTAGGTTCAAAACCAACCTCAGGGATGACCTTCTTCTCCTCAGGGTCTCTTGGAAGACGAGAGAGTGAGTACAGTAAATACAGAGAGAAATGGCACCCCGTGAGCATTCGGTGTTTTAATACACAGAAATAAAAGAAGTTGAGGGATAAACCTTGAGTACTGTTCCCAAAGACTTTATCATCTACAAAACCATATAAAACAGGTAACAAATAATCTTCATAAAATGCAACATTCCCCAAAACCCTCAGGGAAGAAGCCATTCTTCACACTCCATTTTCCTAGTTAGCGAAGGACTTTATGCCTCTGAGTGCCTTTAATTCATTTTCATACATAATTACCTGAGTTAGACACACCTCTAAAATATGGGCTTATTTACCTTCACCTCACGATATTCTGAACATCACATAATGTTTTCCTGATAAACTTGTAGTCGCTTAAGGACATTGGGGATTCTTTTTTTATTAGTTGATTGGTTGTACATTTCACAGTGCTATACTTTTGAGTTTCTATATGATGTTTTAGAAGGACTTGCCCCGTTGTAAAGACACACTTCTTCAAGCTGCCAGTGTGCCTATCTATGTCACACCTCAGCCTTGTGAGTAACCATGTTGTACTGGCTGGTTTTGTGTGTCAACTTGACACAAGCTGGAGTTATCACAGAAAAGGGAGCCTCAGTTGAGGAAATGCCTTCATGAGACCCAGCTGTGAGGCATTTTCTCAATTAGTGATCAAGGGGGAAGGACCGGACCACTGTGGATGGTGCCCTCCCTGGGCTGGTGGTCTTGGGATCTATAGGAAAGCAAGCTGAACAAGCGAGGGGAAGCAAGCCAGTAAGCAGCATCCCTCCATGGCTTCTGCATCAGCTCCTGCTTCCTGACCTGCTTGAGTTCCAGTCCTGACTTCCTTTGGTGATGAACAGCAATGTGGAAATGTAAGCTGAATAAACCCTTTCCTCCCCAGCTTGCTTCTTGGACATGATGTTTGTGCAGGAACAGAAACCCTGACTAAGACGCATGTCAAATCTATAGTACATTAGGAAAGAAACTCACCAGTCAAATGGGAATTGCCCTGGTGTTTTGAACAAAGATTGTGCATCATTTATATACATATATAAAGCCTATAGATATTAAATTAATTTACAAATAGCTAAAAACATTAAAAAGATATGGTCATAGTTTTCCAACCAAAAAGTTTAGAAATAAGCCTAACCGCCACCACCACCACCCCAAGTCCCCCAACAAGCACAATTCGGTAAACTGAGGAAGCAGGACAGCAAGCACAATTGAAAATGAAGGCGGCGTGGGGAGCAAGTCACAGACACAGAGATGCTGAGTGACTGAGAAGACAGCTACAGGGTGGGCCACCACAAAAATTAACCTACCTCTTTATCCTGTTCAATAAACAGATGGCTGATTAGCATGACACTGCTCCCCATTACACACTAATCAGAAACTCAGCAGACAACTGCATAAGGCAGAGTGGGTAAAGTGTTGTGAAGATGGGGGGGGGGGGACCAGTTGCCTGAGAGCCGGGAGCTGGTGAAGAAAATGTCTTACGGAGCTGGTGAACAGACTGAGCCTGGGATCTCTGACTCCACATGCTAGAAAGACAGTGCGATCGCTGAACAGAGGAATACGCTGATGGACCGACACCTACTAGACTGCAAGGTCCAAAGCTGCGGAGACCTGCTACATGACAAAGACAAACAAACAAAAACCACTGTCAACGATTTCCCTAGAGGGAAAAGTAAGTCTTAAAAACTGAGGCTGAAATGGATGAGCAGCCATTTGGGAAATACCACTGTGGATCCATGCCTCATATCATACACTGAAATAAACTCCAAGAGAGGAGAAGAGTTCATATTTTAAACGAAATCATAAAATTTCAAAGGAGATGCTAAGACCCTTGCCTATCTGACTTACAGTCCAGATCCAACATAAGATTCATAAATTCAATACCGTAAAACTAAGGAGAAGGGAAAGATACCTGTATGCTAAATAAAAACAAAGCAATAACGTATAAGGCTAAATGTTGATCTCTTAAACACAGATATTTATCCGTCTAAGACTCAAAACCCTAATAGAAACAATTGACAAAATGTGGGGTTTAGAAAAAATGTACAAACACTCAGCCCTTAAATAAAGGTAAAAAATGGGAGTTCTTAAAAATAAGAGAAGTCAGAATTTTAAAAACACACAATTAGACAGGAACAAAATGTTTTTGTTTCACAGCGTTTTCTGTTTGCAGGGTTGACAAAGTCTTCATGTATGGATTGGCGTGCAGAATTACAGAACTCTGTGCAGAATTACAGAATCTGTCCTCCCTGAAAACTGAAAACCTTTGACTAAGCGATACCATTTCTTAGAGTTTGTCTTGAAGATTTGTCTCTGGAGCTTTAGAGCTTAGACTCACTGCTATTTCTTTTTCTTTCTTTCTTCCTTTCTTCCTTCCTTCCTTCCTTCCTTCCTTCCTTTCTTTCTTTCTTTCTTTTTTGTATATACTGTAACAGCAGTATATAGACACAAACTAAATGCCCATCCTTTGGAGAATGACCAACTATGCTGGGCCTCACACAAAATCATGCTGGAAAAGAACAAGAGAGACTTTTGAGAATATCAAGACACACTGTTCGGTGGAAAGGAGAGGAGACCTAGAAGGACACATGTCTGCCATCTCACCTTTTGTGTTTTGAGTCACAAAGAAGTGTGTGTGTGGGTGTGTGTGCGCACATGCGCCATGCACGCACATACAGACACGTCTTAGTTTATTTCGCAAGATCTGAAACATCTAGAAGAAAATGTGCCTATATAAATTGAAGGAGGACTTTGCTGGTGACTGAGGAATGGCGGAGCAAAGTTTTTCTCAGTGCACCTATTTAAATGGTTTTTATGTTCATAACAAAATAAATGATGCATTATTGGGAAAACTACGGTAAATATGAAAAGACTAAAAGGAGACGTGAGCCACTGACTGAGGGAATCTTCGGTGGCAGGAGCAAGGTGAGAGCAAATTCTGGAGGACAAGTCTTTGGGTTCCAGCTTTAAACATGAGGACTTGTCTGTATCATCCCCCACTGGGTCCCCAGAAGTGTGGCTCCCCAGCTGCTCTGAATACTAACCTGCCCTATACACACCTTTAGTTCCTGATTAATCCTTCCCTGCCTGGCTCCTCCACAATCTACCATCCTTCCGTGGGTCACTAACCCTCCCTCAGACCTTTGTTTTAAAGTTCACTCCTGGGAGCATCCAAACGAAGACGTCTATTTTCGGACTTGAGGTAGCCCCTATGTGTTTACTCCTGTGAGGTAATACAGGTCCTGAAGGCTTGTGGGAGTGATGCCTGCGCTGCTTTGGGTGTGTTTAATGAGAGACTTTAAAGGGGTGTGGGAACAAATGCCTTCTCTTTTCTCTCCACTGCAGATTCAAGCAGTCACTGGATGGGCCAGGGACTGGCGCAGAAAACAAGACTCCTGCAGAGACCTTCCCTGTGATATATCAGTCATACATAATGAAACCACTGGAGTTAAGACTGTTTACCGCGGGTAGAGAAATGAGCAAGGCTGCAAGGATCAACCCCAACTAAAGGAAACGTCACACACAGTACAGGGCTGTGCTAACAAGGAGAGACTGGCTTCAGCATAGAGTGCAGGCTTCGCATGGCGATGCCGTTTCAGTGGGCCCTTCCCCAAGAGCGACAACAATGTGATAGAATAGATCATGGCCAGAGACAGGTCACAGGAAGGACAATCTTCAGAGAAGGACAACAACCGTGTATTAGCGCCCTGTTGGGACAGGTGTCCTCCATGAAACCTAAGGTACAAACAGCAAGTTTGTTGATGGACCAGACATAGGCAGTCTGAAGGGTAGAGAGAGCAATTCATCTTAAAGTAAAAGAATTTCATTGGGGGTGGAGGTGGGGAGAGTAGGTGCAAAAAAATATGTTCACAGCTTCCTGTTTCCTTTGCTTTTCTATTGCTGTGACAAGACACTGAGACAAGCATGGGGGAAGGGGGGCTTATCTGGAGTATACTTCCAGGTCCTAATCCATCACTGAGGGAAGTCAGGGCAGGAAGTCAGGCAGGAAGTGAAGTGGAAATCATGATGCTGCTTATTGGTTTGCTTCTCTATGACTCTCTCAGCTCCCCCTCATAGCCCAGGCCCACCTGCCTCGCAGTGACATCAGCTACAGCAGATTAGATGCTCCCTTGTCATTTCTATCTCACACCACACGCGTGTGCGCACACACACACACACATACACACACACATGCACGCACACACACACACGCACACACACACACACACACACACATATACCCTTCACAGACACACACACACGGGCTGATCTGAAGAAGGCAATTCCTTGCATGTGATACCTGCTTCCTAAGTGTGCCTGGCTTTTTTTCAAGTTGACAAGAACAATGGTGCTGTGACACATTAATAATTTTTATTATAGAACCCCACATAGCCACTCTCTCCTTAAATGTCCCCTCTCCCCTCAGCAGTTCTCCGCTAGGCGTGTATTAGCTGCGGCATCACCAGGTCTCACCTCAAGTACTCGCTAAAACACAGATGCTCCCTTATGCTGAGCTAACCAGACCTCATGGAGAACCTCGGTCCAATCGGTTAGAAGCAAACTCATATTCTGGTCGGTGGGTGATAGGAATTTGAACCAGGTTGTCCTATAAAAGGGTCCCTCACTGTTGGGAAGCATAGTCTAAGAGGAAAACCATTATGCTAAGGGGAAAGACTGGATGTGGGCAATCTTTAGGATAATAAATTTCCCAGCTGCAACCATTCCCAGGGTCAGCAGCACAGCAACACCAGTCATCCTGAGACTCTCTTAGGAGTCAGCAAACTCCCCTCCCCAGTGTTAAAGCCATTTCAAGTTTATCTCCCATCCTCAGGAGTCTAAGACTCTTCGAAGAGCAGGTATGTACGTACATGTACATATAATGAAAAGTAGAACCACAAGGAAGAAGGAAGAAGAAATCATTTTTGAATGGGGATGCTAGGCAGCTGGGTGCAGAACAGAAAAGCACACTGAACAGAGCTGTCTCCCTGGCAGTCATAAACAGTAATTTCTTATTGTTTCCACACTTGGGAGGGAAATTATGGGGAACAGACTGTAATAGGCTATTATACATCCTGGGGCCAAGGAGTAGGAATTCCCGTGTGATTGAACATGACAACAGAAGAGGCGGGCACCCGCCATTACCCGGAGCATTCTGGACTCCACGTATGCTCTTCACTCGGATGCCAGTTGAAGGTTTGGCAGCCGCCTCTGAATTGACAAATCGGCTTCTTTCCCAACCCTCTGTGGAACTGGATGGGAGATACCCTGTGGGATAACAATGGACTGAGCTGCTTCTATGAACAGGGATGGGTCTACAGGCCATCCTAACGTTCTGCTGTGCACAGGAACAATGGTGGCAGCAGCCTAGGAGGAGCTTCCATGGCCAATGGAATAGAAGCAGAGTTCAGTCACCCTCCCAGGCAGGACGTGCCTCCATGACCACATCTGTCAGAAGACCTACACACTTCAGCTGGAGAACCTTTCAAATCCTCCCTGGTGTCTCCCCTCCGGTGTGAGGAACTGTTCAGGGTGCTAACGTCACTTGAACTTGACAACAGAAGGAGATTTAAGCCCTCTGTTTCTATAATTTGTACACCAGAGAATGGCTCACTATAATTGTAGGGTCTCTCGATGATCTCAGTTTTGTATTCTTGCATGAAAACGAAATAAGGTTTAAGAAAATATTTTGTAATAACTATGATAACTGGGAAGGAAATTTGAGCAGAAATGAGTGGCCTCAATTCAATCTCTTAGCCATGTCTGACAACACTGCTATTGTAAGAGAAACTTTCTTGAGGAGACGTAACACACACACACACACACACACACACACACACACACACACACACACACACACACACACACATACATCTCGCTGCAGAAAGGAAGCCCATGACAGACTACAGCAAAGTCCAGCCCAGCCACCACTGAATGTTTACGGGGCTTCCTAATGGGTTGCTAAAGGTTTGGCACATTAAATATTCCTTACTCTTCACCTGTTAACCCGTTCGTAACATAGTAACTTCATCCCAATTCTCGGGGGGGGGGGGGGGGCAGTCAGTGCCTACCTACACAAGGTACCGGGGCTCCCGGGAATTGAAATCAGAAACTTAATGAGGAGCTATATTGAGCCAGACACTAAGCTTAGGATTCTGCGGACAACTACAACAGGAATGAAAACAAAACAAAACAAAACAACAACAACAAAAAAAAAACAAACAAGAAAACATAAACCAAAAACCAAAAAAGAACCAAACCCAACTTAAACAATCACTAATAAACGGTTACGTTTGCGTGTGCTGACTACGTGCTAGGCGTTTGCGGGGCAGCGTCTCATGTAGTTTTCGAAGCACCATGAGACAGGAATCAGTTATCTTCCTATTGTAGCTGAGGCCACAGCGAGGTTACATCATTTCCCAATGGTGGAGTCACTGCGTGGTGAAGGAAATGAGAACTGGACCTAGACTACCTGTTTTAGGATAAACAAGCTCCCTGGAACAGACAGACAGACAAACAGAACCCCACTGAAGTGTAAGTAACCCTCGCAACTTCAGAACATGGTTTCATGGGGAAGCAGCCGTTGCCTACATTCTTGGTTAAGATGAGCTCATGGCGGAGTAGAATGTTCTCTCCGACGATGTGGTTCGATATCCTTATAAAGCAGCCACAGGAAGACGGGGCAGGAGGAACTCCACAGAAAAAGAAAGGCTGAGATTGGAGCCGTGTGGCTCCAGGTCCAAGAACCCCCATCAGGCTAACCAGCCACCAGAAGCAAAGGGGAAAGGGGAGGAAGGATCCCCATGTAGATTTCACAGAGAGAGAGGTCCAGCACCCAGAGGGATTTTGAACTCTAGAACTGAGGCAGTCAGTTTCCAATACATCAAAGCTCCATTTTTTTTTTTTTTTTTTGGTTCTTCGTCACAGCAATGCTACAGAACTGACACAGTACTTACCTCAAAGGTTGTTTGTGTCCACCCTAACTGAGGTCTCCCCCAGAGTATTAACAAACATTGACTACAAGAAAAATGGATAGTTTCCCCATTGTTCTAAATTCCAGTTATACAATGACTAATAAAAACGTTTCAAGGTCAAAATTCTTATATTCTACCTGTTCTGGTAACTAGCTTTGTAAGTATTTTGTAAAATAGCATAATTTTATCTATTAAGTAACTAAACTACAAACATGGATCCTGAAGCAGTTTCTGTCTTCGAAAGGATGTTTGTGTCGTGGGTGCCTGAAGACCGTCCCACGTGAATCAGTGAACGACCGGCACTCATCTAGACAAAGCAGACTGATTGCAAAACCGGCTGCTGAGCATGACCTGCACGGAACACAGTTTCAAGGGTGCGGGCACTGAGTAGAAGCTAACTATGGATTCCAAAGGAAGAAATGACAGAGAAATGGACATTCAGAAGTGCCAAAAGTTGGAGGAGGTGACTCAGCAAAGTGCTCACCCAGCAGACACAAGAACCTCAGTTAAGACCTGGGTGTGGTGGCACAGGCTTGCAATGCCAGCACTGAGGAAGAGGAGAGAGCCAGATCCCTGCGGCTTCTTGGCCAGCAGCCTGGCCTGCATGGGGAAGCCAATGGGTGGCCCTACTTCAAAGAGAAAGGTCACTGGAACCTGATTAACAATGACACAATGGGTACTCTGGCTGCTACGATCATGTGCGGACATGTGCATGTTCACCAACCAGTAAATACATGAGCAGCACACTCACACAGACAAAGAATATGCTGTATACACCTTGGAAGTGAGTTTCGGGGAATAGCCTTAAGCTGGATGAGTAGAGAGGTAGGAGGGGAGTGTGACCAGAGAAGGGAGAAGAGGCAGGCGGAAAGGAGGAGAGGTAGGATAAGGTGGGAGGGAAGAAGGGAGTAGGGAAGGAGGGAGGGAGGGAGAGGAGGGGAGGGAGATAGGAGATCAGATCAGGATCAAGAAAGACAAAGAGCAGGACAGGGAAATAGACGAAGAAACCAAAGGAGAGGAGACACGGAGCAAGAGAAGGTGAAAATAAGAGAGAGATGGGGGGGGGGGAAGAAATGGGAAGACAACAGAGGCAGGAAATGGTGACATTTTGTTTCTTCCCACTCATCCACAGACACGGCAGATGTTTTCATTGGAATGTCATCATAGACAGAAGGAAACAAGACACATTCTACAAGAGACTCAGAACAGTTTGCCAGTCATTATTCTAAAGGAGCAAATGTAAGCAGACAATATGCACACACAGAAATGCCACAGCAAGACCCATGAATCAGTACATTTAAAACTCGTCACTAATCACAATTAAGAATAAATGCGTTGGCCAAACATCAAAGACTGTGTGACTATATTATTGTTGGCCAACCAAATAATACTGTATTGTTTGAAAACAGTCAAAACAAGTCACAACTTTTGAGACAAAGAAAACGAAAAATCAAAAACCCCAAACATGGAAAATACTCTTTAAAACTGTTTTGTTTTCAACCGGGTGATATTGTATCACCGTTATCTTCTTATCACTTTGCTTGAAGAGTCACCTTTATAAACAACCGTGTAGAATACATTTCACCAGCAAAGTTCCATCTCCACCACAGAGTCCCAAAGACCAGCAGCCACAGATATTGAGTCATACCTTGTCAGCAATCTTCCTTTGTGCTGATAGAATACGAGATTTACGAGCTGTGGCTCATAGGGGATGCAGCTCAGTGATAGAACACCACCTAGAGTAGGCAGGGCCCTGTGTTCCTTAGGAGTAGAGCTTTCCTACAACCCACTCAATTACAGGAACTCATAATATGAAAACTGCATCTTAAAATGTGATATGATTAATTTGTGAATATATAATCACAGTATAAATTTCTAACATGTATCACAAATATTAATAAGCTCTTAATTAGCTATCACATGAACGGTTGTAGGGGTCAGACAGCAAAATTGTCCCTTAATATAATTAGCTAAAGAAAGCGCCATGAGAAAGCAATAAAGCCAGGGAAATGACTCAGTAGGAAAAGCATTTGCCCCATAAGTATGAGGACCCCAGTTCAAATCCCCAGGGCCCACGGAGAAGGCAAGCACCATGGTGGCAGCCCATAGTCCCAGCACTCAGGAAGCAGTAGCAGGGAATGTGTGAGCTCAAACAGAACTACTCTGCTTGACGAGGGACCTGCTCAACAAGTAAAGATGAAAAGCTTGAGGAAGACACCCAATGTCAGCTTCAAGCCTCCACATCCACATACACGTAAATCACACAGACACACACACACACACACACACACACACACACACACACACACTCACACACACATACACACACACAGACACACACAGACACACACACACACTCACACACACATACCCACACACATACACACATACATACACACACACAGACACACACACAGACACACACACACATACACACACATACACACACAGACACACACACACATACACACACACATACGAACACACACATACATGCAAACTGCACATATGACATACATGTAGGGGGAAGCAAAACAAAAGCCAGATTTATTAAAATAATACACCCAAGTCAGACTATATCATGTTTAAGGCTAAAGGTGTTGCCATGTTTTTTAGAGTCCTGAGCATATCCAAGTGATAGCTAAAGGAGGTACTTCAGAGAGGCACATTCCCAGGCATCCTTTTGTGTTTTCATAGTGGGAGACATTTGCATGTTTAATGTACTGAATTTTGTTCCTGTGATATGTTGTATGTATTTTAAATATGTGCACATTATTTCATAATCCAAATATTTATTTTTCTTAAATTAGGAATTTTAAACTCTAAACCGCGTACATCATTAGAAAAGTTCTAACTAGGAAATTGGGAATGGAAGCTAGTGCCACTTACAACAGCTCAACCGCAGACTGTTCTCATACTCTGAAGGCTAAGGCAGAAGGGTTAAAGGGTTCATTCCAGTTTGACGTCAGCCTCAGTGTGAAACCCTGTCTCCAATTCTTTTTCACCTTATGATGGTACAAAATAAATAAATAAGCACTGAGTGGAAAGCACCTTAAATTGCGATCTCTTCTGAGGTTGGTGACAGTCCTGTGACAGTCTGATATGAAACTGATCAGTGGGCCTTCACTTGCAGGAAGCCATGCGATGGCCCCAGGAAGCCACGGTACTCTAAGCTAAGCTGTGAGGTTCAGTGGGCTAAATGCATCTCAACCTACCAACATTTTTAAAATTCCCTGGGTTTGCCAGGAGATAGGCCCACTGTTAGTCAAGCAGCAGCTGGACCAGAAAGCAGAACTCTGTAAGTGACAAACCGATTGTACGGCAAGAAAGTTCTCCAAAACCTCAGACTGTGGAATGATGCGTTTTTCAGGGACAGAGGCGAGGAAGGCTGCCAGTCTTGACAAGACAGGGAAGGGAGAAAGGGGGCTGCTCTGCTGTGCTGAGGAAGGACCACAGACAGGAGAAGACAGCGGAAGGCCAGGCTCCATGAGACCAAGTGCCTCAGGCCACAGCGGGAGGCCACCAACCCAGACCCTTGCAGTGGGATAAGCTGATGAAAACCAAGTACCATCATTCATTTCTCTGTTGCTGTGATAGAACCATGATGGACCCAGCTGAGGTGGGGATGGTTCAGGTGGCTTACACGTTCAGATAACATCCATCGTCAGGGGAAGCCAAGGCAGAAGCTTAGGGTGGTACCTGGACGCAGGAAGTAGGGCAGGCTCACTGGCTTGCGCTTCATGGCTCACCCAGGATGCTTTTCTCTATAGCCCAGAAGCACAGTAGGTGGGCCTTCCCACATCAATCATTAATGAAGAAAATGACCCCATAGACATTCCTACAGGCCAATCTAATGGTGGCATTTTCTCCGTTGAGCCTTCCTCTTCCCAGATGATTCCAGTGTGTGTCAAGTTGACAAAAACTAATTAGCACGCCATGGTTTATTAAGACGGACATGATGCCATCTACCAGCTGTGACTGGGTTTCAGTCAAAACCAAGAACAAGAGAGGTGAAGCTGTCGTCCCAAATAGCAATACTGGGGTCATGCACTGACCAGGTCCGGGAACTGTGAGGTGTTGTAGAACCCTCTCCCCGAGACTGAAACTCTCCATATGGAAAGGAAGCTGCTTAAGAAGTTCTTCTTCTTTTTTTTTTTTGGTTCTTTTTTTCGGAGCTGGGGACCGAACCCAGGGCCTTGCGCTTCCTAGGCAAGCGCTCTACCACTGAGCTAAATCCCCAGCCCCGCTTCAGAAGTTCTAAAGGAAGACTCTGCCACATGCTCCTGCTGACCGCAAGCCACACAGAGAGCTTGGGATCCAGCCTTCAGGAGTCATCACCCACATTGCCGTGGGCTTACAGTGACAGCCATCTTTGAGTTGTCTGTGCTCCTGTGAGTGACCCCTCACCTACACACCCTAAAGTAACTCCTACTTCACCAAGTTACACCTTGGTGCTGTCTTCTTTAATCTGTCAGAGTTCCTCTTGTCTCCCCAGTAATACTGCCACAGTGCAGGGGGCCAATAGGAAGACGGGAAGACAAGACAAGAGTTCCATCTGTGAGCTCACTTAAAAGACCAGGCTCCTGCGTGGCAGGGCGCTGAGGCAGGAGTAAGGCTCGGTGAGTAAGTAAGTAAGATTCGCCGTGTTCTGGGCCCCTTCCTTTGACCATGAACACAACAGACCCACTTAGAATAGTCCAATAAACACATCCCAGAGAAAGTAACACGGCAATGCTGTTTCCTACAACTGAGTCACAGGAAGAAGGGAATAGGTATCTGTCTGTTACACACATGAGTGGGCTCTGACTTTGCTCGCCACTGTTCAGGTCACATGGTTTTAAGAGCCAACCCCGCTCATCAAAGGGCCATCATCTTATTGAGTCTTCACTCCTTCTATGGCAGGGCCTGGACAACATTCAAGGTCACCAGGAAACACGAACACCGACTCTTTGTAAACAAGTATTTTGTATCCTAAAAATCTCCATTTCTGCCACTGAAGAGAAGAAACTAACAGTCTGTCTCAGACTGGTACACTTATTTTATTTTCTTGGATAAGTGACCGAACACTTTTTAAGTTCAGCGGAAAGGAAACTCAGCCATACCATGCCTGCTAGTGTTTCACTTGTCAGAAAATAGAAGATGGGGAAGAGCCTCAAATGGCAAGGAATATCCCGGACCAGCAAAACCTCGCTATGCACAGACATGAAACCATGAGCCCGCAAAGACAGAGGAGGGGTGCTGCCTTTCTCAACCGAGCAGAAAGCATCAGGCTTCGTTTACAAGTATCCTAGTGCTGATAATGACAGCAGAAAGACAAGAATACGTTTTGAACTTATAAAGTATCACAGAGTAGTACTTCTCCTCTACAATAACTCTTTACCGGAAAATCTCTGGAAAATAATTATTCTTTCCCTCATGTTAAGATTAGAAAACACAGATGTTATCTTCCACAAATACGCATATGGCTTTTGACAGAGCTGAGGCGTGAAACAGTATTTTTGGTTTTAAGAAATCATGTGATCGAACGCTTTGGTTTGGCATGCTTGGGGCCCGAGAGGACTGAGTCACCAGCACCTGTGACTCGGAGGCCAGTTGGTGAGGGTCTTTTCCCCGTGTCCTCACTTGCCCTCTTCTCTAATTACTCCTTAAATTTAGTCATATCTCCATCCTTCTTCTTCAACAGCCATGTTCAACATCATCCTAGACTCTGAGCCATTCCCTGAAGCCTTCCCAGTGGTTTCATTCCAACCCTGTTCCTGGCACATAGATTTTCTCTCTCTGAAATAAATATCTTCTTTCTGCAGCATTCGCTTGTCAGTCTCACAAGGCATCTTCATCCTCATCACCATCTGTGAAAGTCACCTCCTCAATATTTACTTAGTGGAGCCCTTCCCAGGAAGGGTAAAGCGTCACTCAAAGACCTTTTTTTTTGTTAATGTCAATTTTCTAAAAGGTATCTGGGGGGCCACCAAAGCATGTGCGCTAGCAGCTATAGATAGGACTATGAGAAAATGCTGGAAATGCATAAACCACGAAGACTATAAGATTGCACATTTTACTATAACTTAGTAGAGCTTAAGGCTTAGAGCGAATCCTCACAGTATTGTACCGTGCCATGATATTAATATTCTGTGGCGTTTCCTTATTATAATTAAAGTCTGCCTAGCTTGACATGACACTTGAAGAGAAAGATGATTGATAACGCATGCGGAAGGTAAAAATCTCAAAGCCCAGAAGACTGAGATAAACTTCATCCCCAGAGGAACACTTTGTTCTTAGCTACAAATGTAAACAAAGAAGCATTTAATTCTCATCATACCAAGGATGTCTGTGCACGAACCATCAGTACTCCCGTGACCCTCTTCTGCAGAGGACAGTCCTGTTCTATGGTAATGCACACAAGCTGTTAGCTGCTGGGCCACAAAGGGATCATACAGCCCAGACTACCCAGGGACACTACATCTTATCTGTGAGTTGCTCGAGAGGACTCAGAAGCTATACACCTGAGGTACCGTCCCTAAAACAGTTCCCTGTGGCTCCAAAATCCACACCCATCACAAGGCAAAGTTGTAAAGCCGTCAACATTAACGTAAGAGGTCACAGAACTCTGTGTCCACCCAGTGTGACTAGCAGTGGAGAATGTGCTCACTAAAGGAAAGAGTTTTGTTTTTGTTTTTCTAAGTTAAAATCTGATAAGATTAATAACAAACTAGCCCAACTCCTGTCTGAGTCAAAAGAAATCTACCAAGTCAAAATGAGATTCAGTCTTCCTTAGTGTGAAGGCTAGCACTAAACGACCAACTTTCACCACACTAACGAATAGACCAGCGCTGAGGAAAGGCTCACACCTCCGTTTCCCTCTACTCGAGCAAAGCGCTTTCTACACCGGCCATGTCAGACAGCACTCAATTCCAAACATGACAAAAAGGAGTCAGTTTCACCTGTCTGGTAATGTCTGGCTATGAAGTGTGCTTTGCTGAGCTTAACTGTAACCAACTTTAGGTCATTCTTCCTGTCCTACATCTTGTGCCCTCTTCTTCCTTGGCCCCTTGCTCAATCACTCAACCAAGAAGAAAAAGGAGGAAGTGGTGAGGGGCTGGGTATGCCTGGAGTATGTAAGTCATGTCCTTCAGAAAAACAGTAGGCCTGGCAGCTTGCAGGGTTATTCTGGGCTTAAGTCATTTCTTTTCGGGTGACTCTAGTGAGATTTTAACTTGTATTCAGTTATGGTAACTTGGAAGAAGGCTTGTTTTCTGTTATTTTATTTCCTGTATGAGACATAAATTAGTATTAAAGATATTAAGCTGGTAAAAAAAATAATATAATAATGGATCCTTACTCCTTAAAAGATATTTCCCAACACTGAGGGTGTAGTTCAGTGACATGGGTGAACACCTAGGTTCATTTCTCAGCACTACACACACACACACACACACACACACACACACACATACACACACACCACATTCATACCACATTCACCCTCACATATGCACACATATACACACATACATACACACATATAACACACACACCACACATACACACACACACATTCATCCTCATAAACACTCACATACCCCCACACACATACATACCACACCACACTCATCCTCACACATGCACACATACACACACCACACACACACACATACACACATGCACACACACACATACACACATACCACACCACACTCATCCTCACACATGCACACACACACACACACACATACCACACACACACACTGACCCATACCAGGGAAGGGCACTATTTTGACTTCATCATGAACTGGGAAACTAAGGCATCCATTCCAACCTCTTTGTAAGGTCAGGGTAACTGGCTCTACTCTTTACTGAGCACAGACAACTGAATACACATTTATCCAATGGTCTAGAATATGTAAGAATAAGGGGTCCAAAGCAAGGCTGGATCCACAGGGAACAACTCAGAAGCACCAATGTCTTGGGAATGGCTGACCATCCTCCATCGTCTTAAACCCTATGATAATCACATAACAGAAGATGTTGAGTTTTTTGGTTATTAATTTCCAGAAGGAAAAATTGAGGCCAACAGTGACCAGGCACCTTAACGAAAAGGCACAAAGTTGGGGTGGGGGAGCCTACACCGTGAGTGCCCCACTCCGAGCTGCGGAAAACGCAATTTCCCAAAGGCCAAAGAACTTACTGAGCTGAATGTTGAATGAAGAACCATTCAGAAAAACTGTAAAAATGTCTGTACATTCTTAAAGAAAATGAAACAAGACTTCCTCGTTGAAAGAGAGGGAAATTTCCATTTCTAATTCCACCTAAAGTTACCTGGTCTGGAAGCTGAGGGTGAGGAGGCTGACCGTGAAGGTGTAAGTGGAGCCTGGCCGAACCGCCACCATTCAGGTTCGGTGTCTACAGGTGACGTGGGATATCAGATGTTGCTTGTTAAGGGTCTGGTTTGGTTTCTAATTGCTTATTTGGCTTTTGTTTTGCTCTTTTACCAAATGTCTGTGAGACCTCCCTGTAAAGACAGAGGGTAAAATGACAGAAAACATCTCCCCTTGTCTCTTGAGATAAAATCAATTCATGAATCCTATGTTCGGTGGGAAACACTGATCGCATGACGTATACAATATTTACAATTCCCTCCTCACAAGCCTGAGATGATTTAGTTCTTGCCACTGACTTAAAAGGGAACAAGGAGGACGTGAAAATGGAAACGCTGGGGGATGGCCCTGACCCATGAGTGAGAGGCGAGTAGAGGTCTAAGGAGATACCCAGCTCACTACTGCCTATAGGAGTTTTAAGCCAAGTTTTGAAAAAAGTCCTTTGTAAAAGGTGGGTTGAACCTTTCAAGCAGGGAGCTAAGCATTGTGTGTAACGGTTTATACCTTCTGAGAAATAGACAGGTTTCTTATCCAAATTTCACAATAGCCTGAGTGCAGGACAAGTACAGGGTCTGGCTTTCATACTTCCGTAAGTCATCAAAGCCGGTCTATTAAAAAGAAGCTCTGGTTTGTAGGTGACCTGTGCAGGTTTACCAAAGCACACGAAAAGGTGGTACCCCTGCGATGTCCTCCGCTGCCAAGACTTCTCCATGACAACTTTGGAAAATAAGAATCTGGTTTAATAGTCTGAGAAAATGAAAAATATGTGAAGGCAAAATAAAATACTTTGGTCTAAGTACAAATGGTATAGTCCATTGAGTAAACATTGGGATCAGATTTTAAAAACTCAGTAAATACACTGTAGGGAAAGATGAAATATGTCATTTTATGTATAGTCACACATAAAACACAGATTTTGGTTTCTTTTTTTTTAATTATGCTTATTTAGTGTGCACATGTGTATGTGCATATATGTATACAGGTGTGTGCGCATACATGCATGTGTGTCTGTATACATGCATGCATGCATGCATGCATGTAGAGACCAGAGGACGACCATTGGAAGTCAGTTCTCTCCTTTCCCCATGTGGGTCCTGGGGAATCGAACTCAGGTTATTAGGCTTGGCAGCAAGCTCCTTTACCCACTGAGCCATCTTGCCAGCCCCAGATCTTGGCCTCTAAATATCAACATTTAACTAAAAAAAGAAAAAGCTTAGGTGTTTGGGGAGAATAGTTGACTCAGGGCTGAGTTCAAAGAAGGGTAAGAAGAGACTGGACTATTCCATCCTGGCAGAAAGTAGGGAGTGTTCTAAATATTATGGGGGCATTAGAAAAGGACCCCTGGGAGACCCTCAGTCATCAAACATACACAATCTGAGCAATGTGTTGTATACCAAGTGTGATGACAGAGATTGTTTAAACAAATGGTAGATGACAGAGGACGGAGGATGCTGAACCCAGTGGCCACTCAGCAAACAGAAAGAGAACAAGGCAGGCAAGCACACTGCATGGGCACAGAATTCATGGATGCAAGGGTGACCAAGCTCATCACATGAGAATTAAAGATGGACTCCAATGATTCTAACAGAACTCCCAGATCTTAGACGTTAAGAAGCCGAGTTCCTTCAGCCTGTTATAGTTTCTACAGGGAATATGATTTCTCTTCCATCCCCAAAGTGATATTCGCTAGTTATCGGTCCAGTGACTCTCTTCTTTTACCTAAAACTCATGCGCGCGTACACACCACACACACACACACACACACACACACACACACACATATGCACACACACACTCACACACACATATACACACACACATGCACACTATTTTAGGAAACAAAACCTGCTCATCTCCCCAGTTACAAAGTGCCTCATCACATGATGCTTTCTTAGTACAAAAAGGGAAATGAAGGACTTCAGACTGGGAGAGACCAGCAAACCGCAATTGCGGAACTGCGCTTACCATGCCTAGACAAGCACTAGCCAAGCGCGCTTCCCCTCGCTGCTGAGAAGAGCAGGGCAGCATGGTCCTCTCAAAAAACAACCGGAACTTGAGTCTGAGAAAACCAATGCCAAGAGAATTCCCCACAATTACTGGGAGCACCCTCCACAGTAACTGGGAGCACTGGGAGCACTCTTTCATCAGTGCCCAGACCTTGAAAAGGAAGACAGTAAGAAACCTTGGAAAGTAGCTCGTTAGTAGCTCACCCAGAACAAAGCCATGGGCAGAACAAGGAGTGAGATTTGGATGACAACATGAATTAACTGCTTTTCATAACATCTACAAATGTTTAGATGGGTAACAATTTAACACATTGTGTCTCATGGGGCTTCAAAACGTTAAAAAGTAAACTGTAAACTTTGAAACATACAGCCGTGCTCAAAAGGGGAAACGTCCTCAACATTAAATCTCAGCAGAACTAACGGATACTTGGGGCCGGAGAGAGGGCTCAGGGGTGAAGAGCGATGACTGTTCTTCCAGAGGTCGTAGGTTGAATTCCAAGCACCCACATGGCGGCTCACGATGGTCTGTAACTCAGGTTGCACTGGGTCCAACACCCTCACACAGACACGCATGCAGGCCAAATACCAAATGTACATTCAAATCGGTAATTAATTAATTAATTAAAATAACTGATATTTATCCTGTAAAATGCTTCGAGCTACTGCATCTCACTTAGAATTATACCCATTTTACAAAATATTTAAATAGCCTGCTAGCTTTCATGAATGCGGAAGAATCCTCCGATTAGAGGGCACCTAAGTAGCTGCACCAACAGTAATTGTCAGTCCCACTGCTGTCTCACCATACACTTCCACGGGGGCTCTCTGAGGACAGTAGGAGAAAAGAGGCCTTAATAACAAGTATTCAACAGGCCACCCGGGCAGTTTGGGACAATTAAAATGGTATACTAGGTCCATGGTTTCAGAGGTCCCAAAAAGATTAAAATTTACAACCAGTGCAACACATCCTGAAAATGCTCAGCTTACAAAACCTAAGTAAATATAAATGATAAACAAATAATAAACAAGGCTGCAGTAACTAGAAGGAGTAGGGGAAACTCACAGGAAACTAACATAATGCCTCAGAGTAATAAAAAGAGGAAGTAATAAAAAGAGAGGGGAAGACAGCAAAAGGCGGAAAGAAACAAGACCCCAAAGGGAAGGGACGGCTGCTTTGAAGGAGGACAGAAGCAAACGAGTGGTGGCTGTGGTCCCTCTCACAGCTGTCACCTCATCAGCCCTGTGCCAACTTCATTAGCATTCAGGGCAGCTGACACTTGTAGGGGAACTTGAGGCTATTTCTATAATTCAGTCTCTCGAATACCCACAAGCAGCAGAGACATCACCAGACAAAGGCCTGGGCCTTTGGGCTGAGAGGACTCTGACCATAGCCTTCCTTGTCCAAGAAATAAATATAGATTTCAGACAAATGGAAAGATTATTTCCAGACTCCAGGGGTCTAGTCCACACTACGCGTTTTTCAGGACCCTGTGCAGAATTGCTGTTTTCTTCTGAGTGGATTCCACATGACTATGTTGGATATGAAAAGCCAGTCCCACGAGTGATTTCTACATAACGCCAGCCCTGACTCAGGGCTTAGCAGACTTATTAATAACAAGTCACAGAACAGCGAGAACCAATTACCTCCAAAAGATACCATCCTCTGTTACTTACTTTATAGTCATAATTCCCGAAAAGCCACCAAAGAAACTGACAAAACTTATTTTCTCAGCATTTGCTTTAAATGGAAGAATTTATTACACTGTCTACTGATTGACCGAAAGAAAGTGTTATGCTCTAAAACTAGTCATTATAAGATGCTTTCAACCCAAACACTTTCTAGGAAAACTTTATTTTATGTAGTAAGCTGCAAGATATTCAGTCACATTTTTGAAGAGAGCAAAGCAAGAGGGTAAGATAATTGGCCACCCTAGAATACAAGGTTTTATATTAATTTTTACAAGGACCATTCACAGGAGTCAACCTCACGTGCATAATACAAAAGGGCTGAACTCAACAGAACTATTAATAAAAGGCAAATTGGAATTCACAGAAAGCAGGTTTTTCAGAGTGAATACATAGAAATAGAAATATCTGAAAGTGTTTAAATTGAACTGCATGGTTTCTGGGCACAGTTTATTAATATATCATACAATTTCCAAAGCTTTTAAAATGTCACGCAAGCTCTGTTGTTTTAGGGGGGAAAGACAACTTTTTCAAATAAGCTGTCAGAACCAAATTGGTAGCCATTTACTGCAAACGAAAAATTGTCCTATTTGTAGATCTACAGATGTACATGGGGTTGGGGAGGTAGCCCAGCGTGTAAAAGGATAGGGACCTAGTTTGGATTCCCAGAACCCACTGCTCCTACATGGTAAAGATGCCAGGCATAGACCGACTACCTGTAAACACAAAGGACAGGAAGACTGGCTACTTGGGTGAACGGAGACCCTGCGTTAAGCAAGTAAAAGGTGCAGACCAACACCCAGGGTCACTCTTTGACCTCATGCACACCATGCATAGTTCCAGTGGGAGCAAGGACCACCCATGCATTAGCAACTTCCCCAAAGCTGCCGGGCAAGCGCTGCGTGGTCAGATGTGTTCCAACCGCTCTTAACAGCAAAACCACTGGAGTCCCTCCTTAGTCCTTCAGTAAAATGAGTTGCAGAACTGCAGCTTGAGCCAGTGCAGCTTGAGCAGGTGGGGCATGTGCAGCTACAGTCTAAAGAGAATCCTCAGGAAATGCAGCAGAGTAAAGAAGCTAGCGGCTCCAGGAGAACCCCTGGCACTGTCCTTTCAACGCAAAGCTGAAATGCAGGGAAATATTTCACCTGATGGCTTTGGGGCTGGTTACGCCATTTGAGAGTGAACACTGGTATCAGGGATCAGTCTGATTCCTCAGGCACTCACCAGCTCAGTACTCAACAGCCTTGACAAACGGAGTCTCCAACTGCAGTTGGGCAGACCCCAGACCAACGCCAAGTATCACCCAGCGATTCCGTCACACTCTGCCTTAATTGGATATGTGTACTTATCCTCTCCTCTCCACAGCTCCCCTCCATGCCCACCCCCTCCAGGCTGATGGTAATATGACCTTTATTTTAGCATTTAGCATTAATAACACATCGCATACACCACAATCCTGTGCCCTAATTGCTTGGCATTTCCACAAAATAGTCCAATTAATTTTATTTTACCTAACGGCTGTTTCTAAGAGAGTAAGAAAAATCTTCGTTACAGCAAACGAACGGAGGACGGCGGTGAGAAATAGGCTCTTGTTATCGCTATGCATCTGGCTTGGAGATTATTCATCTAATACATAAATATTAGCCCACAGGAGCACCTAGCATCCTATTCTTGCTTGAAATCCCCAAGTCAGAGCCCCAGCTGAGACACCATTGAGCCATGAGCAAACACCCGGGGAAGTCCAAACATTTAGTCTTCTCTGCTGTTTTGAGAAACCGAAGTCTCACCCCATGCTTCAGCCACCCATCCTCCACTTCTGGCTCTGCCTACCCAGGTTTACGGCACAGCATGCCGGAGCACCCAAAGGACAGATGTCTCACCTTGCTGAGATGAAGCCTGTTGCCCGCAGCCGCAGCCGAGCCATGCACTGCCCTCCTGACAGGTCGTGTCTGTCTTGCCCTGTTTGAGAAAGGAATCCCTCGGAGTCCTCAAGCCCCAGGCTCATGTCAGGGAAGCTAAGGATACTGCCTGGAATGTTCCTCAAATCAAACAGTGGAGGATGAGACCACAGATAGCGAATAAAAGCCACGCAGAGCCTCTGCGTGACTAGGATCACACAGCAGTCCCCAGGAGCTGAATTCTCCTCCATTCTTTCTCCTGACTCCAGAGATATTTGACTGGCCAGGAAGCGGGACTTATACACGACATTATTTTTCTTCTTGCTTTTTGTGAGGAAGTTCTGGTTGACCTTCCAGAATATGAAGGGTATGAAATATAAGGGCAATGTATAATCATTGTGCAGTTAGGATATAACTTTATAAAGATATATAGTGTTAAGAACAATCTATGTGAAGCAATTTGACAAAGCTGATACTGTTACAAAAAATATTGAAGAAATTATAACCTAATCTAGAAAATACTGAGCCGTATCTCGATATTAATATAGCAGATTCTTAGTTTCTGTACAGTGATTCTCAGCATGGCAAAAAGGTTGTCAAGAATATTATTAGCAGAGTGCAATAGAAAATTTGTATATTTTCTATTAAAAATGTAAAATAAGTGTACTAAATTTTACTGATCTCTTTAAAAGTTAGACGTATACTCCTTACCCCACAAATACATAAAGCTGTTAGGTCGACTAAGACTCTTTTAAAAGCCATCCCTTTAGATACATAATACAAAGCTATTAGTTGTCAAATAACTAAAAGCACCCAAGTTTAGTTCCCAGCATCCATGTCAGGCAGATCACAACTGCCTGTAACTCTAGTTCCAAAGGATACAACACCCTTTCCTAGTCTCCCACACCCACGTGTACACATGTGTGTGTATGTGTGTGTGTGTGTGTGTGTGTGTGAGAGAGAGAGAGAGAGAGAGAGAGAGAGAGAGAGAGAGAGAGAAGGGAAGGGAAGGGAAGGGAAGGGAAGAGAAGAGAAGAGAAGAGAAGAGAAGAGAAGAGAAGAGAAGAGAAGAGAAGAGAAGAGAAGAGAAGAGAAGAGAAGAGACAGCTAAGTGGTAGATTATTTGCCCTGCATGTGTAAGGCCCTGGGTTCAATTCTCACTACCCAAAAAAAGAAGCATAATTTTCAAACAATTGCAAAACTATATAGATATGATTCCCATTTGGGGAAGTGGGGAGGGAGGGAGGGAAGGAGGGAGGAAGGGAGGGAGGGAGGGGATTGGGTGACAAAGGTTTAGGTAATAGCCAAGTGTCGCCTGTCCTGATGAATGTCTAGAATGGATCATACAAGGACTCTGGGAAATAGGAAGTCACAGGATTCTTTCTTTGTGCCATCCAGTGGGATGTAACACCAGTTCACTTGGTTTAACTCTCTCAGAGAATCCCAGGAGAGAAAGGCTTTGAGGAATAGGCCAAACACCCACGCCAGACCTACTCTGTTTCCTGAATGTCTGTCCTAGGACAGATCATGTCGTCCCAGATCTACCTCCCTTACAAGGGAATCTGAAGCGAGGTGATCTCTGAGGAAACTTTTATTCTGAAGTTCATCGGCTCACGGGAAAGTGTGACATGTGACTTTTAATTTACAGTGGAGCTCTCCTGCAGGTTAACACGGATGAGCGGAATTATCCAGCAGGCTTTCCATGTTTAGTTCTGGGATTCCTGCACCCTCATCTGATCTACAATCTCATCAATGTGTAGGCAAGGACTCTTTCCATGCCTGAGCCCCTTTCTCTTCTCCTGGGGAGGGGGCTGGTCTCAGGTACCCCTCTGTGCTCTTCCACTTCTTCACTGGGCAGCAGTCCAACACATTAGTACTCACAATGTCCGGGAGCTGGATAAAAGTAGTCCTCCAAAACTACGCTAATTAGCAAGCAAAAGGAAGGCACAAGAGAAAAAAAAAAGAGTATAAGTAAACAAACTTGATATGTAGGTGATCCAAGCTCATGACAAGCTACAACCGGCTCTTGAGAAGACACTGGTTGCTAACCCTTCTGTTGAATGAATGCTGTTCTTGGCTCGCCGGGCCCGGACTGCACAAGGCCACAGTGCAGAAGGCTAGAGAGAGGAGGGAGGAAGGGACGTTCTCCTGTTCCTTAGAGCTCGGTAGGAAGCTGTCAAGCCAGTGGTATTTCTAGCCACCATGAGGACAAAATCAAAGCATGTTACGTTTTAATCACAGCATCAGTCTGTGCACACGGAACGCCTGCTTGTACTGGATTAAAACCTCTGCAAACAAGTGTGTTGAAAAAATACCGCTTTCATCAGGAAATGAGTAACTTCTCAAAGGGACTACTCCTAGCATGTCTTCAAGTGAGTTATATTTACTCACTGAACAAAGAAAGCCAAGATTTTCCCTGCTTGCCTTACTGCCTAGTCAGAATCTAGTGTGGAGATCTGAGGTCTCCCCAGGCATCGTAGACGCCAGTCACCATCCAAGAATAGATGTTGGTTCCCTTTGTGCTGCAGAAATGGTACAGAGTAAATAACATTGCCTCCAGTTCCCCAAATGATCTGATTTTATTTGAAGCTAAAACTCTTCTGACTTGCTTGGTTTCTCGATGGGAATGGTTTTCTTCACTCCTGAGCATAAGGGGCCAGTACCTTAACACAAGCCTATTGACAAGCAACCCTTGAATCTCCTTTGCCTACATCCATGGGAGTGCCAGCCCCCATCCCTCCAGACCCATAGCTGATGGGAACAAAACCATCTGATTATGATGCCCATCCAAGAAATTTACCGCTACCGTCATCGTGTCACGTACAACCATGTAGGAACCCTCTCCCCAGTGAAATCATCAAATGTCCTCATTTTTGAGTCCTGCCAAGTGTACACATTCACATTCCCACCAAGGCTGCTCCGAAGGGACACGCAACCATTCGTCAACAGACATTCTCAGGCAAAAGCCACCCAAAGGAGTCTGGTCTGATTCCCTTACTGATGAGACCAAAGCTCACAGAAGCGAGAAGCTCTGGCTGAATTCGCAAAAGACGGTGAATGCCCCAAGTCAGGATCACATCCACATCTACAACCCCTAACCCTTCTCCCAGGCCCTTCTAGCTTTTCCATAGCCAGGAAATGTGAAACAGAATATCTCAGGAAGCATGTCTGAGGCAACTGTTTAAATATGAAATGTAGCCTTTGGTAAGCTCCACAAATGTGTCCCTCCAGAAAAGTCTGTCTTTAAATACGTATCGCACACCATTAAGTTCTAGTTTTTAATAAAATTAGTAATCGTCCCCTGTAAAGCTGCTTTAAAGGGGATCTCTTCTTCTCCTTCTCCTCCTCCTCCTCCTCCCTCACCCCCCCCTCGTTTCAACATGGTCTCATATACCTCATATTGCCCTAGGACTGTCTATGTAACTGAGGCTGACCTTGGACTTCTGATCCCCTCACTTCTAAGCCCCATGTGCTGAGAGTGTAGGCCTTCGCCACCACACTGCAATCTGTGCGACGCTCTGTGTGCCATAAGCATGCGTGCTACCAATCCAAGTACATCCCTGGCTCCATTAATTGTCTTAATGGAAAGAAGTGGGGGGTAGGGGGGATAGTGTTTACTTCTCAAAGTAAAAGAATGCACACACGACAAAAGGAGGAAACGCAATATTACATGTTCTCTTTGAATTAACTACATATAACCAACGCACACAGTCAATACATCCACTATCTTTTTTATTGAGAGGAAAAGTCCCCATGATATATAAATTTACATAATATCCACATTATCAAAATACTTTCTATATATCATAATCTTTACCATGTTAGAAAGATTGCCAACTTCCCTATCTACATGAACTTTTCAGAAGAAATATTTCTGGTTGGGGAGTGGTTCAACGGGCGAGTTGCTCGCTGTGGAAGCATGAGAACCGGAGTGTGAATCTCTAGCACCCATGGAAAAGCCAGAGGTGGGTAGAACCCCAGAGCTCTTGACAAGAGAACCCCAGGGTTTGCAAGTCAGCAAGTCTATCTGAATTGGCCAACTCAAGGCTCAAGGAGAGAAATTGTCTCCCCAGAAAATTAAAATGTGGACAGTGAGAGAGAAATGTGGCCAGTATTAAACTCCAGCACTGATGGCACACATAACTGTCACCAAGAAAGGGTGCTTTTAGACACATTTTTTCACTGTTATCAAACAAACCCAAAGTGCATTTTTTTTCATTTCTGCACAATGTCAAAAGTACATGCAACTGAAATAAAACATGTGAAATATAGTTTGCTTTTAAAAACACATAATGAGTCCTGACCTTTTCTACAAGTTCTGTTCTATCTCATTCTGTCTCCACTTAATAAAAATGACTTGTTGGTCAGCAATGGCTAGTTAGGGGGACTGGGGAGAGCTCAGCAAGTCATCACACCTGCTGCTCTAGCAGAGGATGCAGGTTCATTCCCCAGTGCCACACAGCAGCTCACAGTGGTTTTTAACTCCAGTAACAGGGGACCTGATGCTCTCTTTCAGACTCTGCAGGCACTATGCACATGTGGTACACTCTTACTTCTCTGCACAGAATGTCTTTGAATTGGATGCAATATAATCAATTCTAGAACTGTTACTTCTGATTACTTCTGTGGTGGTTTGAATATGCTTGGCCCGAGGAATAGAACAAGTCGATGTGACCTTGTTGGAGGAAGTGTGTTACTGTAGTGTGGGCTTTAAGACTCTCCTCCTAGCTGCCTGGACACCAGTCTTCTCCTGTCTGCCTTGAATAGAACTCTCAGCATCTCCAGCCCCATGCCTGCCCTGGATGCTGCCATGCCTTGCATTCATGGACTGAACCTCTAGACCTGTAAGCCATCCCTGATTAAACGTTGTCCTTTGTAAGAGTTGCCTTGGTCATGGTGTCTGTTCACAGCAGTAAAACCCTAATGAAGACAACTTCTAGGAACAGGAATAATATCTGTAAAACATATGGCATGTTTGATGTTCAGCAAGTACGTAATTCATTAGAGCAATGACCATTAACAGATTGGTAGACAGAATAAGAAGTCATGATAGTTCATGAGTTAATTTCCTCTGTGGTGAGCCTGAATACCCTGTTTTTTGAAGCTTCAGCCTGGGGTTCAGGAAGCAACTATAACCACAGCTCCAGAAGGCCACGTTCAGCAGTAAACGTTGCTTTGCAGAAAAGATTTTTTTCCTCTTCAACTTCTTTGAGACACCCAAGGGAATTCTTCCATACATTCACGATGCACACATCAGTAAGAACACTCATGTTTGGTCATAACTATCTACTTTCAAAGTTCCCAAGTCTCAGTTCTCCTCCTAAGATCTTAGGAAGACGTAACATTCGGTGACAAGGAAGATCCTCTGTGAGGAAGTAGAGAAACCAGACCTGAAATATTTCAGGGAGCTATATTTAGTGACCTGAAAAAGTATTGAAGCCAAAATACTTAAAGTTACACAATAGAATTTTATAAATATTTAGCTAAATTGTCAAAAGAGTGAGACAGTACAAAATAAACCCAACCAACTCCCACAGTGGGAAGTTAACTTGGTAAAGGCGTCCGAATTACAGGTGCATTAAATAAATGCTAAAACCTTGCAGACCAAGTCTTCAGAAAACCTGCACTGAGGCACAGCTGAACCTCAGACTCAGTTCTCATCTTCCAGAGTCACAAGATAAAAGGAGACCTACGCTGATTTCTTTGTCTTCCTTCTATTAATTAAAGCAAAACAAGCTATTCAAGAGAAACCGCTCTAAAGTCTTGGGACTAAATGCCAGGCTGAATTTAACATGAAAATTCTTGCAAAGAAGATTAAACTATGTAATGCGGAGTCCAAAAGTATTTACCGAGGCAGCCCTTGTCTTTATGCTGACTCAGTATGAAAAAGAGACAATACCATATTAAAGTAAAAGCCCTGTCATCAGAGAGGTGCCAGGGAGAAGAGAGTAGTCAAGTTTCTACTTACTTTGTTTCTACTTCACATTTGTTTCATACAAATGGCAAACTTGAAACTTTTAAACAAATAAGCAGCTGGTCTATGATCGCTTAAACACTTGCTGCATGTTTTTCCAATATTCCCAGAGATGCTGAAGAAGTGATGCATTTGAGGTCTCTGATTAGCATTTTTGCACAGTTGGGAGAAACAGGGTCCACATACTACTAGCAGGGTGGCCAGAGACAAAGGTAACATTACTTTGAAAATTAAATGAGCCCACTTGTATTTTGGATCGAATGGAGTGAATTTCTCCTCTGTGTACCGGGCAGCAGGAATAGCTGGAGATGGAGGCAGGGGTTCTCAGGAAGAAACTCTGGGTTGGCTTTGGTGCTCAAATAAGAGGAAAAGGAAATCAATAGAGTGAAGAGTCAAGAGACATGAAAGGAAGCGCCCTCCGTGTTCCCTCTTCTGTGCCCACTCTGTTTCCTCCTTTAATTAGATCTGACTTCCCTCCAGCATTAGCACTCAAGATAATTATTAAATAGCCAAAATTGGTATTTTAATTTTGTTTGATTAATTAAGACGATTGCCCATCCCTCGGGGGTAGCGTATCCAAGTTTAACTTCATCATTAGTCATCACAGTTAAATCCAGACCTCCCTCTGGGATTTGATAGAACAGACTTTATAGGACACTACAGAAATAGTTGTGCAAAAATGTATCCATTAAAGCTGTTTCTATTGTCTTTAGACATAGGGATAATTGTGATTTCTTTAAGCAATGATTTTTTTTAAACCATAGCTTTTGGGTTATTTTTGCTTTAGAACTGCAAGGGCACACTATTTTGTATATCTCAGTGATTAAATGGGCATGTGTGGGCTGGTCTAGGGAGTGAATTGTCTTTGGTAGTACTGTTGCATAAGGAAAACAAATGCTGGGTCCAAATACATATTCTTTGACAGACTGTCAGTTCACAGCTCTCAGCATGAAGTGGAGCCTATCAATATGTTGTTCCCAGACCGCTTTCCTTGCTCAGTCACTAAGGAAGTGTTGCATAGGACATTCAAGATGCTGGATCGGTCACTTGAATCCCAGTGGTTTCTCCTACCACTTGCCCACCGAGGGACTCATAATAGCTAGCTATAGAGAGAGTTTGAATACAATATATCTGTGCAATGAGTAGTCTGCCACCCTACAGTGAACAACAAACACAAGAGAGGCCTCATGCTAGGATACTTTGTCCTTGGCTGTAGCTTCCAGGCTTCTTAAGCACAGTGTGAGAGTCCTTGATGATGAAATGACATAGGAAAGTGTTTCCCAGAAGAGTCCCCATCATCAGTTGACACATGACCGTCATAGTTAAAATATGATCAGTAATATATGGGAGTAGACAAGATGGCGCTGTTAATTCTTCCTACATGGAATTGTTCCACCACCACCATCACCATCACCATCACCAAGGAAATTGTCTTTGAAATTGGCAGCCAAGGATCTAAAGGAAATTTCTAGCCACCAGGATCAGTCCAGAAGAATAAACCCATGAATAAAACATCAGAAATGGGAACAGGAAGGATCCACTCTGTAGGTTGATGTCATGATGCTTGTGAAGGCAGACATAAGATAAAATGAGTCCTGTCATTGGACGAGAAGGAAGGGTAGGAATGAACAAGTTTCAGAGAAGGAGAGGGAGAAAGAGAAATGGGCAGAGGCAACATGGAGGCAGACGTAAACAATTCATCACCATGCATCTCTACATAGATACAGATGGGTATAAATATTTCTTAAGGGTTGGATTTCTATAGGTCAATTTATCTTATCTGGGCAGGCTGTTTATATCTTTATCAGTTTATATCTTTAACGTATAAATCTGATTGATAAATTACAGTTTATTGAGTCTTGATTTTACCAGGTAGCTGGAACCAGAGAGTTCGAGGCTAGCAGAGAGCCGCCGGGAGAGAAACTAACCAAAGATAAATTATGGTTAGTTCTATATGGCCCCACAGGTACCAAAACTAACTCTAGGGAACAGTGAGGCAAGTTGTCATGCTGGAATGGACCTCCTGTGTCAGAGAGTACTTGGAGGCAGTGTGGAGTGGTGACATAGTGGAACCAGCCACCGCTGAGATACCCCACAGTGCCATGTGACCCTACAGTTTTTTTTAAATATTTACCACAACACCACTCCAGTGGAAAAGGCAACTGCAAGGAAAGAGCTTTCAGACACTGTGCTAAAAAGTTAGCCAGCCTGGAAGCACAGGCCTATAATCCAGTTACATTAGAGTCAGGAAGATCACAGGTTCAAGACCATCCTGGGTAAGGTAGCAAGATCTTATCAAAACAAAACAAATGAAAGAAAAGAATACACACACACACACACACACACACACACACACACACACACTTAGTGTATGTTGAAAGGTTTAGTTAGGTTCAATCCCAGTACCGCACACAGAGAGATAAAGAGTTTAATGTTAATACTGTCTCTCATTAGGCTCCAACGAAGGCTGTGGGACGAGGGATTTGCACATCAATTTTGTGTTTCATAAAGATTCACTGGAGGCGGTGGAAGCACGTGCCTTTTTAATCCCCCGGCATGGGGGGTAGGCACATGGATCCTGTGAGGTCTGAGGCCAGCCTGGTCTACAAAGTGAATTTAGGGGTAGCCAGGGCTACACAGAGAAACCCTGCCTTGAACCTCCCCATCCCACCCCCCCAGTAAAACAGATTCATCGTAATGTCGCTTTATTAGAGCTAGGTAATACTTCAAAGAACACGTGAGCACAGAACCTCTAAGAAATGTGTATTCTTTGAGTCTTCCTCACCCTGATCCTGTTCCTTCCAGAGGCGCTCAACCCAATAGAGTCTTTTTTAGTCACAGAGCACAGATGAGCCCCTGTCGAGTCAACATGAGGCTCATGCTACACTGTCCATTTACAGCTGCATTCTAACTGCTATGGCTTTAAGAGTAAACATGCATTGTTTTATTTTAAAGAAAAATATCTCTCTCTCCCCCTCCCCTCCCCTTTCCCCTTCCCCTCCCCCTCTCCTTCTCCCTCTCTCCCTCTCCCTCCCCCTCCCTCTCCCCCTCCCTCTCTCCCTTCCCCTCCCCCTCCCCCCTCTTCCCAGTGTAATGTAATTAGGGCAGAATAAAGGCTCCAGAGTCTGCTTATCCTCACTCTTTCTGCCTCCACAAATGACAAGTTGTATAGCAGAATCTTCCTCCCGGGATCCAGGCTAAGACAACACTCACCCGCCCAGGTTAGTTTTACAAAACATTCACCTTTAATAAAAAAAAAAAAAATCAAAATGGACCAGAAAGAAGCAATCTGACGAACGCACGCTGAATTAAAGGTAAACTACTACTCTTTCACCTTTGACCAGAAAATACCAGAGGAAACTGACTCCAGGTAACAGAGAGCACCACAGCCCTGCTCATAGAACCGGAAACATGTGCACAGTCAAGATTTCACAGCAGCCCTGCCTGAGTGCATCTAGAGAAGCCAACCAGGATGCTAGAAGCCAGAAAGAAAACACTCCTCAGTGGGCCAGTAGGTCACAGAGTGGCTCTTATGGGCAATGTCGGTAAACACATTTAGACTCTGTCTGGCTCAGACAGCAAAGTAATCGGACTCAAGAGTACACAGCTGTTCATTCCCACTCACTGCCTGCCCCGCACCCCCCCTGCCCTCCACCCAGAAGAGTCCAAGATTACATGGGAAATGAATCCACCATCCAGGACAGCTCTCAGAGTTTTGGCCACTATTATCTGAAGCAAACGCTGGACAAATTTCACTGGCGATGCGAGCCAAAACTATTTTACACTATATTCTTGTCTGGAAAGATACACCGCTATATTCCTTTCTACTGTGGTTTTTCGGTTTGTTCTGAGAAGCTTCATTTTATATCACATGCTACTAGGTTAGGAAGACCATTGGATAGCGACTGTTCCTGTGTTAAATCCCAAGCCCTCTGATGCTGAAATAAAAATAGTGGTAGCAATGTAGTTGACAGTCAAGGAGTGTGAGTTTCTCCTGCAGAGAGAATTACAACCCCCACCCCCCCATCCCTGCATCCTGCTAGCTATACATTTCTTCCACGTACCTTACCTCAAAACCTCAGTCTGCCCCCACTCCTTTGGAAAGATCTGCTACCAAGAACATGCGTCCTTCCCTGTGTATGAGACGTTATCTGTTTTACAGTTAGGTTTTTACGGCTCTGCCTTCCACCATGTCCAAGGCAAAAATCTCTGACACCTCCATAATGGCTTTAGAGTGAAATCCTAATTTGTTTTCTGGAGGTGGGGCACTCAGCAAAGACGAAGGGGACGTGATTAGAGTCTCTTGGAAGGTGAAATACCCCCAGAGAGGATGGAGTAGGTACGGGGGGCAGAGAGGATATTTAGAGAGAGAGATTGAAAACCCACGAGTCTGGGGTACATTTACTTCCCAGCTTTGTCTAATGATTCTGTGTGTGTTGTGATGCCCAGTTCGACACCAACATCACTTCCTGACCTTAAGGGCTAGTTTCAAGCTCTAATTAGAGTTAGGGAAGGGAGGGTATTGAATCTGCCTGCCCATCTTTCTCAGCGATCAGGTATAGCTTTTAAACATCACTGCAAATGTCCCCAGATTTTAATCGATTTGTCATAGTTAGTAGACCCAACAAGACAAAACTTTTTACTTCTGAGTAAGCAAAGCTTTTACACCTCTTCTATTTCAAGCCCCTGGCCTGACTTACTCATTTCCTTTTTAAAGAATGGGAGGGAATAGTAGATATCTTAAAGTTAAACAGGGATAATAGGAAGTATGGTGAGTAAAAGGACAAAAACAGAAACACATGAGAAAGAGAGATTTATTCAAATGAATTGGAATAGATTACAATGGAGCCGGGAGCTGTGTTACTAGACCATGTTAGAAAACCTAGCATTTCTAAAGCATTCTGCGTAACAACCTCTCTTTAAGGACGCACACAAGAAATGGTACGAAAGTTATCTTAAATGAGAATATACTGCCTGCTTCTCTTTAAAAGTAAGTGGATACCTCCTCAAAATACTACTTCAAGAACTCTAAACCCATCTGTGTGTCTTTAAAGTCACGGAAGATTCTCTATTGCTTTCCGGTACAACAGTAACACAATATATATTGAAATCTACCTCCACATGCCAGTTGTCTAGGTAACTCTGAGACTAGCTAAAACATCACCAGGGGAAAGGGAAAAAGGTAGAGGGCGAGAGAAGGGACTGCGCTAATTTGCATTTGTTTAGTAAGTCAGAAACACACACACACACACACACACACACACACACACACACACACACACACACACTGAACCAGCGCCGGTCCCCGTAGGTAGAGGGCGAGAGAAGGGACTGCGCTAATTTGCATTTGTTTAGTAAGTCAGAAACACACACACACACACACACACACACACACACACACACTGAACCAGCGCGGGTCCCCGCGTTGCTCCTGGCTCGCAGCAGCCCCCCTCCCTGTCCCTGTAGCCTGAAGCTACAACCCTCCCACCCTCCGGTTCCTCCCTCCAACCCCCACCCCCCGCGCCCCGCAGCAGTCAAGTCACCTACCCTGCCAGGGATGCGGGACCTACAAGAGATGGCTGGCGGCTGCGCCGATGTCCAGGCTCCTAGGACTGGCCTAAAGATGAGTTCGGGCCGGCAGGGTGCCCTTTACTTTCCAGGGTGAGCGCGGAAGCCCATTCGCCGGGCCTGCGTGCTGCTCTCAGAGGAAGCCCGGGACCGCCGCAGAGCCACAGCTGCGTGGAAAGTTGGGGGGACTCCCCAGCCGCCGCTGTCTCGCTCTAGTCCCCTCCGCAGCCTCTCGCTGTAGTCCCCCTCCGCAGCCTTGGTGGCCCCGCGGCCCCGTGATTCCCTCCCGAGTCCCACCGGCTTTCCCTCACCCGGGCTGAGTTGCCACATGCACTTGAGAAATCCTAGCAGTTGCGCAAAGAGTCAAGAAGTTAGAAAGAGTGATTGTGTGTGAATGTGTAAATACAAGAGGCTGGGACAACTGAGTGGGGCCAGCCCGCAGACGCAGCCGGGTTTCGGGTTTCAGTTGGCAGCTGGCGGCTTCAGAGGACCCAAGCAGCATTGGTGGGGTGGCGGGAGCCCCGCCCTGCACGCCAGCCTCACCTCCAGAGTCCTGCGGGGCGGGCGCCCCATCAGACACCACTGCCTGGGCCCTCTGCAGTTGGCTGCATTCATTTCAGCCCAAATGCAGCACGAGGGCATGCTGGTTCCAAATCTGTGGCTGTGGGTGAGAGAACTGTGAGGAGTGAACCCAATGCCCCCACCCCGTGCTCCTTCACCAAGCCCCACACACTGGTTAATAAGCCCTGCCTGCTGATGTCTCTGCCAAATCTTATTTCTCCAGCCTGAGCTTTATTTCTAAATACAATATTTAGATGAACGTCCTCTGGTCGGGCATTTAGAGAGATGTTAAGTATAATAATGGGCTCCGACATGCTTTTAGAGTTCTCAGAATCATACCCCAAGAAAGAAACCACAGAAGTAAATATATTCCTGATATAGACTCCCCCACCCTCCCAAGCCCTCCCCTCCCCCACCACTGAGCCCTTAGTGTTCTGTGTGTTGGGCTCTCTCGGATTTCCTAAAGCCTAGTGTTTTAGATTTTGTCATTCGGGATGTCCAAGCATATTCTCGGATAGACCAACATGCAAGTCTGGATGGAAATGGATAGGTATTTTGGTTTTGTTTCTTTCAGGTCTCCATCGGGGGCTGGGGGCTGAGTCTGCTCCATTCCAGGCTGAGGTTCCACTAGAAAAATTGATTTTTCTGGCAGGAGACACCTCAGCCCTTTAACGAATGAAATTAAGTTCTGGGGGGGGCGGGGGAAATAACCTCTTTTGCCTGTTCCTTTAAAATGGTGTGGAATCCCTGGCCAGAAGCCATGAGGCCTGCTCTGTAATTGGTGGGATAGATGGCCCTCATCAGCTCACAGGGACTTGTGATGGCGGACTGTTACGCGGGCAAGTGACAGCCCCGGGGGCAGTTTTAAATGAGAACTGCAAAACAATGAAATTAACCAAAATGAAATCTGCACGCATTCCATGGCCTAAGAGCCCCCGGAAGACAAGTGTCAGTAGGTATGATTCAGGACTGTGACATTTCAAAAAGGCAGGAGGCTATCATGTTGGGAGCCTACTTATAACAAATGTTACCACAGCAATTCAGACCCAAGGTGATACAAATTAAACTCAGGGAGGCTGTCTGAAAGAGCACAGGTCTAGAGACTGAGACACGTCCCATCCTTGTGTCTAAGGCCTTTGGCCGTCACACCTCTGATTCTACCCTTTCCACTTGATACCATCTCACCAGAGAGTGTGATTTATAGGATTCTTAGGCTACAGAACACACACACACACACACACACACACACACACACACACACGAGCGGGGTGGGGAGAGTGTCATGGAGACGGCACATGAGGTGAAGGAAGAGTTTCATTCACTAATACAGACCACATTCCCTTCTGCAGAGAAAGGAGAGAAGGACCACCACACTGAAGTCTGTTGGGATTTAGATAGAAATCTGTGACTAGGGAATATAAGCTGAACTAGGAAACACTTGGCACTGACTGGATTCTGACTGCACCACTCTCCACTTAGGATTAAGTATTTTTGGGACACAGCACTGCTGTACCCAGTGACAACTTTAAAAGAAGAGATAAATCCTAGAACCAGTGGGCAGACCTTTGATTCTCACCAGAAGTGGTAGCTAAGGAGGCTTCCTACAGACTCCTGGGAAGTGATGTCTCTCCTTCAGAGTGTCTGCAGAGGGTGTGGCCAAAGAGTCATCTGAAGTAAACGGGTCAGCGTGTCAGGTCCACTTTAATTCTGAGTGTGAAACACAACATGAGCAAACTCTGTAAACCTCAGAACTAATTCGAGGGACAAACTGACTTTATAGGGATCCAGCATTCTAGGCATCTTCCTAAGAGGGTCTAGGAAAAGCAAGCAAGCTATGGGAGGCCTTACAGTGGGTGTGGAACACCTTCAGGACCAGAAGTTCTCTGGAGACTAGAAAACAATTAGGGGGAAGGCAACAGAAAGAGGATAACAGCCTCACATTTGAACAGCTCGTCTGGGTGTCAAGGACAGAAACATCACCCAAACAGAAAGTCCCCTGGACGGACACTGCTTCTGTTGGGCGGTGCTATGTTAGAAGTTTAGTGAGGAGCAACAAGATAGGCATTTGCAAAGCCTTTCAGTCTAATGTTTCAACATATGACTCTGAGGTTACTATTAAACAAGTATGGGATAAAAATGTGTTTTAATGGGATTTCCTCATTGAAGATAAAAATGCCTTTTCATTAGATTCCTTACCAGATTCCTTAAAACCCTCAGCATAGAGTTAGTCATTGTCCTGCCACCCAACTGTTCATTAATATCAGAGACAAGGCTCTTTAATTATGTTTTCACTTGGGAAAACATAAATTCCTAAGAGGGCAAAACACACTGTAACAAAACAGAACAGTCAGGGGTTGCCAAGCTCCCTGCATTTCCTATGGGCAACAGCAGAGCAGAATCTGAGTGGGTGCCACACACACCGAGGTCGGGTTTCAGAGCGAAGACGGAGGCCTGGCTTTAAAGCTGTTTCCCAGCGCCTGCTTTTTGCTTTGGCTTTTTATTTCCCATCGGAAGTTCCATCTCAACACAGTCCAGCCCTGTCTTAGCCAAGTACACTAGTGCATGACTGACAATGTGACTGCCCCATGGGGTGGTTAAGGGGAAGGTTTTTATTGTAGATATGAGAGAGAATAGCCAGAGGCATCTGGAAGAGTCCAGAGCAGAGAGAGAAAAAAGTAGACTGAACATGGCCAACAGACTGGACCTGCTCAGGGCTATCTATGAGAGAGGGGAGAACAGCAGGGGAGAGAGAATTTAGTGAGAGAAACTGGAGCTGAGCAGAGTGACAGCAAGCAAGGGGGGACTGAACAGGAAGGAGGGGGAAAGGGGGGGAAGGGGGATGGGGGAGCGACAAGGAGAGAGAATAGCAGGGTTATAAGGAGAGGAGTAGCTGCCAGGAGGGAAGCCCGAGAGCTGGAGGGAGTTTAGGATATGTGGCAGGTAGGAAGGGCTAGCACGCCATCGTGGACTTGGAAATGTCTAACAGGTCCTTGGGATACCAAGGAAGCCTGGCAGTCAGTCTGAGTTTTGATATGCTAATAGTCACTACAAGTAACATGCTGATAGTCACTACAAGTAATATGCTAATAATCACTACAAGTAATATGCTAATAGTCACTACAAGTAACATTATAATAGTCACTACTAGTAACATGCTAATAGTCACTACAAGTAACATGCTAATAGTCACTACAAGTAACATGCTAATAGTCACTACAAGTAACATGCTAATAGTCACTACAAGTAACATGCCAATAGTCACTACAAGTAATATGCTAATAGTCACTACAAGTAACATTATAATAGTCACTACTAGTAACATGCTAATAGTCACTACAAGTAACATGCTATAGTCACTACAAGTAATATGCTAATAGTCACTACAAGTAACATGCTAATAGTCACTACAAGTAATATGCTAATAGTCACTACTAGTAGCCATAAGTTCCTTCTGCCCGAGCTGAGGTAAATGACTCCTTTAGGTAGAGGGAAGCAGGTGTCACAAGTTCCCAAGGAAGGCTGGCTTTTATCTAAGGGCCTAAAACTCACCCATAGTCCAGGTTGCACTCATTTCCGGATGTGCAAGCTGCCTCGTGGAGTTTGGAAAATTGGAATTTCCATTGGACCTAACAATAGAAAGACACTGAGGGAGGTTGTGCCCACACTCTCTGTCAGGAGACATTGGGTCACATGAGTCAGGGGTAAGGGGTTGGTGGGTAGGTGGGGGTGGCATTGACTCGATGGGCAGAATCAGTCCAACCACATCTCAGGTAGAACTATACCCATGAGGACAAGGAGGAGGATCTTCTGCAGGACCCTTCCTGCTCAGCTATTCCATCCAGGATCAGCAGCTATGATTCAAATCCGCTATCAATCACACCCAATATCAGTCAGATCATTGGATATCAATCACATTGGATATCAATTAGATTGATGTCATTCATATTGGATATCAATCTGATCCGTTATAGCCAGTGTCTTCAAAGGAAGAATTCATTATCATAGAGCCTGAAGATGACCCAGTGTCAGCCGTTGGCACACTTTTATGAACTGATGCAACTCTAGTGTCATAACGAGTTGGATTTTATCCTCCTACACCACCAGAGTAAGCAGGACAAGAATTCCACAATGAAATGTATGTCTATGTTGAAACTAATTAAAAGTTACTTCAACCCTTGGGATTTAGAAGACGTAGAGCTTCATAGAAGAAAGAATAGGAAATGCCAGTGACTTCTACCTGTGTGTGTAATACTGTTGCTGTGTTGGGTGGCCTAATTTTTTTGAACTCTGAAGTCTATGCCCAGCTTATATTGTGGTTGGGGTGAAGTTGTAAACTGAGAAGGGTTTCTTTTGCCTCAGCTCCACATGTTATTCCCAGTTCCCAGTACCAATTAAGGGCTGAAGCGATGGCTCAGTGGTTAAGAGCACTGACTGTTCTTCCAGAGGTCCTGAGTTCAAATCCCAGCAACCCTAGGTGGCTCCCAACCATCTGTAATGGGATCTGATGCCCTCTTCTGGTGTGTCTGAAGACAGCAACAGTGTACTCACATACATTAATTTAATTAATTAGTTAATTAATTAATTCCAATTAGAACTGTTTTCTTTGCTGCTTCTTAATCCGAGATTCAGGACTGGAAAGATGGCTCAGTGGTCAGAAATGCTTGCTGCTCTTCTAGAGGGCCAGAGTCTGTCTTGCAGGACTCATACCCAGCAGCTCACTACCACCTGTAATTCCAACTCTGGGGCACCTGATGCCTACAAAACGCACATTCATGTGTCATACATGTACACATGGGTCTAACAATAACACTCTCGTAACAAATAAATAAACCTGGGTTCAGAAAGTCGCCAGATTCTGTTAAAGGAAAAATCGCTCCCTGCCAGGATCAGCATGTTTCTTTTAGTCGGATTCCCTGATATTTCTGTTTTATACTTGTGGATTGTTTCTAAATAACATTATTCTAGAGTTTCTCTGTATTGATTCAATTGAAAAGTTTCTAAGACAGACTTCCTTCCCATTTTAGCTTTACAAAGCTTCTAGTCTGTGCTTACCCATGAGCAAAGACATGTGTAAATAGATATACATGCATGCATAGACACGCACACACACAGAGACACACACAGAGACAGACATACACACACAGACACACAGACACACACACAGACATACATACAGACACACACACACAGACACACGTGCACACACACACAGACATACACACAGACACACACAAAGACACAAACACGCAGACATACACACACAGACACACGTGCACACACACACACACACACACACACACATACACACACACACACAATGACCTCCTTTCTAGTCTTTAAACAGCCACTCTTGGACTATCTTTTCTGTTTTTCTTTTATAAATAAGCTTATTAATTTGATTTATTTTTTTAATTTCACTGCAAGGTGTTAGTTTTAAGAGCTGAAATGTAATACTCAGATTTAAGGGCTAACTTTTCAAGTTCTTGAATTATCTAAGTACACCCACACACCATGCACATACATACACACCCATAAAGTCAAACAGTTCCCCAGGCATGTGTCTTTCCTTTGATTGGCTCAGCTATGAATTCATAACAAAGAACGTTCAGCAGCCCTGTTTCATTTGAGCATATTCTAATCCTTGGAATCTGTCCAGGCAACCCTCAATCAGTCTCTCTCTATCATATTTTAAGCTTTGTAAACATTGAATAGGCTTTCAGCTTCCAGGTATTTTTTCTTGTCCCTCTGTATTGTCTGCTTTACTCATCCTCAGGTAATTTGAAAATAGTGAGAAGAATGAATCTTCGCTCACTGTGGCTTCATGGAGTCAAGGCAGAGGTGTAAGAGCAGCTGTATGCTAAGGACTCAGATGCTTGCCAGAATGGATTGAATACTTGACCCAATGTTGGTTCCTGGGTCTCAGCTATGAACGAGACTTGGAGTCAAGGTCATCGCTTTAAGTCATATAAACCTAACCAAACCATCAAGGGGACAACTTGTTTGACTGTTGTAAATTACAGACATAACTCGATTAAACAAAGGGCTTTTTAAGGGGAGCTAAATTTAAAAATAAATGTAAATGGATCAGTGTAACTCATTCAAATACATAAGTAAAGGAACAGAGAAATGATCGGAACATCCCTCGTAATTTTAAAAGCGCCTTCCCATTAGGAAGAGTCTTTCTCATAGCACATCTGTGGAAAAGACTATCGTTGTTTGCATTTTGCAAAAGAGAGGACAACGCATTGCACCGCCCCTTCTTTTGTAAGCTGATAAATATCGAGATAACTCTTAGGCTGACTATCCAAGTGCCAGCTCTAGACTGCTTTTGTTAATGTGACAAGGGCAATATCTTCTTATACAAAGGACAGCAGAATATCCCTTTCCTATATCACCTGAGTTACCCAAATACTTAACAATGGTTACTCTCTTATGAGGAGGAATATATTGTGCCCATACAGACCAAGTCTAAATCTTATTAAAGGTATCATTATGAATATCCTGTCCTACCCAATCTCTTATTCAAGTTCTGCACAAATAGCAAAAGGGACTGCTTTCCATCGGGACAAATGAACAATGACTTGGTCAAAGAGCAGGCGGAAATATCAGTAAATGGAGCAGTTGTGGTTTAGATGATTCAGGGACTTGGAAAATTAGCCCGTAAAATCTGAGTGTTTCAGACCTTAAAACTAACACCTTGTAGTGAAACTAAATAATACCAATAATAATAATAATAACAACAATAATAACAATAATTCAAATCAATAAGCTTGTTTAAAAAAGAAAAACAGAAACGATAATCCAAGGGTGGCTGTTTAAAGACTAGATCGGGAGTCATTATTTCCTCAATATTTAAAAGAAAACCACTGTAATAAATATTCTGGAAAGTCTGTAGAAAACAATGCAAACATTAGTACAATTTTTAAAATTGTCTCCTAGATTTCTCAGGAGTATTTCAAGAAGACAATAATCAAAGGAGGAGGCTCAAGATATGGGCTACTGAGCCAAGAACAAAGATAGAATCATGGGCCTCCTGCTTTCTATTGAAGCTTGTGGTTGAAAATACTCCTCTTGCAGCATGGAATGGCTAAGCTAAGGAGTGCTTTGGTAACTGGGATTCGCCCTGAGGGGACAAATGGGAGAGGTTCTAAACACGGAGCAGTCTGTCTTACCCATCCTCAATGGTAGACTGTTGTCTTTGTACATTCACTTCGAGGAGATACTGGGGAAAGAGGCTCATAGTTGACAGTCATAGAGGATAGTCCACAGAGATAGAAGCCCAAGCTCCAGGACGTCAGCTGAGACACTGATAAACGGTCAAGGAGGACACTTTTGACTTAACTGAAATTACTTCACCCCAGCGTTCTCCAGCAGCAACTTTGTGGAAAAAATTTTCTAAGTTTATGAAGAAAGCTATACCAAAACCAAACAGAGGGAGTTCAGCAAAATAATTTAAGTTAGGCCTGCAGCAAACCTCTCCTACCTAGGGTGGGACCGAGGCAGTGTAAACTATGGTAACAGCATCAGTAGAAACAGCAAAGTGGAGTGCAATGGTCTCTTAGAGTCTCATCTAGGGTAAAATGAATCCGTCAGGCTGAAGAGTGAACAGTAGAACTAAAATCTGTGCTGGGAAAATATCAACAGCTCCCGAAGCCAGGAGATGAGATTCTAAAAAAAAAAAAAGGATAGGCAAAGGACTGTGATTTCAATTGATTCTATTGGTTATCCAAAGCTGTGCCTAACGTCTGCTATTTAAGCCTTCAAACATCTCTAACTAATGCAGATTATGTCTGCACCCCTGACTAAATTTCTAACTGTCATAAATATTCACATATCAAGTGTTCCACAGGAACTGAGAATTTGCAGGGCAGGGGCATAGTTAAGGCCAGTGCCATCAGTTTCAAAAACATAGAAAAGAATACTGGAAGAATAGGAAAATGAAAAAAGTAGCTAGTTGTTATGGACATGAATGATTTCCTATATGCAGTCAAACATCACGTGTCACCTCTGAACCCCAAGACTGTCAGCAGTGTGAAGTCAATCCCCACGCCATCCATCCCTTGACAAAATTTACATTTAGTCACTAAGATAGATGATTTAAAGGTTTAGGTAAACTTTCCTCGTTCCTCTAAGGCAATGCACATTTGACCAGTAAAGCACATACTTGTTCTTGGCTACCCTCTAGGCACTGAAGTCACAGGAATCATCTTCACGAGCTTACTCTACACGACTTGAATCTGGACTCTCCTTTAATGTAAGTGGAAAGATATTTTGTCATGTTCTACATTTGTTCCATTTGTTCTAGACTTCAACGCATAGACACTGAAGTGGAGACTCCTAGTTCTTTGGAAAGTCAGTTACGTCAAATGATGTTTTCCTGGGGCACACGGGTGAAAGGACGTCTTGCTAAGGCAAACACGTGAAAGACTGTTTTCCTGATGCAGACACAAGTGAAAGGGTGTTTTGACATAGCAAACACATAAAAGGAGGCTTGGTGAAGGAGTATAAATATTGCCCCACAGACAGTGGGAGACGAGCACTGAGCATTGGTTTGCTTTGCTCCATCTTGCCATTCTTTGCTAGATACACACGTGTATCAGTTCGCCTTACATTGCATCGCTGAGCTCAACTTGTGATAACTTGCCCATTGAGAGAAACTCACCCAAGAACTGCTCCTGACGTCCCTGTGGCAGCTTGCTGCTTCTTCGGCCTCACCTCAGGTCAGTTGTCAAGAATGACAGTTTCTTCAGGATTGAACTACAGCTGCCTGGTGTCTGCCTGTCTAGAGGGCCGGTCTGCAGCTGCAGAGTTCTATTTGGTGTTTGCTACAGTACTGAACTGCTGCCCAAGAAGCTCGAGCTTGCCCCCAAAGAACTACTGCTGAACAGGTCCACCTTCCGCAGATCCTAATAACTTTCTCTTCCACCACCTCTGCTGGGTGGTAGGCTCGAGGAGAGGCTGAACCCTTATGAAAAGTAGGTTAAAAAAATTTATTCCTACAGACACGATGACAATAATTAGTTTAAAACAATCCCATTTGGGTTTCTCTAAGTATACATTATAACGAAATCATATTTCTGAACTCTACACTACCTGCAAAACACTAAGAGTTTATAAATTATGAGAGTTAATGAGCATATTAAAATTGTCACAATCAGTTTGTAAACATTAAAATATTTTCTGGGTCAATAGGTCCTATTTCTGGGTCCCATGACAATAGGGAATCGAACGTAACAGCAAACCCTCACTTAATCTCTAGCTATGTACCTGATTTTGAAATTCTAAAATCACATACATTTAGGTTTATGTTTCCCACATTTAAAAAAAAAACAAAATGATGAAGTCTAGAGAAATGTAAGTAGTCTCAAAGGTTGGCCAGAAGTTTCTTGTGGGGATGGAGGCATGGCTTGATAAGTGAGAGCGCTGGCTGCTCTTGCAGAGGACCTGGGTTTGGTTCTTGGTACCTACATGATGGTTCGCTTTGTAACTCCAATTCCAGGGGGCCCTGCGCCACTCTCTTCTGGACTTTAGTAGCACCAGGCATACAAGTGGTGCACATACATGCATGCACCCAAGCAAAACATCCACACGCACAAAATAACAATAAATTGGTCTTAGAAATTTCAGGGTTTCCTGCCTTCTTTTTTGCTTAGGATGAAAACTCAAAAAAAAAAGTCAGTTATATTGGGTTTTATAAATTAATCATATAAGATGAACTTTTAATATTAAGCTCTTTACCATGCATAAAATAACTCATTGCTCCTTAATATGAATTCGTAAAAACAAACAAAAAAGTATTCGAATGATAAATTTCGCAGGAATGAGTCATATTGATTTGGAAATTTTGCAGCCACCATTTTATACAAGTATTTAAATGTAGGGGAAAGAAGATTATAGTAAACTTGATTTCTAATTCTGTCAACAAATTGTCCACAAAATTAACATGCCTGTCTATGGCCAATGTCTTTCTTCCCTCTCTCCCCCTCGCCCCAAGGTACCATGAATAAACTCTGGGGCCTTGGATATGTATTAGACAACTGCTCATTCCAGCCACACAAGTCCTTCCGTACATTACCCAATTTAGATTGTTTTGCTTAATAAATTCAACAGGCCGGAAATCCAATGTTTGTTATGTAACTATAATTGATTGAACTATATGGTCCAAGTTGACTTTGTAGTTACTGGTCGTGAGTCTAAAATACACGGTTGTAAATGACATATGTAGGTAAACTCATTACCGGTCAAAATCTTTCCTGCCTGTGTGTTTTATTGGGGTAGTATTATCACCTTTGGTCAATCATGCTTTCATTTGCTTTTCAACGGATCTTCCACAGACAACAGGTGCTTAAACGTAAACTCAGTCTGTGAACACCGGCTCTGTAATGACTGAGGATATCATGACCTAAATAATAACTCATTACAGTGTTAATGAGGTCTCATAAGTCAACCTAGAGGTAGAAATTCCTTAGAACTTCCTGTGGTTTTTAAGTAGTCATGCAACTTCAAAATCCAATAGAGTTGTGTATTAAAATACAATACGAATGATTAATATGTATGTGATCTATATTTTGTGGTGTCCGATAACACCATTGGTCATCCCTGAGCTTCATGGAGTAAAATAATATTTACTGTTTGAAGAGATTCTGAGCATTCCGAGTTTGGAGGAATAATGTATACCCAGATGCAGTCTTCCTTCAATTTTATTGTGTTCCAAGTACTGGGGTACAGATAAATTGTATGTGTGCTGTATTTCTCATGGAGAGAGAACAATGACGTCAGATGTGCTGATACATCAGAGAAGCCCACTCTGCCATCTCCCAGCTACTGTAAAGTCACCCTAAGAAGGAGCTCCACACAGCGCCGACATTTTTCCCTTCTTGTTGCCAGTGCCAGTGGTCCTGACCTGAGGAGACAGGACAGGGGAAAGAGCACCAGCCGCTCTGACAACTAAAACACCAGGCTCTGATCTGACTCAGACTGTCGTTGCTTTACGTATGGAATGACAGAGGCGAGTGACTGTCTAACTCACAGAGCTTTTGAGTTTATCCATCAGTGGAACGCTAAAATAGAATGATTCATATGTAAAGGCACTTTGAAATATGTTCACATTAGAAAAGTTCTCGGGGCTGGGGATTTAGCTCAGTGGTAGAGCGCTTACCTAGGAAGCGCAAGGCCCTGCCTGGGTTCGGTCCCCAGCTCCGAAAAAAGGAACCAAAAAAAAAAAAAAAAAAAAGAAAAGTTCTCTTTCCAGCACTTTGGAGACTAATGCAGGGGGATGGAGATTTGGAGGTCCATCTATGCTACATGGCAATGGGCTATTTCTAAAAACTGTGGAAGGGCTTTGGGGCTTTTGTCTTAAGAGTCACCTTTTCTTTGAGCTGGCATTGTGCTTTGAAGGAAGAAGAATGCTGGCGGATGGGGACGTGGGACCCATGGTTTTTAACGGCTCTCCTTCAGTAAGCATGGGCAGCATATTCATCACAGAATTCACCATGGAGCTGCCAGGGTTACAGTAACTTCTACGGTTAAAATATCATCTTACTAGGAATGCTCCAACAGGGACCTGAGAGAAACGTGCACAAGCAAGTTCTTATAAAGAAGAAAACTATCGAGCTTGTTTCAAAATAGCTTAATCATTATTGCCACCATTAATGGAACTCATTAAAATGGCAGCCATTAGTCTGCCTAGCTGGTTCTGCCATAATTCAATTTCAATTAACTCAATAATTATTTTTAACAATGCTAATAAACAAGCTATGCTACACCCTTATTCTAACCTTGACTCTTGCGGTACAGGATTTAGAGGTTTAGACCCTTCCCTGCCTCTCTTTTTAAAATTGCCTTAGTGACACTGAACAAATTATGTCATTAAAGTCCAGTAATGACTGTTTTTTTTACCAGCCAGTCTTTGGTTAGCAACCTTCATATTTTTATGTTCCAAGTGGGTTTTAACTGCCCTCCTGCTACCACCAAACTCATGCTCCAGCAGCCAAGAGCCATGGTATGAATAGAGCATACGCTGTTTACATATTACAAATACATAGGGTCAAGAGTTTTGTAATGCATTCGTGAATGGCAAGCATTTGCCACCCTTCGGAACAAGGAGATCATTCCAAACAAAAGTGCTCACATCTCACCTCAATACAATAGAATCCGGATGTCACTATGAATGTTATGAAACTTTGAAACCACAAATATCGAAGTCTCGGCAAGTGTTTCGCAGTGAACAAGGTAAAGGAGGACACCAAGAAGGAGCAACCATAAACCTTTCAAAGATGTCCTTAACGCGAGTTACATCCTAGAAACGGCTCCCAGCAAGCAACACGTCTTTCTTCGAAATGCTATGGGTCAAGTGTGGGCATTTGTCCTTCCTTTTTGTTAATTTTCAGCAACAGTTTCTTGAATAGTCCATTTTTTTTCACTTTCTTGTTGTCCCACATGACAATGTTTTGATCAAAGGCAGACCATACACACGCCCCCATATGTAGTTGACATATGCCACATCGCCTAGTTATATAGTGAGCTAAACCATGTGGTTTGTTGTGAACCCAACTGAGAGGCCCCACAGCAAATGACACAAGGACATGTTTCTCAGAATATACCTCCGTTGTTGAGGAATGTAGGGCTAAACATGTACATACGTGTGTGCGTGAATCCATGTGTGCATGCATATGTATCGTACCTAAGTCATCTGTGTATATTGTATTCTTCCTTGGTTTTTATTACTTGGTATTTGCCCAACCAGAGACTTTTTCTCCAAGTGTTCAGGCCCATGTTCCACTAACAGCATAGGAGTCTCTTCAGCTGCTCAGAATTACTAGAGTCCTGATGTTACCAGATAAGATTGATTTCAACCTGGAGCTTACAATTTACACATGAACTGAGGTGTACAGGGTCTGACATATGGCACATATTTTAATAGAGACTCCTGCTATTCTTTATCAATAACCCGCAGGATATTTCCCATAGTTCCTCCCACCTGGACTCATAGAAAAGTGTTCATTTTGTTCATTTTCAAAATGCTCTGAAGACTTGGGTTCCCTCTGTACAGTGTTACAAAACCAGGTTTTCACTGATTATGGAAAAGACCAAAATGCTCAAACATTTGTGGCAAGTGCTAAAAAATAGATTTCAAACATAAAGGACAGAGTCAGAATGAGGTTACTTAGGAAGTTCATAAATTCAGTCAGCAATTAGTTCTCTCTAATTGAAGAAATCAAAATCACCCCTGTCTAGATTGACAACATCCCCTGACAAAAATCAATTTAGGGGAGAAAAGGATTGAGCTCACAGTTCCAGGTTCCAGTCCTTTGTAGCAAAGAAGTCACAGAGGCTGGAGTTGGAGGAAGCTGGCCATATCAGACCCATATTCAGAAACACAGAGCTGTAAGTGCATGACTGCCTGTGCTGGTTTCATTTTGTCCCCTCTTCTGCAGTTCAGAATCCCTGCATAGGGAATGGTGCTACCAATAGTGGACATTGCTTCCCACCTTGATACCAACCACAATAATCCCCATAGACAGGCCCATAGAACAATCTGGCCTATGTAATCCCCTCATTGAAACTTTCTTTATGGGTGATTCTAGATTATATCAAGTTGACAATTAAAACTAGCCATCATAAGCCCTAGTTTCTAAGGTAGTTTCTAATGTACACACACTAGTAACTTATATGCAACGTTTTTTGTTTTTCTTTTGTTTTGTTTTGTTTTTATCTTTATTAACTTGAGTATTTCTTATTTACATTTCAATTGTTATTCCCTTTCCTGGTTTCTGGGCCAACATACCCCTAAACCCTCCCCCTCCCCTTCTATGTGGGTGTTCCCCTCCCCATCCTCCCCCCATTACCGCCCTCCCCACAACAATCCCGTTCACTGGGGTTCAGTCTTGGCAGGACCAAGGGCTTCCCCTTCCACTGGTGCTCTTACTAGGCTATTCATTGCTATCTATGAGGTCAGAGTCCAGGGTTAGTCCATGTATAGTCTTTGGGTAGTGGCTTAGTCCCTGGAAGCTCTGGTTGGTTGGCATTGTTGTTCATATGGTGTCTCGAGCCCCTTCAAGCTCTTCCAGTCCTTTCTCTGATTCCTTCAACGGGGGTCCCATTCTCAGTTCAGTGGTTTGCTGCTGGCATTCGCCTATGTATTTGCCGTATTCTGGCTGTGTCTCTCAGGAGAGATCTACATCCGGTTCCTGTCGGCCTGCACTTCTTTGCTTCATCCATCTTATCTAGTTTGGTGGCTGTATATGTATGGGCCACATGTGGGGCAGGCTCTGAATGAGTGTTCCTTCTGCCTCTGTTCTAAACTTTGCCTCCCTATTCTCTGCAAAGGGCATTCTTGTTCCCCTTTTAAAGAAGGAGTAAAGCATTCGCATTTTGGTCATCCTTCTTGAGTTTCATGTGTTCTATGCATCTAGGGCAATTCAAGCATTTGGGCTAATAGCCACTTATCAATGAATTATATGCAACGTGTTATTTAAATGACTGTCTAAACAAATCACTAACTGGATTTCCTATCATGTCCTTGGAATTCATCAAGTTTCATTTTATCTTTTCTCTGCTACTCAGCCCTGTTATACTCAGTATTCCAACAATAACCTCCATTTAACACAGAAAAGAGAGGGTTTCTAGAGATGGCAGTTGCCTCTCACACAAATGGCATTCATGCTGGAATGCTGCTGACTACAGGACAAAATGCCCAGGATGGCTTTCTGTATGAAACCTGACTCTAATTCGCTCCTAAATGGTGATGAAGCTCATTATAGTCTTTTATGTTCCCAGCAGGATGTGGGAACATAACTCCCAACTTAAGACGAACTTAAGGAGTATAGTTCCAGGGGTAAGTCACTCATTAGGACCACAGCACATGCCATTCCCCGAGACCAAGCAGCTGAGAAAAGCTGAGAATGGGGCCTTAAAAAAATGGGTTTCCCTTACCAGTTTTTCATGTTTTCTTTAAAGATGAAAAGAGAGAAAGAAAGAAAGAAAGAAAGGAAGGAAGGAAGGAAGGAAGGAAGGAAGAAGAAAGAGAGAGAGAGAGAAAAAAAGAAAGAAAGGAAGGAAGAAAGAAAGAAAGAAAGAAAGAAAGAAAGAAGGAAAGAAGGAAAGAAAGAAAGAAGCTGTCTACTAATTTCAGTGACAGTGGATAGAGGCCAAAGCCACAGAGGTGGCATTTTGTCATAGTCAACAAGGGAGAAAATAAATCCTCTTAAAATAAAAAGAAGTTGTTCATGGATGGGGAGAAAAAGGAGACATTCAAGAGCCAACAAGAAACAAAGTCTGCGGTGGGCCTGGAAAAGAGCCATATTCCCACAGTTAACGGGACCCTGAGGATGAACACGGCCATCCCAGGAGACACACTTAACAGTGGCAACGCACTCTCAATTACTTCCATTGAAAGAGTCAGTGCATTTCTGCAGTTATGGAGTGGCGAGGCCCCAAATACTAATGAGTGAGAAGGTTCAACTTACGTAGGATACCATTCTTGAAATGTTTTCCTTCTCCTTTGCGTCTCTAACATAAGATGTTCAATTGTCTTAGGAAAAGAGTGGTACAAGGAACACAATAAATAACGCACCAGAAACCAGATTCCAAGGGTTCAGGGTAGCAGTAATATTGGGATAAATAAGCTCAAACCTGGGGATAATCAAAGCTCGTTGAAATCCAGAGAAAGATTCTGGCTCTGTTCTAGAAAGAATTGCCTAATGTGGAGAAACGGAGCTGATCAAGGAGAGGCTCTAAAGAGAAGAGAGATGACGGCACAATACACAGAGTCTCTCTCAAAGATGGCTGCTTCTCGAGTAACTGCATGCCTACCTGGCCAGCCCAGGAGCTGCATGGGAACCAAAACACTGATAGTCTAATCTGCGTGTCTATTGGGCACACATCTTGTATGCTGGAATCTTCTAACTCTCGCCTGTGAAACCTTGGGATCTCTTGATTGTCCCAAACACTCTACCCATACAGCACACACACACACACACACACACACACACACACACACACACACACAAACACACACAAAATGGCCAACTGTTCACAACTCAGTTCTTACATGACTTTACTCTGCCTGTGACGTGGCAAACATTTCTTAACTAATAGGCCCATGGTTTAGCTCCCCTGGTAAATAAAATCAGACGTCATGTCCATGGCACAGGCTTTGACCTTCTTCCTTTCTAACATACTGAAGTGTTGTTTGATGCCGTGCAGTTGATACTCAGAGCGATGGTAGACAGAACACATGGTCTGATTCCTGAGGTGACAGATGGGCTGTTTGTGTTTGGTACATAACTACCCGGGAGGACATGATTATTCAAGGTATTCATATATAGTGCCTTATTGCATCGCCAACACTCTGAAGCTAACAGAAACAATTTTCAAAGACATTGAATGTCGTATCCAAAGTTTCCTAGGGAGAGAGCAGTAACTCAGGAGGAGAATCTAAGTCCAATTCTCCTGTGTGATGGTCCACATTTCCTACCTAACCTTTATAGGTCTTTTCACCAAAGAGCATTAGAGCACAACCTTTGCCCCAAATTGGGGTCTGGCTGCCATGGGCACCAACCACACGGTGCATTGCCTCCACTGTCCTGAAGAAGTTTTATTTCACTGACACTGAGTCAGTTGTTTCTTTTCAGATCAAAATAAAGATCATCTCATGTCAAGGTTTTTCAACAAAATCTAAAATTTGCTTTGGCAATCCAATGAAGCACTATAGGGAAAATTTACGGTGAGACAGCTATAAATATACAAGGATGCTATCAGAGAGGACTCCGGCATGCCATGTAGACAGTCCTGACACCCAGTCACCTGCAAACAAGTTTCTTCCTATACTTGTGAGAGAAGGTAGACGAAGGACTAGAATTTAAGGGGGAGGAAGCAGTCTCTGTGTGAATAGCAAGGTAGGCGGCCTGGGAGCCTATATCTTGGTGAGCAAACATCCGGGAGCAGAAGTGGTAAGAGGCTCAAAGTCCATCTAAACAGCCAGCACCAGGACAGTCTAACAAGCTAACTTAATAGCCAGATGCCCACAGCACAAATGCCTCAGAAAGCCAGATACCAAGGGGAATATGGCACCCGTGTGAGGGGTGAATATGGAGGCAGAACAGAGGTCTAACAATACCTACAGAGGAAAAACTACTTCTCTGCTATGGCTTGCCTTTGGAATGGCCCTCAAAGGCTCCTATGTTGGAGGCTCAGTCCCCAACGCAATGCTCTCTCAGGCAGAGCATTAGCGAAGAGACTGGGCCATGAGGGATGTGACCTCACTAGTGGGCTGATTTGTAATTTGAAGGTAAGAGTGAATAGGGATGGTAATTTGACAGCATGGAGCCTGCAGAGGGAAAGTGGGTTAGCTGGGAGCTTAGAAAGGTACGTCTTCCCTCGGCTCCCTTCCTGGGGTCTCTTAGTTCCTTCGCTGACGTGAGGTGAGCAGCTTTGCCTGCTTGTGTACTGACTGCCATGATGGTGTGCCTCACCCCAGACTAGAGGTGACAAAGTCACATGACAATGGAGCAAATCTCTGAAACTGTGGACAGAACTGAACCATTCTGTCCTCGGAGTCGATTTTCTCTGATACTTTGTCACATCCACAGAAATCTCACCAGTGTGTCCTCTCACTTTCTCAGGGAAACTGAGGGAGTCTAGGTAGACCATCTGGTGGCTGAGGACTCCTGGAGCAGAGGTGTTTTCTGATAAGCCTATATGGAAAGGTAGTCACTAGCAACTCATTAAAAAAGCAAATGAAAAAGTGTGGTCAGTGAAGACTATGCTGTCTGCTGTGAAATTCCAGTGTCACTTTACCAGTATACAAACAGCAATAAGCAGACATTTTTATTATATATTACATATATTATGATAGCCAATAACGCCCCTCCCCCAGTATATTTTTTAGTTTTACTTTCTTCCTTTCTTTCTTCCTTTCTTTCTTTCTTTCTTCCTTCCTTCCTCTCTTTCTTTTTTGTTAAGTTGTTTGGAGAGGCAAGACTAAGAATTCAAACCAGGAAATAATAAAGAACATTTAATCCTCACTGTGAATACATCAGTATGAAAGTCGGCAAGACCTTCAAAGGGAAGAAATGTCTATTCCTGTCCAGACCTGCTGAGGAAGACTTAAATTAAGAAAGGACTTGATTTTTATGTCGGTGGCTGCTTCTTCTCCATGAGGAGATGTTATGATGAGGGGTTCCAAGAGGCTGGAATCTAGGAGGGACTTCATGTCCAAAGGCGGGTAGGAAGTAAAAGAGGAAGAGGTGACTGGAGGAACTGCAGAAGCATCCAGTCAAAAGATCAACCAGAAAGGCTACTCTTGTGTGTGGAACATTTAATTCAGATTGTATCTTTTTCTTTTCCTAATATCTTTCATGGTATTAAGTTTTACTTTCTTATGTGGCCGTAAGAACACATTGCAGAATTTGGATTTATATGTCATCAGGATTTAGAGGACTCCCAATTCATACCTGCTGTGTGGAACTCCCCACTTCCCCACCCTTCATGGGTACCACCACATGGGCTAACCTTGGTGCTGTGTTCTCTGGTTATTCACTGACATCCCATTTGACTTGCTACATAATATCACATTTTGATAGTAAAATGCTGTGCTAAAGTGAGTATGAGGAGAGACTTCTGTGATGTTTGACCTGGAGGGAATAGAACTATGTTACAAAGTAAGACAGAGCCAATACTCAAGTAGAACAGCGCATCTGAGCACATGGTGGTTCTGACTGGATCGTAATCCAGCCCCCATCATGAACGCACGCACGCACGCAGGCACGCACGGACGCATGCACGCAGGCACCGAAACATTCATCCTGTGAGCCCCCAAATGCACCGGTAGTTATGAGTGCATAAAGTCAGGTTGGGTAACTGGCTCTCTGATAGGAATCTGTTGGCTGGCCACTGTAGTGCATATGCATATTAGAACCGGTGACTAGAAGACAAGTGTGTGTCATTCTTACGACCTTCTATGAAGTACATGAGACCTCAGACATTAATATGTTGTATAAGCACTGTGGCCAAAACATGGAAGGTCCAACATGCTAATAGGGTTGGCCAAAGCTTTGCTCTGTGACCCTTGAAAGAGGAAGATGGAGGGAAAGGACCAGGGCTGGGTGTTCGTTTTCTCCCAGGGAAAGAAGAGCATCTTGCATCTTTAGGAAGCAAAACATTGAAGGTTAAGAGTTTAAGAGTCCTGGGCCATGATGTCGGCTGACAGGGAAGCCACTGATGAGCTGACCAACAGCAGTCTCACTGGACAGCCAGGCTTGAGTCACACTGGAGCAGGTCCGAGCACGGGGAATGGGACGCAAGACTGGAGCCAAACCTCAGCAGGTGAACAGCAGGAGATGGCCGGGTGAGATCACTCCTTCGTGAGATTCTAACTGAACACACGGTTGCTCGCGAATAGCATGTTTTGAGGGAATAATTTAGTTATTGTTCCATTTTCCGAGGCGGTTGCAGTCTCTGAGAATCTCGCTCCAGAAGAGGTTTCACAACCAGCGCCTCTCACGCTCTCCAGTTAATGATAGAAAACTCTGTCTCTGACCTATCTCAACCCCCTGGGTTTATTCTCATTGTGATACTCGGTGCTCTTCCTGACACTGACATTATTTATTCTCAATAAGGCCCTTCCCTGGCTCAAGATGGGTCACGACACAATCATGACCTCTTGGAGTCCTAAAACTCCCCCAAAGACCTCCCCAATGGCTCTGAGGTATATGCTATCAGTTTGTGCCGTGACTGCACTTCTAGATACTCTAAGCATTTTAAATAGCTTTAGTTGGCACAGTATCGCCTCCTTACCCAAAGGAAATTGATTTTCAAACTTCCAGCCGATGCCTGAAATTGAAGATAGTATTAACCCTTAAGTACATACCTGTGAACCTATTATGCATACATACAAACTTATAATAAAGTTTAATTTATAAATTCGGTAAAGTAAAAGATAGATGGTCGCCAATGATACCAAAAATTATGACGAAAGTACTATAATAAAATCACATCACTATTCTCGGGCTCTGGAGCCATTAATGAGTAAAGAGGGGCTCTCAGAACCCAGCACTAAGGACCATGACGATCAGTCAGATATTCAAGTCTGCTTGATGGCATTCTGGTGAGTGACTGACATACAGAGACTGTGGATGACCCCTGCCCCCGGCGGCGAGATGGAAAAGGGAGCTATAACATCTCATTGTGCCACCCAAATGAGGTGTGTCACTTGGAATTTACTGTTCATTACTGTTGACCATGGGCCACTGAAGCAACAGAAAGGCTCAGATCAGATGCAAGCAGAGAGAACTGAACACATAACATGTATTTGAAATTGCTTTGTGTAGAAAAAGACATTCTTAAAGGAAAATAATCCATGGAAGCATAAAAATATTAACAAAGTAAGAGGATAACAGACCATTAACCGATCACATATCCTTCATAAGGTATAGAAACTGGAAATACCCTAACTCCACCAATTCATTCTCTTCCCCAGAGAGAATCATGTTGGCATGCTGTCTCTTCAGGTTCCTGTCAGGCACAATGCCTAAATACAGGTGTTTTTGTCCAGTATCTAGTCAGACACCAAGATACAACTGGTCGTGTTGAAACAAAACAGAACCAAATTGCTACAGTAATAGCAAAACAGGCCAGGGCAGATACATAAGATCTAATAAAGACCAAAGAGATGATTTCATGATGAAATTAATAGAAACAGAAACTTGGGTTAGACTGACCTTCATAGCATAACAATATCAATATCAAGTGATCACAGATAAGTTACTATGGAAGGAGGGAAAGATATTAAAAAACAAAGACTCCTGGGAAACTGATGTTAAAAACGGGGTATTCTACTTTGAGATTCACACTTTAGTATCTGAGCAAACAGGAGACGGGGCTATTCCCATGCACTGACACAGATCACAGGAAACAGAATGTCCATCCTGGAGTCCGTTCTCTGTAGCAGTGAGAGCAGCTAGCCCGGGCTCTGCTCTCTCCTTATTCTGAATGTTTGGAACTTTTGCCAATAGCAATCTGTCACTCCCGGAACACTACAGCTCAGGTCGTCCTCCTTTTGACTTTGTCTAATAACTAATATCTATAAAAATTAGTAAATAAAATAGCAGAAGCTTCTCTCTACCCGAGAGACCGGAAGTTTGCCTAAGGATTGCCGCCAGCATTTGCTCGGACTTTATCTGTGAGCCTCTGATATCCGGAAAGCGCATCTTCCTCGCTCACGGGCAGCACACAGGTCTGCTCGCCCTGTTGCTAACATCACCTTCTCCCTGCTTCCTCGTGGGGAAACCTGCATCCTTGATTAAGTGCTTCCTGCAGTTCTGAGACTCAGTATGAAGGACTTCTGAGCTAACCTCCCTCCTGCCACAGCTCTCAAATGGCTCACCGCGTTCATTCCGGTCCAAATGCAACAATTCCCAACAATTCCCTGGACTCGGCAGTGCAGCGTGGGAGGATATACTCCGAAATCAGAAACAAACAAAAGTATACTCTGAAGAATGGGGTTTCCGGTTTCTCTCAGGCCTCTGAGTATGAACTCTCAGTTGGTGGGAACTTTCTGGTCAGGAGACCTCGTGCCACCGAATGGTGCTGGTGATGACTAATGCTCACCCGTCGTCCCCTGAAGGGTTCTCAGTCAGGAAACACCCTTCTACTTTCTTGGAGAGTCAAGATCATTGCCAGATTTTGAAAATCAACAGTAAGAGGCCACCCCAGCCTGAAAGGTTGTATTATGTCCCGACCACACACTGAGCACCTTGACAAACATTACTCAGCTGAGGCGTTTACCTCAGTATCACCCTCCTCCTTACAGGAGCTTAGAATTGGCAAGCTAAGGATGATGAAAGGGGAGGAAAGGAAGGGTTCATGGGTTAGAGAAAGTTACAGAAAAGTGTATTTGAGAAACACAACAAGCAAAAGAAGCCACAGTTCAGAGCCAATAGCTGATGGCAAAGATTAAAAGCAGTTATATATTACATACAACATGCTTTAATATTATTATTTAGCATGACACTTAGCAAAAATGCATACTATTACTTACACTGGTTTATTAGAAGTATATCACCAATACTAAATAATTTTCATATTTCATATATTTCTTATGAATTTCATATGTATTCATACCAAATGACTTCATTATTAAAATATACATTGACATTAAAACACATATTTATACTAAACAATATGACTGTATTGGTTTATATACATTTTATTATTGTATTACAAATATAACTATAATATATTATTTATATATTTATTGTTATATTATCAAATTAACATAATATGAATATTAAATATTTATTAACATTTAAATATAGGCATCAAAAGAAAAGGATTTTTTCATCAAGCAGTCATAAAACTTCTCAAAATGAATAAAATGCACCAAGGTCTGAGAAAGAAATAAGACTCCTGTATTTAAAAAATGGGTGATGGCAGACACATGAATTCTGAATAAAGAAATGTCATTAAACCACAGTGGCAGTGGCTGGCTTAGGCCCTGCTTGACAAAGGCCTGGACGAGCTCTCGACCCCGCTACATCCTTGTTTGCTCATCCTAGAAAACCCAAGGACCTCTGGAATCTAAAACTCCTCAGAGGTATGGTTACTTCCCACTACAGAGTTTTATTTTACAGTGCCTAGAGCACCTCACCCTGGAGTGTCCTAGGCAACGTACGAGAACTCCTCATCTAATTTGTGAAGAGCCCTGACTGTCCCAGCAGACACTGCCAGTCAGAGAATCCATTATCTGTCACTAGCACAGGCCAATAGCTCAGAAGTAACCCTAAACACAAATATTACACAGTCGAGGAAAAAGAAAGTAAAAGGTAGCCTTCATAGGAACTAAAACAAACAAACAAACAAACAAACAAACAAAAAAAACCCAGTGAATTGGTGGTACAGTTTGAAGGAGAATGGGCCCATATATTTGACTATCCAGTCCTCAGCTTGTGGAACTACTTGGAAAGGATTAGGAGGCGTGGCCTGGTTGGAGTGCAGACCTTTTCAATGTCAATAGCCCAAACTCTTCCCATTAGTTTTATCTGTCTCCTGGCTGTAACTAAAGATGAAAGCTTTCAGTTATTACTCTAGCACCATGCCTTCCTTCTGCCATGATCCCCACCACAATGGTCATAGGCTCCTCCTCTGGAACTCTAAGTTCCAAATTAATTCTTCCCTAAGTTGCCTTGGTCAGGGCACCTCATCACAGCAACAGAGAGTTAACCACCATACTCACTAATGATGTCAAGTGATCCTTGGGATTCCGTTGTGGGACTCTCTTTGTTTGGTTGGTTGGTTGACTGGCTGGTTGGCTATTTGGCTGGTTTTGGTTTCACTCAGAGGCTTGGGAAGGACCAGCTGTGTTTGTGGTTGAATCTAGAGGGTTAAAGGGTTGATGACTCATCAGGCAAAGGTGCCTGTCACCAAGTCCGATCACCCGAGTTTAGCCTCCAGTGCCCAACTAAGTTGAAGGAAAGAACCATCTCCACAAGTTGCCATCTGACCTCCACCCATTGGCCATAGCATGCATGCCAAACCCACGAATAAATTAAAATGTAATTTGAAAAAGATCTAGAAGTAGCCAGTCAGTTTTTAGCAACAACACAGTTTTGCAGTAGAATTAGCTCCCTGTTGCGTCACCATGTCCCCAAGTTAAGGCAGAAAGAGTGAGGTCAGCCCCCAGAGAGAGCAACAGAACTTAATATGTTAAGGTGATTAGGGGGAGAGAGGGCAGGGATCCCAGAGCAATGTAAAATACCAGCAGAGAACAGAAAAGGGCGGGACACGGTTCTGATGGAATCCATCTGCTAGGATAACTTTGCAAACAGGACAGTCACAAGCAGGGTCTAAATGACAGGCACAGCTTCTCTCTCAAAAGCCACTGAGAAGCTGGAACTTACATCACAGAAGGGAACCACCCTTGCCAAAGAAACGCAAAGCAAAACCTTGTAAATTTTAAACAGGGTTAAACAGGTAGAAGGATTATGACACAATGGAGAGATTCTGCCCTTCCAGCTCAGGAGAACCGGCTACACCTATCAGGGGGTAAAGGTTCCCAGAATAAATATATATGAGGGGAGCAGAGGTTCAAGAACAAAGTGAGATTAAAAATCTAATTACCATGGTGCAAGGGAGAGGGATGGCGGGGTGGGAGAGGGGGAGGGGATGGGGAGAGGGAGAGAGAGGGTAAAAAGCTAGAGCAGGAGAGAGAGAGAGAGAGAGAGAGAGAGAGAGAGAGAGAGAGAGAGAGAGAGAGAGAGCGCAAGAGAGCGAGAGCGAGAGAGCAAGAGAGTGAGAATGAGAGAGCAGAGAGAGAGAGAGGAGGGGGAGAAGGGGAGGGAGAGAGACTGGGAGGGAGGGAGAGAGAGGGGGGAGGGAGAGAGGGAGAGAGGGAGAGAGGGAGCTTTTTAAAACACTGAGCTGGGCAACTCGTGGGAAATCAAGATGTAGAAAGATGTTACCAATCATCAGATCCCAGTCTCTATAGCAGGGCCGGAGAGAGAGAAGCTGCCCAGGGGACTAACCTCTGGTGCTGGGATTGTTTGAATGACAGTTAAGTTGGTCTGGAAGGTATTATGGTTTTACAGCTGTGTTCCCAAGTCCTTCTGAAAACAATTTTCTGTCTATACAGCTATTTACATATCTCTTGTCCTCAGAAATAGAAAGGAGATAAAATATACATCCATGGGAATATGTGTGAGAGGAAGGGAGGGACCTCCCTCTAAAGGATGCTAATCTATGTCTCAGAGAGGCACCCCTAGAAGTGTGTGGTTTGCTTCTAAAGCCACAGTGACACCTATGATGGTGGCAAACGCCTCTCTCTACTTCAACTAGGGAAACCCTGACTGATTAGCTCTTCTATGTTCTCTATTCCCCTTCCCAGAGACAATTCCAGCATCCAGCATCCTGTGGCTCTGGACAGTACGGGATGAAATGTTTTTGTCACCGTAGGAAATGCTAATGTGTTGATCGTAAACACTTCCACTTGAAGTTCTGCCAGCTTTTACCATGATGGATAAAAGATAAAAAAAAAACCACCATCTACGAAAATAGCAATATATTTGAGAGGAGAAAAAAATCACAACCGAGAGTGATTTTGACTGCAGGAATAAACATTTCAGACATAATAAAATTTTAATATGGAAATGCTGACAGATAAAAGGATGTTAGGGAACTGAAGATAATTAAGTTATAGGCATGTCATCTGATTTGCATTTTGGAATCCCCGGGCCTTTTGCTTAACTCTCCACATCCACCATCCAAAGGGCCACTGTCCAACCATCTGTCAGAGCTCATCCTGAGAGAGAGAACACTGACCATGTGGGGGGAGGATACCACACAGCCCCCCATTTTCTAGGTGAATTAGAGGGGGACAGAGGTTCCTGGCTCACATTCTCTGGGATGATAACAATCTCCCCTCCATCCCGGAGGTCACATTACCTAGCTTTGAAATTTATCTAACAAGAAGGTCAATTTTTTTTCTAAAATGTTTCATATCAGGAAGTCCATGGGCTCATAGATTCTGGAATATTATTTCCCCAGTGGGTTGGAGGGGGGTCTTCAAATTCTTGCTCACTATCTATATACAACTCCCCACCTGCTCTCAGGACAGCACTGGATCACACTCCCCTGAATCATGGTAGGCTTACACTTCATCTGTTTTGTCAAATTCCAGCACATGACCTCCATGCCAGCCATCTCTGGCAAACCTGCTCTCTGGGACATTTATTCAAACTTAAGTGTATTTACTATGTCCCCCCAGCTGAGTATAACTGGATAGAACGTGTGTATGTGTGTGTGTGTGTATGTGAGTGTGAGTATGTGTGTGTGTGCGTGTGTGCTGGTGTGCATGCAATCTGTGCCTGTATATATGTGTGCTTCTGTGTGTATGTGCATGTGTATGTGTTGGTGTGCATGTAATCTGTGCCTGTGTATATGTATGCTTGTATGTATGTATGTGTGTGTTGGTGTACATGCAATCTGTGCCTGTATATATGTGTGCTTGTGTGTGAATGTGTGTGTGCTAGTGTGCATGCAATCCGTGCCTGTATATATGTGTGCTTGAATGTGTGTGCTAGCATACATGCAATCTGTGCCTGTATATATGTGTGCTTGTGTGTGTGTGTGTATGCGTGCTTGAATGTGTGTGCTAGCGTACATGCAATCTGTGCCTGTATATATGTGTGCTTCTGTGTGTGTGTATTTCAGTTCAATAGCTATTTACAGCTTACCACACTGAGTAATCCCCTTGCACATGTACTAATACTTCAAATGTAAAACAGTGCAAAACTCAAGTGGGTCACGGCTGAGAACAGTGGCTCTCGAGCAGATGCAGGATATGAGGGAAGATGAGGGAAGGAGAAGGTGGGTGTCTTGTTGCAAATTCATGATGTCCCTGGAACTGAGATTCTAGGATTAAAATTAAAAAATCAGTCTTCCCAGATGCAGCCTTGCTGTGTTTATTGATACGGAAGACTTGATGACATAGAAGGGGGGGTCCTCCCGAGGCCTCTGATAAGGCAGCGGCTGAGAGTTTGTACAGAAGAGTGTGTAGTCCAGAGGAGTGTGCAAACCCGACTCACACCTGCAGCTTCAATTCAACGAAATCTGGTGCCCTGCCAGAAAAACGTGAGGTGAGGGTGATGAAAATCTGATGGGCATTCTGCCTGGGAAGAGCGCCTGGGAGGAGGGTGAGAAAATGAAGCAATGTTTTCCACCATGGCTGTCAAGGTCAAGAGAGCTGGGCCTCTGATTGGCAGAGAAGGACAATGTGTATTGATACAATTAGTATCAAATAGGATATTGCATTAAGTCACTCTTCTTTCAACATTAGGTCCCAGAGTAACACCAGACCATTTTTTCAGTGAAAAAACAAGTTGTTCCCTGTGTGGTATCAGCACTCTTTTAACATGAGATTTTGCATCTTGTTAAATCTAAATCTAATCCCTAACTCTCTGTCTTTCCTACCCTGTCACGCGCTTAGGAGGTTTGGCACTAGTACATTGGGACCAGATTCATTCTACTTAGATTCTTCATCTACTCTTTATTATCCAGTGCGTTTACCTAAGTATTAAATAAATATTTGTGAGCTTAATATAGGTTTCCTGATTAGCGTTTATTTTGCACGGAGGGAACATAAAAGTATTGGTGTTTTCTGCACATCCTCCAAGAACTTACAATATTATCTCCTTTGAGTTATTCCTCCTCTTCGTTTTGTTCTCAGCCTACCAAATCCCTTTCAATGCTGAAACATCCCTCCAAGTCCATGAGGAGACGCTGATGAACGGTAAGGGTTCCAATACGATAGGAACTCTCCAGATTCTATCAACTCCCGTTGTCCTTTAGGTCACCCAGGAACCTTTTCAGCATGATTGCAGAGCCCATGCCGATGTGTTTAACCCACGCCTCGTGGGAGGAAAGGGTCTGGAGAGTTATGTTTGAGGGCTTCCAGATGTTTCTAATGTGTCCCTAGTTGAAGAATGCCAGATTACGGAAAATGGCTAAGTCTCTCCAGCTGCTAACTCCAAGAGAGCCACGCTGGATCAGGTTTTCTTCTACATCACCAGAAAGTTTCTCAGTTTTAACTGGCTGACATAGAAAAATGTGACATTGAACTCAATGTTTTACTGAAAGAGGTGTGTGTGTGTGTGTGTGTGTGTGTGTGTGTGTGTATGCGTGTGTGTATGCGTGTGTGTGTACACATGTGACTGTTTGCCTACACACTCTGCTTTCGAATGCATTTTGACTAAACCGCTTTGGACTTGTAAACCATTTTGGGTGTGTAAACCATTTCAGGCTTTGTAACTGAAAGCTCGTTTTCCAACTTGAGTTGAGGGGCCTGACAAGCACCATGACAGACAAAGGATAAGTGAAGTCTGGCTGTTTTCCAGAATACAAAAACACAGTCTTTCCGTTTGTTTACCTAAAGCATGTGTCCATCAACACAACTGAGGAGAGCAGTTAGTTCTCAGAAGGCAACAAGGCCACAGAGCCTGATGGAAATTTTGTCCTGCTTGTATGGTCAACATTCTTTTTCCTGAAACAATCTTTTTTTTTTCTCCCTATGTTTTTTTCCTCTCAAGGTTAACTTGCAGAGAGGTTTTATCCTGCTCATTTTTACGTCATTGGTGAGAAATTCAAAATGGTATTGCTTTTAGACTGACCGTGAGTCGAGATGGTTGTCCAGCTACAACAGGTGCACTGTTAGAGAAGGAAGGAGACTGGGTGTCATTGGAACTGGGTGGAGGGACAGGGAATGTTGGTAGTACTGAGGAGGCTCCGAACTTTGGCATCTCGCTTGATTCCTACAAAAGTGGCTCTGGTGGGCTAAAGGGACAGCTGAGTGCCAGATAATGCTTCTCAGCCCTTGGTACACAGGACCAATGGTCCTTTAACTCTTGTGAACTCTGGCAGTGCTGTGAAACCTGTGGACCCCATGTCAGATCCTCCAAAACTATAGGACAGAAAACCAACCACAGTGAAACACAGAATGACCCGATGTTCTCATTATGCAAACCCCGCCCCCCATGACATCTAACCACAGGGTTCACTTCAGAATGGTTTGATTTTTAGAACCCACTATAATCTCAACATCACGCTTAGGCTTATGGTGCACCGAGCTCAGAACTTGCACTATTTAGAGCATTAAGTAATGTCTGACTCAAATAATTTCTTTGTTTCTCCTACTCGTGTTTGGTTGTCATTTCTTTGACTGTGCTCCAAATCTGGTGGAATCTGGTAATAGTCAAGTCTATTACCAGAATTCAAGATCCTATGCCCTTGGCTTTCGGAAGACAAGGCTGTCATGGCTGGCAGATGGATGATGGTAAATCGAGAGGCTTGTTCATTTCAAAGGTAGCACCCGTGGCACGGATTCTTAAGAGGCCATCTGGGAGACTTTTAGATAAGCAACATTGCATCTAAGAGCGGAGTGAACACTCCTCGTGGATGTGGGCACTGTTTCATCAATGTCCACCATTCCCAAAGACTTACCAGCTGACCCGGGCAGACCAGCAAACACTGGTTGTTGGTGAGACTGTGGGGCCCTCCATGATCAGATTATTTGAGCTCATGGGTTTATGACAGATTCTGAAGTTTCTTATCATGTAGTTGGCCCCCAAGTCTCAACAAAGCACAAAGCACAATTTGTCATCTTTTTCTTTAATTGGGTGAACGAGAAAGTGAGGCCCAGTCCCGAAAACCATGAAGAATTTTTGTTTAGTCACCTTTGGCTTCTCTCCGGGTGGAGCACTCCCCACCCCCTTTTTTAAATTTATTTATTCATAGATTTATGAAACAGTAGATTCCCAAAGGGATTTTTCACAGCTCCTTAGCTTTGATTACCACCACCCCCCCCCCTTTATCCTCTAGCCCAGCAATTCTCAACCCGTGGGTGGCATCCCTTGGGTAGTCAAACTTCACAGGAATTGCCGAAGATCATTCAAAAGCACAAATATCTACATTACGATTCATAACAGTAGCAAAATTACACTTGTGAATCAGCAACGAAAACAATAGTTGGGGAATCACCAAAACATGGGGAACTGCATTAAAGGGCCACAGCATTAGGACTGCTAAGAACCCCTGCTGTATCCCCACCCCCATTTAACCCTTTCCACCTCAGTGTTCTCTACCTTCCTTATCACATGTGGCCTACTTTGTCCCCTCCCTGAAGGCCCATTTTTATCCCTAGTTTGGCCATCAATGGGATGCTGACTGCATCATAACCCAGTCCTCCCTTTATAGTGCCAGCCACAGTGTGAGTCACATGACCCTTCCCAGCTTCTTGCCCTCTGTGGAGACTCCAGTTGAGCCACACTAGTCTACGAATGTGGACTCTGCATATGGAGAAGAGCAGGTGGTGTCTGTTAATTTAGATCCAGGTTGCCTCGCTCAGTATAACTTTCCCAGGTCAGCCATTTTCCTGAAATTTGCATTTATCACAGAAGGTTCTTTTTGCAGTGGGAAACAGTTAATACAGAGATTCACAGCTAAGCAAAGTGATGGGAATGAGTGACCGGAGTGCCCAGACCTCAAAGAGTCATCTGTATCGTCCCTCCCAAAGCTCTGGCAACATCACAGAAGAGGAAGCAGGACAAACGTAGAAACTAGAGGGGGAGGAGTTCTCTGAAACGCCATCTTCTCCATGTTCTGCCCATGAACATACAGAGGTTATGGTGACCCGCTTAAGATGTGCACATGATCAACATGATCAGGCCTGTCGGTATTTTATTATGTATTCAAGAGGTACCCAGGAGGCTCCACCCTTCACTGAGATTCTGTGAACAGTTACTGGGTCCTGGGGCTGGTGGACGGCCATTTTCTTCAATGGTCAGTTACCTGGGTTCAAAAAGCTACTGTTTAGGCAAGCAACCCCAATTGCCCTCAGTGGATCAAAAAGAAAAACAAAGGTCATTAAAGTAGGAGGGGTTTGTGGGAGGATGGAGGCATCTTAGAAGAGAGCAGGGATGAGAGAGAATGCTTAATGGACCACATGTCAAACTGCCTGCTCAGTATTCACTTCTATATGCTCAGTACTCAAGTCTACATGCTCAGTACTCACATCTGTACGCTCAGTACTCACATCTGTACGCTCAGTACTCACATCTGTACGCTCAGTACTCAGGCCTATATGCTCAGTACTCAAGTCTACATGCTCAGTACTCACATCTGTATGCTCAGTACTCAGGCCTATATGCTCAGTACTCAGGTCTATATGCTCAGCACTCGACATCTATATACTTAGTACTCAATGTCCATATTCTCAGTACTCACATCTATTTGCTCAGTACTCATGTTTATATGCCAGTACTCATGTTTATAAGCTCAGTATTCAATGTCTTTATGTTCAGTACTCACAGTTATATGCTCTGTACTCATTTCTACATGCCAGTACTCAACATCTATACACTAAGTACTCAATGTCTATATTCTCAGTATTCAGGTCTATATGTTCAGCACTCCCATCTGTATGCTCAGTACTCGTGTCTATATGCTCAGTTCTCATGTCTACATGCTTAGTACTCATATCTGTTTACTGAGTACTCAGTACTCACATCTGTTTGCTGAGTACTCAGGTCTATATGCTCAGTACTCAGGTCTACATGCTCAGTACTCACATATGTTTGCTAAGTACTCAGGTCTATATGCTCAGTACTCAGGTCTATATGCTCAGTACTCACATCTGTTTGCTGAGTACTCAGGTCTATATGCCAGTACTAGTGTCTTTATGCTTACATTAGTACTTATTTGAGAATTTTTCAGACAAGATCCTCATTGCAGTGGGCAGCACTTAATACAGAGACAAGAGAATAAGTGACTGTGGAGTGCCTAAACCCCAGTGCACATGCCCACGAGACTGTCAAATAATGATAAGTTAATTAATTAGTAACTTCCTGTACATTTTCCATAGTCAGTGAGGTCAATAGCATCAAAATATTGCTGCTTAAATAATACTTCACATTCATGACAAAGCATCATTTTTCTATAATGCGGAAGCCATATGTTTTTGAAATCACCATTTATTATTAATACTGTGTTTTGGCTCTCTGTGATTATTAAATGTTGAGTAAGGCAACTAATAAAATGCTTTTACCTGTTATTGTAAGCTAGGCTAATGCTGTTCTTCTTATTTCCTCTCCACTGTGCATGTGAGGGAAGCCATGAATCTCAGAGAAAGGAGAGGGATCCACTGCCAACACTGCATCCTGTGTTTTAGTTTTCGGTGCATATTAGTTAATATAAACCTGGATTGCTAAAACAGAGAACTTCCGAATGCTGCCGCTTCGATGCAGACACAATGAGGTCTCTTCCGTACTCAGCACATGTGGAACAGCTCGACTTCTTAAATATCTCAGCAGCCATTCAGTAGCAATGCTGCTGTCTTCTTAACAAACAGGAAGGAGAGAGAGAGAGAGAGAGAGAGAGAGAGAGAGAGAGAGAGAGAGAGAGAGAGAGAGAGAGAGAGAGAAAACACCTCACTTTAAGTACAGGATTACTCAGAATACTCTGGGGCAGGCATTCAGGTCAGTTCCAACTCAGGGGTCCCTGGGCCCAGTGTCTAAAATGCATCCAGTCTTCAGCAGTAGGGACTTAAAACACCTCTGGCAGCAAACCGAGGGCAACGGACTGCCTCTCATATCTGGCGTTGGGGTTTTGTTTCCAGCTTTGGCTTGGAGGGGGCATCATCAGCCAAGATTAGAAATTATTATTAAAAACATATGGGTATTTATACATGGAATCCCGTGTGTCACAGGTTTTTAAGGTAAATAGTTAATACAATTCCTTGTGGCTTTTTCAGACATCCTTCTTGTTATTTTACCAACCGACTTCCTTCTTTACCCTAACCTCCCTCCTCCTCCCTAAAGAGCTCCCCATTTTATTATTTTGCCTCTCAGATCACTAACATCTCCTTTGCGATTCTCCACAAGGACCAGCTTTCACGGTACCAGGAAGTACAATGTAAACTGCCAAAGGAGGGAAGCACCCAAGAGTCCTATCCATTTGTGATCACTATGACCCACATCAGTGGCCATCATGCCATAATAGCTGTAATGGAGTAGCAGTGGTTCACATGCCTCGGCAACAACCAACATCTCTAACTGGACTTAAGACCCCCTCAACAAGAGGGAAACTATGCAGGGTGCTGGAAACCTAACTTCTCAGTGCTTATGAAATCATGGTTATTAGCAGGTGAAAATCTACAACCATTAATTTACTAAACCGGAACAATTCGGGTTTAATGACTTATAAACATTCATCCTTACGCCCACAGATAAGTACAGTTCTTAGCCCTCCTCATAGAAACTTCTCTTTACAACCCACAGAAACCACTACAGGAAACCACAACCAAACAAAATGGAGAGTTGTGGAGCCAAGTCCCAGGGAACGCATCTACCAAACACTCCTGTGCCTAAAGTTCAAAGAATGTTGAGGCTACAAAATGCGTAAGAGCTAGCACATCAGAGCATTTGCTGTGAGCGTGTGTCTCCTAGAAACAGCAAAAGCCACACCCATAAAGTCTCCCCAGCATGAGGGGCCAGCCAGGAGCTGAATAACGGAGACGCCTCTGAGCATGTCAAACTGGCCAGGCGAAAGCACGTGAGGCCTCAACCCTACAGGAAGAGCTACAAGAAAGCTGAGAGCAAGACAAATGGTCTTCCCCAGGTTGGCGCACACCAACTGATGGTCAACTACCACGTGCTCATCCAGAAAGCAAATATAGGAACAAGATTATACGTGTGTTATATTTATATCTACATGTACATATGTATATATCTATACGTAAAACATATGTGTGTGTGCGTGTGTGTATGTGTGCGTGTGTGTGCGCGTGTGTGCGTGCATGCGTGTGTGTGCATGTGTGTGTGCATGTGTGTGTGGTGTGTGTGTATGTGTGTGTGTGTTTGTGTGTGTGCGCATGTGTGTGTGTATGTGTGTGTGGTGTGTGTGTGTGCGTGTGTGTGTATGTGTGTGCACGTGTGTGTGTGGGCATGTGTGGTGTGTGTGTGTATGTCTGTGTGTTTGTGTGTGCTCGTGTGTGTATGTGTGTGTGTATTGTGTGTGTGTGTGTGTGTGTGTCTGTGCGTGTGTGTACAATAACCATTAATGGAAAAAGAGGCCAAAATGTGAAGAAGAGGGTGTAGAGCCATATGAGAGGATTTGGAAAGAGGAAATGGAATAAATACGGTAATTATTTTATAATCTCAAAATTGAAACAAATCAAAGCATCATAGTCACATAGTTCGAGGACGGACACCATCTCGTGGCTGAGCTAGGACACCAGGAAGGCTGAGGAATGAAAGCCGTAGCTGGACAGCTGCGTGCCCAGCTGGAAAGGCTGATACAGAACACAAAGAAAAGGGACCTGAGGGATAATTGTTCTCTCCAACCAGCTGGGTCTGCCCTGCAGACTATGTTCTGTTTTCGGTTTAGAAAGGGAGGCGCAAATATCCATAATCAAACACAGAGTGTTCTCTACTTACAACGGACTTCACTTACAGTATAAGAGTGGTGGTTTTTGACTTGACAAATGGTGTAAAAGCTGTATACAGTCAGTAAAAAAATGAGATCTTTGATTATTTTCTCAGGATAGTAGTAAGTTGTGATGTGTTTTTCCTTATGATGCTAAGCAGGAGAAACCAGATGGGACTCTCAGAAGTCACGTGATCATAAAGAAGGTTAACAATGGGGATGGTATTTCTAAGCCACCACATTTGATCTTCTAGAGGTTGAATTATTATATGCATTTTGACCTCAAATGTTGTCATTTTGACCATGTTTCTAGGGACACAAACCTGCCACAAGTTGAGAAGCACCCCAACAACCAACGACGACAACCTTGTCATTGGTTGGGTTTAAGAAAAGTGAGCCTTGTGTATAAATCATTTCTAACATTTAGATATTTGTAAAAGTCTTGTTATGACAATTTATATACAAAGCAGAGGGAGGATTTTAGACTTTGATTTTTACCATATGCTCAAGGCTGTCCCAATTTTACATTTTTTTAGTAATTACACAAAGTTAAGAATAGATTTGGCCTCCAGAGTTTTTGTACAACATGTTTTAAATTATAAAAATGTACTAACCACCCCCATGCAGGAAATGTTTACATTCTGGTGTTTGACTTGGGCTTTTTACATACATTATTCCCCCATGTCATAACAAGTGGGCACAGGCCATGAAGTTTAGTGCATCAGAACCCTTAGCTGCATAGAGTTTAGGTAACTTGGCCATGTTCCCAGGGGAGGGGGAGGGCAGTCGGGAATGGACACATCAGACTGGTTCAGAAGTGTTTGCTACCCATCATCTGGCTGAACCCTCTTAGCATCCCTTTAATGTACACAGCTGGTCCTTTTCTCATTTAATGAAGTATAGAGGCAAGGATCAAAACGTTTAAGTTTTACCAAAACCTCGCTAATATGAAGTAAGGGAGGTTGTGAGCCTAGCCTTTAACAGCATGTGGCCCATATATATACAGTCACCAAAACTAGGTAAGATTGATGAAACTAAGAAGTGCATGCTGACAGGAACTGGATATATATCTCTCCTGAGAGACACAGCCAGAGCATGTTAAATACAGAGGCGAATGCTAGCAGCAAACCACTGAACAGAGAACGGGAGCCCTGTTGGGAGGAATTAGAGAAAGGATTGAAAGAGCTGAAGGGACTTGCAACCTCATAAGTACAACAATGTCGACCAACCGGAGCATCCAGGGACTAAACCACTACCTAAAGACTATATATACATGGACTGACCCAGGTCTCTGACTGCATATGTAGCAGAGGATGGCCTTGTTGGGTACCAATGGAAGAAGAAACCCTTGGTCCTGCCAAGGTTGGAGCCCCAATGTAGGGGATTGTGGGGCGGGGGGGGGGGGGGGCAGGCAGTAAGAGGAGGTGGATGGGGAGGGCATAGGGGGCTTATGGACAGGAAGGAAACAGGGAGAGTGAATAATATTTGAAATGTAAATCACGAAATATCCAATAAAAAATGAAGGGAGAGTTTCTGATTGTAAAACTCTACACTCTTTGAATATAACTACCCTCAAATTAACTTAGTGTTACATTTAAACCCCACTCCCTCCTTTCCAGAGTTAGATATGTCATACATTCCAACACAGGTACCTGCCCCACTGCAATTCTGCCCCCTCTTCAGAAGCTCAAACCACCAGACCTTAGACTAAAACCAAAACAAACCTTTCTTCCAGGTAAGGAAGAATGTGTCAGCCCTTTCATTATAGCTACACCAAACAAAAGGATACAATTGTTACAGTTATAACACTTATTTAGCCAATTAGATGCATTTTTGTCTAAAACAGTTCTAGAACAGTATCTATATCATTGCTATTTTGTTAATGGGAAAAAATGCAGGGTGTGTGGGGGGGATTGTCCTGGGTACAGAACTGGACTGGTTAGGAACACGGTAAGATTTTGAACAGCTTTGGAGCTTGTGACCATTACCTCACCTTGCCTCTCCATGAGTTGAACTAATCCTACTTATGAAAAAGGGGGAGGGACTTAGTAAGTTCAAGAAGCTCCTCTTAAAAGAGTACTTTCTGGTAGGGAATTAACATAGCTATGGCTTTTCCTCTTCTAGATCTTATATCACAGAGTCAATTTGACTTATCTGGAAAACTCTTCTTTAGGGTGTCAAAAACCTGACTCCAGTATTTATGACTCTGTGCACACCCGACTCTCCCCCTCTGTTTTTTAATGCTGCAACACAGTTAAAATTAAGCTCCATTTTTCTCTGCTGTCATCAAATTGAGACCACCAAGGTTGGTATCACCATTTGTCATAATGAACAGGTCCTGCCCGACAACGCTGAAGCCACGGATTCCTTTAGTCTTAGAAAGTAAATATTAACAATTAAACAGTAAATATTAACAATTACATGGTAAATATTAACAATGACACAATACGTTCTCTGTAAGTGACATGGTGCAGAATCACTTCACTTCCATGATGTATAGCTACAGAGAGTTTAAAAGCTGAAGAAAAGCACAGCCCAGCGGCTTCATGTGACACCTCCCATTTTATCGAAGACGTGGCTGGCAGCTCAAAAGCAGGCTTTTGGTCATGTGTTGCTTTGCCTTGGGCTGGTAGCCATCCCATCTTCCCCCCACGTTGAGCTCAGTCCATAGCGACTGGAAAGAATTGTGTGCCTAAGGGAGGGACTAAGGTGTTCTTCAAGGGACTTGTCTAATCAGTGAGCATTTGCAGTGGCCTTCCTTTCTCTGCTGGTTTGCTATGCTTGGTCACTGTCGTTTTCTCACATCTCATGACCTCTAGATTTAAGAAATCCAGATATTCAGTACTGCTGTGAATTTTGCCTGTTTCTCTCAGAATCATTTCACTTTACAGGCAGGATAGTAGAAAGACTGGATTTAAGCAGCAAACATTCCACCCTAAGTTATTAACAAAATTTTGGTCTGTGTGTTATAAAGTTGGAAATTAGAACCTTAGAGGATATGAATATATTCCCGGTGACCTTAAGGCAAGGGAAAGGCATAGGCGGGCAGAGAATTGCCACCTCTGACCTTCCAAGATGTCTCCTAAACCAGAGGGAGCCTGGAACGCTTCAGCTCCTCCAGAGTGCCTGAATCAGATCCATAAAAAAATACATTGCATGTAGTGAATATCACTGCAACTCTACTCTCAAAGCCAGATTGGCTGGAAGTTTAGCGACTACAGCACCACAGTGTCTAAGAGGGAAACATTGTGAAAGAGCTTTAGGGAAGGTGAGGCAAAGGATGGCTGTGTCTGGGTCAGCCCAGAGGTACTGCAACGGGCCTGACAGAGGTAAAACGATTCTAAGGTGTCTCTCTTGATCTATCCGATGACCGAAACAGTTGACTCCAAAGAAATGGGAATTTCCCCCAGTAATCTAATGTTGAGAAAAGAAACAAGTATCAGTCAGAGGGGCAACTTGTCTCCTTGAAGAGATTCCGCACAGCTTGTCAGCTTACCTTGTAGGCGAGGACTAAAGCCCACACAATGAATAAAGGCGGTGGGTGGGAGCGCCCCTGGGCGGGGACTGTTTGGCTGGGTACAGTCTCTGCTATCTCTTTAAACTTTTCCCAGGCCCCCCTCCAGCGAAACAGGACAGACTGAGGGGTTCCATGGCTCTATTGACCCTTCTTCCCAACACCACCCCTTTGAATGAATCTCCTTTTATGCTTGCTAATATGGAGTCGGCTTCATAATTAGCTTATAGAGGATGGGTACTCAGACCGTGATTGAGGCACGGCTGTCACCTCCAAGTTTAATAACGGCACAGCACAGCAACTGTGAGAGAGCATGGCAACACTTCAGAATCTCATAGCGCATGCGCCTACAAGGACCCATTTTGCGGCTAAGACATCTGCTGCAGCGACGGAAGCATTTGCTCACCGTAAAATCACTGCTACGTGGCATTTGAAGGGGCGTTCAGAGGAGTGAGGAGGAGGCCAGAGGTGTTGCCTCCGGCTCCGGGTGCAGAAGATGAACAATCATGAGATCAAAGAGAGACTTCTGGTAGGGCATGCGTGTAGCACAGGGCCTGAGCAGTGAAGGCCTAATAAGAGTTTAGGATTGTATTTTATGCAAATGGGAAAGCCCTGGCGAGTTTCAAAGGGAAGAGTGACATTTACAATGAGCCATTAATATTTCAAAGAAATTACTCACACAGACCTGGAGGAAGGAGGTAGCTTAGCCTGTAGCAGTCCAGGCAGCAGCGAAGATTTTGACCATTGCGGATCAATCAGAGGCAAGAAGGGGCTGAATTTGGAACCAGATTGTTGTTAGGGATTATGCTGATTTAGTGAAGAGGTGGTTGTAGATAGTCCTTCGGTAACTATGAGTTCACTAGTACAGAGCAGTTAGCTAGGTTTCCGGTACAGGGTATGACACCCCTCTTCTGAGTGCAATTAGAGAGTGGTTAGTTGCAGACATGATATGTGTGGCACTGCTGTACCCTCAGGGCCACCGTGCCTTGCTGGCCCTAGAAGTGGCTCATAAGTGTCTTTGCCGAGGATGCGGTTGGCCGCCTCCCGCCTTCGTCAGCTTTCATGGCTCCTCTCTGGTACCAGGAGAGCTAGTCTTCAGAGAGGGCACCCTCAGGTCAGTTCCAACTCAGGAGCCTCTGGGCCCTGCTTCTCAACTGTATGTCGTTTTCAGCAACAGGGATTTACCTGCTAACTCTTATGGGCAACCAGGAGAAACAGCAGTGGATTCTGGGATTCTCTTGGATGGCTCCGCCCAACAATTCAAAAGAGAGCTTCTCCTGTTACTGGTTCCCACCCCACCCAATGGTCTGAGGCTCTTGAAGGGAGCACCAGAGCCCAGATGTTAAACGGTCATTAAAACTATCCTCGGGGGCTGGAGAGATGGCTCAGTGGTTAAGAGCACTGACTGCTCTTCCAGAGGTTCTGAGTTCAATTCCCAGCAACCACATGGTGGCTCACAACCATCCATAATCAGGTCTGTTGCCCTCTTCTGGCCTGCAGGTGCATACATGCAGACAGAAAGCTGTATGATGTATACATAATAAATAAATATATATAAAAAAAAAACCTATCCTGGTGTATTTACATACTGAATTACAAAGGACTCCCTCCCTGATTCCGCAAAGCCATTTCCCTCTAAAGCTTGTGTTCAAATAGGAAAACTACTTCTAGTTTATAATAGAAAATTCACAGAAACCAGTTATTCTCATCATAAATCTTGGTTCCTCATGAAAATTCCAGAACTCCTCAGAAAAGCAAGCTGGGCCATCAGTCTTCCCGCTTCAGTCTGAGGAAAATCACAACTAAACTTGCAAGTCTTACCCAATTCAGCAACTGTATACAGAGCTTTGAGTCTTCCCTTAAAGTCCTTCACAATAGACTCCATGAGGTTAGATCCGAAGGTGTTCAGTTCAAGCAGTGGCTCTCGGCCTACAGCAACCAGGATGTTTTTATTAGACTGGCTTAAAAACAGCCTTCATGCTTATAAATTCATTTCAAAAAATCACACCCCTTGTTTTAAGTTGCCTCGGGCACAGAGACACATAAATCTTCATTAAGAGATGTGGTGAGCCCCTTAGCTCATAAACAAAGAGTGGGTGGCTCAGTTGATAACAAAGCAGACCATTATCTAAGAAGCCAGCACCTCGAGATGGTCAGGGAAAGAGAAACACTTACATAAAAACATGTAACTCTAACTTTGCCAAAGAAAGATTGGGAGGAAAACCTCCACCATGCTGTGCTATAACAGAGAGACATTTGTGCCTTCCCCAAATGTCAGGATTTATTGAATAACAAAATTCACTTGTGTCTATTTCCTTACATGTAACGCACTAAACAACTGTGAGTCCATTTGATGGCACAGCCGTCGGTCACCAGAATCTCTGATCACAACAGTAATACCCACTCTCAGCCCACACACTACATTCCACACCATGGTACTCCAACTACAGAAATGCCAACACAGCCAACACAAGGATTCCAGAGGCCCAGCAGACAGTAGAGCTTCTCCCTGATACAGCTTTTACATAGTACGTGCCCGTATGTTCTTAACATAGTTGTAAAAGAACATATGCAGCCATCTACATCAATAAATTTCTTACCTGTGGATGCCTCTCTGCTCTGCCTGACAGGACAGGTGGTGGCTGTTTGCCCGCATAAACCAGATGTCAACACCCCACCCCCCAGCCCACTGCCTTCAAATGGACCACACTGTTATTTTGTAAAGACTCAAGGCAAAATCCATGCTAGAGCTGTTACTTGATACAATATAAAGTAACAAAGAACAGGGCTTGGTGGCTGGCACCCACGGAGGTTCGAAAGAATCAGGAGAAATAGCGTATTGTATAATCAAGAGCAGAACTGTTTCCATCCTGGGTTGTGTAGAGAAGTGTGGGTTCTACAGTGCAGACTGTAGCGTTCATAAGCTTAAAGCTTCTGGTGTCTGAATTGTTGGCACCTACAGTTCACACGTGATTCATCAGGTCTAGGGTGGGCTACACAGAGATACTCCGGGAGCTACCAACAGAAGGACATATAAAACTGAAAATCATCCTCAAAGGCAGAAAGTAAGGAACGAGCCTAGACCCTGACAGAGGAGAGGGTAGAGGAGGGGCACCAAGGCTGGAGGCAGCAGACAATAAAATGATCAGGATGTAGGCTCAAACGGCGTCTGTCCGTTTAAATAGAGTAATGATTCAGGTTCCCTGACACGACCTACTTCTGTTCGCAATGATGGCACTGGTATAACTGCATCTTTTCAAGATAATTTGCAGTTTCGCTGAATGTGGCCATTCTTCAATTTTGTTTGAGCACATTGATGTCTGTGCTGACATTCAGAGCAGGCAAAAGCCCTGGTAAGTTCAAGAATAACTTCTGTTTATTCTCCAAATAAACCCATTAATTACCCGATTTATTTGCCTCTCAGACTAGTCCTGCAACCCAGCAGTTAGTGTTAATTACGCATGTTTGTTCTACTGAACGAATAAGAATGAATCTTAGCAACTGTATTCTTCACATCAGAAATATAAATTCAGCCATTGCTCCTATCCGAGGTTAATGATGGACAGTCTACAGGTCTTTGAATCAAATCCACACAGAGAAAAGTAAAGACTCGATTCTTAAATGTCTGTCTTTTCACTATTTTATAAATCATTATCCCATACTAAACTCTGGACCACCAAACTGCAGTGCCTTACTTTTTATTTTGTTTTATTATTATTTTTATATCTTGAAATCCTCCTGCCTCCACTTCCCAAGTACTTAGATTATAGCCATGAACCATCATCACAACTGGCTTTCGTTTGGTTTGGTTTGATTTTACTCTGTGTGTGTGTGTGTGTGTGTGTGTGTGTGTGTGTCTAAGTGTATAAGTGTGTATGTGTGTGTAGGTGTGTGTGTTTATATGTATGTCAGTGTGTGTCTGTGTGTATGTAAGAGTGGGTGTGGGTGTGTATAGGTGTGTGTATTTTTGTGTGTATATGTGTCAGTGTGTCTGTGTCAGTGTGTCTGCGTGTCTGTGTGTGCATGTGTGTATGTTTATGTGTCTGTGTCTATGTTTGTGTGTTAGTGTGTTTGTGCGATTACATGTCTGTGTGTCTGTATATCTGTGTGTGTCTGTGTGTCTGTGTGTCTCTGTGGGTAAACACATTCATGCATATGTGCACTGCGCCCAAGTACACAGGGACATTTTCTTAAGCAGTTTGGAAATGTATCTCCTAGCACATTTCCCTTTCTCTTTCTCCCTCTGGGGTCTAAGGGCCCACAAGTTACTGTCAGTTTTAGATTCTGATGATCTCTTGGTCCCCCCCCCCGCCCCTTTTCCTCCTCGCTGCTGCTGCTGCTTCTTTTGAAACAGACCTCACTTAGTTGGCGTAAATAATTCACAGTTCCTAAGCAGTAAAACACAGGCACAGAGTAGACGTTGATCCAGTTTTGACAGCCGTAAATCCCTGTGTAACTTCAAGCTCACTGACCTGTGATGCTCCACCACACCATTCCAGCTAAGCACTCCTTGCGATAGCCACAGTCAGGTTCCTCTCACCATGGCCAGCCTTGCCTATGCTAGCACTTCACACAGAGGAAGCCGTGTAATGATTAATTTCTCCTTGTGGGATTTCTTTCATTTCACAAGACACTCGCGGCTCCTGTCCTGCTGGCATTTGGAATTGGTTCCTTCCATCGAGGATGCATTCGGTGGATGGTGGACAGCTGCAGTTTGCTTATCTATTCTCCTGTTGGTTGACACTTGCATTGTTTTCAGCTTCAACCCATAGCAAATAAAGCTGCTATTAGCATTTCTATACCAGCACTTTACTTCTTCTGCATAAACATCTCACGGCTTTGATTTCATTTTAAATCTTCCTCCTTTGTAATCTGGATGAGAGAGTCATCTCCATGATACCCTCACGTCAGTCTCTCCTCTCACCATGCAGCAGACTGAATAATGTTCACCCAGATTCTCCCATAGCTTGATCTCTGGAACCCCATGACTGTTGCCTGGCAAGGCGAGGGGGAATTTGAAGATGCACTTAAACTAAGGGTTTGGGATTGGGAATCCTGTCGTCCTTATTTCATTGGGCCAAAGGATCACAAAGCTGAGATGTGGGGTGAGAAGGAAAGGAAGGAGGAGGAGATACAAAATTATCCTGATGATTTTGAAGAAGGAATAGGGCTGCGAATTCAGGATTGAGGGGATGGGAGTGAATGGGGTGTGTTGGGGATTACTAAAAGCTGACCAAGGTCAGGAGCTACTCCCTTCCCCCGCCCCTGCCCCCCAACAGAGCCCCAGCAGGCAGTTTCCACTGCACTGAGTTTAGGGTTTCTGTCCTCTAGAGCTGCATGGTGATTGATTGGAGGTCTACTTAACTAGTAAATTGCTTGATAATTTATAATAGCAGTAGCCAGAAACTAATTCACACTCTCTAAGTCCTTCCAGTTCATCTTTGGTCTTCAAATAGACCATTTTAACTCCAAAATCAGACCGTCTCAATTCCCTGTTTATATGTTTCTTCCAGGACTAAGTGTACAAGGGGCTGCAGGAAGCCCCTTGTCTCAGCCTCTGCCTCTCCATCCCCTCTCATTAGCAACCCATGTACCCCCTCCTCTCTGTTTCCCAGCACCCCACATCCTTCCCCAACTCGGGAGGTCTGCACCAAACCTCCTTTTGATTCCTGTCTACCAGGGAATGTCTATTTATCCTCAAAGTTTTAAATTTATCAATTACCAAGCCTAGAGAGCCTTCCCTAAATTTTTCATTAAGAGTCCTGAATCTTTTTCTAAAGGTCCTAATAGACTCCCATGGTGACATTTTGCCATAGTGTATTACAAATATTCCTTTGTAATCTGCTCCAAACTAGTTTGTAATCTAAAGGGTGAGAGACTCCAGATGCCTCAGATCTGTATGTAGAGAGTGTGTAAGCACTGGCGAGGTTCCTGGGTTAAACTTCTCTGAGCAAACGACCCTTCTGCTCTCTCAGAAGCTCTTCTAAGGAAGTCATTACTACTCTGCTTCTCACTGGGAAATCCCAATGAAGCTGGCTACTTTTAGCTGAAGTGAATTTTCTCCTTCCGTCTTGTCTCTAAGTACAGTGAGATGGTCACTTCCTGCTTATTTTAGAACAAGAATTATGGGGAAATATTGAGAGAAGGTAAAGTGTATCAGGGAGAGGGAGGGGGAGAAGAGGGGAGGGGAAGGGAGAGGAGGGGAGGGAGCAGGAAAAGGGAGAAGTGAAGAAGGGCAGAGAGACAGAAACAGAAACAGAGAGAGGAGACAGACACACACATACACAGAGAGACAGACAGACAGACAGACAGACAGACAGACCCCCTACTTCTACTGACAGTTTCTCATGCAGCTTGTTCCACCTCCCTAATCCCCACAGGCCTAGCAGGCCAAGCTTGTCTGCCATTGTTTACTCCCCACTTCCTCCCAACCAAAGCACAACCCTCCTGGTCCCTGTGTGTCCTGCTTTGGGGGCAATGGCTTCTTCTCAGCCTAAGTCAGCTTGGCCCCTCTCCGTCCCCATCCCCATCTGCTCTTCCTCAGAGAGCACTGAGTGACTGGAGGAGGCCTGGCAGGAGGCTGGGCAGTGAGGCCTGCCATTCCCTTGTCATGCTCAGCTGAGGTTAAAGACTCAGGGAGCAGAGAGCTCTTTAATCTCTGACAACAAACATTTGAAATGTGTACAAAGAAAATGTTACTCTGTTTTCAGTAATGCCGTGTTGAATATCTCATTGCTGTAGATGTCCTTATACTGTGAGTACCTTTTTGGGTTTTACTGTTCGGTGTCCTTTCTTTCTGACTGCCTGTCTCCCTTGCTCCTCCCTCTCTTCTTTCCCCCTTCCTTCTGTAACTCATAACCACAGGTGTTGCTCAGGCTATCCTTATGCTCTTGGGTTTGCCTGCTCCCTTGGCTTCACCAGTAACAGGAGTTACAGGTCAGTGTGATCTCCTTGGACCTACGCAAAGCAGTACAGTCCTTCTAAGGCAATGGGTTCTTTCTAAAGGTTTTCGAGCCGTTATTACCGAATGTCCTCAGAAGATATTTAACAAGTCACACATCAAAGTTTATATCCGATCTTGTGGCACATGGCTTATCAGTTTTAATTAACATCCAAACGAACATCTGCGAGCAACCAAGGCTCTGCCAAGCCACCTGTTCGAGGCTCTGGCTGGCATGGCAAATAGGTTTCGATGTCTTAATAGACAGCATTTCTTTCTCTTCAGTCTTGCTAGCGAGCCACATGGCACTGTGTATGCCTCCTTGCCTGTACATGGCCCTGGCCCAGGCACTGTAATAAGTAATACAAGATAAAGATGGTGATGACTGAGATTTATTAAACAAATACAGATGCCATCCCGGCCAGTGTTGACTGAGCTGCCTCCTGGGTCTGCAGCCACTCAAGGCCTCTCAGAGCACTCTGAAGACAATTCGTGTTCCCCAGATTCCCCTCTGAATCAGGGAGTGGTAGCACATGCTTCTCTGTCTTCTCTACTTGGCCAGACTAAATAACACCACACGATGTGTGTTTCCTTCTTTCTGGGCTAAAGCAAATCCTAAGGTAGAACTTTCCAAGTTCATCCACTCCTTTAATATTGCTAGTCCTCCTAATATTGTTCCGAGTAACAGAACAATCTACCTGCCTCTCAGTGACCTACAGTTCTGTATCTCAGACCCGAAATTTTCACTTTCATAGCCCAATCTGGCATGGTCTTCTTCAGAGGCTAGAAATCAAGTTAAATACAGATCTGGGCCCTGCTGTCTGTCACAAGCTCCCTAGCTTGCCTGGAGACCTGGGAAATGCTTTCTGTGAAGAATGTTCCCAGAGGAAACACCCAACCTCTGCTCTCATGTCCCTTCCAGCCTCCTGGCTCCTCACCTCCCTCCAGCTCTTAATCAGGTGAGAGCAGAGTTACAGCCGACCAAAAACGAGGCATCTCTTTTTAAAATCTGACCTGGACGCAGAGCATGAAAACTCACCCTCTTTAATCCCAGAACCCGAGAAGCAGAGGCAGGTGAACTTCTAGGAGTTTGAGGCCAGCCTGGTCTACATAGTTTATTTCAATCCCAGCCAGGGCTATGTAGAGAGACTCTGTTTTCAAAGCCATCATAAAAATATCCCTTCTCTTACAGCTTCTCCAAGAAGTGGCTTGAGTCAAAAGTCAGCCTGCTCTCTTGCTTAAACCAGTTATGTTCAAGCAGACCTGCAGCACAGTCCAGATCCTCCGGTGGCCTACAAAGCAGTTCTTTCTCTATCTCTGTGGTGGCTGCTCTAGTAGCTTCTTATACATGCATGTACATCAGCATGCAGAGACATACATCATACATTCATATGAACATACACAAAGACATATACACATGTATGCATATGACATGAATGCATAACAACAAACACTCAAGCATACATGCATACATTTTAGCAGACACGAGATATATACACATCATTTACATGAGCATAAACACATGCATGTACATCAAGAAACCCAGAGACATACATGCAGGCATTCATATGAACATACACATAGACATATACACATGCATGTATACAAACATACATGTATGAATGCACATCAACTTACACAGAGACAAACATGCATGCATATGAGCATACACAGATATACACATATGCATGCCTATGAACATAACCATATGCATTACATCAACATACACAGAGACATACATGCATGCATATGAACATACACAGAGACATACATACATGTATATGAATATATATATATGCTTTCACATCAACATACAAAGAGACATATGCATACATGATATGAGCATACACAGATAAATGTATACATATCAGCAAACATGGAGACATAAACATGCATGCATACACAAAGATATACATGCATGCATATAAACATACACAAAGATATACATACATACATGCATGTATATGACATGCTTGCATAGCAACATACACATAGACATATATGCATACATGGATATGAGTATACACAGAGATATACATACACGCACAACAGCATACATGGAAACATACATGCATGCATATGAACACACATCAACATTCATAGAAATATACATGCATACTTATGAGTGGGCATACATAGAGATATATACACATGTATGCATATGAACATACATGCTTGCATGTGTATCAGCATACATGGAGACATACATGCATGTTTCTTTGACAACAAAGAACTATCACTAGGGATGGGTTTAGATTACTCATCAGCTCACATTAAATAGGGCATTGCTGAGAAGATCACAAGGGTCCCCAGGGCTGAAGAGGAAGAAATGACTGAAGAAGAGTCCCAGAACACTTCAAGAACTGTCTTCTTAACACAGAAGGCTAAGGGTCAGGAACAGGAAGCTGAGAAGGACAAGCAGGCAGACACTCCTCAGCCCTCAGCAGTAGTTAGCCCAGCTGAGAACAGTTTAGCACACTGAGCCTTTCTTCCCAACTAGGAATGACACAATGTCTGTGTTATAATCAGGCCGCAGGGAAGTTGGTAGAAGCTTACAATAGCAGTGAGAAGAAATGCATATATGGTAGTTCTTAATATGCACGCCTTCCTCTTACAGCCCTGCTCAGCCATTGCCAGACATAGTCAACATGAGCAGCTTCCTTGCCTCGAGCCTGTTCTTGTTTCTGCAGATGACCCAGTGAAGAGAGAACACAGAAATCCCTCCCCTCTCTCCACTTCCCAGATAGTAGAAAAGGCTCTTACTTGTTTCTCAGCCATAATTTAGGAGCTTTGCAGCATCCTGATAAATATGTGGGCTTTGATTTAGGAATTTTTGTCTTTGCTTTCATTACTTTTTAAACTTTACATGACTTCTACGTGTGTCTATGTAGTTCATCACAATGCAATTCGATACAATGTCTTTTGCAAGGCTACAGTTTGAATATAATATGCTTCCCATTGGCTTGCATATTGAATGGTTCATCTCCATGGTGGTGTTGTGAGGGTCATCTGAGGGAATGGAAGAAGTTTTAGGACATCTGGTATACCCAGAGAGGGTGAGTTACTAGGGGCATGTTTTGACATTACCCTGTTCCCAGATCCCTTTCTCTGCTTCCTCTTTGCTGTGGAGAACCTCCTTGGTCACACCCTCCTGCCACCATGATGTTCTACATAAGAGGAAAGGTCCCAACAACCATGGGCTGAACTACCTGAAACTAGGAACCAAGATCAGTCTTCCATCCTCAGGAGTTTCTCTCAGGTGCTTTGTACAGTGGCAGGAAAAGCAATGGTGTAGTCGCACAAGGTGTTCAAAAAGAGTTGCTGGATTAACATGGGAATGAATTATATAATAATAATAATGATTAAATATCTCCACCAACTCCTTTTCTTTGTACTTTCTGGTTTCCTTTGTTTGGGAGACATTTATTAATCAAAATCCCATGGATTCACATGATTAAAGGACTAGAGTAAAAAAAGAAACAACAAAACCGTCAGCAATGAAGCTATGAACAACTTGGTGTTTTCAGCCACATGTGGAAGTGACATCTGCTATTTCTTTCCCCATTATGTATGACATCTCTCTAGATGGTGGCTCTCCAAGGAAAGAAACGATGTCTAATCCTTCACTGTCCATATGAAACCACATTTGTTTCTAAGCCTAGCGCTCTCAATGCTTTATGTTTGAATCAAGAAAAAGAACAATGGCTATTCAAATAGTTGGAGTTACATGCGTTTACACAGCTGCATAAAAAAACATTGCTTATGTCCACTTCTCAGATGATGGACATCTTGACTTGCTGTATAAGTCAGGGTTACCAAGGAAGCAATCAAGTCCTTGCCAATGTCATCAAAAATTTTATTTATGAACTGGTGCTGGTGAAAATACAGGGTGATGTTCCATTTTTGTCTAGGGAAACAGTAATTCCACTCAAATGTTTATAAAACATGATTAACCTCCAGCCCTTTTGGGGGTAGGGTGTGATCTCCTGAAACCTATGAAAACACTGATTGTTAATTGATTTTCTGGGAAAATTTCAGCCTGGACTGTCACCACCTAAATAAAACCTGGTGTCAGAGACACATAGGTAGAGTGCATTCAAGAAGGGCTATGTATGGATGAGCAGCTGTAGATTACACAAGTGGAAAATGTACACAGACTTTTCTAATTGCCATGCTTGGCTGCCATCTGCCATCATCATCGTCATCATCATCAACAACAACAACATCCTCCTCATCATCATTATCCTCTTTCTCACCATCCCCCTCTTCCCCTTCCTCACCATCTTCCTCCTCACCATCCCTCTCTTCCTCTTCTTCCTCCTCCTCACCATCCCCCTCCTCACCATCCCCCTCCTCACCATCCCCCTCTTCCTCTTCTTCCTCCTCCTCACCATCCCCCTCCTTACCATCCCCCTCTTCACCATCCCCCTCCTCACCATCCCCCTCCTCACCATCTCATTCCTTATCATCTTCCTCCTCACCATTCTCCTCTTCTTTTTCCTCCTCCTTCTCACCATCCTCTTCCTCCTCCTTCTCCTCCTCCTCCTTCCTTTGTGTTGTTCCTGCATGGCTTGCTATGGAGCCATGCTACCTTTGAGCTCCCAATCATCCTGAGCCTGGGTGCTGCGTGTCTGTGCTACCACTTCTGGCTATTGCTTTTCTTTTTAAGAATAAAATGACAGCACAGCTTTCAATGAAACCGAGTGCTTAGCAGGATGATTTCTCTTCAGCAAACTCTCCATTGTATTCCTCATCTTCTTGAGGATGCTAACCTCCAATTCCATTCATGCTTGGTTCCAAAACCAATTTTCAACCTGTAATAAACGCTGGGCTCTTTCTTTGAAAACACTTAAACCAGCCGAACTATGAACACTGATTACCATAAAATGAACAAGTCTGAGATTCTCTGCAGACTCATTTATCCCAGCTCTTGAGTTCTCAACTACAATTTAAGAATTGCAACAGGACTGAAATGCCTGAAATTTAACTAGGAGGCAAGTTTAGCTAGGTTAAAGGTATAGCACAGCAAATCCTTCACCAAAACCAATCACATAAAATACAGGGGGAATTTCATTTTCCCAGAGTGTAAGCCACTCTTAGTCTCTTAGTGTCATGAGCTATATACTGCCTCTCACAGAGCCAGACTGAGTTCATGCCCCTCAAAGGACATAGGTCTTCCAAGCTGTTTCTTCTGCAGGAGGGGGAACTATAAGAAAGCCCTTTTCCTTAGTTTGTTTTAACTGCTTCTTCAGCGTGCTTTAGCTAATAGTTGTGAACATGAGTTTAGCTTCAGGCCTCTCAATTAAGAAAGCCTCTCATTGCCAAACAGTGGGGAGAGAATGGTGGGGATACAGGAGATTGACAGGCAGATGCAGCAGGTCCTGTCCATGCTCAAAGCAATGAGTGACTAAAAGATGTGTGGACAAATGAGGAGCGGGCAATCCTCCTGCATCAATCACAGATGCCCAGCTTCCTCCTGCCTGGAGAACGAACGGAGTCAAAACTCCTCCCAACCACAAAGTCTCCACTCTGAAAATGCTATGTGTTCACCGAGTACAGATTTCTACGATGTCTAAAATTGTTGGATTATATCTTTCTTGTTTAAGTAGTATGTGTAGAGTGATATTTGAATTTTTTATTTTCTGTTTTTGGGTTTCCGTCCTCAAATTCTTAGCAGGAAGCATTACACTATCTGCAAACCTGATGCTTGCGTGAATAAAAGAGAGGCTGTGCAGAAATGATAAGATTATAACACTGCCATCGGTGCCACCCTAACAGCACCTCAAAGTGCCACACAGAGAAAGAGGCTGGTAATCAGGGAAGCTTTCTCCCGACACTGGAATGTCCAGTCCATATGCGTGTTTTAGTGACTCATAGAAGAGTAGCTTTAAAAAAATTGCAAAGCATTATTGAAAATAAAGCACATTATACCTGGTAGGATACAAAAAACAGGGGGAGAAGGTGCTCTATATAGAATATAAAAGCAACACAGCCAAACTCACGCTATGGGCTAGAAAAGGATTTAAATACAAAACCCTGGGCTGCAGAGATGGCTCAGCAGTTAAGAGCACTGACTGCTGACTGCTCTTTTAGAGAACCTGAGTTCTATTCCCAGGAACCACATGGCTCACAACCATCTGTAGGGGGATCCGATGCCCTCTTCTGGTGTGACTGAAGACAGCAACAGTGTACTCGTATATGTATAATAAATAATAAAAAAGGTAATTCTTTTAATAATAAATAAATAAAAAGATAGAGTCACTCCTCAGGGAATTGGAGCTAGTAAAAGACTACTACTAGATTGTGACAGTTATCACGGTAAATTACAAATGCTGGTGGCGACTGATGATCAATGGTGAGAGGACGATGAACAGTCGAGCTCCTCTTTCTTCAGTTGTGCCTATCAGACAGCACTACTGAGCATTTCTGCCCTTCTGCACCATAGCACAAAACCACTGTGTATCCACATCCTTTGTTATTGACACTTCTAGTCATAACCGTTAAATTAATCAGTCACCAAACGCTACTCATGATTAAAGATGCAGTATGATCCGGTTGTCTGTCTTGTGTTTCATTCATTCCAAAATTACTATTAGGCAAAATTGAAAACCAAACTAAGGAAACCAAGGCAAGCGGTTTTGCTGAAAGGAGACCCTTGGCTGTTCGTAGATGCCTTTAGCCAGGTTTACACTGAGAATCAGGAGCAAAAGGCAGAGTGAAAGGATTGGAAAAGCTGCGCTTCAGTCGCAAGAGAAGCTCATGTGAAGTACCCTAGAAGGACGTGGTTGCTGATAAAGCGGCTACTCCGAAAGGAACAAGGGCATGCTGGGGCAGGATAGTCTGGGGAAGATGAAGGTGCGGTTGGTTGTAGAGCACGTAGGTAACTTGTACAAGGTTCTGGATTCAACCCACGGCTCTGGAACAGTTAGGTAAAACCAGTGGTCTTCACAAGGACAATAAGCAGCAGTGTGTGGAGCTGGGAGGTAAAGCTGGAGCTACAGTGAAACCCCAGAGGGACTGAGAGGGCAGGAACGTAGATCATACCTCAAGGAAAGCTTCAGACCAAAAGCAGAGTCCCCCAAAAGGGGTGTGGCCATGTGGGCGTAACCATTAAGGCCAGGGGGTGTGGTCATGCAGGTGTAACCATTAAGGTCAGGGGGTGTGGCCATGCTGGCTATAACCATCAAGGCCAGGGGGTGTGGCCATGTGGGCATAACCATTAAGACCAGGGGGTGTGGCAACAAACATCTGTGGTACATGTCACAGCACTCCACACCACAGACACTGAAAATGGAGCTTCTGGCTCTTCGGTCTTTTACTGATCCAATTCTCCCATGGTGCTTTTCTCCTCTTCTTTGTTGGAATCAGAATGTGTATCCTCCCCCTGTACTATCCTCTGGAGATACATAGTTTTCTTTTTCTTTCTTTCTTTCGGTTGTTTGTTTCTTTTGTTTGTTTGTTTGATTGATTTCTTAGAAGATACTTTGAACTTGAACTTTTGTAAAAAGAAACTCTTAAGACTTAGGAGACGCTTGAAGATATATTAAATATGTTTCGCATTGTGGGTTAAACATAAACGTATGGGGCCGTGGAATGTATGTTACAATTTATACGTGAGTTGCCACCACAGGCCCACAGGCTCCTGTGCTGGGGACTTGGCTCCTAGCTGATGCGACTGATGAGAGAGAGGTGGATGGAACCCGGAGCACTAATGAATGAATTCACTAACGAATTCATAGATGAATCACCATTAGGAAGAGGTTTGTAGTTGGGGAGGGGTCACTGGGAATGTGCCTTTGAAAGATGGCATCTCATCCATTGCTTTTTGCATCCCGGCCACCAGAAAGTTAGAGTCCTCCTCCATTATGCCCTGCCCCCCTCCATTATGCCCCACCTCCCGCCCATACCTTTGTATGCACAAACACATAAAATCAGCTTTCCTAATCAAGACGATAATCCTTAAGACAAACTCCACAGGTTGCCAAAGACCAGGTACCACGTGTTGTTACCACTTTCTTAGAGTAAAGTGAGCGACTTGCCCACGTACATCCAATTTAGAATCGAATGACTTGAAATAGACCACACTGGTGATTTTTCGAGTTAATGCATGGGTGAACCAACTTTAGATGAGAAAAATATGTACTGCGTGAGGCGGATTAATTTGAGAGTAATTATCACATCATCCCGGATGTTCTTCAGTTGGTAAATGGATAAACAAACGGACGATGTGGACACATATTATTAATAGAATATTCCACATCAGCAGAAGTAAATGAATTAGGAAGTGATAAAAAAGCTGGGGAAGAAAGGGTCATGCATGCTGCTGAGTGAGAAGCCGACCTAAAGGAGCCTGTACCGTGAGGCTCCAACAATAAGACGGTCTGTAAATGACAAAAATACAGGGACGTTAAAGTTTCTGATTCCCAGAGCTCTCAGGTAGAGAGAGAGGATGAAAAAAAAATGTTAAATACACCATGCTTTCAAGGTAGAGAAATATTCAATCTGAAACAGTACTTGTGGATATATGTTATTGCACATTGGTCAAAAACAGGCCAACCAAAACTATGGGCTCAACAATAAATGTATCGATACTGACTCATTGGTGCTAAAGACTGCCTCACCAATGCGAGGTGTTAATAATAGGAAAATCGGGTGTGAGGGAGAGGGCTTATGGGAATTGTCTGTTCTTTCCAGTCAATTTTTCCGTCTTTCTCTGCCTCTGATTTTTGCTGCCTCCTCCCCTTTCCTGTTCTTCTTTGGGACATAGTTTCACTCTGTATGTAGCACTGGCTGATCTAGAACGTGGATCCTTCCTCCCTCTGCTTCCTAAGTGCTGGAATGGCAGGGCTGTGTGCCACCACATCTTGTTGAACTATTCTATAAACTGAACAGTTCTCAAGATAGAATCCTCACAGTAAAACCTGTCTCTGCCCTGATGGAAGCAGAATTCCAGAGCTCTGTTGATACGTTGCCAGTAACACCATTTTTATGCTGTGTTATTAGCAGCCTCTTGAAGACAAGAGTAGTGACTGAGAATGGCCCCCATAGGCTCATAGTTTTGAATGCTTTGCTCCCAGTGGTTTGGAACTGCTTGATAAGGATTGGGAGGTGTGGCCTATGAGGTTTCAAAAGCCATCAGGTCCAGTCTCACTCTGTACATCCTGCCTGTGGATCATATGTGAACTCTCAGCTGCTGCTCCACTTCTATGTTTCTACTGTGTTCCCTGATGTAATGCTCTGAAACAGTAAGCAAGTCCCTGATTAAATACTTTCTTTCATAAGCTCCATAGTTTCACTTTTCAGCAACAGAAATGTAACCAGAATGGTATCTGCTAGAACTTTGTGATTGACCTGTATCCAGTGTTTGCATGTGTGAGCTTCTCTAAACATCTGCAAATCCCAAGTAGACAAGCAAGCATTGTGCTGTGAAGGAGCTGACATGCAGCCTTCAATGATTACAATTCAAAATATATTTTTTAAAGAAAAATAACTCCTATTTCTGTGTTATTTCTTAGGTGACTAAAACAAAAGCTTGGCATCATAGCTACAAAATTTTATTTGGGAACCAAAAACCAAAGAAGCAATTTAGGATCCAGCCTCCCCACAACACCCTCATTGAGTCTCTTTCCCTTCACTTTCATTCACTGGTAGGACAGTTTAAGCCTCACAGCCTGGCCCTGTGGGGGACAGTATGGCCCAGTTGCAAGACCACACAGAGGCCTTGCTGTCTTCTCTTCCTGCCCTGACACTGGAACCTGTTTCATTTGTGTTTGCAAAACCAGAGGCCAGGCATCCAGTGGCTCAGGACATACCCTGTGTTCTATTCTTTCCATCTCCAGACTCTCTCTTGGCCCAGCAGCTCACCTACTGCCTTCTGAGGGGCAATGAGGGGTATTCTAGGCTTTGCTGTGCAATGTGTGTCTGCTCTTGTCCCTACAGTGCTCAGCGACCCTCCATTTCTAGCCACATTGACCTCACGCCCAAGACATGTTTGCCAGCTCTTATCTCTGCATAGAGCTCTCTTTAGAGCATCAATAGGAATGCATCCTGTTAAAGTTCCCTCTTTAGTTTGTCAGTCATTATCACCGTTCATTTTAATGTATTTCTTTACCTTGCCCTTTTTTTAAAAAGCTACCCCTTTCTCTCTCCCTCTCTCACTCTTTCCTTCCCTTTATCTTCCATTCCTTAATTTTGGTTTTGAACTCCACACAATGTACAATCATTGGGAAGAGTGTCAATAAGGGGTTGTCTAGATCACGCCAGCTTGTGAACATGTTTAGGGGCAGGTGTCTTGCATGTAGCTAGCTAATTGATGTAGGAGGCCCCAGCGTAAAAGAAGGCAGCAACATTTCATGAACTTTGCCCTGGATTGTATGTAAAAATAATAATAATAATAATAATAAGTCAGCAGAATAAGTCTGAAAAGACTCAAAACTCAAACAGAGAATTGTAAGGCAGAGAAGAAATATCTCAGGACACAGGTGCCATCGCCCATACCAAATGCTGTGTGTAAACAGTAAAGTTAGGTAAGAAAACTCTCCCTCAGTTCTTGCAATGATAAGTTTAGAACAATGGTTCTCAACCTTCCTAATGCTGTAACCCTTTTAAACACAGTTCCTCATGTTGTGGCGAGCCCTAATTATAAAACCATTTATTTGCTACTTCATAAATGCAGTCTCGCTATTGTTGTGAATTGTAATGTAAATATCTGATATGCAGGCTATCTGATATGTGAGCTCTGCAAAAGGGTCATTTGGCCCTGAAAGGTATCACACCCACAGGTTGAGAATCACTGGTTTACATTACAAACCCCACACAATGTGAAACAACCTGGGAAGAGAGTCTCCCTGAGAGACTGACTAGATCAACTGGCCTAAGACTATCAAATCTAATGTGGCAGAATAGATAGGACAGTTTCACTGTGAGCGGTGGGAATTTATGGTGTGGTAACTCCCGCTCACAGCCAAGGAGATGCCAGAGGCTTGAGTAGAGTGCAAAAGGTTTTCTTCCTTCCTTTTTTTTTTTTTTTTTTTTTGGTTCTTTTTTTTTTCGGAGCTGGGGACCGAACCCAGGGCCTTGTGCTTCCTAGGTAAGCGCTCTACCACTGAGCTAAATCCCCAGCCCCTTTCTTCCTTCTTAAATAGCATCGTTGCTAAGAAAGCCTGTGTGGAGTCCTGCCTGATATATCACCCCCTCTTCCCTCTCCGTCTATTTCTCAATTGGAAACTGGTCATAATTTAAATTACTACCCACCAGTAACCATGCCTACCTACCGCAAGGCAATAAAAATCCAATTATAACAATTACGGAAGTTCTTCAAAGTAAATAATCAGTAGACTACATCCTTGGGTAAAAATTTAAACTATTTTCTTCCTGTCATAGAGTCGGATTAAATACATGTCATACGATGCTTCAGAATAAGTCTTATTCCGGAGAACTGGAAAGTGAGCGTTTCCATTAGGAAACGGCGGTGCCCTGTACTGAATGGTACACCCCACCCCACCCCCACTTCCCCGCCCCCACCCCGCCCCGCTCACTCGGAATGGCCCTTGTCTCAGTGTACTTCTGGAGGTAGCACTCTGACAGAGGCAGCTCAGTTAAAACAGAGACATATCACATTAATACACAGAAACGTGAACAGAACAAATGTGAGCCGAGGAAAGACTTAGGAAGAAACTCAAGAACCACATTTTTCATTTTAGTTTCCGGCCTCCTGCCGGAAAATCACCCCCTGTGGATTTGTTGTGGTGACTAAGCAGACTGGGTACGTATGGGATCTCTCTACTAGGAAGTAGCTCAAACAACTTCAAAGCTGCATCCATCCTGGGGGGTTAGCAATTGTGACTGGTACCCAAGAGCAGGAATCCAGGACCTGCGGGAGACCCCAGTCTGGTGAAAGGCAACAGAGCTCCAGGGGACAATAACCACGCATGGGACACTCATTTCAGGTCTGAGAAGCACCAGGGAGAAACCTTAGGAACCTCAGGCACCATCGCAGGGTGACTGACTCCAGGTTGGAGGAAAGGTTTCTGACTGGGGTGCTTAAATTCAGGAGGGTGTGGACTTATCTGTAGACAGAATAGGGCCTGGTTCCCAGAAGAAGAAAAAAGGATTTAAAAAAAACTGGCGAGGATAAAAGCAGTGGCCCTGCCCCACTGTCACTACCCACAAACACACATGGTTTAATCCTCGAGCCAGCCACTTAGGCGAGGTGTCAGTTGTAAACCATTTGGGGGATAATGAGGCAGCGTTAACCCCTGCAGAGCTTGACTAACTCTATAGCGCCATCTGCTGGCAGAGACAGGAAGCGGTTAAAATACCGCTTGCATTTGGCCTTTTATCCTAAGACCTATTTGAAGCTGAACCGACCAGTGTGGGTAGGAGGTTTTACATTCCTGGCTACAACATTTGCTGGAAAGAAACAAACATTGCTTGCAACAATAGGTAGGAATAGGCAAATTGGTTTTTTAATTTATTATTGTGTGTATGTATGTGTCGTGTGTGTGTGTCTGCAAAGACATATGTGGCCATGTGTGGAGAGGTCAGAGGTAAATGTCTGGGTTTTCAGTTGCTTGGCATTTCTGGTTTTTAAGCCAGGGTCACTCACTGAACCTGGAACTCACTGATTCAGCAAGACGGGCTTTACAGGGAGCTCCAGGGGTCCTCCTATCTCACTTCCCCTTCTCCATCGAGTGTTGAGATTACAGATGCACAGCAGCACATCTGGTTTTGTCCCATGGGGATTAAACTCAATCCTTCACGCTTGCAAGGTACGCACTTCTAGTAAAGCTGCCCAACACCCCCAAACTGGTTTTCTTCATGACCCAAGAAGGGACTAAAATGTCTACTCAATCCATCAAAATTGACAGAACACTATTGTACTTCCAAATCTATGCCAGGCATCCTGTGTCGACTGAGTGTGCCATTGAAACTGTGTGGGGATGAGGGTTGTAGATGTAGGGGTGGTGTGGGAAGAAGCAGATCAAACAAGCTCTCTGCCCTTTCCTCTGCAGTTCAGTATGCTGATACTTCAACAGAACAAACAAAGAAACAAAAACAAATCTTACTACAAAGAAACCAAAGAGACTGAAATGACACAGAGCTGGATTTACCATATCTCCTTATATCTACCTATTGTTCAAAGAATTGGGTAACTTATAAGCCTCACTAAAACTGAATTCAGAAAAACAAATGCTACTTGCATATATTAGGTAGTCATCTTTATGATAATGCTACCCAACACATAGCCCCACCCTAGCGGTTCCGGGCAACAGGTGCTCCTCTCTTTCCCCAGGAGTCTGCGCGTTGACCAGTGTAGGTCTGCAGCATGCTGTGGGCCAAGCTGGGAGTCAGGTTTGCTTTATGAGAGGACCAGCAGCCTCCCTGAGCACTCTCCCATCTTGATGGCAGGAGAACAGATGAAAACACCCAGCCATGCGAACACATTGAGAATGTCAGTTGTTGGTGGAACATCTGTGAACATTTTCTCAGCCAAGCCATGTCAAAACATCAGGCCTGAAGTCAGAGGGGCGGGGCTGGACATACACCTAGTCTACTGGGAGGCCACACCAAGGCTGAGAATGGATAGTACCATTGCACAGCTCCTGCAAGGCAGAGCAGCTTGTTGGCAAGTGGCATGTATTCACAAGCACAGAGGATTAGCACTGAGGGCCCTGCCTTACTGCTAGGTTTCTAGGAACTTTGAATATATGGTTTCTACAAACACAGCTGTGTGCCTGCTAGCTGGCACATTCAGCTTTTCTAATGGGCTGTATAACTCATCAAAGGAATATGTCTAAAATCTTTGTCTTTTAGTTGACTGAGCTATAATATAAAATTATTCCTTTGACTTTTATTAAGAGATTTTTATAGAGCTAATAAAACTAATCATATATGTCAACCAGACATTTCTATATCACCCAGTTGCCAACCTAAGACATAACAGAATTCCCGAAACAAGTTCCAGAGCCATTACAATGTGTTAGGTGAGACAGGGGTAGTCCCACCACCCTATCTAGTTGGCACAGTATTTAAATGATTGGAGAATGTATAAATGTTGCTAGAAATTCAATTCTGAAAGGGAAATACTGCAACATGGTCTTACCATTGATGGGGTTGGAGGTATGAATCACAGATACAGAAAATTCACCAGGAAGAATCGAAGGCTTAGAAAGGAAGCTAAGCCTTCTGGGTAGACAGGGTGCTACAGAAGGCCTGGCTCCACATCAACCACCGATGGCTAGATGCTACTATGACAAGGTAGAGCTCTGTCCATTAAATTTCTTCTATAATCAGCATTTATCTTCAAAATATTGAACTTTCTCTGCCTTATCCACATTGTTCTAAGAGTTTTGCAGGGGAGTCCTTCTGCCTGGGATCCCATCTACTTTCTCTCATTGCCTTTGAGACTTGACTACTTGGAGTACTAGAGAATCTAAATCAGCTCCTTTTTCAATCACTTGGACCACATACAGGTTGTCATGTTGACCTAAATGAAGAAAATTATTTCCAATAGTGCTTCTCTACACTTTTAAGGAAAAGGAAAGCTTTCTTCTTGATATCTCCATTTCCGTTCCTTCTTTAACTTGGGCATCCATTCATTCTTATGTCCACTCATTAACTTAACAAATCTTTCATAAACATAAATTGCTCACAAAGAATTTCATGAAGGGCTATTGGAAAATATATAATTTGGATATAGAATGTCCCCAAGAATGCACGTGTTGAAAGTTTGGTCCCCAGTTGAGAGCAATATTGAGAAGTAATTGAATCCTGAGGGTACAAGCTTCTTCGATCAGCTAACTCTTTGATAATTTTGATGAATGAACTATTAGGAAGCGACCTTTAGCTGGAGGAAGTAGGTCATTGGACATGTCTGTGAATGTCTTCTCCGTAACCACTCTCCGCCCCCTCCCCATCACCGTCCTATGCCCCCCTCCTCTGACAGAGTGAGGTGAACAGTTTTCCTGTGCTGTTCTTCCATCACATTTCTTTCTTGCCAATCATGAACTGAGATCTCTAAAACCGTGAGCCAAAGCAAATTCTCCCATCCTTAGCTGTTTCCTAGATACTTTGTAACATTGATGAAAAGTGATCAATTATATACATTCAGATACTTTGTAACCCTGATGAAAAGTGATCAATTATATACATTCAGATATTTTGTAACCCTGATGAAAAGTGATCAATGAAATACAAAAAGGTCAGACCCCATATTTATCCTACCGTCAACTTGTGCACAATAGATTTTATAATAGCAAATTGTTATAATGTTTGGTCACTATTAACATATAATTTCACCCACAGATTTGCCTGCTTTAAGGCTCATTGAGGCAATCCTTCAATTACTGCTGATGGTGGATCTTTAAACTCTGCAATACCGTATGCTTTAAAGGGCATTAGTGCCTTCTGTGTGTTCTGGCTTAAGCACAAGGATAGAGGAGAGGCTAAGCATTGACGGTAAGTTAGACAGCTGTGGCTGCTAAGCACCCACAATGCTGAGGAAAGTCCCTCCTACCCCCACCTCAGTGACGACTTATCCAACCCCAGGCGCCAATATGGATTAAGAAATCCTGGGTTAGATGAGTAGGTATGAAGTGTTTATGTTCCCTGCATTCTATGGCAGTGAGGGTCAGGCAACAACTTGTCCATGACTGCATGAGCCCACATAAGTATGTGAGGAGTCGAGTCTGGAGAGCCTGGTGCCAAAGTTCAGGCAGCTATGCAATTTCCACCCAAAAGGCAGATGGCGTTTTCACTGCAGAAATAGGGTGAGGACAGGCCACTGGGTGGTGGTTTCTCAGTTATCTGGGTCTGAAGCATGTTCATATTCATAAAACGTTGCAAATAAAACATTTTGTGACCTCCCTTTAAAAAATAACCCAACAAATAAAGGACTAGAGCAAATCACTTCCAAGAACTTCCAACGTTTACTGGCAATTTGTATGGCTCAAAGTTTAGGAGCTCTAACTGTTTACTGGGTGTTGTTCTAAACATGTCTCCTGTGTGACCTCATTCACTCCTCAGACTCAAACGCGGGGTAGGCAGTGCTGTCATCTCCCTTTCAGCAGATAAGCAAGTTCAGGCACAGTGGTGTTGAGCAATTCAGTCAAGCTGTAGCAATTCTGACAGTGGTGATGGTCAGCAGGCTCCAGAGGCCCCAGACTCTCACCAAGATCATTGTTGCATGAGACACTGAGGGAGGAAGCAGGAACTAGGCATAGTAGTCACTATATGACTCTCAAGTGCCCAATGTGTGCTGATCAGCACAGACAATGTGGTGAGTGCCTTAGTTTGGTTATGCTGCTGGGACAAAGTACTTCAGTCTGGGTAGTTTATAAAGAACAAAAATGTATTTATGACCATTCTAAGGTTGACACATCCAAGATCCAGGGCAGGCCCATCTGTCTGAGGAGAGCCACACTGTTCTCCCACGCCTTCTGGAAAGGGCCACTGTGTTCTTCCACAATGGTGCTTTATTGCCACGTCTGGAAAGGGAAGATGGATGACCTCACATGACAGAGAGGCAAGATGACTTAGTGCTGCATGGCGTCTCTTCTGTGAGGGCCATACTCCCGTTTGTAAAAGGAGGAATGCCCTGACCTACTCATCTTCCAAAAACCTCATCTCACCACCACCAGGCTTTAATACCAGCAATTTGAAGATATATTTCTATCTATAGTAATGAGCAAAGCAGACCTAGTATGTGCTCATACCATGTACCAGTGAAAAGGTCATAGAAGATGTGGCTTCTAGCCTCATCTTTGAGAGTCCTGCCAAGTTGATCTGCAGCAAGGCTTAGGACCAGGTATTTCTAGCAAGTCCCACAGGGTTGCAAACACCAGAGGTCTGATGGTAACATTTCAAAGACTAATTGGTCACCATCGGCTTTTGTAATGTCTGTCTCTGAAGGACCAGAGAAACGCCACAGTACTCAGTACCACTTCTCTGGGATATAACTCAGTATGCACACTACAAGCCAGACAGTTGGATCACTTGCAGGCAGGAGAGTGTCAGAGTGGCACTTAAGCAAGAGAGATTACCTGACAGACACTGACCCTTGACAAAGACCAGGCAGGAGCCAAAATGAATGGTGACACTTTCCCAAAGAAAGCCTTTGGCTACTGACATAGGTAGTAACTCTTCCCAGAGCCACACAGAGCCACTCATCAAGGACTGGACTGACTGAGAATCAAAAAAAGCCTCGCATCCTTAGGTGATAAGAAATCCCAAATTCTGCTTCTCAGCAGTAGTTCCCAATTTCAGCTCTCACAGAGTGTCTGCCTGTTTCCTGCATGCTGAAAGTAACAACCGAAAATTTTGCATGTATCGTTATCTAAACAATAGGATGTTAAAGCCCATTCATACTCAAAATCACTGTGCAATTACAGATATGATCCTGAAGCAACCAAAATGGATGTACACTATCCAACAGACGCACTATACACGGATTAATGCCTGGGGCTGCTGACTATACACTGTGCTGAGAGGAGCATGGTGGGTACACCCAGAAGACCTGGGTTCTAGGGCCAAGCAGCTAAGAGACTGTGAAACCCACTTCGTTACTTGGGCACAGTGAGAATCATCTAAAAGTCTGCCTAAGGCATGATCTCAGAAAATGGACGAGTGTATGAGTAGCCTGGTGTTTGGAGAACGGACAGCAGAATAGAGCAAGGATCAACTCACTCAGGACAGCCTCTAGGCAGAGGGTTCCAAGGTCTCCACACCCCTCATGCTCTTAAGAATTCTGTGGTACCTGCTTTAGTCCTTACAAGAAATTAACTTGGGTTCTTTCCTTCATTTGTTTTTTTAATAATTTATTTATTTATATTTTATGTTGCATTGGTATTTTGCCTGCATGTTCGTCTGTGTGAGAGTGTTAGATCCCGAGCTGCCATGAGGGTGCTGGGAATTGAACCCTCCAGAAAAGTACCCAGTGTTCTTAACGTCTGACCCATCTCTCCAGCCCCCATAGTTTTATTTTTAAAGACTGGTTTTATTTTTATTTATGTGTGTACATGCACATGTATGTGGGGGTACCTGGAGGCCAGACAAAGGTATCAGACTGTCTGGAGCTGGAGTTACAGGCAATTGTACTGAACTTGGGCCTTCTGTGAGAGCAGCATACGCTACTAACCACTGAGCAACCCTTCCACTTTGGCTCATTATTTTATAACTAGAAGGGGACATCGCATCCTTTGGTAATAGCGACCTACTCATTTAATGGTGTGTTTGCGGTTCCAACCCTGAGCTCCCTCTCTCTACGATCACAGATGAGTATGTCTGTCCCCTGTGAGGAAAATTCTTGGAAAATCCTGTCCACCCAGAGACTCTAAGAATCAGAGTACACATTCTCAGCCAGCACATCTAGAGGCCACGGCTGTGTACTGCTGTGGCTGGGAGTGTGTGTTGTGTGACGCCTTTGCAAACACTCCCCACCTCTTATCTATATGATTCACTTACACAAAGGCTGAGGGCCACTTGAAGTGTGATTTGTGTATGGGATCCAGGGTCTCCATGGATACAAAACTCTGCAGATGCTCACATTTAACTTACTGATGTCCCCTATTTCTTGAAAACACGTCTAGGCTCCTCAGAACATGTAATCTAATGCCAATACCACCTAAAAGCCTGTCATTCTGTGATCTGTATGATGACAAAATTATATATATATATATATATATATATATATATATAGTCATCGTTTTCCTACGTAGTTCTGACGTATAATTGAGTGATACCTACAGAATTTATAGATGGTCAGTGAACTGAAGCCACCAACCAAAGGGGGCAAAGAGAAGTGAATCTCAAAGACAGCAGGGGTGGGAGGTAAACGAATTGTTAAAAACAAATATATGGAAGGGTTGAGAGGTATGTGCAGTTTGAGGTTCAGCCGGGAGATCTGATTCCAGGGATGTAGATCACAATGGGATTCCCCCCCCTCCACCTAGGCTCAGTTGGATTGAGCAGCCGGTAGTGTATTTGGTCTTTAGTTAATGGACTTCATGCAGGCCTTTGCACACAGATGCCTTCCACCACAGGCTTCCAGCAGGACCAGGAGAGGCATCAGCAACAGCAACAGAAAGTTAACTCTGTCGGATGCATGGGAAACAGCTTTAAAAAAAAAAAAAAAACTCAGACATGCTTGGAAGGGACTTTGCTACCCTGGAGCGTTTGGTGTGTGAGGAGGGGCTTTGGTGAAGCATTTTGATTCAGCTGCTACCAGGACATTGTCACTAAGTGCCGAGGCCTCTAGATAGTCAGATTACACGACAGAAGGGCGTCGCTTCAAGTCGAACAGTCCAAAACAGAGATCAATAGAGAGCTGCTTCCGACTAAAACAAGACTTGTACCAGAAATTTGCGGAGTATCTTTGCCAACAGAGGAATCATGAGGAGACTTCTCTCTTGGCCACAAGAACGAACATTCTTGAGGGACAACAGAACGTGAGGTCCATCTGGCAGGTGACATCTGTCAGCCACTCTGAGCACAGTGCCTACTATGTGCTATTGAAAGAAGAGCAGAGAACACTCCACACTTTACATAATACCTACTTGTCCACTTGACTCAAGAATCTTCTGATATAGAAGGCACTGCGGTTTACAGTGAACTGAGTCAGAATCAGGCCTTTCTTTATACTGTATCTAGGGGATAAAAGTCCTCAATTATCTCAACCAGCTCTGCTAGTAATTTCATAAAGTTTAAAGGGGAATCATCATTGATGATTCATGGAGCAGATTTACCTTGTGAACCTCAGAACGAATTCAATCTCTCAGCTCTTGTGAAATGTCAGTCCCAGACTTAGTCCCCCCCTTTAGTCGTGTGCCATATCCACAAGAGTCACGGGCACTGTCGGCACAGGGGGTAGCACCAGGGATGAGCACGGGGCTGAAATCCTGCCTAACTCTCTGAGACCCTAGTGTGGCTGAGAACATAAATAATATAAATGGGGACACATCGGGATGGAAAGTTCTAGAACCTCATTTTCCCCTTTTCACAGAAAACCTTTGTGATCACATTTATGACTGCGTAAACATTTTCATCTGTGAATATGGATGTTGGGATGGCCATTCCTGGCTGTCAGCTTGACTACACCTGGAATGAACTACCCTCCAGAAATGGAGGGCACACCTGTGGTCCAGATCTTGAGGCCGGAAGACACAGGCTTCTGACCTGGATCTTGACAAGGGGATGATACACACTTTTGATTCGGATCTTGAGGCATAGCGGCCATGAAAAACTTAGGCCTGGGCAGGGTAGTGCACGCCTTTAATCCCGGGAGACAGAGGGAAGCAGATCTCTGAGTTCAAGGCCAGCCTGAGACAGAGCAAGTTCCAAGTCCAGGTCTGGTGGCGCACACCTTAATCTTAGCCATACCTTCTGCTGGAGACCTCCATAAGGATACGGGAAGGAAGAAGATTCACTCTTCTTCTCCTGCTTGCACTTACTGTCAGCATCTCTGTTGGAGCCTACCTCTTCAGGATTCCAGTTTATACAGAAGTTCAGCTAAAACACCCAGTCTTGTGAGACTGAGCAACTACTAGATCCTTGGATTTCCCATTCACAGCTGCCCACTGTTGGGTTACTTGGACTACAGACTGTAAGTCATTCCACTAATCTCCCTTACTATAGAGAGACATTCCATAAGTTCTGTGACTCTAGAGAACCCTGACTAATGCAAAAGTAAACCTTCTTGAAATATATATATGTAAATATGCAATACATTATGCAAATCTACAATACGATATAATCTATATAGGAATGTATAAAAGATAAATGGGCCATTGCTATGAACAGTATCTGTGATGGAGGACTATACATCTCTCAACATTTGCTGAGACTTGTTCAAATTCAATAATGTGCCAACGATCTTACCAAGGATCACATATTATAAAACACGAAGACAATAAAGGGGTTTTCTTGAAAAAGAGAGTATAGAAATCAGGTAATTCATACATTAAAATAAGCCCAAGAAGTCTGCTGTCTTTCAGGTGACTGAGACACAGTGAATGATTTCAGTCATGTAAGCTACAGGCGAGAGATTAAAAAGCGCACTTAGTTGCTGAATTGAGAAACGTGAAATAACCTTTTCCCAGATAATTGGCTTGCGTCTCAGGAAGTCTTAAAGCAGCAGAACTCCTAAATGGGAGAAAACTTTAATTATCTACTTTGAAGAGCAATTTTAAAATCAAAGAGCCATGTACCGCACGCTGTGCCTTGGAGTCACGCACTGTGTGCAGTGTGTGGGCTGGGTCTCCCTGCTGCCGCAGACTGTCACATCCACAGATGCTGGTGTGGCTATAGGTTCTACAGATCCCACCTGTGTGCTGTGTTCCCCTCAATCCATTAATGTGTTTCACTTACGTAGGGGATCCCTATGCTTTATTTGAACCATATCTCAGTGATGGCTATGCCCTGGTAAAGGTCAGTTGAACAGCATCACTGGTGATACGCCTTGAAGCCAGAGACAGGCTGGCTCCTAGACACCGAATCTTTAATGTTTTGCTTTCAACTAGACTTTAGACTTACAAGGTACTACTTAGAAGTCACATTAAGGGGGTTGGGGATTTAGCTCAGTGGTAGAGCAAGGCCCTGGGTTCAGTCCCCAGCTCCGAAAAAAAGAAAAAAGAAAAAAAAAAAAGAAGTCACACTAAGTTTTGTTATATATTAAAAGTATGTTATACTTTTACGTTTTGAAGCAGGGAACTAAGACCAAGGTAGTGGTTTGGGATGGGAGGGAGGACTCGGGACTCTTAGTCAAATGAACTAGAATAAAAGATTGCATTTGTCCCTGAGATACAAGGCTATATAGCCAAGGGTTGAGAGGACAAAAGAAAAATCCTCTACCTGTAAACTTTCTTTTCTTTTATATATGTGCATATATATATATGTGTATGTATATATATATATATATATATATATATATATATATATATATATGACATTCGAGTCTGAAGTTTCAAATCTGACCAGTTAAAAACTACTGATTTAGTCTCTTCTCACTGAGGCTGAGTATTGGCCTAAGAATATGTATTTAATCTTACATACAATCTTAGACTAACATCATGTGGGATTGAAGGACATCATTGATAATTCCCTCTTTGTGGTCTTCCCAAAAGGCCGCCTGCCCCTCTGTCTGATTAAGCAGCTGACTAGATGTTTACAATGATTTTAGGAACTTAGAGACTGGCATCCGATTTTCTTTTTGTAGCTGTAACAGTTTAAGTCCCAGCCTAGAGACAGACAGAAGACAACTCAAAAGGTTCAGACTTGAGACAGTCAAGAAACAGAGAGGTTGAGTAGAGAGCTGGGAGAATCACAAAGGAATCTGACGGCTTTGATACTAGCAGCAATGGCAGCCATCACAGTCCAGTAGTCAAGCCCTGGGGTGCAGCTACACCCACAACCACAGAACAGAAACCTCATGAAAATAGAAGTTTGAGCTGAGAAGTCGAGACCCAGCCATGGGGAGAATAAGAAGCGATTCTCTACCTTCTCTGCCCTCAGCCTCAATCCTGCCACCTCTCTCAGTGGAATCTGGGCAATGACATTAATAGGACAGACTTCTCGGAGAACAGAGAGAGGACAATGAGTAGGGAAAATGGATCTTTCGGAGCCTGGCTTAGCGGACACCGGCCAGCGAGCTAGTCATTGGTTGGACAAGATTTGAATTTGCTGACCGTGCAGCTGTCCAACTTCCCCCCCACTCAATGCTGGCTGGCCCAGAACTTAGACCCAAGGTTTCCATGTCCTGACCTTTCCAGGTAAACATCACAAGAGTCAGCCTGTACTCTCTGACCCTCAAACCTTGGCTCACAGGGAAAACATTTTCCCAGGGCCGCTTTCACATCTGTTATTTTTGGCAATCTTAGTGGTCTTAGGTAACCAAGCATCAGTGCTATAGCATCTGGTCAGGACGCGAGTAAGGTACCACGTCAAACTGATCTTCATGCTTCTGAGTACTTCCAAATACTTAGGATCAAGACTTTCAATAATGACTGGTACAGGAGGCACTCCTATGGGCGGGTTATGTATGCAGGACTTTTGCTAGCATTTATATCTGCACAACACATGCATCGGGGGTTCTGATGGTGTTGGATTCCCTGGGACTAGAGTCTCTATGTAGGTGCAGTGAACTGAACCTGGATCCTCTGGAAGAGCAATGAATGCTCCCAAACATCTCTCCAGCCACATCAAATTCAAAAATATATTTTTAAATACTCAATTTTTATTTATTCATTACTTATTTGTTTTATTGTTATTTTAATGTGTTTCATTTGCATATTTTATTTATTTAATTGCTATTGCTATTTACCTTAAATAAAATGTTAAAAGTATAAGAAAAAAATTTTTTAAAAATAAGGTATGTTGAATTGCCAAGTATAAAAGCCCATATACAACTTCATGACTGAGATAGTCCATCAGTTTCACACATTATAGCATGTCCAGCATGCCACATTCTACACACACACACACACACACACACACACACACACACACCTACAAACATATAAACTGTACAAATACACAGGTATACACTGTCTACAAGACTAAATGGATTGTATCCTAGAATCAACTAGGGCCTTGTGCATGTCAGACAGGCGGCTTTTGTTTTGTGATAACATCTCTCTACATGTGAGCAAGGCTATTTTTGAATGTGTTTATTGTATGCTGGCCTCCAATTCCTTGTTCTCTCCGCACCACTGCTTCCTGTGTGCTATGATAACAGGCGTGCACCATCATGCCCGGCTACCGATTTCACTTTTTAATTAGAAAGCCTCACAGAGCAGCAGTGAATGTGCCATCTCTCGGAACATCCCTAGCTGTGAGAAGCCCTGGTGGGAAACACAAGCTGCAGGTTCCATACCCATGCCTGTGGTCTGACTTGGTTTATTGCTCCTCTGGTAGCACCACTCTGCCTTTCTCACGCCCATCTCATCAGCAGCCCGAGTGACATCTAGTGCTTAGCACTCTGAGGGGTGTTTACACACAGGAGTTTCTAGGTTTTAAACAATTGGATTCAGCAGATTCAACTTGAAGGTGAGGCAGCAGGCTGTGTTAAAGCAAGACGGTTTCTGCTTTCCAATTCAGTCTGTTCCCTGAATCACCCTCATGTGAAAGAAGTCAGAGTCAAGAGTTAGAGGGCTTCCAGCAGAACATCAACTCCTCCTACACCAAAGCTAGCAATGGAGTATAAAAATATTTCAAAATTTATGCAAGCACTCACATATCCCTTATTCTTTTATACAAATATGGTCAGTATTTCCATCTTTAAGGAAAAATTAAGATAATAACTTTACATATGAATGGGCCTGTGGTACCCTGAAGTACTATATTCTTATGGCTAAAGGGAAGAAGAAATAAAAAATAGGCATATAGAAATGCAGAAAATAAAACCAGTGGACTGAAGACCCAAGCCTCTTTGAGGCCAAAATGGTATTGTTTAGGAGCCAGAGAGACGGCTTTGCAGTTAAGAAGACAGACTTTCTTGCAGAAGACAGGACTTGGTACCCAGACTGCACATTGAAGTGTGTGGATCCTAAGACTCTGTGGGAGTTGATGCTCTCTTTTGCTTTCTGTGGGCACCGGAGCACACATGGTACATACCTCCACATAAATACACAGAAACATATTCACAGAAACACAGAAAACACACACACACATAAACAATACACACATGTACGCCCACAAAGACACACATACATTTACACAGATACACACTCAAATACACATACAAAGAAACATACACATATACATACACACAAAAACACACATTCATATATACATATACACAAAAACACATACATGAAGAAACACAGACATACACAGACACCACAGAAACACAGCCACAAACAAACACACACAGAGACACATTTATTCGCAGAGAAACACACACATACACACACAAAGACACAGACACATTCACACAGGAAGACTTACATGAACACACAAAGGCAAACAAACACAGGAGAGAGAGAGAGAGAGAGAGAGAGAGAGAGAGAGAGAGAGAGAGAGAGAGAGAGAGAGAGAGATCCACACAAACACAAATTAAAAACAAATCTTAAAAGAACGAAGTGGCGCCTCCTTTCCTTCTGTGTCCAAAGACATTGTAACCAGGAAAGTAACAAAGGCTTTGGACCTGGCAATGAGCCAAGCAGTTTCCTCCTCCTCCTTAAAACTCCCGTCACCTGAAGCAACACAGTCTGTCTGGGTTCTAGAATCTCGATCCATAAAACAAAACATCTCTGAAGGCAAATGGTGTAAATATTACTAAAAATATAAGATGACCAACTGTTGGGATACGCTTAGCCTTTGGCAGCAAATGTCTTCATTGCCACGTGTGGGTTGCATCACTAACTATTATGCCTTATTATCCATGTTACTCAAACAAATACCTCTGTTTCCACTTGAATTAAATGTGGCTATCTTGGTTAGTTTCTGTTAACTTGACACAAGCTAGAGTCACTTGAAAAAAGAGAACCTCAACTGAGAGAATGCCCCTACTAGGTTAGCCTATGGGGCAGTTTCTAGAATGATTGATGTGAGTGAGCTCAGCCCACTGTGGGCGGGGCCATGCTCAGGTAGGTGGTCCTGGGGTGTATAAGAAAGCAGTCTGAGGCAGCCATGAGGAGCACACAGTAAGCAGTGTTTCGTCATAGTCTCTGCTTCAGTTCCTGCCCTGACTTCCCGAGATTGGAGACTGTAAGGTGTAATTGTAAAATAAACTCTTTTTCCAATTTGCTTTTTGGTCATCGTGCTTTATCACAGCATTAGAAACCCTAAATAAGAAACCCAGAGATCCTCTGCACTTGAGTATTTAATCCCAGCCAACAAATCGATCGTGCAGGAAGCCCCTTCATGTGGTTATTCAAATATGAGAGAGAATATGTGTACGACAGTATGGTTAACATGTTTATTATTTTAAAGACCAGTCACATGCCATTAAAGTCTGACACAATTATCTTAGAGGATGACAGCCTGTAATAGATAAAGATAAAGGGATGAACAGTCCAATATATACTGAAAAAAAATGGAACCCAGGTATGGTTCCCAGCACCCACATGGCAACTCACAAACATCTGTAACTCCAGTTCCAGCAGAACCAACACCCTCTGACCTTCAGGAGCACCAGTAACAGGTGTAGTGAATGTGCACACATTCAGGCATTCATCACACACACACACACACACACACACACACACACACACACACACACAAGGAATAGATTCTAAAATTATCAAAAAATGGAAGCTTAAAGAATACATACAAGCCTTAGAATATTGAATCAGCAGGCCTTTATTTCTACTGTTGGAAAACACAAGGAAGTGGCCTGCTGTCTATATCTGTTCTCTACTTTATCTCAAACGACTAGCTCAGGCTAACCCTTCTTCAAACATGAAGTAGCACACGTATTTTATAGGTCCCAGTCTATAGACAATTTCCAGATGTGGAGATCACTTCCGGACAAAGCCCCTGGAGAAAACACCCTCCCATATGGATCTAGCTCTTAACTGGCTTTGTGTAAATTTTCCTGGCCTGGCCAACTCCTCTCTCGATTCACAGAACCTTAGGGAACTTTATGAATTAATTGAAAAAAGCCATCAGCAGAGATTTGAGAAGATGGCCGATCTCTGATTCACAGGTGGCAGGCCATTACTCCCCAGTGGGGGCTTCTGGGATAGAAGTCAGCCTGTTCACATTTTCACTTTGTCCACTGCCGTCACTAATGAGACAGGTATCTTCGGGGCAATCCCCGTGAGCTCACATACAAGCATGACCTTACTCATCTTTAAAGCACATTTGTACATTTCTCTGATGACTCCAAGATGCTGAGTTTTAAGCACAATTCCTTCGTGCTTAATATATTTCTGGTGGCTCCCAAATTAGCTTTTAAGCCAACCATTGGGGGCTATTTTTGGTTCGCTGGACCATTAATTTCCAAGTCCAAAATGAAATCCTCTGAGAGAAGAGATCAAAAAATGTGTCCTTTAAGTTACACAAAGAACCGGAAATTCCCTACAGGAAATTAATACTCTAATTATAAACTTTCTGGTTGAGAAAGTTTTCAAAAGCTTTGTCTCTTTTGTGAAGTCGAAGCCACTGGTTTGGCTTCGTTTCATTTTCCTCCATTCAAAACATATGAGAATATTCCCAAAACATCGGAGCAGCTGGCCCCCTCAAAACCAACTGTTCTCATGCTCCTGGCACTGCAGAAGAGCTCCAGCCTGCTGCCTGACAGTCATGGCCGCTTCCGAATGGTGTGGCAGTGTTCAGGGTGGCGTGTTCTCCTGCCAAAATTACAGCTTTGAGGCCGTACTGGAAAGAAGGGTCAACCACAGTTGATAGCTGAGTGTAGCAGTACCTCTCCCCTTTTCTTTCCAATTTAGCCCATTTAAATGTTTAGAAAACATCGAGGAGATTATCTCGTGGCCCTGGGTGTTCACCTTGTCATGACGGTCTCAGTTTACCTTTAAGACTAACATTCTATTAAAGGCACGACCTTTCTGGAAGCTACTTCGTGTATTTTTTCCTAGTACTTCTGGCAGAACACGGTAAGGTAAGCACGTGCTAGAAGTGGAGGGAAAGGAGATAACTGAGGCTGCCGTCAAATGCAGCCAGAGTTTATAATCCTAAATCAGGTTTGACCCCAGGAGTAAAGCTGTGGTTTGACATTCGAGTCTAAGGTATCTTGCTTGGTCTCGTAGCTACAGGACCACGTCAAATGTCAAATGTTCTCTTGATCACTCAACTTTCCTGCACAAAGTCGACAAACTTCCCAGGCACGGTGTCCACAGTTTGACACAGAGGCTACAAGAGAAGCTAAAGATTTAAGGGTAATGAATCTACACTGTTCCATAATGCTGGCAGGAGTGTTAGCCAGAATAAGACAGTACATAAACTGTATATGGTCACCTAATTAGTACAATCCACAGGATGCCAAAATGCTTACTACTGATCAGAAAGTTTCTTTATCAGATTCACTAGTCTAATTTGGCAATAAATCTTATGCCATTTTCTTCGGTGAGCTGTGTAAGCCAACTTGCAAAGAAGGTAATTTTCAGTTCCTATTGTATAGCTGAAAGAATTGAGTACTTCACAGGTGTGACTTGCTTTAATACGATGTATTCTTCTATTCCTCTCTCTAGGGCCCTCATGACCCTCCTTTACTTTCTTGACCTCTGTAGTTTCTCCTTGCCGAAGACAGCCTGTACTGCAGGCACAGAACTTGGAATATTCAAGCTGGATCTGACCTGAAAGCCTCATCTCTGGGGAGCTTTTCTTATATTAGCTTTCAGAATACCGAAAGGTTCTATTCAGGCTGCAATAGGAGAGAAACAATCAATAGTGCTACCCTACCCATGATACCTGTGATCCACAGCCATGACTGTCATGGCAAAACAGCCTTAATTGTACAACAGTGGCGCCCATGTCTTGGCAATAACCAACAGCTCTCTGGTTGGGCTTAGGGTTCATTCAACAGTAGGGAAATCATGGCTTGCTACTTGAAACCTAGCCAACGACCAACTACCAAGGCTAGTGAGGTCATGAATCTTAGAGGAGAGCCTCCGACCACAGGTTTACTAGATCAATATAATTCCTAACTGCATTCTAAATACTTATCCTTATATTTGTGTTGTAAATAAATTTCGTCTTCTCCTCTCACTAAAGAAGCGTCTCTTTGCAGCAGAGACTACCACAGAAAACCACAGCTGGTCACAACGCAGAGAGCAATGTGTCGCTGAGGCCCAGCCCCACTGGAGGCATCTACAGCATACGTTTCTGCAACTGAGGCTCAGGATGTCAAGGAAGAAGAGAAGGAAAGATTGTTATAGCCAGTGGAATGGCTGGCGTGTCCTAGAAATGACACAGAAGCCACACCCACAAAGCCCAGATAATGTCAACACTAAGAGAAGGAGGAACTCTCCAGGGACCCCAGCCCTAGACAGAGAAGAACAGGCAATGAAAACTGCCTCTGAAAGAGGGAGAATTATTCTTTCCCAAGGATAAAGCCCCTAATTGTCTAGCCAATACTGGTGGCTGGCTGTGAAGCCTACAGTCGACTCTAGACAGTTCAGGGGGTTGCGCTTATATGGATATATGTGGGTAACAACAATAATGAAAGAAAAAGAGACCATGAACTCGAGAAGGAGCTAGGGTAGGGAATGAGAGGAACTGGAGAAAGGGGACATCAGAGGGTTTGAGGGAGGAGAAGGAAGCAAAAGTGATGTAATTGTATTTTAGTTAAAATTTAAAAGTTATTTTGAAACGTTCACATTCTTATGTGAATGTACAAATGTCCTCAGGTCTTGTGTGTTAATCAATCACGTGCCTTGTGCCAACAGAGCACAGAGGACAATGTCCGATCACCCTCAGGTGGAGTGATAGATCTAAGCTGGCATTTGGATGATGGGTACTGAACCCAGGTCCTCTGCAAGAGCAGTATACACGCCTGTGCCCTCTCTCCACCCCAGTGACCCACTTCTGACTGGCAAGTGGATGATAGACAAGAGGAGCAGGAAGGAGAAGGCTTCTCGTTCCAGGATCACACATCTAACTCCGGAGGACACAGATCTCACCCTGGTGAGCCCGGCTCTCGACTCCTTTCCATTTCTCCCAAGTGTGATGAAAGTGTTAGTGTCCTAGGACTACAGCAAGAAACACCACACGGTGGGTTCCTTAAGTGACTGAAATTTATTCCTTCACAGCTCTGAGTAAGAGACCCAAGACAAAGATATCAGTTGGTGTATCTTCCCCTGGGGCTCACAAGCTGGCTTGCAGATGGCCACCTCTAGCTGTGTGCTTGCACGGCCATGTGCCTTGGTGTCTTTCAAGTGTCCTTTTGTCTTCGTGTAACAAGGCAATGGCCTGGACTATGGCACTCATGAATGGCCTCCTTTTAACTTAATTACTTACAAATATTGTCACACTCTGAAGATCTGGGGGTAAGTTTACCTAACCCAATGGAAGAATCTCAATTACTATGCACAGGACATTTTGGTGTCCTCCTTCTCCAATGGCATGTAAATCTTCAATATGTCCCAACACTCAGAATAACGGACACCCCACATCCAAAAGTGTTATTGTTGTTGATGATGGTGATGATAATGATAATGATGATAATATGGTGGTTATTACTGATATTATAATACAATTCCAGTATTTCTCACTTTCCTCTCCTCCCTCCAAACCTTTCCTGACAGCTTTTCAAAAAAGGTCTCATGTAGATCAGACTGACCTCAAACTCCTAATGTAACCCTAAACTTCTCATCCTCCTGCCCCAACCCTCCCAAATGCTGGGATATTTTGATCATGCTGCCTCACTTTTTAAACTTCTTTAGAAATGTCCACAGATTAAAAATAATTATGTTTTTAAAAATAAGCATTTAGAATTTCTATTACAAATATTTCTGTATCCATCTTTCTCGGGGTTTCTATTCCTGCACAAACACCATGACCAAGAAGCAAGTTGGAGAGGAAAGGGTTTATTCAGCTTACACTTCCACATTGCTGTTCATCACCAAAGGAAGTCAGGACTGGAACTCAAGCAGGTCAGGAAGCAGGAGCTGATGCAGAGGCCATGGAGGGATGCTGCTTACTGGCTTGCTCCCCTGGCTTGCTCAGCTTGCTTTCTTATAGAACCCAGAACCACCAGCCCAGGGATGGCTCCACCCACAATGGGCTGGGTCCTCCCCACTTTGATCACTAATTGAGACAATGTCTTACAGCTGGGTCTCATGGAGGCATTTCCTCAAGGGAGGCTCCTTTCTCTGTGATAACTCCAGCTTGAGTCAAGTCGGCACACAGAACCAGCCAGTCCAGCCTCCTAACAATGCTGTTTAGTAGTTGGGAACTAAACAGGGCTCACTTAGGTTGTTCAGCATGCTGAAGGCTGGGGATCATAAGAGCATAAAAGCCCTGTCTAGATTCCAAGAAGAGCTGTTCAATCACATAAAAGAATGGACTAGGAGATGGGAAACAGTTTATTCCAGCGCTAGGAAGGTTTACTCCTTGTTGCAGAAATGCTTAAATCTGCCAGTTTGGAAGGATGATAGAGTTGCCCTCACTCCAAGAAGAGACGTGTCCCAACCCATAGCAACTGAGACCAGCCTGTCAATACCTTTAGAGAGCTCACAGATGGCCCTTGGGTGGCAGGAACATGAAAACTAACATGAATTAAAGTTAGAACAACTTAAGCAATAGGAGGAGGGAGGGAGGGAGGGAGGAAGGGAGGGAGGGAAGAGGGAGGAAGGGAGGGAGGGAGGGAAGAGGGAGGAAGGGAGGGAGGGAGGAGGGAGGGAGGGAAGAGGGAGGAGGGAGGGGGAGGGAGGGAAGAGGGAGGAAGGGAGGGAGGGAGATAGAGAGAGAGAGGGAGAGAGAGAGGGAGAGAGAGAGGGAGAGAGAGAAGGGGGAGAGAGAAGGGAGAGAGAGAGAGAGAGAGAGAGAGAGAGAGAGAGAGAGGTGTTGGGGGCTTCTGTTCTGTACGCAGTCAATGTTTCCATTTAAGGAGATAAAATCTGATGTTCCTGTTGTCCAGACAGACAACAAAGGGAGAGAGATAAGCCAATGCTAAGAGGGTTAAAGAAACAGGGCAGAGGAAAACAGAAGGACTAAGGCAAGGTACACTGAGTGAAGAGCTGAGAGAGGAAAGGCAGACACCAGTCCCGTCACCCAGAGAGTCTGGATTGCTCTTGTGAACTGAGAGGACAGACTTCCAAGAACGTCTCCAAAGCACCCCATGAGTAAGTCTCCACAGAGCATTTCTTCCACAGTCTTGGTTTTGGTTATTTATTTTAAACCCTTGAATAAGAAAAAAAAAACAGTTCCTTTTGTTCTTTGGTTCTCTTTTAAGACAAAATTTTCCCAGCAAAATTGCCCTGAAGACAAGGCTTGCTTTGAGACACACTGTCTGTGAGGTGGTCTATTTTAAGCCATGATATTATGATATTAGCAGGTTGTTACTCAGAGCTCCATTGATGAATGTGTCTGTGTCATGGCAGACACAAAGCAACAGTCTGTTTCCCCCTCATCCTCTCTCTCTGCCCTCTTTCTGCTCAGGAAGTCTGAGCACACAGCCTACTACAAAGACGGGATGCAACATTATTTCAGTCTCCCAAATGCTGCACTGATCCCAGGCCTTTGTAGCTCAGTGTGGAAGCCACGCCACTGGAAAACACTCACAGACTGTTTCAGCAGTTGGTCTGAAGGACAAAGCCCTTGGTATCCATGGTTAGATTGAAAGTGGACTCTCAGTGGCAAAGAGCTGACAAGGTTTAGTATCTTCTGAAAAAAAAAAAAAACAAACCTACATATGTGACCTTGAACTTCTCTCTCCAAAGGCAGCCTCTGCTTTCCAGGATCCTGGATTTTATTTATTTTTTAATCAAATGAATATGTATCACTCACAATAGATTTTGTTTCATCTTTTTACAAGTGTGACAAACGTAATCAAAATGTTGCTTTATGAGAGAAACAACCCATTGTAACTAAGTATAGTGTTGAATGATGATGATGTTCAGAGGAAGGATTTTAAAACATACGGCCCCAAAGGACCTTAAGATGCTAATATTTTTTCACATAAGAACTATACCTTTAGAAACCTGACATAATAGAATAAATATTTATTTATTTCAGTACCATTTATAATATACATAAACCAAAGAATGACTAAGTTGGGGTAAATACATATGGTATCATATCTAGTTATTAAAGTGTTTGAAGACTATTAACTAAAGCAAACCTCAGGGCCTATGTACAGCACAGCTTCAAGTGTTTAGCATCTTCGAACTCCTTTATTCCTTACACCAAAGTCATTCCACAAAAGCATTAGTATTTTCTATTTTATGAGTCTGTTGGTTATGACCCCGACAACCTCTTAGAGAAAAGCTGAACCCAGATCCCTGGATGGGTCCATTTCTATCTGAAGAATTTAAAATACAAATCACATCCATGCCTTTGCACTGACTCCTGGATGTTTTCTCCTGGCCTTTGGCATCTTGTAGCTTATCCAAGTGTTATCTCCATATTCATTTCCACATAGTATTTTCTGTCCGAACCACCCCACCCCCTTTAAAGGATAGCAGTCTCACTGGCTGGAAGCCTACCTTTACCAGGATTGTCTCATCTTAACTAATGACCCCTTCAGGAGTCCCTACTACTGCTCCAGTAGGTGGCAGAAATTAGCATCATGTACACGGTCCTGGTTTCTTGGGCATGTAGGATAGAAGCAGTTATGGGATCGCAGAGACTTCTACCCAGATTCTACAGGAAAGCATGTGATGTCCAGGCAAATACCCTGCTATCAGGGTCAAAACTCCTGCAGAGTCTCTAAGAATAATCCTCCTGAAACGGTGAAGGTGGCCCCTAAGTTGAAATGCAGACTCTAGGATGTCAAAGATGAAGAACTTAGGACACTCACCAAGAAACTCTGCAGGTACCAAGCAGAGCTAGCCCCAGAGAAAGCCCTTCAGGAAGCCTATAAAGCAAGCAGACATAAATGTTTACATCCTAGTTTATAGGATCAAATGGGGGTCATAGGTAAGTGTTACAAGAACCACACTCATGTGTGTGTGTGTGTGTGTGTGAGAGAGAGAGAGAGAGAGAGAGAGAGAAGTGTTTCCTTTGTTTAACATCTCCTTATTATGTAATAAAAGCAAGAAATCAAGTATCAAAAGTAAATCAGATCCAGAAGGCTCCATGAAAAGGCAGTAATCAGGAGTTTAAAAATGATGAGATGTTTAGCCACATGGCCCAAATTATTATCACATCAGTGAGAAAATGTAGTACTCTATACTCATTCTACAGCAAAGCACAAATAAAATGCAGCTTACGTCTATTGAGGCTGCCCCGCCTCGTGGCACAGGTGGAAGGCACCGCTACGATGAGTAAGTATGAGATGGAGAAGGGAGAAAATGGAGCGGTGTGTGCACTGTGCAGAGAGGAGGAACTGGGGACAGACAGCAGAGCCTGGTGAGAGAGGACTGGGTCTACATATTGTCATTGCCCGGTAGGGTTGCAGGGGTGATGTGAAGCAGCCTGTAGCTTACAGAAATGCAGACTCAGCACCAGAAAATACCAATGCACACTGGCTTCAGGATCATTCTGACTCTGGGGAAGAGAACCGAGATGAGGGGATGGTTCACTTCCTGGATTGGACCTCCTCAAAGGACTACTGTGGTCCTTGATGCCACCAGAGGCCACCTTAGTGTCTGTGGTCTAAGCTGCTAGCCCAGACCACCATGAAGTCTAAGATCCACGAGGGCATACTCGGTCTGTGCTGCTGACGGAAGCTGTGGGGTGTCCTTGGGCTTGGCTGCTTCAGAGGCCATGTTGAAGTGAGTGGCCTGTGCCATACCATCTGGGGCTGTACTGGTGTCCCTGGAGCATGCTGCCACTGAGAGCCACAAGTGGGTCAGTGGTCCTGGTACTACCTGGTGTTACAGGGTACTTGATCACACTAGGAGAGTGTGCACTAGAAAAACCTGTTTCTCATTGTGGTGTGTCTTGGTCCTAGAACACATCTTTCATCCAAGAGCTTTCTGTTTACTGTAAACAAGATTAAATAAAGCCAACCACAGGTCAAGAGGCAGAGCAGGCAACCAGTTGACCAGGAATGAACATAGAAAGAAAATCATAGAGCGGGAGGCAGTCAGGAGGATGGATAGAGAGACCCACAGGAAGTAAAAAGGAGGGTCAATCAGTTGGAAGAGTTTTTAAGACAGCATGGAGAAGGAGAACAGGCTCTTCCTTCTAGAATGTCAGTTGAGGAGGAAGGTCAGCTGGGTGGTTTCACTGCCTCTCTGAACTAGTAGGCTTGTACACCTGCATCTGGCCCCTGAGCCTTCATTTGGTAAAATCAAATGATTAGAATAAAAACAAAAAATGGTGGTCTGTAATAGTGTCTGTGGCCCATGGTATTACCCAAGGTCATGCATATATCCATGCACAGTGCCTCTGTTGAAATCCATGTTGATGACTGAGAGCTGAGCTGCAGACCAGGAGCCATATTGAAATGCGTGGTCCATGTGGCCACCTGGAACTGGCTGATGTCCCTGGGCCACACTGCTACCGAGGGCCATGTGTAGGTCAGTGGACCTGATTTGGCCAGAGGGCTGGGTTGATGTCCGTGGCCTATGATACTACCTAAGGCCATGTGGATGTCTATAATCTATGCCACGGCCTGACTGTGGTCTGTTATGGCTATGACATAGAACACAGACATCCACATGACCTGAAGCCTGTTGTTGCCTATGAGCTGTGCTGCTGCTGAGGACCAGGATGACGAGAGTGGCCATGCCGTGATGTGGCCCACACACATGTTCACTCTGCCGTTCTGTGATTGGACCACATGGGAGACAATGAAAAGGAAAAAGAAGCACCATGAGGACGATTTCACCCCCACAGGACCCCGCAGATGTGGGTGCTTGGAGCCAAGCATCAGACACAGCTCAGGGAACCTGGTGGGAGAGCAGGCAGAAGGACTGAAAGATTGGAGGAGGATTGCAACCACATTAGAAGAACAACATAGGCTGGCCTGAGCACCCAGTTCTCCCTGAGTCTAAACCACCAACGAAGGAGGGTACCTGGAGGGATCCATGACTCCAGATACATATGTAGCCAAGGATAGCCTTGCCTGACAACAAAGGGAGGGGAGGCCCTTGGTCCCAGGGAGGCTTGATGCTCCAGCTTAGGGAGATGCTGGAGTGGTGGGGCAGAAGAGTGTGGGTGGGTGGGGGAGCACTCTCATACAGGCAAAGAGGGCAGATATGGGATGGGGGGTTGATGGAGGGGGTAACTGGGAAATGGGATATTATTTGAGATATAAACAAATGGAATAATTAATAAAAAATTTTAATTAAAAAATAAAAATAAAAAAGGTTTTCAGGAACCACTGGACACTATTTGAAAACTGTTGATCTAGGGCGTTGACCGTGGAGTAAGGACCAGTATCAGTCGCTTTTCCTTTTTCTTTTTTTCGGAGCTGGAGACCGAACCCAGGGCCTTGCGCTTCCTAGGCAAGCGCTCTACCACTGAGCTAAATCCCCAACCCCATCAGTCGCTTTTCTATTGCAGTGGTAAAACACCCCGACCAAGGCAAGTCCCAGAAGAAGGAGCTTACGTGCGCTTACAGTCCCGAATGTCATTCAGAGAAGCATGACAGACTTGTGGAGCCACAGGCTTGGTGGCTGAAGCGGGAAGCTGGGAGCTCACATCCTGAGCTGCAGCCACGAATCAGAGAGCAACCTAAAAACAGCAGAGGTCTTCAAACTTTCAAACCCCGAGGCCATCTCTCCCAGACGAGATCGGGCGCGTTCAGGGTGGTATGGCCGTAGACGAGGCCATCTCTCCCAAACCTTCCTATATAGCACTGACTAGGAACCGAGTACTGAAGTGCCCCAGACTGTAGGGGGCGCTTTATTCAAACCCCCACAGCACCTAAATTAGAAAAGAGGAGAAGATCACTGGAGGGCAGAATTTCAAGATGCTGAGATCTGAGAGCAACGGAAGTCCCAACAGTGGCAGCAGGAATTGCACCAGTGTTTAAAAAGCTTCAGGGTGGAGGGAAGCAAGCCACGGGCAGCACAAAGAGCGAGGAAGGATAAAGTCTTCCTTTTGAAGTCGTGAAACTTGAACAAGTCCAGTAGTATCCTGATTAATAAAAGTCAGGAGAACTGGTTAACCACTCTTCACAGAGCCTTCAATACCATTTCAAGAGAGAACTTAACCACTCCTGCTCCCTCCTTGGTACGATTTCAGCTCGTCTGTCTGCAGTTAATGCATAGCAATTGATTGCAACTATGTTACCACCAGCCAATCCAGACGACAATAGCTATCCCAGCATCCATTGCTTTGAAACTCTGTAAACCCTGTCCTGTGGAACAACAAACCAGCAACGCAGGCTTTAGAACCCTGAAGAAAGAGCCAATAGTTTATGACATCTAGAAAGTGATTGATTCGTCTGGTTTTATTCTTTGCCAGCTATTAGTAGCAAAGGTCAGAAAACAACAATAAGTCAGTGGAAACTTCAAATGGTCTTACATCTCTCTTTTATAGACAAACGAGACCCAGTGTCCCCAGGAATGTGCTGATCAGAAATCAAAGTGACATCTTTGGCTGAGCTACAGAGACAGAAAACCGGGAACTTCGACTCTACCCGTAGGGGCCACGTTTAGGAAGGTTTAAAAAATAAATCACATCTAAGTCCCAGGTCTAAAACTTCAAAAGCAATTACCCTTGCTCAGTCCTGGCATTTCGGGAAAGAGCTAAGGGCAGCATGGGGAGGAAGAGACTGGGACAAACTAGAGGTATCCAGAGGCCCCCTGCCTTTGCCAGTGAGAACATTACTTAGCAACGAGGAGAACGATTTGTCAAGCTGATGTTCACATTCCTGGAGTAATTAATTTTCGTCCACACCATTGAGCATGAAGAATTAGAAGGTACATGAAGCAGAGCGCTGTAAATGTTCTTAGGTGAGAACTAAGGAGCCCTTGACAATGTTGGTATTACTTAACACTCACTGACCAGCCAGCGATGGGCAGGGCGCTAACCATAGCAATGTGGTGATGTGCCACAGAGCCCCAGCCAACGTAGGGTAAGCAGGAGCCCCATGCTCTACCAGGACTGCTGTCTCTCTGCACCAGGTCAAAATTTAAATTCTGGCGATCGTTTGGGAAATGCTTTATTTTGGCAGCTGCTGTTCTGCCATAAGAGCAAACTCAGCAGATGTTTGACGGATCGCATACCTCTGGGATATCTTCACTGACTCATGATGCTTGTGAGAGGGTGTTAGAGCTCAGGTGAGAATTTGATGATTTCAAAATGTGCAAACCCCCACCCCAGCTCCGAGCTTGCTGCCCTCACTGCAGAATTCGGAAGAGATGAGAAGATGTCATTTCTTTTACCCAAACAGGAAGAAGAAAACGTGCCAAGATGTCTGTGGGTAACAGGAAGCTAAGGATATTGCCAGCTATTAAATCCATGCTCTGTATGAACTCCTGTGGGCTCCCAAGTGTGCCGTGTGGTGCCAGCTCCTCTCTGCTGGCAGTGTCATAGTGTGTACGGAATTTCTGCTTCTGACTTTGGTATAACAGACGTGTCTCACAGATGCATGGCACCGAGAGTACCACATGCTGATGCCCCATCAGGAGGGGGAAACAGTATCAAAACACAAACACAGCCATGTGCAAAATCAACCCAAAGGAGCAAGGCTCTGTGCTTCAGACCTCTCTCTAGAACTTCAAAGATAGGAACCCCCATGTGTGCTTGCTACTCAGTATGACCACAGAATCTAATGACAGATGTGGAAAGTTCTTTTTATCTATGCTAACTATCTCTGTTTTTGAGACTGGTGTTTCGGCCAAAGTATGTCTAGACAGCCCACTGGTAGAGTGTGCATAGCCGTGCCCTTTCAAACAGATTCAAAGGGTGCACTCCGAAAGTCCTTCAGCTGTCAAGCTCATCCCACTCCCTCTACCTAACTTCAAATACGTCATCCTCTTAGGGCTTTCAGGTCAATCTCTCTTGATTCGTAAGATGAAGAATTGCAGTTCAATTGATGGCTTAAGACTTCCTCTACAAAGGTAGTAGGCTGTGGCCACTGAAACTAGGTTCACTTTGAGCTCTTGACTCCACTGGTTCTCTGATAGAAGAGAGTGAAGGTTTGAATATGGAATCTCCCGAAGGTCCCTGTGCTCACAGCTTGCTCCCCATCTGGTGACAGTGTTGAGTGGTGAACAGACCAAGCAGTGCCAACTTCGTTGATGGGTTCATGGGTGGATAGGCACTTAGGAGGCAGGACATAGTCAGAGTGAGTCCCAGAAAGACATATTCTGGTCCTGAAGACCATTTCTTCCCTCTCCTCTCCTCCCCATTCCCTTCTCCTTTTTCTTTTCAATCCTCCTCTTCCTTTTTTCCCTTTAATCTCTCTCCTCCCCTTTAACCTCCTTCCCCTTTAATCTCTCTCCTCCCCTTTAATCTTCTCCCCTTTAATCTCCTCCCCTTTAATCTCCTCCCCCTTTTCCTCCTCCTATTTATTCCTTTCTCTCCCCACTCCCCCATTTCCCCAGGTGTCCATGAGGGGTATAAGCTCCCTCTCCACACATTTCTCCCCTAGGATGTTGAGCCTCACTACAGGCCCAAAGCAATGGAGTTAGCCAAGTATGGATTACAACCTCTGAAACCACAAGTCACAGAAACCTGCTCACAAGTCATTTCCTCACATTGTGTCACAGTTACAGAGCACTGCCCGGCACAGGTCTACTTGTGGGAGCTTTTCCATGCAATATTTGGACGGTTAATTGTTAAACAAGTTATTTTATCTATTTTATTTATATCATGTTCACAACCCCGTAGATTTGGTTCTGATGCTAGCCGTGGTTAAATGATGGTGCTTTAGGTGGTCTTACTAATTCAAAATAACTCTTTTAACGTTTTTATTTTTTGCAGGAGAAAATACGTCATGTCAATGTGGACCCAAGAAGTAGTGATGAGTAATGCAGCAGACCATGAGACACTCGAACATCAAAGGTGACCGCTTATGGCATTTATCCACGGAAATGGTTTATTCTAGATTTAAATAAGATGAGTAATCTGGATCTTTGCTGCTTAGGAAAGGAATAGGAAGAGAGATTCAGCCCCATCAGCCAGAATGTTTTGTCCAGCCTGGTAGAGAAGCCTCGGTACTGGTGATCTTTGTGACTGTTTCACTTTCTTTCCGTATTTGTTATCTCGTTTCTTTTTCACCACAGACACGTGACACCAGGACAGGGCAGACAGCTGTTTCCATCACCTATGACAAATGAAACTGAGACAAAGATTCACTGGGAGCCACAGCTTTGCCGTGAGAAATTGGAGCTCTGACAGACACCGACTGACTACAGCATAGTCAGGACCAGTGCATTTGCTACCCTAGAGGACAGCTCGTAACTCGTCAATCTTGCCACTATTGATGTCTGGACCATTAATGCCTTTCCTTAGGGCTGCCCCGTGTACGAAAGGATGCCTACCAGCACTGCTGTCCTCCATCCACCAGCCAGAACAACTGCTCGCCCTTCTCCTAACAACCTGAATTGTCTCCTCACACTGTCAAGTATCCCTTGTGGAGTGTATCTGCCCCCGGCTGAGTCTCTGATCCTGATGCCATTTTGGAAAAGTCATATGGCTTCCCTGCTCTCAGTAGCCAGAAAAGCATTTGGTGAGGCAGTCTTTTACCATCTCCAGCATAAGGGAGGGAGGCCCTTTGACATACGAAATGATTAGAGCATCAATATTTTGTTTGCCTTCTTTTCTTATGGTGGGACTAAAATGTTCATTACTTCTTCCAATAAGGTTGCTGGGACACAGTTAATTCTTGTCCAAGGTGACTCTGTTACCGAAATACATTGCCATCCTTGCCTCTCATTTTCCTGAGCTGGTCTAGCAGGCTAAGGAACAAAACTTGGGTCTGTCATGCATGGTTGCAGAAGAAGTACAAAAGCACCCACCTGAGTCTGCGAACAATCAATGAAGTCCAATTCATGCTCCAAACCTAAGGTCCCTGAACTGGCATATCGTCACATTGATGGAAAACAAAGAATTGCTCCCCAAAGTCACCTAAAGATACCATTTGGGTGGGAAGTGCTTTTGGATTATGTTCAAAGGAGGAGAGAGAAATGGCAAGCAAAAGTGGAGATGCTGGAGGGATAGAAACGCCATGCCAGTCCGGCACGGACAACACCGTCCATCCGGCGGTGTCCCTGACATAATCAGTTCACAGACAGCTGTGCTTTGTACATGTGAGTGCAACTCAGTCACCAAGAGGCTTCAGCTCTTCAGAAAGGAAGGAGGGTGGGAGAAAGAAGAACTACAACTTGTCCAACCCAGATCCAAAAGAAGACTTGAAGAACACACACATGTTGGATAGAAATGCTACATCTACACACAAGAGGGACAGAAACCTTGTCACAGCCAAGAACCAGGTAACTGGGAGTCCACAGGGAATACTCGGCCTCCTCCTTGCCTCAAGATCGACGACTCCACACACAGAACAAGGACGGTTCCCCTCATGTCCACACGCTGCAGCCAGAGACAGGACTACACATCAAAGCGCAGATAAACCGTTTTCCATCTTAGACTTCACTGACCTTGGTAGATAAAAGCCTGGGGGGTCCCTATCCCAAAGAAAGGGGAATGTTAACAGGACACTGTTCCCAACCATTCTGGAGAAAGTCAGAACACTTCCTGTCTTTATTCCATATGCTGTGCCCATGAACCAATTCTTAAGCTCTTACATTTTAAAAAATTATGAGTTAAAACGACATAAATGGGCATAAGCCCCTTTCCTTCCTTCCTTCCTTCCTTCCTTCCTTCCTTCCTTCCTTTTCTTTCTTTTTTCCTTCTTCCTCTTCTTCTCCCTGCCCCTCCTCCTTCCTCCTCCTGATCCCCTCCTCTCTCTCTCCCCCTCCCCCTTTCCTTCCTCCCCTCCTCCCCCTTTTCTTCCTCCCCTGCCCCTTTCCCTCCTCTCCTCCCCTGTCCCTTTGTCCTCCTCCTTCTCCTCCTCCTCTCCTCCTCCTCTTCCTCTTCTCCTTCTCCTCCTCCTCTCCTCCTCCTCTTCTTTTCCTTCTTCTCCTCCTCCTCTTCTTCTTCTCCTTTTTCTCCTCCTCCTCCTCCTCGTCTTCTTCTTCTTCTTCTTCTTCTTCTTCTTCTTCTTCTTCTTCTTCTTCTTCTCCTCCTCCTCCTCCTCTTCTTCTCCTTTTTCTCCTCCTCCTCCTCCTCCTCCTCCTCCTCCTCCCTCCTCCTCTTCTTCTTCTTCTTCTTCTTCTTCTTCTTCTTCTTCTTCTTCTTCTTCTTCTTCTTCTTCTCCTCCTCCTCCTCCTCTTCTTCTCCTTTTTCTCCTCCTCCTCCTCCTCCTCCTCCTCTTCTTCTTCTTCTTCTTCTTCTTCTTCTTCTTCTTCTTCTTCTACTTCTTCTTCTTCCTTCTTCTTCTTCTTCTTCTTCTTCTTCTTCTTCTTCTTCTTCTTCTTCTTCTTCTTCTTCTTCTTCTTCTTCTTCTTCTTCTTCCCCACTAAATGGCTATGCATTCCTCCTAGGGGCTTCTAATTGTGAGAATTTACTATTTTATCAGAATTTGGGGAGTTGGGACTGGTAAGCCTTTGTTACTAGGGTATGGTAACCAATTCTTTGAAATATAATCGTTAGAATAATCCTCCAAATTAGAACCATATTCAGACTGCAACAATTCAAAATTCCCTTAAAATTGCCCTCCGGTTTTATCTCAATGTACCTTCTTCCAGGCTGCAGGGGAAAATCCAGATATTTTATGCAGAGCCAACCAAGCTATCTTTTAAATTTCTTTTGCAGAGGGCTTTTTCATTATCCACAAGAAAACAGGAGCTTGCAGAACACGTTTCCTATATTTTTAATGAGGCTCAGCCTTAGCAACCCCCTGACAAAGAAGCTGATTTCCTGTGTGCCCCGCTGCTGCTGGTTGATCCCATCTGATTCTTCTGAGAAAGAAGCCCTAATGACCGGCAAAGCAATGCTCACACGTACCAACCCTACAGCTCACCGCTGTCCTCACCATCTGCAGCAGGTGTCTGCCGCACAGCGCAGAGGGGAGGGCATTCTCTTCATTTCAGGGAAATTCTCCACATCTTAAAAATGTAAAAGAGAGATAGAAATCTACACTCTTAAGTTTCTGTTACCTTAGCCTATTCATGCCTCTGTAAAGGCCAGAGACTCACTAAGTTATTTAGTAGCCCAAATGAAAAGAAAAAGACACAGGTAAGAGGTTCAGTCAAAAGCTTTGGGGTATAAAATAATTCAGTCCCCTGAGCTCCATAGTCTGAGAATATTTCTGTTTTCAACTGAGACTCTCAATGGCTGCTTTTCTATTTACTCATGCAGACTTCAACAAATCATTTACTTATCCACTCATCTGTTTACATCTGAATACACAGATTGCTAATTGTCTACGTAATCTATTGTTTGTGAAAAAAGAGAATTCCAGTTTTGTTTGGGGGGTGGGGGGGAAGCTAGGCATTTGACTAGAAACTACAATTCCCAGCATGCCCTTGTGGTCGGTGTGAACTGTTATTCTATGATTAGGTTCTGACCAATGAGATTCAATCATGAGCAGCTGGGTTGCCAGGCAGCTGTTGCCAGCTTCCTGTTTATGCTAATTTCAGTGAAAATTTTGAATAGTGGTGACTTCCAAGAGAGGAGTTGATGTCAAAGTTGAAAAACCAGAAAGGGAAAAAGAAAAGTACGTGTCTGAAAACTGTATAAATCATATCATTTCTACTAACTTTCCAGACGTGTTTGTATAAAATTTAACCGTCAACAAGATGACATCAGAGAAAGAGGCTAACTCTCCATCGTGGTTTCAGTGACACTCCTCAGCGGTATGGAGGGCAAAAGCTGGAGACCAAGACATTAGAAAGACAAAGGTCAGCTGTTGGTTAATGTAATGGCACCTGGCGCGAGTTGCAGGAGAGAAAAGGATGGTGCGCTGGAATTTGCTAAGGAAGGGGTAACGTTAGGTGCTGTACGCACAAGTGAGACCATCCATGCGACTTTTTCACACATTTAAAACTACTCAAATGAAAACATGACAATTACACAGTTTTAGTGACCCTTTCAATTATGAGATACAAATTAATAGACTAATCAAAGGTAAGAGGGGGAAGGGCAACACTGTGTGTTCAGCAGAACGGAGGTTGATACCCCAGTTAAAGGGTGAGCGGGTGAACCTCTAGTCAGTTTCCTTCTTGTTATATCCAGCGCTTCACAAGATATTTTTCCACTGTGAGTGAGTGTGAGTGTGTGTGTGCACGTGCGCATGTGTACACTATCTGGTCTTTCTGCTCCTAGCTCCTCATTTAAGTAGGATTTCCAGTTCCAAGAACTGGGCAACTCCAGGCTTCAGAAACTGCCCAGCCACCTGGTCTGAGGCAAAGACTATGGGTCAGCAGCAGTTTCTAGACTTCCCCAGCAGCAGTTTCCAGCCCTCCCACATACCCTCGTAATGGAATGTCCCTAGAGATGGAGCAAGATAAAGGTCACCTACCCCCAGAACCCCCTAATGTGCTTTAAATCAGGTTGCAAGCTCACTTGGTTGTCTCTCTATATCGGTAATGGGAGGCCCCAGCATGCTGGACTTCTGCAGAATAAAACACTCTTTGTGTTTATGTACTAGCTGAGCCTGGGGCATCATTGTTCCATGAATCGTGGGCCCATTCAATATAAGTAAATAAAAATAAGTTAAACTCAGAGTAGATGTCTCGTGAATGTGGAAGGAAGGGAGACTATGTAAATACTGACAACTATATGAACAACAAAACGTTATGCGGGATTTCTTAGCTGAATCACATTCTAATTGTATGTGCTCACTGTAGACACAGATAGGGCTAAAACTGTCCTACACAACATTTACTACTCCTGCACGGAGAACTAGAAATGTACTACTCCGGCAAGGTGTCTTCTAGGTCGGTCTCTCACCAACTGCTGTTTCTAGAAAGTCTTTGTCAAATGCTCCCGACACTCGACACAGCAGACACCTGGCCCCCATTCCCACGTGGGAAAGGGCAGAATCTATTCATCCTCATCTGGCGTTAGTGACAGACAGTCTTGTGGGCCTATAGGCATCCCAAAGGAGCTGGGAAATACTGTCCTGGCTGAGCACTTGTTAGACAAGCACACTAGAAGGGAGACCACAACTCCGTTTTTGTTCTCCCTAAGGTAAGTTGGGAGTTTTGTTCGGTTTATCTCAGGTTAGAATAACTCCATTGGTTTAAAGTGTTGCTAGACCCATAAGAGACAAAAAGGGGAGAGGGAGACCAGTGAGAGACGTTAAAGCAGGACAGAAGGTAGCTGGGGGTCTGAGGCTGAGCAAAGTATAATGAGACATACTTAAGAGAATCTCACAGAAAGCTGATTACCTTGTATACAATGACAAGATTATTTTAAATCTTTTTTTTTATAGACTCAAAAAATACTTAAATATGGATTACATTCTAGAGACTGGATTTACAGCTCTTCCAAAGGTCCCCAGTTCAGTTCATGTGTCGGGATGCTCACGACGGCTTGTAATTGCAGTTTCAAGGGGTCTGGCTCCTTCTCAGGCATGTGAGGAAACACACACGAGTACAGCATACACTGCACGGATACAGGGATACAGGAATAAAATAGCATTAAAAAATTACATTCTGGGGGTTGGGGATTTAGCTCAGTGGTAGAGCGCTTGCTTGCAAGGCCCTGGGTTTGGTCCCCAGCTCTGAAAAAAAAATTTAAAGCAAAAAATTACATTCTGTCCCAGTCATACCAATTAAAAGGCACAGCATCTAACAATTCCTTAGCCTCCTCTTTGTGTGTTAGTGAAGTGAAATTCTTCAGTTTAAGAAACAGTTGCAGATCTGGGTGAACAAAAGTAACACTTTGGAGTAGTTACTAAGCTGCCAAAGTGGTTGTTTCTTATGCTAATTGGGCGTGAATGTTTATCAAGGGATGAGAGGTAATTATCAGCCTATTCATTTTGGTATTTCAGGTAGAAGCTTCCAGAAACAGAACAATAAAGTAGAAAGAGAGGCGACTACTTAAAAGTCTCCCAATAGAAAAGCAAGGCTTGCTGGGTGAAAGGGTATATGAAATAAAACTTTACTCGAACTTCTGAGTTAAGTTCAGCTATGGCACTCATCCAAGGTTACTGCTCAGTCAATTGAAAACGAAACCCAATGTTTATATATTGGCAAACTACTATTCCAAACTCAAGGGGTGGGGGAATCCCTAGGCATTGCGTTCTCAGAGCCAATGAAATAAACTGAGGGAAAACTGGAGTGGCTTTGTGCCAAAATCCCTTTTGGGCTGGTATCACAGAGAGAGAATGGCTTGATGTTCTCAGATAAAATGAGAAGAAAGTTTGTTAACAAACACACCCACAGCTTTAAATACATTAATGACATTTGGAAAATCATTCTTATAAAGTTTAGGGAATTTTTTTATAAAATTCAGAAATTTTAGGAATTAGGTTTAGAAATTAGAAAAATGTTTAATAGTTCAAGGAAATTTATAGATAATAGTTTCCATCCTGTGTCAGATAAAAAAAATCAAAGAAAATTTAAGAACCCTTTAACAATGGAATGGTGACTCTGGGAAGAAAGTTCCCCTTCTAGTCATCAAAATGGTAGGCAGACTCAGGTCATGAACTGTATGCCTATCAATAAATTCCTTTCTTATGGAACTGAATGTTTGTTTCTTTGATTTTCCTGTCTTTCTCTTACCAAGTTATGTTCCTCCCTAAATCTTGGAGTAGTGTCTTCATCAAACATAGCATTGTTTAGTGAGCATACAAGAATTCTAAGCAGAGGGGGAAAAAACCAAATACACAAGCAAGAACCTAGCAAAAAATAAACATTGTCACCGTTTGCTTTATTGTAGCTTAGAAATAAAGCAATGAGCTTTCTGTGTGAAGTTTGTACTTTCATAGTCAAGAGGCAGAATTAGTGTTTGTATTCTGTAGTCAGACTTGACTCCCACATATTCTGTCTGTTTGGATAATAGCTTAATGCCTTCATAATTGGATTTCCACATCTGTAAAATGTGGCTCATAGCAACAATAGTAGCTGTCTCACAGGGACTTCAAAATGTGTAGATAAAGTAAAATATACATGAACTCAACATACAAATAGTATAAGTAAAGAATACTGTCTTGTCCTTACGTTTACTGAGATCTAGGAATTGTGCTTCAGAAACCTCTAGTACCTGAAGTATTGCCTAGTATTTGTCATTACAAAGACAGAAAATGTCAAGCCAACATTTCCTTAAGCATTACTTGGGAGAAATGTCCTGCATATGATGTCATTTGGTCTATGTATGTTGTGTGGTTCTGATCCTGGGGAGATGTGAATAAATGTCAACACATCCCATCCTGAGGAGATGTCTACACATCCCAGAGAGAGAACTGATGACAGAACCAAGCAAGGATACCACTAAAGTCCAACATGGCAGACAGAAATATGGGTGAGGGGTGACTTAAAGAAGCAGAAATTACTCAAATACAGCTGCATCCCCAAATACCACCCCGGCATGGGTGATACTACATAAAAGAGTTCAGTTGTTCTGAATATATTCCGGGAAGCTCAGCTGGGCTTTGTTTCTTCCAGGCTGTTTGGCTCCTCTGAGCCTCTTCTAGGCATCTCAGCTTGTTAATAGTGTCTCTCTGCAGTATTTACTCCTTATCTGTAGCTAGGCAATCTGTTCAACTTCAGGAACTTCCTGGAATCCTCAAGTTGTCTGCTTCCTGACTTAATGAGCTTCCCAGCAGGATGGAATGTTTCACCTGTGTCTTAAAAAGGACACCCTCTGATAAGCTGTGCATCTCAGACAAGACGGCTACACAGAGCTTAGAACCGTTGTTTAAGTTATTCAACAACAGAAGCTTAATTGAAAAACACATTGACAAACAACACACCAAAAGCAAATTGTGTAATTTGGAAAGGCCTTGGTGAATGTTCCTGTTCATTTTTTAAAAAGATATCAAGCCAAGACTCTTCATTTGTGACTTTTTTTTCCCTGAAATTTATAACACTGTCTTATCTACATGACACCATCTTTTCCAGCTCAAAATGGCTTATGTGCTTTGCAATATCTAAGACATGAGCTGCTGAATATTATCTTGCAGTTTTTGTGCTGAGGACTAGCAGGGCTCCTGGTTTAAAACCTGCCTGGCTGTCTCTGGGCTACTACAAGTGTGAGAAAGTGTTGGTGGTCTGCTGCTGCTCTCTTGTTATTTTGTTTTGTTTGTCTTTTCACTTATTTGTCCTGACAATTACAGAGCAATAACTTCTTAACCTTGGGATTTTTATGAGCCTTTGCCCCATGAATTTGACAGATTTTTTATTTTATTTTATTCTTTTACATCTTATGTGGGATAAAGTACCTGAAGGCTGTGCATACTGGGTCTTTAGACCAGCACTTTGAAGGTACCCTGGCAGGGACTAATGCTGAACCTACAACCATACCGAGTATGCAGTAAACTTAAACCACCAGGACTTAACACCTCATGTAATAACCAGAAGCAGGTTGCAGAACTCCATCTTACCCTAGAGCTCAAAAGGCTCTGAATGGGCCTTTCTGAGACAATAATATCAGAAAATGGCTAGGGTTAATCCACTGGCAAACTGCAATTGGGCAGTGGTTCTTGTTAGCATCAGAAGCTGTTTACAGCTAGCCTCTGAATCCAGCAATGACATCATCCCTTCTGTGTCTGCTGCCATGGCAACTGCCACACACTCCCTGTGCTTGCCTCACCTGCATCACCTGTGTGCTTCATCACCTAGGATACCTCCACATCACCATCTAGATAAAAGACAGAGACCCTGACCCATCTCCCTCTTTTTCTTGTCCTTGCTTCTTCCCCTCTCAATAAAGGACCTCTCTCGTGGGAACTGTGCTGGCTCAGCGTGATCTGTCCAGAACAAGCCATTTTCAACTAACAGTTCTTGTAGCACTGTGCCTTCCTCCCAGATCTCCCTCTTGACTCTTCTATTCCCAGAAGCCTCCGTCACAAACTGAAGACAACTGTTAATGCAAATTCAGTAAAAGTTCAGAGAGAGGCAATTATCCTGAGACATTTGGAAGCCAATGCTAAAAAACGTTTCGGAGATATTCGGGCATGGGCTCCATCTTCTCAGCTGACTGCATCACTGGAAGTCAACAGCACTAGTTCCCAGTTCGGTACAGGAGCCTAGGATACCTGCCATGATAAAATTAATGTATACAGAAGCACAGAGATAGCCCCATGTGCAATGGAAGGCAAGTGTGGACTGAAGGAGAAGACGCCAGCATCCGGCTTCCACCCAGATAGGTTCTCATTGTTCTAGAGTGCTCCAAAGAGAAAGAACCCAGGGCAAAGGAGGACCCATTAAAAGTGTCCTTATAATCAGAGAAAGAACTGGAAAGCTTGAAGGGGCTCGAGACCCCATATGATCAACAATGCCAAGCAACCAGAGCTTCCAGGGACTAAGTCACTACCCAAAGACTATACATGGACTGACCCTGGACTCTGACCTCATAGGTAGCAATGAATATCCTAGTAAGAGCACCAGTGGAAGGGGAAGCCCTTGGTCCTGCCAAGACTGAACCCCCAGTGAACGTGATTGTTGGGAGGAGGGCGGCAATGGGGGGAGGGTAGGGAGGGGAACACCCATATAGAAGGGGAGGGGGAGGGGTTGGGGGATGTTGGCCTATAAACCGGGAAAGGGAATAACACTTGAAATGTAAATAAGAAATACTCAAGTTAATTTTTAAAAAAGTGTCCTTATGTTCTCTTCTTTATAATTATCCCACTATATTTAGTTCCTTATTCTTCAAAGGGGAGAAAAAGGAAAAATGAGAGTGAATAGAGGGCATGTGTGTGTGTGTGTGTGTGTGTGTGCATGTATGTGTGTGCATCTGTGTGAGCATGTATGTGTGCTCACGGGGACACAATACATATACACACATGCATATAATGCATGTGTCTGCATATGTGTGCATGTGTGTGTATGTGAGTTCATGTGCATGTATGTGTGTGTGTGAGTACATGTGCTTGTGATTGGGTTGTGTGAGTGTGTATGAATGTGCATGTGTGTGCACATGTGTGCATGTGTGTGCACTGGTCTCCCACCTACTTTGTTGGTTCTGTTATGAACAGACTGCTACATGTGCTGGCAGATTCACGTGTTCTACACTCATTCTGAAAAGCTCCCAGGAAGTACACTTGACCCCATATGCGCACAGGTGTTCACAATCCACGGGTTTTCATTTCCAGCCGAAAAGCTGATTAGGAGGAGCTATGTCATCACACTAATTATGTTCTGAGCTGAACGCTTTTATTCATTTCACATGTCCGTCACCCCACACTGCCCTGAGGGTGAGAAGAAATGAAGCCACAGAAGAACGGCTGAACTCGGGTTTCTCTGACAGGACTGTGTTCTCAGGGCTTCCTGGATGAATCGTTCTCTCTCTAAATCCCTTACCCATACTCACAGAGGATAACAAGACACAGCATCTGTGACACAACGACTCCAGAGCACGTCATCCTCTTAACTCGTGAGAGAAACTCGTGAGAGAAACTGTATTCTGTATATTGGGTTGTAAGGTCAAGCTTATAGACGTGTAAGTGTTACATTTATCTAAGACTGTGGCATTTGAATCAAGTTCTCTTGGTTTTGTGGTCACTTACAGGATCATTTATTTTTAAACAACCATTTCTGAATTTTAACGTAGTAGGGATTGGAAGGATATGACACAGAGTGGAATTGAAAGGCAAGATTATCGGTAAGAAAACATCTATGCATGCATCCTTGTGGGCCGGGGCGATTGCTCAGGTGATTTGGTACAAGGGTGTGGTCCTAAATTCAAATCTCTGGAGATCAAGTAAATGCTGGGCAAGAGGACCCATGTCTGTAATCACAGCGCCCCTGTTGGGAGAAGGAAAATGGAACCAGGATCCACAGAAACCTGTGCTTGGTCTGGAGAACACAGCAGAGGTGAGAAAACTCATCAAGGTAAGAGCTGCAGGTGAGGCTATGCGTGACCTCCACACGTGCACCCTGCTCACACATACATAAACATACACATGCCACATACACAAAGAGAGACGTTTTTAAAGGAGGTTCATTAGTCAACAGAGATGAAATGTAACGATGTATAGAAAGGAATAGGGCTAGGGTACAGCGTTGAGCTATGTCTGGCTGGGGACTCATTGTCTTGTGAGCTGTTTCCTTTATCTCTCAAAATCGCTATGCTTTGGGTAGGATACAGCTGTCCACATTGGTATAGATCAATAAATGGTCTCATGGAACCAGAGTTACTTATTGAAGCTTGCACGGTAAGTGGCAGACTGAAGTTTTGCTCTTGAGCATGTACTCGTTTTCCAGTGCATACTCAACTCGATCTAATGTACTTGGGAGTTTGAATTCCAGCCAGGAGATCAGGGTGTTTCTCCTGTTTTCTCTCCACTTCCCAAATGCATTGGCGCTCTGCAGAGCATCTGTGACACACGTTTTTCTTGCTCTTCTGGGTCTCTGCTTTCTCTTCCTTTTGGAGAGAAAGGAATATAGCCTCACTTACATACAATCCCACACCTCCCATCACGGGCTTGCTGATTTACTAGTCAACTTCTATTCAGAACACATCGTCTTAGTCAAGCTGAGCATCTGAGAGCAGAAACAATTCAATGGGACGTTTGTTTCACAGGGATGACAAAATGTTTCTCTTCCTTAAGTTGACTTTGTTTAATATACCATGCTGAAAAGCTGGTAAAACTCTTCTCTCTCAATAAAATATAATATGCTGAATATGTATTGAGAACACCTAACTGGGGTATTTGCAAAAGACGGTGGGAGCTCTCGGGTAAGGGAGCCACAGCAAATGACAGCACCTACGCTACAAACCATGCTTACAGTACAGCAGGGCGTGGCGTGCATGTGTGTCTTCAGTCACACTAGTTCAGAAGAGTATGGTTTACGTAAACTTTCTCTTTACATCAAAAGCCAGGGATTTAAAGTGCTTGTCTTCATTCAGAAGAAACATACACAGGAAGTGAAGCTGCTTGATTTTTTCCCCCAACTCCTCTCCTCAAATCATTGATGAGTACACAAAAGAATAAAGTGTGCAGAAAGTAGATGGGTGTACAGGGTGGGGGAGGGGGAGAGGGGACCATCTGCTTTAAAAGAAGACTCATGGATGGTCAATGAATACATTTGGAAAGGTTCAGTGTCTTCAACTATAAAGTAAACACAAGTCAAACATACATTGGAATTCTGTCTCACCACAGTCAGAATAGCCCACATTAAGAAAGCCAACGACAGTAAATACATCTGAAAGCTGGAGGGTGAGGAACATGTATATGCTGGTGGGAGGAATGCAGATTGGTTCAGCTACTACTGGAATCAGTATGAGCACTCCTCAAAATGTCCGACAGATCTGTCATGTGATTCCGCTATAATGTGCTTGTGTTTATTCAGACAAAACAAAGGTCATCATACAATAGAGATACTTATGTGCCAGTGTTTATTACAGCCCTCGTCACAATGCCAAGCTATGGAATCAGCCAAATGCCTATCAGTGGGGAAACGGATAAACGAAATACGTACACAATAGAGGATTCCTTGTTATACTAAAGAGATTCATGTTGCCATTTTCAGGAAACTGGATGGAATCATGACCCGTCGTGGTAAGTGAAATGAGCCAGATTCAGAAAGACACTGGCTTTATGATGCCTGTCATGTGTGGGATCAAGCAATGGAGTAGATATGAAAGTAGAGACCATGATGACTTAAGAAGACCAAGGGAACCATGGGAGAGGAGAGTGTACTAGTTACTTTCTGTTGCTCTGATAAAACACCACGACCCAGGAGGAAACTCATAGGTTTATTTAGGTGTGTGGTTCCAGAGGGACAAGAGTTAATCAGGGGAAAGAGGCTTGGCTGGAAAGGACAAGTTAAATAGGCAGCAGCAAGAAGCTGAGAGTTCTTCTCAACCATGAGCACGAAGCAAAGACAGGAAACTGGAGTGAAGCGAGGATCTTGATTCCCTAAGCCACCTCCAGCAAGGTCTACCTACCTAGACCTCCCAAACAGGAACCAACTCCAAGGACCAAGTGTCCAAATGCCTGAGACCATGCGAGACGTTTGTCATTCAAACCACTACAGAGGGTAACAGAGACATTGTCTTAGTCACTGCTCTATTGCTGTGAGGAGACACCATGACCAAGGCAACTCTTATAAAAGAATGCATTTAACTGGGGCCTTGCTTACAGTTTCAGAGTTTAGTCCATTAGCATCATGGCGGGGAGCATGGTGGCACGCAGAAAAACACAGGCTGGAGAAGGAGCCAAGAGCTACATCCTGATCCGTTGACAGAGAGAGAAGAGAGACTCCGGTTTGGCATGGGCTTTTGAAACCTCAAACCTCACACACCTCTGAATCTCTTAACCCTTTCAAAGGGTGCCACTCCCTGGTGACTTAGCCTTCAAATAAGCAACTGTGGGAGCCATTCTTATTCAGACTGCTACTGATATGATTATGACCAAAGTATATTATAGCTAAGTACAAAAAATGTCCCAATAAAATTCATGTCATTTTGCATGAATAACGTATGCTACCTAAAATGTTTAGAAAAATAATCTGTTTGACTCCCACTCCCTCCCCCACCATGAACAAAGAACAAATATTTATCTAGTCCAGATTAAAGATGCATCCTCTATGAGCAGGGTTCAGTTTCTCCAAATAAAAACACTCTCCATCCATACTATTCCCTATCCCTTAAGGTTTCCCTATGACATAGGTATTAGTAGAAAAGGATAAAGCATGTGTCCTGGAGGCCTTGCAGGGCATTGCTATCTTCCGTCACCGACGGGAAGGGTGTCGTGCTAACCTTCAGATATGTATGCTATGTTGCAAGTACAACATAAACAAGCACCATATGTTGTATCAACATAAGCAAGTAGCTTTTGTTGAGCTTCTCACTGTGGCTCCTACTAGCATTTCCTCCTTTACTCTAGCTGAGAGCTAAGAATTCACAATGTAGATTTTTGACCCGGAAGTCCTCCCGGGAACCATTGAGCTACCTGCCCTATTGCCACCTCTACCTATTTGCATCTCCTGCTGAGTCTGTACCTCCCCTGCACCTGGCCCTCACTGATCTGTCCTCTCCAGCACTGGCCCTCTGCCATCCCTCCAGACTCTCAGCTCTGCAGCGTGAGCATGAAGGTCCCCATCTGATCCACAGTGGTCTCTTCTAAAAGATCCGTTAAGTCAAGAGCCCCAACTTTAGGTAGCGCCCAAATCCATGGGCCTTTAGTTCATCCATAAATGATGCCCCCAGAGGGAACGGGAACACATTCAGCCAAATGCTTCACTGTCTTCTTCCCACCACAACCTTCATCACTGGTACTGCCATGGTAGGAAGGAAGGAAGTATTCATCTATGTCCCTGTCACTTCCCCCTTCAATTAGAGAAAGCCTATCCTACAGGAATGAGTTTGTTGCCATGAAGAAAACTGTGAATAGAGTTCTTCAAGCTCTGCTTTAGCAGGCTAAATGGAAGGAGGGAAGGAACTGACATCTCTGGCCTGAGACAACAATAACGTCTTAAAAGCTAACACTGGGCACAATTTGATTTTCCTATCAGAAGCTGAATACTATGTAATTCTTTCTCATTAATTCTACACTGTCAGTTCCCAATACAGTCCCATGTAATGTCTATTCTTGGAAAGTAGGATAGAAGTCTTATACAATAAAAGGCAAAAGAGAAAAGTGCCTTAACAATTCTCAAACCATGCTCTAATTATACCTTGGCATAGAGGCTATTATAAAGTGACTGTGGTTGGTATACTCTGTGGACCAGAGGCAGGACTCAGCTGTCTGAAACCATGAGTAACTACTTTACACCAGTGGCTGTTTATAGCCTAAACCAATTCTTAGAACGAAAAAAAAAAAAAAAGCCAACAAATTATTGCCACATAGTAGCATGACCAACACTAAAATATTGATAATAGAAATATTGTGAAAAAAATGAAACTAGAAAATTACACATTGCTGGAAGTGTAAAGTCATACAACTCGTTCAAAAACAATTTGCAGCTCCCTACAAAAATTAAACAAATGCTTGCCAGATGATGCCGCAACTCCATTCCTAGATATTTGCTCAAGAAAAATGAAACCACGTGCATACACATTCCCAGATGCTTTATGTGTACGTGTTTTACCCATGCGGAAAGCTTGAATATCCCACAGGTCCTCGCTTCGGCAAAGAGTGAAACAAATTGTGGGCTATCCGTAATGGGATGTACCACCCAAAACAAAACAGAGTGTGGGTGACACAGACACACTGTGCTGAGTGAGAAGTGTAGACGTAAACCAGCTAGCACACCTGATAATCTGCAACAATAATCAAGCCATTGTTCAGTCTTCACTAAGGTACCCTAATAGTCTATAACTTGGAGACTTTCTTAGTGAGGGTTTTACTGCTGTGAGCAGACACCATGACCAAAGCAACTCTTATAAAGGACAACATTTAATTGGGGCTGGCTTAGAGGTTCAGAGGTTCAGTCCATTATCATCAAGGCAGGAACATGGCGGCATCCAGGCAGGCATGGTGCAGGAGGAGCTTGAGAGATCTACATCTTCATCTGAAGGCTGCTAGCAGAATACTGGCTTCCAGGCAGCTAGGATAAGGATATTGAAGCCCATTCCCACAGTGACCTACTCCAACAAGGCCACACCTACTCGAACAGGGCCATACCTTCTAATTGTACCACTCCCTGGGTTGAGCATACACAAGCCCCAACAGAGACGTTTGTACAATCTTGCTATTCCAGAGGGCAGTTCCTTTAGATATGTGCTGTGTATCTCTAGGTCATCCTGTCCATAGGGCCTCACTCCTCCATCAAGTTAGCCACCTTCTGCATTGAGGGGAGAGTGCTTTAAAATGCCGACATAGGCGTAGACAGATGAGAAAATAAAACAAAAACTGGATGCAGTCATGTGCCCCACTGACAAGAAGGTAAGGGTGCTGATCCCTTTATGAGTACAGTGTAGGGAAAGAGAAGGAGGGAGGAAACAAGAAAGTCAAACTCTTCACTGTTGAACCCAAACTTATAGCTCCATGTTGCAGGGGTATTCACTGAGCACGGATTGCTAGCCCAGTGTCAAGTATGCTGTACGGTTGTCATCAGGAAGACATGACCCATTATCTTGTGTCACAGTCACAGGAGAGTCAAAAAGTTTTCTTTCTCTAGAGCAATGGCTCTCAAACATCCCAGTGCCATGACCTTTTAATACAGTTCCTTGTGTTGTGGTGACCCCCAACCATAAAACTATGTTTGTTGTTGCTTCATAACTGTAATTTTGCTACTGTTGTGAAGAGTAATGTAATATTTGGGTTTTCTGATGGTCCTGGTGATCCCTGAGAAAGGATCATGTGACCTCCCAAAAGGGTTGCAACCAACAGAATGAGAACAACTGCTCTAGAGGGAACCAAACTTGTAAATGCATTAGAGCTTAGAAAAGGATAATTACCTTCACATTTAATTAAAATAATTTTTAGAGTCAACTATTATCAATGTTATTTTCATTACTCTTAAGGTGGGGAGAGGAAAAAGGTTATACTGGAAAATATATAAACACTAGTTCGGGTAGTCATTTAAAAATATAGTTGGCAAAGTCACTCTGTCACAAACTTTGGCTATGGAAATGAAACGGAAGCAGTGTGCAGACACGCAGCTTTATGTGGCTGAGAAACATGGTATGAACGGTGGCAATTATGCTTCTACGTCTAGAATTGTTCTAAACCCTACATCCTCATTTGCACTGACACCTCTTGGCCTTCCCGATGCCTGCAGTGTAAGCTCCTCCCTCTTAGTGGAACAAAGCAGCCGCATAGACGCTACTCTACTCTTCCTTGGGTACCAGCCACATTCCTATCACTTGTCAAAACCTCAGTCACACTCAGTCACTTTGCTCTTTCCTTTGTGTGGATGTCAATCATCCTATATAATCCAGCTCAATCCTGTCTCCTGCCAGATAAGTCTGGTTACTTTTCTTCTCCATGTCTAGTGCTAGTCTGGCAAGGTTACACTGTCTCACGACTGGTAACATTCTTGCCAAGGTCTCTAAAGTACACTAGGTTTGTTTCAGTTTGGTTTAGTTTGGTTGTGTTTTCAGGAACAGAACAATATTCTATGAATTCTGGCTTTGTTTTCTGATTTTTATTCTTCTATCTCTTCTCTGATATCTGGAATAGCGGAATGTGATAAATTGAATTTTACTGGTCCCCAGCTGGCTTCTATTGGTAACATTCTTTTTCTCTCTCGTTTTTCCTTTCTGACTTCACTTATTTTTTTACAGTGTGGGATATGAGGTTGATTGAATAGGCTTTTTATTTGGTGGGACTCTTTAGGCCTTTGCAAAGAAAAACAAGTCTCTCCATTTGCACAGTAGTAACAGAAGAGTTGACATCATTGCTGCAAAATGGAAATGTCCTTGAAAGCCACGAAGCTTTGTTCTTCCCAGTGTAATAGGAAGGGCAGTGCTGTGTGGCGGTGTCTGAGCTTCCCAGCAGCCTCCCTTGTACTTCAGACTTGTAGCTCCCACTTGCCTTCATCCTACCCATATCTTACTGAAACATTATATTTTTATTGTTGATCAAAATAGTTATATATTATGCAACACCCACCCATGAAAGCCAATACTCCGGGATCCCAGAGAGATTTAATGTTGGATCAATGATAACCCAATCTCCCAGATTCCTGCTGTCCACCTCACTCAAATCTCCCAGTCAATTCAGTTATTTCATTTAGTCACATGACCACTTCAAATCATCACTTGGCTATTGCTATCCCTCCAATGGTAGACGCTGGACTATTTTACTTTGAGATACAATAAGCATTTAATGATCATGGACTAAATGAATTGCTTCTACTTGGCCTCTGCTTTTTCTTAGAAGTTCTATGAGACGCCGGGTGGCACGTTATCACAGGTAATATCACAGAGCTAAGTTGCATTATAATATCACTTATGATTTTTCAAATACAAAATGGGTTGGGGAAGCATTTCTGATCATAGGAATGACCCAGATAATTATAGAGAAATCCTTTCTAAACAGAAAAAAAAAGTCATGAGTTGAGTTGATTTAACATATAATGCTAATTGTAATCAATACCCCGCAACTTACAAATATTGTTTCATGCGTTCTTCGTATCAGATCATGATTAGATGAGGACTGTTACTAGCCTTTCGTTCCTGATGAGATCCTTCTCTGTTTAGCACCAAGGACCTGATAGCCAAGGTACTCATTATTGGAGTCACAAGGCTGCCATAACCTTACATAGTCTTTCAGTTACTGTACGTATTCAGCCTGAGTCAGTAAACTTCTTATTTAAAAGTAGTACACAAGGTTGCTATGGCAATGACAAGCACATAACACTGAGCTGAGAGCAAGTGATTCTCAACTTTCGTTTTTGAGAATGCAAATTTGCGCTTTTCATTAACCCTTTCATCATTTTTAAATTTTCAGCGCTTTGAGCTATCATTGACCTCAATGCTTGATTAGAAATGATGGTCTGCCTTTACCCACATCGCCACCTGCGTTACTCTAAAAGAGGCCCCGTGTTTCATTTCCCCTTTAAAGAGTTGTGAAGTACAGATATGTCTAAAAATTCTAATGATGTAAAAAGAATAGTAAGAGTGAAAGGAGGGCTCAACCCTATCAGATGGGCAGTCTTCACAGAACGAAGCAGTTATTTATGTCTGGGTCTTTAACACCTGTGTCTTCCACACCGGCAGGAGTGCATATGATACAAGCACGCTTTTGTCTCATCTGTCAAATGGGTAATTCTGCTGTTTTTCAGCTTAACTCAGGTTAGACAATGACGTTGTTGGGCTATTGTTAGTCCTCAGGCAAGCCAGCAGATCCCACAGGACTAGAATGGGACTTTAATAGACTGACTTAGATACACAGTCATCCAAAAGAAGAAGCATTTCCTGTTCTGTAAAAGAGAAGGAAAGGCTACCAGGGTGACAAATGTAGACACGGGCTGGGCAGGAGAGTGGGAGAGGGAACCAGGAGCTAGGGATGGGTAAAGGAGACACGGCAACCGACAGCGTCATAAGCTAGGCTGTGGCTTCATAAGCTGATTTAAAAACACGATATTAAAGAGTGTGAACATAGGTACCCTGTGTGAGATCAAAACCAGACTAATAGTAACCTCGCAAGTTAAGGTTTCTGTCTGCAAGTAGGACACTGGAGAAAAAATCTCCCATTTGTCCTGTGAAGGTTAAAGTTTCTGTTTGTAGTTAAAGAGAAGGTTCCAGTTCGTCCCGTGTTAACTCCATGCCAGTCAAGAATTCTGGCCCATAGATATACAGCCACCAAAACTAGATAAGATTGATGAAGCTAGAAAATGCATGCTGAAAGGGACAGGATATAGATCTTTCCTGAGAGACACATCCAGAGCATGTCCAATCCAGAGGTCAATGCTAGCAGCAAACCACTGAACTGAGAAGAGGACCCCCTTTGGGGGAATTAGAGGAAGGACTGAAAGAGCTGAAGGGGCTTGCAACCCCATAAGAACAACAATGCCAATCAACCAGAGCTTCCAGGGACTAAACCACTACCCAAAGACTATACATGGACTGACCCAGGGCTCCAACTGCATATGTAACAGAGAATAGCCTTATTGGGGCACCAGTGGAAGAGGAAGTCCTTGGTCCTGGAAGGTTGGGCCCCCAGTGCAGGGGAATGTCGAGGGGAGGGGCAGTAAGGGGGAGTGGATGGGGGGAACACCCCTATGGTGGAGGGGGAGGGGATGGGGGGTTTATGGACAGGAAACCAGGAAAGGAAATAACATTTGAAATGTAAATAGAGAAATATATCTAATAAAAAATATAAAATTTCAAAAAAAAAGAATTATGTTTGTAATTAAGAATAAGTTCTTGTTTCTTAGGTCTGATACAAACTGCAAAACAGGTTCTTCAACCTACACTGAACTTGTGGCCCCATTCTGTCCTCACCCTGTTCCTTCCCTTTCACTGTGTCTTTCTAACAATGTCCACTCTCTGGCTCCTGATAGCACTCATCTCTCTGAGACAAGGGACTGTGAGAGAGCTGCTCTCTAAAGTCCTGACTTAGGGAAAGGCACCTAGACTGGCCATGGCCTGTGCACTCCAGTCTAAAGCTTGCATCCATTGACTAGTGGTGGATTTGGTCTTTCTCCTTGCATTTGTCAGGATTAACCCCTGTATCAGTGGCCAATGCTGATTCAGCAGCCATGAGTTATTAAATGATATTCCTGGTGCCAACTGTTGAATACTTCATTATGCACTGCTGGATAGGACGGCCCCAGAGGCCCCCAAGTCAGTACTGGCTATTGTCATTGTTCTTTGCCCTGGGTTAACTACAGGGAATATGTGGTAAGGATCTATTTTTGAAGATGCCATTCCTTGAAGATGCTATTTCTTGGTTGCAGAACACCAAGAAATAACGTTGGGCCTGAACTAGAAGCGTCCTCCATGTTGGCTCATGCCCACAGAGGGTAACAAAGCAAGAAGAAACACAAAGGGGAAAGACACAAGAATGAGAATGGGATGGAGACTTGGTGCGGGGTGCAGTTGTTAAGGGAGGGAGAGGGCATACAGAAGACAATGCGCAGGACGAGCAGTGTGTGCATGGTATCAGAGAATGAGTTTAAGGAAATATGAGACAATAGTACCATACGGGCCAGTCAGTGATGCTCTTCTCAAACAGATGAATGGCCATTATCTTAGATGAGAATTAGACCTATTTTATGTAGCTCCAAGGAGCATGACCAGGGTCAAAAAGCAGGAATTAAAAGGAAACAAATGTTACCCACATAAAGGGAATGAAATTGAGTATAATACTCTGGCCTATAATTTTCCTCCAAGAACTTACCCATAGCCTCACTAAACCTTTTCTTCTTTATGTACAGCTATTAACCTGCTTTATTTCTTATTACCTGAATTCCCCAGAAACTAATTTAGCAATACAAAAGAGAGAGAGAGAGAGAGAGAGAGAGAGAGAGAGAGAAAGAAAGAAAGAGAAAGACCTCTCAGACTCTCTAGATGATCCAAACGCCTTCCAAAGGATTATCTGTGATTAAAGGGTCTGATGAATCCTATACTGACTTTTGTAATGGGTGTCCTGCTGAATAAACTCACTCGTCATCTTCTGAGGAGATATGAATCATTGTGCTTTGTGAGTACTTAACAGACTCCCCATATAAGGAATACTCTGCCCTTATCTCCTCGCGGGCATGGTATATTTTTATTAAGAACAAAAGCCTAGACTTCCAGCTGGTCCTCCCGGCCCCAGCACCTGAGTTTTCGTGACTATTGGACTGCAGTAGAGACCCAGCATGAACATACCACATTATACTCTTCAGAAAGACCCCGTTCCAGAGACTTACAGAGAAATAAGAAACCGTGAAATGAGGGTGGAAAAAGAGAGCTTCGTTAAGTAACGCATTGCATCCTAATTCTACTCTATGGTCTGTTTAGGTCACAAATGCCTTTATTGTGTAGCACTAAATTGGGAAATCTTTTATTTCAAGGGCAAATGGCTCTTTAAAAAGTGGTGTGTGGAGAAGCCCCACTACTGGACTATGCACTTCAACTTGAACGCCAAGGCCCTTACGACTGAACCCAGTTGATATTGATTTCAACACAAACTCTGCTCCAGTCTGAAAGGGGTGGAGCAGCTTCTAATGTCTTCACCTTATGTCTCCCTGTGTCCGATGAGCCCGAGAACATCGAGACTGTTGTTTGTTCTCCGGCTTCCCATGGGCTCCATCTTAAAGGACAGTTATGTTAGCAGGACAGCCCCCACGGCTCGGCTGCTTGCAAAAACCAGTTTCATGCCACTTGATGACGCTCGATCAAAGTTCGATGCAGCCTCATGTTGATTGGGTAGAAAAATCAGTGCTTTGTTTGAGCATGGACCATTTCTGCCCTCAGGAAATGCTTTAGACATCATAGAACCAATACTTCATTAAAAAAAAAAAACTGTCTGGCAAGCACTGTTTTGTCAACACACACACACTCACACATACACACACACACTCACACACACACCACACTCACACACACACCACACACACACATAGACACACACACTCACACACCACACACTCACACACAGCACACACACACTCACACACTCACACACACACACCACACTCACACAAACACCACACACACACATAGACACACACAATCACACACCACACACTCACACATTCACACTCACACACTCACACACACTCACACAATCACACACACCACACACACCACACACACACATACACACACATGCACACACACTCACACACATACCACACACACACCACACCACACACACACACCACACCACACACACACACCACACCACACACACACACATACACACACACCTCACACTCACACACACACATACACACCACACCCTCACACTCACACACACATACACACACACACACCACACCCTCACACTCACACACACACCACACACACACCACACACCTCTCTAAATAGCACCAATGATCTACCTTATATCTACAAACTTAAGGATGTTTGAGACACAAAAATTCTTCTACTAACAATGGCTAAATCAAAAAGACAAGTAAAAAAGCTGTGTGTTGAGCTTGAATAATAAATATTTACCAGAATGGCTTAAATATTTATACTCTTCGAGCCAGTAATTCAGAAATCTGCCTTAAGAAAAAAATAACACAAAACTCAGGCAAATATTTATGCCCCCCAGTTTTTTACTGCAATGTTATTTATAATGGCAAAAAATATAGGTGTAGCATAAATTTCCAGCAATGGGGGTTAAAGTAAGATACAACTATTGGGCTGGAATGTTGCTAACTAAAACATTATGCTTACTAAATGTAATGTAGAAAGATGTTTAAAATGCAGTGTTCAATGAAAAAGTCAGCAAATTGCAATCAGTACAAATTGATAAAATCTCAACATATGAAGTATAGCTACACAGAAAAGGCCTATTACACCTGGGTGACGGCTCAGTGGGTACATCGCTTGTTGCACAGTTACGAGGACCTGAGTTGGAAGCCCCAGAATGAATGTAAAGCCAGATGGGTAGCGTATGTCTGCAGCCCAGTCCCAGTCCTCTAAAACAGGAGACAGAGACATTGGAGGCCCCTGGCCTGGTGCGGCACAGAACGAAACAGCCGGCCTCAACGAAGGCGGAAGGAAGGGACAGATACCATGTGTTGTCTTCTGACCTCCATGTATGTGCCATGCCTACACCCTGACACCCCCACATCCCCATCGCCCCCACGTCCTCACATCCTTACCACCCGCACAGAGCGCCGGGGAGGGGGTGGAGGGTGGGGAAGGGCAGCTATAGCCTGATTAATGCGGAAAGACACCAAGACATTGTCAACTGTTTCCCAAGAGTGAGTTACTAGGTGACTGCACTTGTTTCAGTTTTCCTCCATATACGTTATGTCTTGACATATTTTCTACATGTGATGTATATTGCAAGGAAGCAATAATCAAACCTCCTACAGATACTTCTAGCACCCGGGAGCCCCTGCCTCTGTGTAGCTCTGCTCTGTCCTGCACCCTGTCTGCATAGTCCTGGAGGATGTGTGGGGACCCACCTCTGCTCTGTGTGGATAAATTCCCAGCACCAGATAGCAACAGGCAATGCTGTTGGAACCGAGGGAGTGGGGAACTGCGTGCGCGCACCGTATGGCTATGGTCAGTGATCTCGGAGAATAGCTGGAATTAATGAAGTACTCGCATGATGTACAAATCATCTCATCAGAATAGTGCCTGGCATACTGAAGGCCAGCAAGATGGCTCAAGGAGTAAGAGGACTTGCCACTAAGCTTCCTCAGATAAGTTGGATCCCTAGAGTCCACGTGGTACTAGGCTGACCCTTGAACTGACTCCTGAAAGTTACCGCTGACCTCCTGATAATGTGAGTATGAGCGATACTCGTTTTTAAATGATGTCATCGACTTCCGACTGTTTCCTCGTCATAAAATCTGAGCATACCGGGTTTGGTTTTATTTGTTTTGTTTTATCCCTTGTTTATTTATCATTATCTACATTTTCATGCCACATATATTCATTAAATAAATACATTTTAAAAAATTAAGGACACATTGAAGATACACATAACCAAATGAGTGAAGAAGCATAGGAGGATTGTGACCAATCAGGTGAGAGAGAAGTGAAAACGGAATCTAAAATAAAGGGCGTGTGGCAAAAATATGAATGAATACATAAATGGTAAGTATATAAATCTTCATTTTTCATGAAAGTTCCGGTTTCTTCCCCCTCCAGTGCTTTTTGTTTTTAGTTTTATTATTTTTGGTCAGGGCTGATATTGAACCCAGGGCCATGTGCTTGCTAAGCGAGTGCTCTGCCACTGACCTAACCCCTCAACCCTCTCCAGACTTTTATTGAATCTCAGAGTATAATTCTAATCACAGTTCTCCGAAATATAATCGGTATCTGTGAAAAACAGAGAAAAGACAGCTAATAGCATTGCAGACCTCCTTCTGTTAAAGGGAATTCTGATTCTGGGACAGCTGGAGTAGAGAGGAGAAATCCTCTCTCCAGGGCAGCAGTCAGCAAGCCCAGTCTACCTCTTGGGATCTCTGTCTTCTTCTTACCTTCCTGAAGTCATTCAACTCCATCCCAGCCACCCCAGGAAAACCTTGCCTGGAGCAAAGGAAGCATTGCTTGTCCTAACATCTGCAAGTGTCATGTTGGGTTCTGGGGGGATTTGAGAGCAAACTATTTACAGACTGCTGACCTGAGCTGTGACTCTGTAACAACTGTCATCACAGCTAGAAGCCACCTGGAAGGAGGAAGGGTCATTTAAAATGTCATCACTGGACACGAACTTCCTAGGGAACAACTGGGAATAATATGCAGTTTTAAATATTAAAGAGATTAATAAATAGGGCCATCCACCCCATGGACTACAATTGAGTGACTGGGTGTTTTTGAAATGAAGAATAATTTGCGAAAAACTTCAGCTTCTTTTTTTTTTCCCGACACTTCAAAAGGAGCATTTGTTTAAAACACTCCTTGACAGCTCTCTATCCGGACATTACCACAGGCTAAGAGGAACGGAGGGATGGAAAAACCAGGGACAAACTATGAGTTCCACACAGAGAAGATGACTAAGCCCTCTTCTGATCAAAAGAGCAGCCTGGAAGCCTCACATGACACAAGATGAAATCACAACTGTTAAGGGCATGACATTTGGGGAAGCAGGGGCAGGGTTCTGCTAAGGACTCTAGGCTCACAATGCCAAAACCAAAACCAACCGAATGGGGGAAAAAAAAAACCCGAAATATAGAAGAAAACACTGCCAGAGTCAAAAACGGAAGAACGGAAGTGCAGGCTGGAGTGAGACTGCACCATGACACAAGTAGACATTTATCTGCATTAGGATAGAGACCTGGGAATCTGGTATAAAATCGGATGAAATTTAACAACTGGAGAATATCTTTAGGGGAAGTCACTGGAGGGGAAGTCACTGGAGGGGAAGTCACTGGAGGGGAAGTCACTGGAGGGGAAGTCACTGGAGGGGAAGTCACTATAGCGGCTCAAGTTAGGAAGGCAACATAAGTATCCATCGAAAGGGAAAGAAGGAAGAGGCAAGAACCTGGCAGTTGGTCCCTCTTTTGTTACTCTGTGCAGTGGGAATGGGAGTATAATTAAATAGTCAAAGAAATTAATGGGTGCGCAAAGATTTCTATACAAGAGCCTCAAGGAGACACTTAAAACTTAAAAAAAAACTTTTTTGTAAGGGAAATATTTATCAGTTTTTTTCTTTAGATGGTTCAGAACCCCTTTCCATTTCAAAGGAGCTTACCATTGTTAAGTGCAGCTAAAATGAAATATAATGCATATAAAATATATATATAAACCAATCCACTGGATTTCCTGAAAGTATTTTTAACAAAGCCCATCTGTATATATGAGCAATAATAGTTTTTAAAATAATGCTATCAATTTTTGACCATTCCTTAGTCATGAAATCTAAACATATCACTTTTTATTCTTCATAGACGTTTATATTATCTACATTTTAGAGGATGTTTTCAAGAAACCAATAATTATGTATCAACAAACAAATGGTAATCTTGACTACTGCCTGGGTCCTTTGGTGACGGCTGAAACCGTGTTTGAAATGCTTTCACAGGCCTGAGTAAATGGTGCATACACTTAGTGCTTTTTGTACGAGAGTTTCATCCATACCTCCTGTCAAGTGTGATACACCCAGTAACTGACCAGGGAGTTCCTTATAAAAAATGTCATAATGAGAGGCCAAACCTACTCCATTTTGGGACCAGACTCTTTCTTAAAGGGAGAAAAAAGGCCTAAGAACTTGACCTACAGCAGAACTGGGGCTGCACCCACGTACCAGGAAGGACCCCATGGCTTGTCCTGGATGGGAGTTAGCAACTTTGTAACAACAGTTAGTCAAAAATTAGTCTGATTGTTTCGGATGTCCTTTCAGACTGCTCCTGGTTGTAACTATCTTGCTTCAGAGCACCCACCTGCCCAAGTACAATAGTTATTCAACTACATACTTGCCAGACTAAACTGTCCTCAGTCACTACCATTTCCTGTAAAGTCTTGTCCCCTGCAGCTGAGGCTGCGCTCTTCATTCTGCTGTCAGAGATGGCCGTGTGGCCCAAGCCAGAGCTTGTAATAAAGAGACCCTAGTGCTATTACATCAGAAACGGCTCCTTGATGGTCTTTTGGGGTGCAGGAACACTGCCTCGCACAACAGTAACAGGTGAAGGAAACACAGGTGCCTCAATGTAATAGTCGGTTGACACAGGATTAGAGATACTCGCTACATCACCGGCTCCACCACAGTCCTCCACAATTGCTGACCCCACCATGCTCTCTAGGCATCACAGTGTTTGTCTTGAACAAGGAAACTTTCCTATTAGTGAACTCACGTTTCCCTTCACACAGACAGTCACACCTCAAAGGTCGATCACTGAAGGAAGGGCTCAGAGCGTAGGTTAAAAGTCATGTGGGTCATGATGGTTGCCAGGATTCGATAGTTGTATCATCGATTCACCAACCAGAATGTTGGATGGAAATCTCTTACTTTCAGGAACTCTATTCTTTCTGCAGGATCCCACCCTACTGATTGGCCATTCCAGTGATCTTTCTGAAAGTTCAACATGGCTCTCGTAGCTCCATTCTTAAAGTTCCTTAGTACATACTTTTTTTAGCTCCTTCCTAATGTGTCATGGATGGTCTGAGATGATCTGACCTCACCTTCCTTTTATAACCCAGTCTTAGAGAGTATCTCCCCACCCAGACTCTGTGTAAGAGTTATTTCTTGATACAGGCCTGGCCCCTCCACCCTTTTGTGGTCCCTGGGGAGGCAGTGGTCTGATCTGTAGGCTGAGAGGAGTAAATGTCATGTAGCCTGGGCACGGAATCCTTTTTTCCCTAGGAAGCTTTAGGGTTTCTACTCCTCCATATTTAATTTCCTTACTGGTCCAGTCCATCAAGTCTATCCTGGGCTACATCAAGTCTATCCTGGGCTACATCAAGCTCCTCTGGATGCCAGTCAAAAGTCCATGTTTTTTTTTCAACCTGGCCTCATCTAGTAAAAAGCACCTAATGCTCTTTCCCCATTTGCTAATTTTAAATTTCATTTCTTGACTGCTGTTATAGAACAGAGATGAAAGATGGCGCTCACTGAGATCTGCCTGGAGGATGCAATAGGAATTCACATTTTAGTTTTCTTTTAAGTTTATATCATTTAGTCAATACAGCCCTTCCCCCCTTGCCTTGGTGAAGTTCCTTGAGCCTACTCCCAAACTCTACCTATGTGCTTGGAAAGGATATACTTGGGGTTTGGGGGTGGGTGCTTGGTTTTGTTCTTTTTTCTCTTTGTCTCTGCTATGTGGTTGCTTGGGTATTTTTGCTGTAAACCTAAGAGACCTAGGGAAAGAGTTGATTTGTCCAATCCTGGTTACTGCATGCTGGCTGCTCTGACAGAATGCTGAAGAACAACAGAAAAATGGCTTGAATTGAGAGCTAAAGCCAACACGCCCAGAAGATGCTGAGGTGGTAGTCACAGCCATGGACCACAAATGGACAGAGGCACCGCCCTCCAGGGGAGGGTGCTTGCTATGCAGTTCTGGACTCCATCAGTCACCACATTAAAGCTGAGCATGGCAGAGTGCATCCGTGACCCCAGCATTGGTGAGTCTGACCAGAAAGACATACTACTGGCTCAGTGAGAACCCACCCCAAAGCTGAAGGGGAACTTGTACAAGAGAGATGGACAGTGGTGGCTTGGAGATCAGACAAAGTGAGTCAGGGTAACGACAACATAGCATATACATGTAAGGAATTGCCATAGAACAAATGTAATAAAATAATGATAAAAGTAAGAAGGTAAGTGATACAGGCAGACACACTGTGAACCTGCACACGGGCACACATGGGCAAGTGCCCTGTACACACATGCACATAGGTGCACATACTACATAGATGCACACAGACATGTAGAGGCATGCTTACAGACACATAACATGTGAAGAAGTAGCATTTAACAGTATCATCTCTGGAGTGGGTAAATGGCTCACTAACCAGGTCTACCTTTTGAGGCACTGCAGCACTGTCAACTGTACTCACAGCAGAGATGATAGCAAAGGTGACCCCTACCTCCAAATGACAAATAGCAGACAAAATAAGAGAATACAAACCACATATGACCGGTTAAGAATAATTTATCTATCAAGCACCTCCAATGTACCAGATTGTGGTGGTTTGAATGGCCCTGATAGATTTTCATGTGTTTCAATGCATGGACCATATGGAGCGGCACTCTTAGGAGGTGTGGCCTTCTTAGAGGAAGTGATCATTGTGGGGAGGGGCTTTGAAGTCTTGTATGTTCAAGCTATGCCTGGTGTAGCTCACAGTCCCTTCTCCTGCCTGCAAATCAGGATGTAGAACTCTCAGTTTCTTCTCCCGCACCATGTCTTCCTGCAAGCCGCCATCTCTCCTACCACGAAGATAATGGACTAAGCCCCTTAAACTGTAAGCCAGACCCAGTTAAACATTTTTCTTTATGAATTGTGTGGTCATGGTATCTCTTCATAGCAATAGATGTCCAAACTAAGATACAGCTGTTTTTCTATGGGGCTGGAAAGACAATTTCTGTACTGTGAGGCTCAGGGAACAGAAACTGATAGCACAAAAGAGAAAAAAGAATTTGGCATCCCGAATGGAAATATGCATTTTTATCAATATATACCTTTTAAAAGTCTGTCTAAATGGTCAGACACCAGTAATTGACTTTATGCCTTAATTTGACAAAAGTTATCAAATATCTTTTAAAATGCCAGCACTGTCCTGGGATTTAAGCTGAATCTATAATTATTTAATCGCAGTTCTAATTTACACTGTTCCTTCAGAAAAGCGACTGCACTGTGGGCTTACTTCATAATTGCCCTTGTCAGTGACTTCAATAGGCATAATCATCCTATCCTGGGGTTTCAGATACGTGACAGATATCACACTGCTCTTCCCTACTCTGCCCATGACAAACGTCACCAATGAGTTTGAGGGCTTTTTCCCCCTGAACATAAGGATGGCCTTTGAAACCTGCTAAGATTAAGTAACACTCTCTTATGATCAATCCTATAATTGACTAATGAGGCAAAACCCATTTGCCATTTTTCACAGGGCTTAGACTTCACAACCGTCAGATGACTCCTAAGTGTGGTATTTAGGAAGAATGACTGTCTACTAGCCTCCTGCACTTTTTAGGGTAATTAATACCCATGGCAGTTCCAACGTCTCCTAGGCTTAGCACTACAAGCACCCATTTGCTTTTAACCTCACTGACCCAGAGGGCTGGGGCTGCACCCTATACAGACAAAAAAATCAGGCTTTGGTTCACTCGTTTTATTACTGTTTTAGTTTCTCAATTTATTTGCCTCTGGATGTGAACTAAGTAACTTATAAGTGGTAATATATAGCAACAAATAATACTGGAAATTTTGTATCCATGACCAGTATCTGTAAACACTGCTCAATATGTATGAAATGTCCACTGCTGTGCATGTGTAATTAAACTAATGATACTCAATAAACAATTTTTATTTATAATCCTATCACAGTTTTGATATAATACACATGGATATTTTTTGTTGTAGTTTTTCACAATGAATCCTGAAGTATTTGGTATATATCTTATTTAGGGTTTCACTGCTGTGAACAGACACCAGGACCAATGCAAGTCTTATAAGGATAACATTTAATTGGGGCTGACTTACAGGTTCAGAGGTTCAGTCCATTATCATCAAGGCAGGAACATGGCAGCATCCAGGCAGGCATGGTGCAGGAGGAGCTGAGAGTTCTACATCTTCCTCTGAAGGCTGCTAGCAGAAGACTGACTTCTCTGCAGCTATGGTGAGGGTCTTATAACCCACCCCCACAGTGACACACCTACTCCAACAGGGCCACACCTTCTAACCATGCCACGCCCTTGTCTGAGCATATGCAAACTATCACAGTAGATTTTTACCAATCAACATTTGAGTCCTAAGAAAGCTGCATAGTTTCTAGGCCAAGTTAGTTTTCAGTTAGAACATGGGACCTAGTTGGTATTCTGTTTATAGAATTAACTCAACCTGTCAATCAATGACCAAGCAGACTTCTGCATAGCCCAAACAACCATTTTCCAAGTTTCTCATTGGACACCTCCAAGGTGGTACCCAACGGGAGTGGATCCCAGGGTAAGACAAGTCTCAAAGGTTTGTCATATAAGATTCTGTTAGAAATTAATGGATATTAAGCACACACACACACACACACACACACACACACACACTATACCATGTGCGATATTCAGTGAAGTAAGAAATGTTCAAGTTGGATAGAATCCTAGAGATGTGTGAAATGTACATTCTAGAATCCTGAATAACATTAGGCCCTTCTGACTTTGGTATGGCTAGAAATCTAGCATCAGGAATGGGACCTAGAGAGGAAAAAAATTCTACTGTTTTCCAGGCTTAAGCTATTGAAGAGTTGGGTGTGGCGACAGGGAGAAGTGACTTGACACACATCGCTGGACACTGAGAATGAGCCATGGTTGGGACAGTGTGTGCTACAGGGAGAGAGGGCCAGCCGAAAGGTGGAGGATGGCTGCAAGATGATATGTGGCTACGAGCAGGAGGGGAAAACCAGTTGCTGAAACCATACTTTGTAACAGCAGGGCCTAGAGAAAGATACTTTTTTAAAATTGAAAACATTGATGAATTTTGTTGTTGTTGTTGCAGTGAAAAAAAAGTCTTGTAGAGACTCCAATATTAAGAGGTCCCATGAAATAAAATACATTTCCAACCACCTAGCGTAAAAGACTAGCAGGAGGAAAATACATCAATTTAAAAACAAAATTTAGTCTGTTTCCACATTGCATCATGATAGCAATTTATTGCAGACTCTGAAAATCAGTTCAGAAAAGAAACTATTCCCAGAGAAATAAAGTAAATCTCACATATGCTTGTAAACATTCAAGTTCTCGATAAAATATGTGCATAATTTAAAAGTTATGTTTTATTTGTTTTCAAAGAATCTTTTCCCAAATTGACATTCATGCCAAATTGTGAGTCTACAATATACAGCCACAGCACTGCCATTAGTATGAGGACAAATAATAGATAGAAGACCATTTTGCCATAGCATGACACCCCCATTAATAACCAGAAAGCAGCATGTAGATTACAGACACGTGAGTCCACAGTCCTTACAACTGGAAACTGACCCCACATGAGAGGCTTTAGGGCACAGTTTCTGTCTGTACAACATTCAGTGGTTACTGTTTGTAACTTCATGTCTCTTAATGTATGAATTATTTATGTTAAATCTTGTTCTATATAGGAACTATCGATACAAGCATATAATATAGAGTTATAAGCGTCAGTCAACTAGCCATCTTCAGTCAGTATTCAGAGATGTGACCTTAAAGGTTTGAAGGCTGCTATTCAGAATAAATAATTACAAGTAATAATCGGGGCTAAAGGCAAAAATCAATACAGTGGCTCCTAAGATTAAGGAAACCAATATGAATCTTAGAAAGTAAATCATCTTTGCATCCCATCAGGGCGTCATCACTCAAAACCACAGCACGCTTAAGAACTAAAACTGTGTAGGATGCAATGATGGAGTGGCCTGTGAAGTAGATCACAAGATGTCGACAGATTCGCAGGGGCAAACCATCCCTTGTGTTTACGGAAGTGTGTTCCTATCCTTGTAGAGGGATGGTCCAGTGGGAGAGGTAAACACATAATTTTAGTTTACCATTGTATATTCCTTTCTTGTTAAAACAAAGTTTTGGCATATAACAAGACTAACCTTTACCCCACTAAACAGGCCAGGCTGTCCCTGAGGCATATGCTGCGCATGCGCTCCACGCAGCCAACGCTACCCGGAAGCTCAAGTCCTCCCGAGTCACCCTCCCAATGGCAGGTGTGTACCAACACGTCCCACAGAGATCAGCAAAGTGAAATAGCAATAGTACTTTCTCTCTACTCCAGCGTGTCCGCATCTTCCTTCCATCCACAAAAAAATCTGATCTCTTTGCATACGATCCACAAGTAAGAAGATGTCCTCGGGCTTTAAACCCCGAGCCTCAGAGGAAGTCCGGAGGAGATAGAAACCCAGTGAATTAGCTACGCTTTTTGTTATTTTTTATGGAATTTGTTCTTTGGCAACTTTGTACATGTTTACGGTGTGTTGTGATTTCTGACTCCCCTCCCTCCTCTCTTATACCTTCTTCCTGTGCCTGTTACCCACTCCTCTATAAAGTCCCTCCCCACACTCATCTCCTTTGGGTGGTTTTTGTGATCTACTGAGTTAAACCGGACCCACCTCTGTGACCATGGGTCACCCATTGCAACATGTGTTATCTTTTGTAGGTACAAAATTGAAGACAATCTGCCTGCCCTTTAGAACAGAGGTTCTCGACCTTCCTCATGCTATGATCCTTTAACACAGTTCCTCATGACGTGATGATCACAAACCATTAAATTATTTTTATTGCTATTTTACAATGGTAATCTCTTTACTGTTAAGAATCCTAATGTAAATATCTAAAATGCAGGGTATCTGATATGTTTGACCCCCCCCCCCAAAAGGTGTCCCAACCCGCAGATTGAGAACCACTGCTCTAGAATCCACCTGTCACTCATAGATCCAAATAAAAATTCTCCCTGGTCCAAGGAGGGTTAGTGAGTAGGCAGAAATCGGGGAACGGCTGAGGTTGGAAAAGAGAGGTTTACAAAGCCTGCCATGAGGTTATCAGACCCAATGCTGGAAAAATTAATCACAGAGGCCTCCGACAGAGCTTCAGGTAAATCATCTGAATCTACAACCAGCCTAGTAGTGACATCAAGAACTGTATGTCCTGGTCAGGGTGACAGTTGTTGACTGTAAAATTCTAGACAGTTATTTTTCATATAAATTTCTATGAATTGCAGTCCCTGGGCAGCGCCACTGTATGGGACAGTATTGGAGGCTCTGTGTAGCGAACACAGTTCTTGGTCCTTGCTGGCACCTGACTGAGCATCTCTCACACAGTCCCCACGCTGGGAATCATGGTATCTGTGCATCCAGGTGGCATCGGATGAACAGCCATTGGCAGCAGCCTGGCACATTTTACCCTCTGACTGCCCAGCAGGCTGAGATTTTACCTCACCTCCCGCCCAACATGCAAAGTACAAAAGTACAGTCACAGAATTCTCCGATGCTCTTTAAAAAGAAAAAGACAGAAGAAACGTGTGGATTGAAGCTTTATCCTAGAGGGTCATAAGATGCCAGGTGAAGTTGTAAGAAAAATTACGGTAAGTTGAAGAAAAACATTTAAGAGTTGTCCGAGCTGAATTTCAATCAAGATAAAACTTTGCACCTTGCCAGCATTGTACTGCAGAATTTACTGAGTACATCTTCATGTGACAATTATACATCTAAATGCTTTAGAAAAGATTCATGGAGATGAGTATGCTATTAAATATGAGAATGCAACTTGTAAGAACAACAGCTCTGGAGTCCGGCTCTCTGGTAGCAGTGCCTGTTGTTCCTCATGAGTCCGAAAGTCTGAGCAGGCGTCTGATCTTCTGTCTGTCAGTTTCCTCATCTGTGAAATATAATGACACTGAGAAATAAAAAGACAAACCAACTTCTAGAGATGAACAGAGGTAGATGTGAGGTAAAAATCTCGAGAGGATAAACAGCGTGGACCACAGTTCTAGGGGGTTGATATTCACCACATTCCAAAGCCCGGTCTCTCCCAGGGTTCTACCATGAGGCACAGCCTTGGGAGTCTCATGGCCATGAATATGTTTCCCACCACATTTCATAAACATTGTTTTGTGAACATGAACACAAGAAATTGTGTATGCAAAAAATAAATCAGAATCACAAAGAAATATAGCTGAAAGGAGATCATCAGCACCTGTGAGGGAACTTCATGAGACACAGATGAATTTAGGTCACTCAAATCAACAGGAGGAGAAGCCCTTGGTCCTGTGAAGGCTCATTTCCCCAGTGTAGAGAAATGTCAGCGTGTTGAGATGGGAGAGGGTGGCTGGGAGGGGGAGCATCTTCACAGAAGCAGGGAGAGGGGGCATGGGAGAGGAGGGGAACTGAGAAAGGGGATAACACTTGAAATGTTAATACATAAAATATCCAATAAAAAAAACAAAGTAATTTGAGGAAAAGGGGGAAGACGAAAAAGAAAGCATGACATGATAGGAAGCATAAGCCTATGGATTCAACGCTCTCTAATATCATGCACATACACACTCACACACCACACCCACCCACCCACGTGCACACTCATGCACACACATACACACTCAACACATGCATGCACACACACTCATACATTCACTCACACACCTACGTGAACATGCACACATGCACACACACATTCATACACACATTCACCCATGTATACACACATGCACATACATGCAAACATTCATACACACTCATTCACATAAATGTATGCACACACATTTATATACACACATACACATGCATGCATACACATTCATACACACACATGTACACACATGCATTCATACACACTCACTCATATAGATGTATGCACACATATGCACACACATTTATACACACAAACACTCACACATACATGTACACATGCTTGTGCATGCGCACACAAACACAAACACACACACACACACACGCATGAGGTAAGGGAGGGTAGCTCAGATAAGCAAGCACCAGCTTCATAAGTAAGCAGACAAGTGATAAACTTTGCATTGGTTCATAAAACCCAGTAGAAGAGTTTCATGACTTTTAGCAAACCTGGAGGATCCCGTCCACCATCAAATCACTTACACAACAAGGAAGAATAAGGTGCTGGTGTTCTTCAAATAGAACATTACAAAGTCACAGTAGAAGAACTACATAGAGGCAAAAGTACCAAAACCCACAAAACTAAGAAACACTGTTGAAATAAGTTAAAGACATGCTAAATAATGGGATTCAGTGTTCACTTCAATTCTCTCCATTTGATGGAAATTCAAGGAAAAGTATTACAAATCCTTGAGAAGAAGCTGATAAACTGATTCTAAATTTCATGTGCAAATTCAGGCATGTAAAATGGTGAGGGCAATTCTGAGATGAAGATGATGCTGGAGGACTTAGTTTTGGTGTTCATAGACCTGGCTGTAAGAGAAGGTAGCAAGGGCCAGGGAGGTCATCAGGGGGTGAGGGCACTTGGTGCCAGGTCTCACCACCTGCCTTTGATTCCCTAAAGCTGTGTGGTGAAAGGAGAGAACTGGTCCCCATAGTTCTCCTCTGACCACCACAAGCATACTGTAGCACATGTGAAAACACACATAAACCTATACAAACACACATACATATATGTACACACATGTGAAAACACATATACACATACAAATACATACATGCACAAACATGTGAAGCACACATTTACACATACATGCACACATATGTGAAAACATACACATGCATACAAATGCACATAAACATAAACAAACACACATACATATATGTAAACACATGTGAAAACACATATACACATACAAACACATACATGTGCACACATGTGAAAACATACATATACACATATATGCACACACATGGGAAGACACACATACATGTACACACAGATAGTCATACATACATACATACATACACACAGAAATAATTCTTTAAAAGATAATAACAAAAAGAGGAAAACTAAAACCTTGTACTTTGGCTCATGCCTGAAGAAAACAAACTTTAATGTACCATAAATATAAATTTAACCTCCAGAATTACACAACTTCTATAAGAAACATAGTTATGACTTTTAAATGATATTTGAAACCTGACACAAATAATATAATATATAATTTTTAATGTATAAACTGCTTCTAACTGCAGTTTGTAAAATGGAATTAAAATATCTGTTCTTTCAAATACAGTCTGGAAAAAGAAAGAATGGAAAACCACAACTGGAAAAGGCGCTGCCTGTTCACCAAAGACATTGAAGACAAGTCTATCATATGTAAAGAACTCTTAGAACACAATAATCATGAAAAGCATCTGAAAATGGAGGGATAGTTCAACCATGGGGTGATTCACTAAGAGTTACAACAACAAACACAAGAGAGAATGTGAAAATTTGTTATACATCGAGAAATGTGAATTTGAAACAAAAAGCACTAAACTCTTATTAAAAGAAAATTTAAAAACTCGCTAGAGTTGACAAGCTCAGCAGGACTCAGCAGGAGTCCTCATATGCTACTGCTGAGGATGGGAGTGGTACAACCATCTCAAAAATGATTTGGTGATGTCTTAATAAACTAAATATGCACTCACCATGTGAGTTCCTCTCCTTATCCATGGTTTTTAACCCAGGAAAAAGAAAACCAGACATCCAAGGACACACATGTGAGCTCCTCCTCACTCTGTTTTGGGATCTCTAAACTGGAGCCAACACATTTCTCTCAGCAAGCCCATGAGAAAGCAGCTGCACTCCGCCCATACGATAGACTAATATTCAGAAGAATGCATACACAGTTGCGGTCCCACATGGTGGCTTAGGGAGGGAGGGAAGGCAGCAAAAGAACTCTGATTTTCTTCATCTTCATGGCAGAGAAACTCAGTCACGCCCACAAACATGACAACTGTGAAGGAGACACATCACATACTCATCCTGAATCACCTAGGTGCTTGGATAGCAATAGAACAGAATGATGATAGCAAGCCTTCAAGAAGCAAAAAAGGATTATCCTCGCCTCTTACATTAGCCCCCTGGAAATGAAGCACACGCTGGTGGATCTGTCCTGTTTCTCATCTCACCTCTATAAGGGAGTCCTCCTAGGCATCCAAGACAGCAATTTACACATCACTTTGAGCATGTGGCCACAAAAGGACCAGAAAACATTGTTTTTATTCTCAGGTGCTACAAAGATGAAGGGTGGAAGAGGGAAATTCATTTAATGTATCCAAGAGGGAGGACTAGGCTGTGGGACAACCGGGAGGCCCTTATTTAAAATAAGTACATAATGTGGAGAGAAACACAAAATACCACAACAGACGCCTATGTATGGGGAATAGAAATGGTGAGGGAGGAAGAATTATTTCTAATACAGCTTTTAAACATATTCTTGAAAGTGATCATGCTCACAGGCCATTTCTAAGAGGAAACAAAGCAGTAACATTTTGATACTTGATTGTAGTGCTGCCAGGGAGAGCGCTTGGCTCAGGTTAGTCTGGAGAGATGGATCCAGCACTGAGGCTTTGTGCTTCCGGGCAGAATCACTATTTTCAAAAACTTAGCATTGCTTATGCGAGCTGTATTTGACATTCGAACTGCTGCAGCTCGTGTGGGGATGTTTGGGAAATGGTGGCTGGCCAGTCTGCTATTAGAAGTGGGGATATGATATTAATTATTGGTGTTGACAAGCTATCACACAGCTATGGAAATACAAGTCAATCTGATCTATTTCTCGTTCATGCATAATGTAAGGCAGATCCTCTCCCCTTTAGACGCCAGGGCAAGTCTGCATCCACTTGGCATCTTTTGAAACATTTATTCACACAGCATTAATGTAAACTGCTTTGCCCAGAGAAAGATGTCGTGCAGTTATCCCTCCTCAGATGTGTCATTCGGAGGTGTTTTCCTTTGTCATGTAGTGTCTTTACATCCAGTTCTAAAAGCTTCTGAAATGTTAGCAGGCCTCCATTACCAGATCAAATAGCTCTTACTTGCAATTGTATAACGGTGCCAGGAGAAGAGAGGACTAGAAGTTCTTCCTGCCTGTACTTTGTCTCTTGGTATATTTCACTCAGGATCAGGGCATAGTGTTATTTAAGAAAACCTACTAGCCTTTTCCGCTCAAACCACAGGAAAAGCTATGTCAGGGTCAAGCTGGGTCATTTAAATAAAAAGGAGGAACACAAAAAAATGTAAAAATTGTTCTTTACAGACCTGTGACTCACAATTCATGATAATAATTGTATAGTCTTTGCAATAATACTGCTACCTGTCTTACAGAATATAGCAGAGACTCTCATAACAAACCGATGTGACCAGCGTCTCTGTAATGGATCACACACCGCTATCTGTAAAATGAGTCCTCATCATGAAATAGCTCTGTAATTTGAAACAAGAAACAGGATCTCCATGGCGCTCAGCTTTCTCACTTTTAAGGATAGCAATTTGTACAAATCCTAAATGTATGGTTTAAGTAAATGCCAAGTGCTGGGTGAGGGGTAGTTAAGAAATATTCTTCAGGGTTACAAGCAGATATCTCTTGGTCAGTTCTTTTTAGAGAGGAAAGAAGTGACAGTTAATCCAATGTTTATACGAATGATAAACATTATAGAATTATTGGCAGCTTGGTTTAATTGGCCATTACTAGAATGTTCTACAGATGAGCATTGTGATGACTATTATGGATTAGCTTGGGTCTTGAACTTTCTATAGTTGGCAACATACAACTCCAATTAACAAACTAGTGAACTGTGTAGTAACTTGATACAGGCACACACTACGTTTTTATCTGTTTGAAAACTCTTGGACAAATCTAGTAGTGCACATCTATAATCCCAGGGCTAAAAGGTCTGGGTCAGGAGGATTGCTCATGCCCCATAACTGTCCTGGGCTACATATAGTAAGACACTAAGTCAAATCAATCAATCAATCAAACAAACAAACAATCATACAAACAAACAAACAAAAATGGCATTTTAAAGCATGGATTACCATTTCAATAGTGTAATGCTTTTTTTTATTTTTTTATTTTTTTATTAACTTGAGTATTTCTTATATACATTTCAAGTGTTATTCCCTTTCCTGGTATCCGGGCAAACATCCCCCTCCCCCCTCCCCTTCCTTATGGGTGTTCCCCTCCCAACCCTCCCCCCATTGCCGCCCTCCCCCCACCAGTCTAGTTCACTGGGGGTTCAGTCTTAGCAGGACCCAGGGCTTCCCCTTCCACTGGTGCTCTTACTAGGATATGCATTGCTACCTATGAGGTCAGAGTCCAGGGTCAGTCCATGTATAGTCTTTGGGTAGGGGCTTAGTCCCTGGAAGCTCTGGTTGCTTGGCATTGTTGTACATATGGAGTCTCGAGCCCCTTCAAGCTCTTCCAGTTCTTTCTCTGATTCCTTCAACGGGGGTCCTATTCTCAGTTCAGTGGTTTGCTGCTGGCATTCGCCTCTGTATTTGCTGTATTCTGGCTGTGTCTCTTAGGAGCGATCTACATCCGGCTCCTGTCGGTCTGCACTTCTTTGCTTCATCCATCTTGTCTAATTGGGTGGCTATATATGTATGGGCCACATGTTGGCAGACTCTGAATGGGTGTTCCTTCAGTCTCTGTTTTAATCTTTGCCTCTCTCTTCCCTGCCAAGGGTATTCTTGTTCCCCTTTTAAAGAAGGAGTGAAGCATTCATATTTTGATCATCCGTCTTGAGTTTCATTTGCTCTAGGCATCTAGGGTAATTCAAGCATTTGGGCTAATAGCCACTTATCAATGAGTGCATACCATGTATGTCTTTCTGTAATTGGGTTAGCTCACTCAGGATGATGTTTTCCAGTTCCAACCATTTGCCTACGAATTTCATAAAGTCGTTGTTTTTGATAGCTGAGTAATATTCCATTGTGTAGATGTACCACATTTTCTGTATCCATTCCTCTGTTGAAGGGCATCTGGGTTCTTTCCAGCTTCTGGCTATTATAAATAAGGCTGCTATGAACATAGTGGAGCACGTGTCTTTTTTATATGTTGGGGCATCTTTTGGGTATATGCCCAAGAGAGGTATAGCTGGATCCTCAGGCAGTTCAATGTCCAATTTTCTGAGGAACCTCCAGACTGATTTCCAGAATGGTTGTACCAGTCTGCAATCCCACCAACAATGGAGGAGTGTTCCTCTTTCTCCACATCCTCGCCAGCATCTGCTGTCACCTGAGTTTTTGATCTTAGCCATTCTCACTGGTGTGAGGTGAAATCTCAGGGTTGTTTTGATTTGCATTTCCCTTATGACTAAAGATGTTGAACATTTCTTTAGGTGTTTCTCAGCCATTCGGCATTCCTCAGCTGTGAATTCTTTGTTTAGCTCTGAACCCCATTTTTTAATAGGGTTATTTGTTTCCCTGCGGTCTAACTTCTTGAGTTCTTTGTATATTTTGAATATAAGGCCTCTATCTGTTGTAGGATTGGTAAAGATCTTTTCCCAATCTGTTGGTTGCCGTTTTGTCCTAACACATTTGTTAGGTCTTGTCACTCCTCATCGTGATGTTCTGTATGTTCTTGGCCCAGGGGATGGCATTATTGGAGTCGTGGCCTTGGTGGATTTGGCATACCCTTGTTGAAGCAGGTGTGGCACTGTGGGCCTGGGCTTTAATACCCTAGTCCTAGCTGCCTGGAAGTGAGTCTTCCACTAGCAGCCTTCAGACAAAGATGTAGAACTCTCGGCTCCACCTGCACCATGCCTGCCTGGATGTTGCCATGCTCCTGCCTTGATGATAATGGACTGAACCTCTGAACCTGTAAGGACTGAACCTCTGAACCTGTAAGCCAGTCCCAATTAAATGTTGTCCTTATAAGAGTTGCCTTAGTCATGATGTCTGTTCACAGCCATAAAACCCTAACTAAGATATTCATTAAACAAATTTGGTTTGATTTGGTTTGGTTTGGTTACCATTGACCTTATTTGGAGGACTTTAGATGAGAAAGACACATTTCCTCCCACCAAAGAATCCAGTTCCTAGTGGCTGAGGCTGCACTGTCAGACACCTAAGCAGACTGATGGTTAATGGTAGAACCTGAGAGGAGGAACACTAGACAGCAGTTTGGCGAGAGAAATTTTTAGAGACAACATAGTGCCTGAACTGAGTCTGATGGAGGAGGAGTTAGCTGAGCGGAATAAACCGGAACTGTGCGGACGGGCAATGTGAGGAGCCTGCCTCTGGATAAGAGGCTAATGAGCCGCTGGAAAACCCTACCCTTGTAGCAGTCACCGGAGAGCCTTAGGACATGATCCGATTTCACTGCGGCTTGCTAGACTGCATCTTAAAACTGCGAACCTGAGCCGCTGAACGAAATGACCGGTGCCACGTGTAATTCAACCTTTGTGAATCAAAATGGTCAGGCGGCATATTTCAAAAGCTGCATCAGCAACCGGCAGCAACCGGTACAGGCTGGGAGATAGGAAGAGTTGGTTCCTGGAGAAGCGAGCTTGGCCGGCATTCCGGAAAGAAAAGTATACGAAGGAAATCATTCGCAGAACCTAGCAGCTCTGTGCTTGGTGCCCAGAAATGAATAGCCCATGGAAGTGGAACCCAGAGTGAAACGGCTAAGTCGGAAAGGGCTTGGAAATCTTCACCCCCTAAAAATCCAAAAATACATCCACTGCTATTGCCTAATTTGAAAAAGTCTTGCTTTCCTTAATGTGAGATTCATACAAAGTAGAGATCTAGTTTTTTCTTATTCTTTAGTATTTCCAGTTACCCAGGGTTCAGCACACTGTATATTGTTTCTTATACAGTGTACATTTAGAAATGGAGCCATCTGTGTTCTTAAAAAGAACAAATGAATACAGGCATTTGAATTAATATTTATCCAGCGTGAACATTTGTTACATAGAGAATCATAGTATTAGAATGAAAAAGGACACTTTCCCTTACATTTCGAAGAAATCAGCATTGCCACTTACAGATTTCTGTCACAAAACCACAAGTGTGCTGGCATGTGACAGTCCCAACTCTCCATGAATATTGGCAGATTCCTTCCTCACCGACAGATCGAACTCATTAAAATGGAGATCTGCTTTTAGACAATTGAATCAGTGATGGGCTCGAGCAGTCACCTTGTCATGTTTTATAATGTGTCATGTTACCTTGACAAATTTGTCTTCAGTATGCAAGCACACACCATTCACCAACCACGTAAGGAGAAACACTGCCACGGTTTCTAACACAGCTGTAAATTTATCCCCCAAATATAATTTCCATATCAATAGCCCACAGCATTGTGAAAATAATTTATATGCACATTGGTCTGAGCTAAAGAACAGGTTATAAATGAGATTATTAGAGAAAGGCTAGGCATATGGCGAAAAGTCATCCTTTGAGCAAGGTCCTGCCTACATGTTGGGGACAAGGGGAGGTTGAATGTCTAGCTGGACAGTCTACAGGACTCAGAGTTTATAGTCCGTGGAGTTCTACAAGCCAACTTTGGGCACCAGGAGTCTCTACAAACAAAATTGTTAATGATAGAAATCATCTGCACAATCAGAAAAAAAAAAAGTGTGTTGACTGCATCAGAATCAGGAAAAATATCTCCATTCATGGAACTTGTGAGCTTTCAATTCTCTCAGATCCTTGGGTCCTGACTCCATGAATGGGTGTTTAAACATGATCACGGTGAGCGTCTCTTTCCTTTCTAAGGCCTCCCAGCATCTCACGTGCTCTTTCTAGTTTGTAAGTGGTCCCTACAATCATTAGCGGTGTCAGTGAAACGTTTCTTATTTCCCAGAGTACAGAGAACCACCTCAGGAAGAGTCAGATGTTGGCAGGAGCCCAGCTTGCTCAAGGAAGGGCTTTCAGCTGTCATTCACTCTGGTAGAACCTAACATTGACTCATGGGTGTCTCTGTTAAATCAATCACAGAGTAAAGGCATTGTTTGGGGGGTTTTATTACCTTTCCCAGGCTATTTAAGAGTTACACCAAAGGCCCATGGTATATCCAGCTGTGTTTTTTCCGAAACATGACTTCCGTGTCTTTGAACTGTGACAGGCCTTCTGAGAACTGAGTTCTTCATAGCAGCGGTTGGGCCTAGATGCTCTTGGTTCTCACTGGAAGGATTTGCGATTAGGACTCTTACCCAAGCATTAAAATGCAGTCCCCACTTTTATAAAATTTTATTTTCTTGGATATTTTATGCATTTACATTTCAAATGTTATCCTCTTCCCCCCCTTTCAATACCTCCTCCCCCTTCTTCTATGAGGATGTTCCCACTCCTACCCACCCCCACCTCAATGCCCTGGTATTCCCCTACATTGGGGAAACAAGCCTTCACAGGACCAAGGGCTTTTCCCCCTATTGATGCTGGATAAGGCCATTCTCTGCTGGATGTGGCTGGAGACATGGGTCCCTCCATGTGTACTCTTTGGTTGGTGGTTTAGTCCCTGGGAGCTCTGGGGGATCTGGTTGGTTGATATTGTTGTTCTTCCTATGGAGTTGCAAACCCCTTCAGCTCCTTCAGTCCTTTCTCTAACTCCTCCATTGGGGTCCCCTTGTTCAGACCAATGGTTAGCTGCACGCATCCTCATCTGTATCAGTAGGGCTCTGGCAGAGGCTCTCAGGAGACATCCATATCTGGCTCCAATCAGCCCCACTTTTATCTCCTCCTTACTTCACAGGGCCATCTCCCATCTACAGCACATGCACAGAACCAGTCCTCAGCCATTCCCCGTTCTCCCTACATGGTCCGCATGTATTTATAATGAGAGTCGTTGCTGGAACGCAGACACAGACAGAGCAACTAAAACTCTGTCTTGAGAAAATGGTTTTTAATCAGGTCTGGACGATATCAGGCTAGGAAATCCCAAGAGACAGAAAACACAGTGAGGAAGCTCAGTGTCTAAACCACATTTACTGCTGGTCATGGATCTAGGAGGGGGAAGCCATGTCTGCTACACTCATGGGTAAGGAAAAACTTCTACTCCTGAGACGCCAAGGCAGCTGCAGTCCAGCGGGCAAAAGGAGCTTTGAGCAGAGAGAGCCGAAATTTGAAAAAAAGCCCCTTCAAGTCTTTACCCAAATGTTGATCAGAGCCCAAATGGGACAAAGCAACTCAAGACAATAAGAAATGCCTCAAAGGGTTACAGGGGGGAAGCTTTTGTGGCCACCAATTTGACTACCAAAGTCCAGAATTCGAAAGACATTAGTAGTCACCATCAGATCTTTTGAGTTTTGCCCTGGACTGTGTGATCATAGTTCCAGCTAGCAATGCTCAAGGGCAAGCCGCAAACTGACTCGTGCCCAGTCCATTCGTCATAACAAATTCGGCAACGGCTTTAGAAATACTAACAAGTATATCACCTAATACAGTAAAAATCAGAGTAACCTAGAAATTTTATTTTTAATTTAGAAGGAGCAGGATACGGTGCATATTCCTTTAAGCCAAAGAAAACAGAGGAAGGTAGATCTCAGTGAGTTCAAGACCAGCTTAGTTTACATAGAGAACTTCAAGCCAGCCATGGATGGGTGGATGGATGGATGATGGATGATGGATGGATGGATTGGATGGATGGATGGATGGATGATAGATGATGGTGGATGGATGGATTGGATGAATGGATGGATGGATGATAGATGATGATGGATGGATGGATTGGATGGATGGATGGATGGATGATAGATGATGGAGGATGGATGAACGGATGGATGGATGGATGGATGGATGGATGGATGGATGGATGGAGATGGATGATGGATGGATGGATAGATGATGGATGGATGGATTGGATGAATGGATGATAGATGATGGTGGATGGATGGATGGATGGATGGATGGATGGAGATGGATGATGGATGGATGGATGGAGATGGATGATGGATGATGGATGGATGGATTGGATGAATGGATGGATGGATGGATGATAGATGATGGTGGATGGATGAACGGATGGACAGATGGACGGATGGATGGATGGATGGATGATGGATGATGGATGGATGGATGGATGATGGATGATGGATGGATGGATGAATGGATGGATGGATGGATGATAGATGATGGTGGATGGATGGATGGATGGATGGATGGAGATGGATGAGTGGATAGATGGATAATGCATGGGTGGGTGGGTGGACAGAAGGATGGATGGATAGATGGTAAGATAGATGAATGAATAAACAAAGAAGCCCACTTCACTCACAATGATCAGGGGGACAGTTAATCACTTGACCTAGAAGTTACTTATTTGGTAGAATTAGTAGAAAAAGACATTAAAATTGTTGCTGTGAGCACATTCCATATGTTCCAAAGATAATAAAAGAATTGACATGCAAACTAGAGATATGAGTGATTTGAAAGTGTACTCGGACTGTTAGTAACTAAACACTGCATAGTGTGTCAGAAATCAGAACTATTATAACTATGACATATCCACAAAACAAAACAGTTGGTGATCTCAAAAGACATTAAGGTTAAGTTCATAATTTTTCCGTGATAAGAAATAATTTTCTGAAAAGTGTAGACACTGTGGGAACACACCTACCCCGTTGGCAGCTATACAAAAGCAAACACATGTATCACGCGTGCTACTTCATAATGGCAAAGGTGACTGTTAATGACCAAAGCATTTACTACACATACACTGCTCTTCATAAGTATCTTTAGAGTATATGCCTGTAATCTACATAAAATGTAAGTGTAAGGTGGTTCCTTGTTCTATCAGCACAAGCCGTGTGTAACTCGTGCTCGCCAAGTCTCTTCAATGTCAAGATGCTATTTTGAGCAGCTGACCTTATCTCCTAGGTGTACGTGAGGGCACTCTGATGTCCACATGAAGCAACACTAATACCCCTCATTAAGGGATATGTGACTACAGCAGGATTTCACTCCTGTGATTTTTTTTTTAACTTTCAGTGTTTCAAAGCCAGTGAAAGAGAAGCAAACTCATTATCCTGGAATCCTACCTAGTCTTCCCTGTTTTATGACAGATCGGCAAATTAAGCATCTGTTGGCAGCCATGAAAACTTTCAGCCTGAGAACCCTTGATGCCTGTGAGGCTCATATTTATTCAAGATGAGTCGAGTGAAACATTCTGGCAGATGCTTTACAGACTGAATGTACACAAGTGAGTGTCTCCCTTCTTAGCCACAGTCTAGTATAAAGCCAGCCGTGCATTGTGTACCAGCCTCCACTTGTAATTTTATACAAAGTAAATGATACGCATAACCATAAACGTTATGCAACTAAAAATTATTAGGCAAAGTTATTAAATGTCATTAAGAAAGACGAAATTAACATTAATCTCTCCAGTAAGGATAATGGTATAAGAAAAAAGATTACTTTTGATCAGACACTGATGTGTGCAGACTTGGAGTGATAGGCACAACACATTAGTTTAATTTATGAATTTGAATATAGTTACATATACTTTATGTGATATTTATAATTGTATTTCCTTTAAAAGCTTCTTAACTCCTTTTCACTATAAGAACATCAATTTGGAGGTGACTGGATAGTTTTAAATATAGGAAAGCATAGAATACAAATAATTAATTTGTGCAGCATCTCACAGAGTGAGCACTGGGCCATGAGTGCTTCTTCAACTCCTCACAAATCCTAACAACTGCATAGAAAGAATTTTACTAACAAAGAGAAACACAAATGAGTAAAAAAAATCATCTTCTCCTCAAAGAGTTGATGTTCAAGTAAATAAATTAAGGTAAATATGAATTCAATCTCACAGACTTTTATGTATTAATATTTTATCCCCCTTGATAACATCTCCAAAAAATGTGTTTTATTGACTCTGCTGGTTAATCATAGATAAAACTTAACTTCTTTTTTAAAAGAAAAGCCTTGATTAATGCTTACATGTTAATAAAAGAGGTTTTATTCCAAAGCTTTATGGGAATAAAGCTAGCCGTTAAACATTGTGCATTTCTGTTTTAGTCCATTCGATCTGCTGCAGCAAAATACAGTAAGTTGGAAGGTGTAGGCTGTCAAACCCAAGAATAAGACCCCACAGACCAGAGGCGACATTTTCTGGTTCACATATGAAACTTTCCACCCAGTCCTGGATGCAAAACCACCCTCTGGAAGCCTATCTCCAAATGACTAGTTCCTGATCGCCTCACGTGCCTTACCTTCTCCATCGGTCACCTTGATAACAAGGTTCCGATAGATTAAGGAGGGAACGCCTACATCCCATTTATACAACATGATGCACTGATGTCTGCAGAGCTTTTTCTACACAGTCCCCAAGTAACACACTCAACACTTGAAATAGTTAACAGAGTGTGTGTGCATGTGTGTGTGTGCATGTGTGTGTGTGCATGCATGTATATGTGTGTGAATGTGTGTGCATGTGTGTATGCATGTGTGTATGTGTGTGTATGTGTGTGTATGTGTGTGTTCGTGTGTGTGTGCATGTGTGTATGTGTGTATGTGTATGTATGTGTGTGTTCATCTGTGTGTGTGTTCATGTGTGTCTATGTGTGTGTGTGCATGTGTGTGCACGTATGTGTGTGGGGGTATTTAGCATTAATCTCTTAGTAGGATATAAACAAATGGTCTACCTTAGATTTCCAGTCATTGTTCATCTTGCACAAATAAATATGTTTCAGTGTCTCCCAAGTCTCTCTTCACCTTGACCCCTACAACCACTTTATTACTCTCTGTGTTCAATATTTTTACTTGTTGTTCATTTTAGTTCCCTACACAAATAAAACCACATAGTATCTGATTTTCAATGTCTAGTTTATGTCATCAATTTCTTTCAAAATGAGAAGATTTACCTATTGTTAAGGCTAAATAGTAGTAAGCTAGGTGAATAGAAAGACAGACAAAATAGATGATTAGATAGATAGATAGATAGATAGATAGATAGATAGATAGATAGACAGACAGACAGACAGATAGGTAATAGATGATGGATGGATGGATGGATGGATGGATGTAAATGGATGGATGAGTGAGTGGGTGGATGGATGGATAGATAGATAGAATATAGATGATAAATTGATGATAGATAGATAGATAGATAGATAGATAGATAGATAGATAGATAGAGATAGAGAGATAGATGTTGGATAGAATATACTTCTCATTCATTCCTTGACAGACACTTGGATTGTCTTAAACCATGGATATTGTTGAATAATGCATAGTAAACAGAGAGTGCAGATATCTTAGAAATGCTGTTTTCATTTCTTTTGGATATATTCTCATATATGACATTGCTGGACCATACAGCAGTTCTGTTTTTAATTTTAAAAGATTCTCCATACTGTGTTGCCATGATGCTATACCAAGTTATGCTTCCATTAATTGCATACAATTGCCTTCTTATACTTTGTTTGTTCATATAACTGGGAATTGGGGCCAGAGTGCACATGCTTATGCAAATGATCTGCCTCCGAGCTGTAACCACAACCCTCACATGCATATTTTTATCAGTTTTTTTTCTTCTCCTTAATAAGAAGCTTCCTAACAGGTGGCCATCTTACGGTGGTGGTGATTTTAACGTGGCTGTAATACAATACTTAAGTAAACCATGAGCTACCTTTATCTATGGTCATACAGTAAAATGATTGCCTCAGATAGGCAAATGAATCTATCAGTTTCCAAAGGGGTATGTGTGTGTGTGTGTATGCAAACATGCTAAGAACAGATAAAACTCTCTTTTAGTAAAATATCAGTATATGACGTCATTAACTGCAGCTCTCGCCCTCCACATCCAGTCCAGACTCACTATGATGTCATTAACTGCAGCTCTTGCCCTCCTGCATCCAGACTCACTCCTAGTGATCACAACTCGTGCTTCTCTAATAAGCTGCGATGCTGGGTGTCATTTTATGTTCTAACTGATCACCTGTATGGATTCTTTGGAATATTGTCTATTCTGGTTTTGAACATTGTTTAATTGGATGGTTTGAAGCTTTTGTTATAGTGTGTACAGTTTAGGTACTAACCTCTAATATGTTTTAAAAGCATATTTTTTTTGTTATCCTGGAGTTTTTCTTTGATTTAATTGAAGGCTTCCTTGACTATACAGAAGATTTCGGTGTGATATCATCCCCCCTACTCATCTTTTGTGACTGAGAAACAAGTATTCATTGTCAAGGACTTTTCCCCATCCCCTGTCATCCTAAGATTTATGTCTCATTTGTAAATCTTTACCGGGTTTGATTTGTGTTGAATACGGGCTTTCGTTCATGGATGTGTAGGTTCAAGCTCATTGGTTTGCACTCGGACGAACGGTTGTCTCAGCCTCCATTACTAATGAGATAAAAAGAGGATTATCTCCACTTAGAATCCTCATTATCTCTGAGACAGCCTTCCAACAGCTCCTCTTTCTTTTCTGATTCTCTTTATCGGAAACTCGACCTTGTCTTAGTGCGTTCATCTGAGACTTCATTCCCTCTCTCTCTCACCCTAACAGCTAAGGTGTTTGGCTCAGGTTGGCATTGTTTCCTGGCCTTTTGGGTTTTTTTTTTATTTGTTTGCTTGTTTTCATTTATTTATGCTCTGATATTTATTACTCTTTTCTATCCTCTGCCAGCTTTGGCATTTGTTCTTGGCTTTCTAGCTTCCTGGGCTGTGGTGTTACTCCTTGTGGGTTTTCTCCCTGTTTATAATGTGGTGTTCACTAGAAGTTTCTCTTAGACTGCTTTTGCTGCAACTACTGAGAATTTCTTTCTCAGCTTGTTCAGGGAATTGAAGCTGAGGGAGGGGTCCCACCTTCTAAGTGAGTGCTTTATTCCTGAGCTACATCCTCAGCTCACGTCTTGTAAGTATTAATGCTGTAGGATTTTTTTTCTTTCAAAACATTTTTAAAATTCTGTTTTCTGAGAGCTCTGCGTGTGCGTGCACATGTGCACACGCATTTGTTTTCTGTTTTCTGTTATTAATTTCCAAACTCATCACATTATGGCCAAAAAAAAAATATACTTGGTTTTGATCAACTTCAAAGAAGATGTTTTGGGGCTGGAGAGATGGCTCAGCGGTTAAGAGCACTGTCTGCTCTCCCAGAGGTCCGGAGTCCAATTCCCAGCAACCACATGCTGGTTCACAACCATCTGTAATGGCATCCGATGACTTCCTCTGGTGTGTCTGAAGACAGCAACAGTGTACTCATAAACACAAAATAAACAAACAACTATTTTAGAAAGAAGAAGATGTTTTATCCCCAGAAGAATGCTGCGTCTGTTGAGAACACTGTACACTCGGCTGCAGGGTGGGCAGTCGCTATCATGCTCAGTTACGCGATAGTCCTGCTTATATTCACGTTACCAGGAGCTGAGCCCACGGTGCTGGGTGGGCACTCAAGTGGGCCTAGCGCCTTGATCTTCTGCAGTTAACCTAGAATATGTGTGCATGGGGTCCATCCTGGTACTGGGTGGGCTCAAAGCATGACTGCACAAGAATTGCCCTTGAGATTGGGTTTATGGGTGAGTTGGTCTGGATCGGAACCGTGAAGGCTCATCTCAAGGTTCATGGGCATTTTATCGTTGGCTTGCTGTCAAGGCTCACAGCAAAAATGTTATACATTTATCTCGCTTATCTCACATAAAATTACTTCTCTCTCTGTGATGTATTGCAAGTCTCAGGGAAGGGGTGATACGCTAACGGAAACCTGTCCACGCCCTCTTCAATGTAGCTTTTCTAGTTTCTGTACTCTACCCAGACACTGTAACCTCTTACCTTGACTCCATAGCTCTCAAAATATGTTTTTCTGCATTGATGGTCAATATGGGGGGGGGTAAATTTCATTAAGGGCTGGAGAGAGAGATCAGCATTTAAGAGTACTTACTGCTTATAGAGAAAACCCAGGGTTTGGTTCTCAGCAGCCCTGGGGCCCACAACCATTCATAACTCCAGTTCCAGGGAATCTAGCGCCCTCTTCTGACTTCATTGGGCACTGGAAGTATATGGTGCACATACGTACATGTAGACAGAACACTCACACACATAAAATAAAATAAATTATCCTAAATGTTTTAAAAATTATTTCCCTCATTTCTAAAATATTAAACCTATGTATTTTAAATTACTGTTGCACACATGAATACTTAGAATGCTTAAGAATGTGCTGGTGGTTAGTTTCCACACAGATTCCTCATAATATGCCTATTAATTTCATTTCATAATAAATTCCTGAGCACTCTTCTCCCATATCTGTTGCATGAAATTGCAGAGAAAATGAGATTTTCACTTAGACCTGGGCATATTTAAATTATTTCACTGGTCTGTATTGTCTTCATGTTCTTGTTATCACATTAAATAAATAAGCAATTTACTCGTGGACTAACTATACATTTGAGGTTAGTCCAATGACACACATAATTCTTAAGAAGTAATTGCTTTAAGCTTAGGTTACAGATGCACTCATGTCTTTGGGGATTGTTTTTGTTTTAATTGTTTCAAAGTATGAACAGCATCAAATGTGCTACTCCAACCACCTTCAATGCACAGTTTCTCATGCAGTTTTTTTTTTATTTTTTATTGGTTATTTTGTTTATTTACAGTTCAAATGTTATCATCCTTGGTTTCCCCTCAGCAAACCCCCATCCCAACTCCCCTCTCCCCAATTTCCACAAGGGTGCTCCCCCACCCACCCACTCCTGTGCCACTGCCCTGGCATTCCCCTACACTGGGGGATCGAGCCTTCACAGGACCAAGGGCCTCTCCTCCAATTGATGCCAGACAATGCCATCCTCTGCTACATATGCAGCTGGAGCCATGGGTCCCTCCATTGTACTCTTTGGGTAGTGGTTTAGTCCCTGGGAGCTCTGGGGTGGGGGTTGGGGGTCTGGTTGATTGATATTGTTGTTCTTCCCAAGGGGTTGCAAAAGGTTTTTACCAGATAACAGAATTTTCAGGGGAGGAGGTTGATTTCCCTTTAGCATTTGAAATACATTATCCTGATGTCTTTGGGGACACTAGGAAGCAGCTGAAGATTCTTTTTATCTGTAAATCACTTATTTCTTGATGGCTTTTGTTGTGTTCCATTTGTTTTGTTTCAGTTTGTTTTAAAGTCTCTCAGTTTGGGTCTATCGCGATTTGCCAAGGGCTCTCCGGATTTCCTGCATTTGTAACCTCAACTGTCAGAGTTGGAATGTTTTCGGTTCCCTCTGTCAGTTTTTCCCTCTTCTGATTCCGTGCCTCTTGCAATATTAGTCCTCAATGGTGTCACCTAAGTGTCTTGGACTGTTCACTGTTCTTTGGTCCGTTTTCCTTCCATTCTTCAGACTCAGCCAGCACAACTGAGCCCTTGAGTCTGCCAACTCCTCCCTGCTCACAGCTGCCCCCACGCTCCTTTAGTAAATTATGCAGCTGAGGTACAATGCTCGCTGCCTTTACAATGCTCTCATTCCCATTTTGTTTTCTAGATACGTTATTTTCTTGACATTGATTAGCCATCGGTTGTGTTCTATTTTACACTCTTCATCTATTGAAGACCATGATTTTGTAGTTTCTGAGGACCTCAGCTTCCACAGGATTTCCTTGGTTCAAACTTAATTCATAGAGTATTAAAGCGTACTCTGCTTCTGCCTGTCTAGTCAGGGATCTGACCACCAGACTGGCCCTCCTGCAGCTCGAGGGCGCACTGGGCCAGGAAGGGTCAGCAGAGCGTTTACTCCTTGTGGAGCACACATCTGTCTGCCCTGGAGCTTTGGCTGTGTTACCTTCCGAGAGGGATGCTTCCCAGTTTGTTCTGAGAAAGCCAGGACTTGGAGATCACTTGCTCACTGTAGGGCTCTCGTGCCTGGGGCTCTCCACAGCGATCTCTCACCCATGTGTGGGTTCGGGCAAGGGGGAGAGAACTCAGGCAGGGAGAGGGGACTGCTTCCGCTGCTGCCTGCTGCGCTGCTGGTCCTGCTCCACCTCCATTTCCACTGCTGCTGCTTCGGTTGCCCGGGCCAGGCTGAGCCAGCAGGAGACTGACTAGTCAGCGGGAGCTTCTGGCAGCAATGATTTCAGGAGAGCAGATCTCTTCCTCGAGCGGCAGTGTTACAGCTCTTATGACAGAAGCTCTCAGACGATGGAATAGTTCCTGCACACCTTTAATTTTGAACTCGACTCTTAAATACAATTTCTGGATGGGTCACTGTCTGACAGCAGGTACTTCCTATTGGTTTGGCCTGAGCGCTTGGAAAGACCTCATTTACATATTTGGGGGTGTGGTCCTGCTTCCACCTCTGATCTGTCTTGAACCTACTTGACCTGTGGTCCTGTCCTCACCTGTGGAGGAGGGGGTTGGGGCATTGCCCTATGTGACTGGTCTGTCTCAAATCTCTCTCCATGGGTCCTTGGGGGGGGGGGGGCGCAGCTACTCAAGGCCCTGGTATCCTAGGAGACTGGGAATGCACCTGCGTCCTTTTAGGGTCTTCGGGGGATTGGCCCTATCTTAACCAAGAATCACGGCACCTTTCACTGCCCGCTGCCCCACAGTTCATCACAGTACCAATACAGAGCCTCCCAAGTTCATAACACACGCTAAAAATTTTACTTACTCCTCATTATATAATCACTACTTCATAAAAATTAAGCAAGAGATTAGTGTATCTGAAACATTCATAGTGAGGGAGATATAATACTGCCTCCCATTTAAATTTCACGACAAAATGTGGAAGGCATTTAATACATCATCTGATTCCTCGGGAAGAGAAATCACTCGCTATGCTACTGCTAGGTCAAATTCTCATGGAAAAAAAAAAAAAGCCTGACCTTTTATAATCAGTTCTTAATAAAAACCAATTATGAAATCTCAGCATGGCGACATGCCCCAAAAATATAAACAGCCTACATAACTAACACTCACTTCTTTCTCTTTGTTCTACTGAAAGTTCTTGTCTCTGAAAGATCTCTTCTTTTCTTCTTGTGGGCGCACTGGATGACTTTCTTGTCCTTTGTATCACCCACAGGAACTGCAGTCTGAATTTACACACGCATTGTATTGTCCAGTCAGTTAAGATGTGCTAACTTAAAACACGAAGATTGTTTTTTCTGAAATCATTTAAGATGTTTCTGCTGACCCTGGCACGGCAGATCATACAGTTCAATCATGCACGATCCCCATAAGAACAGAAGGGACCGTGTCTGTGCTAGTGAACTAGTCAGCCACAAAACAAACAATAACAAACCGTCAGCCCATAGCCTTACGGCCTTTTCATTTCTACGTCCTTTTACATCTGTTACCTCAATTACCCTGATGAAAACTACATTGAGCTGTGTGAAACAGTCATTTCCAGGGGCAACACAAAAACTGTCTCTCAGGCAGAATTGCTGATGCAGAGTGCTAATGGAGAGTCCATTTTCCGTATCTTGACTCTGCACATGGAGGAGTCCTTGTGAGACCAGGGAAGGGAATGAACCAGCTACAGTGAGCACACATCTGGATCAGGGCAGGGAATATTTTCTACGGAATATAGGCATTTTCCAATATTTTAATGTCAGAACTATAGTAAACTGGTCAAATGTAAGATTGGGTCATTTCCATCTATATATATATATACATTTATATGTATAGATTTAGATATGCATTAGAGAGATATGTGGCTGATGCTTCTAAGATAATCTTTCCAATGTAGAAGATGTTTGGATAAGTTCTATCCTTTCTGAAAACACAATATTAGATGATTTACCTAGTCTCCTGCCTAAGGAAGCAGATAAGCAACTGGTTGCCAAGCAACCATTAATTTCCTTCTCGTACCAATAAAAATAAACCGGCTACATATTCTTCAATTAAAAACACAAAATAAAATAAGGCCTCGAGTCTCTGAAAAACTGACAGAAATTGGATCAGGAGGTCTCTGCAGGATCTCTTAAGTACACTACACTGTCCATAACCAGATAACTAAGAATTTCATTCTTATTCAAGAATGCAGAGGAGAACAGGGGAGGGAAGCTCATCACATCACAAATGAGCGATATAGCATTCTGGCAAAGCTGCAAGGAATTCGCAGCTGCTTCTGACTTCTTCCTCATTGCCACGTTTCAAAGTCATGCGTGAGATACGCCATGCTATTCAAATCGAGGTGCAGACTGTAAGCCAGGGTTCATGTTTTCACAGACATTAAAACACCCGATAGCTCTTATATTTAAGAAAATTCCTACATGTATTTCTTCGTCAAGGGAAATGGGTACGCTTTTGAACAGAATCCCAAGTATGACAGAATTATAAAGGAAACGAAAACATCTGATAATTGCTGCAGAGAAAAGATTTGTTTGCATCATAGCTTTAAGGGTTCAAATACCCAAGGCAGCTGAGAACAGAAACGTAGAGAAAATCTTTAGTACCACCTGTCAATAAAAAACTGATGGCCAATGAGCTGAGGCAGGAAATAGGAGGTGGGACACTGACAGGAAGAGAGAGGATTCTGGGAAATGTAAGAGCTACTAGAGAAATGCCGGGAGCCAAGGCACAAGACCGAGATATGCTGGGAGCCGAGACAGGAGACCAAGAAATGCTGAGGGCAACACTGAGGAGATGTGAAGGAAGAAGCAGGTCGGGACTAAAGTAGAGTTAACAACCAAGTGGTAGACATAGAATAGTTTAAATGGGTTAAATAACTACATAACTAATGGGTTACGAACTAGTGAGGGATGAGCCAAAGTTTATAGCCTAGGCATTTAATAATTAAATTTTTTTTTTTTTGGTTCTTTTTTTCGGAGCTGGGGACTGAACCCAGGGCCTTGTGCTTCCTAGGTAAGCGCTCTACCACTGAGCTAAATCCCCAGCCCCAATAATTAAATTATTTAGTCTCAGAGTTATCATCCTGGGAGCCGGGGCTGGAAAGGAAAGACGGATTTAAAAATTATTTTAACGAAGAAAGGGCCTGTTTAGCTCACAGTCTGAGAGGTTCAAAGGCTTGGCGTTTGCATCCGCTCCACTAGTAAGCGTGGCAGATGTCAGCCCAGCATGGCAGGAGCAGAATTGGTGACGTTGTCAAAGTAGAGCAAAGAAGAGAGAGGGCGTTACATGGGGCGCCACCAGGTGATGGCGCCACTCACGAGGATCTAAGACTCTCCTACTAGGTCACCATTTCAAATTTCCTACCACCTTCCAACAGCACTCAATCCTTGCATAGAGACTTTGGGGCACACTCAAACCACAAGCAGACCACAGCAATGCCTGTTAGCGGTCTTCTCTATTGAGTGTGGTGGTGGGAGCAAATCCCACCAGCGACGCTGAACTGCGGGTCGTCCGTTTTGCATGTCCTCAGGACTGAATGTCACTGGTTATTTGGGTAACTTGATTGCTCTGTACAAATGCCTGATCCTGTCCTAAGTTTGGCATGAGGTTAACAAAAACTGGCTCCTGCAGAGACAGCCACCTTAAGGCAAGAGCACAGAGAAGCTGATGCCTGAAGAAGGTGAAAAGGGTTAAGTCCAACAGTAAAAGGTCATACACATACCATATTATGCATAAAGGACTGCATATGGTGGTTAATGTTAACTGTCAACTTGGCCTGATCTATACTCCCTCCAGGAGATGAATCTCTAGGTAAGTCTTTGAGGGAGTTTCCGGATTGGGTTCATTGAGGTGGGAAGATCCGCTCTAACAACTGACACCATTCCATGGGCCAGGGGCTGCAACTGAGAAATAGGAGTAAGTGAGTTGAGCATCAGTCCACATTCATCATCCTCTGCTTCCTGACTCCCTGTATCTCCCACTCCTGCCTCCCCACTGAGTGGCTTGGGAGCCTGTTTAGAATATTTTTGAGGAAGAAAGAGTGGTGAGTAACTCATCATTCTTTATTATTTAGTCAGACTTGCAAGGAGAAGGAGTTGTGAGCCAGAGAGAAGACCAGAAACACACACACACACACACACACACACACACACACACACACATATACACACACACACACAGCCTGGTTAAATCAGACTGTTTCTTAGAAAGCAAATTATAATCCCCGTTTGGGGCCTGTGCCAAATAAAACGTAGAAAAACTAATTTTAAACGCACAGCCTTTCTTCTCCCTCACATGATGGTCTTTTGCCAACAAAATCCCGAATCCTTGGTAGACAATTTACATAATTTTATTACTATAAGCTGTTTGAACTTAGATCCTTTTTATAGTCTTTTTTATTTTTGTGTCTATAATTATAGTCTTAAATACATTGAAAGAATAATCTAGACAAATTGAAAAGAAGCACTTCGTAGGGAAATGCATTGGATATAAAGGCATATTTAAGAATCTTAATGTGATTAGGAACCATTACTTCAAGAATAGCATATTTCCTAACTCCAAACCAAGCTTCAACCCATATAAAGTGAATGGTTCTTTGTATCACAGTGGGATCTGTGAATCAAGACTCAAGAGCAGCAACCTCTCTGGCTACGATTTAACCCAATGCTGGGTGCTCTCTGACATTTTATTGCGGTCTCACTTCAGAAACCATGAGTTCTTACCACGTTTATGCAACATGATAAAAGAGGAAGTCTCCAGGGGAGCTGATGACATTTAAAATAAATTAAACCAGAACCTCTTTTTACACCGTGGTCCTCCTTTATCAATATTTAAATAGCCTGTATAAATATTTTATCACAGTGACCATCGGACTGCTATGTGTGAATCTCTCATCACATTGAATTTACCCATTGATCATGAAACGCTGAGTCGGCTCCGTAGATGAACGTCTGTAATCGTTTTTTTTTTAAGAGGGGTTACAAGAAAAAAGGGTGTCTAAAAACAAAGACTATATGAAACATCTTGGCATCGAGGTGAGAAAAAGAAAAGATTTTGGTGTTTCTCAAATCAAATGACACTGATAGGATACAAAAGCGAGAACCACTAAACTCGGGAATTGCCTGTGCACATCTAGAAACCTAAGGAACAGAAATCACAAAACCCAACGTACCTTAATGATAATACTTCAGAAGGAACTAAGAATAGGTGTTACTCACTTAACATAATAAAGGCCATATTTGAACGCCCTGCAGCCAACATGGTAGAAAATGGGGAAAGACTCGATTTCCTCTAAAATCCGGGATGAGACAAGGGTGACCAGTCTCTTACTCAGCACAGTGTTTGAGTCTGTGGCAGTAAGGTATGGGAAAGAAACCAAAGGGATACACACAGAAGAAGACAATGTGCTACTCTGTGTGGAGGAGAGGACCCTAGAGTTAAAAGACCCTCAACCTTCCACAAAGAAACTCTTCACACTGATAACCACTTTTGGCAGAGAAGCAGAATACAAAATCAACGTGTAGACGTAGTTTGCCATCCTATAATCAATTCAGATTGGATTTAAAACTGAATTAAAAAGATTCTGCACAGGGAAGGCAAGCGTTAACTGAATAAACGGCCCACAACAAGAGGGGAAAATGCTAGTTATGTACTCAACAGTAGGTTAAGGTCAAAAAAGAGCCAACAACCTATTCAGTGAACGAGATAATGAGATGAACAGAGAGCCCTCAGATGATGACGGACAGAGGGCGAGTAAACGGCTCTGTGGGTAAAATCCTTCCTGTGGATCACAAGGATCTGAGTTAGAATTCCTGACATCATGGTGCACCCAAGCACAGCGGTGAGCCCCCTGAAACCCCAGCACTGGGGGCAGGGTGGGAACTAGAGGCAACCAGACCCTGGATGCTCCAGGGGAACAGATAATCTTCAAGCCCACGTGGATGCGTCTGGAACAGTAAGATTGAGAACCACAGACAAGGACATAAGACAGGGACCTTTGTCCTCCACATGTACACACAGGCTCATGAAAGCCTAACCACAAAATGTAGGAAAGGGGAAAGGACAGAGGTGGGTAAAAGATGGCAAATAAATATAGAAAAATATCCAACACAGCTAGGCGTCATGGAAACACATAGCAAATTGCATCGAGAGCCTGTCTCACCCAGACTAGAACAGCAGTCATTAAAAAACAAACAGCAAAGCTACAGGAAGGGGGAATCCTCACACAGCGCTGGTGGGGATGTAACTTGGTTCAGCCACTATGGAAATCAATGTGAAGTTTCCTTTAAAACTAAAAGAATGGACCTGCCAGGTGGGAGGGCTGTGCTGTCAACCTGAAAAAGGGCTTCTAGGAAGAGGCTGGCCTGTGGGCAAGCCTGTGGACCGTTTTCCTATATGGAAGAGCCCGGCTCATTATGGGTGCTGCAACCACTGGCCAGGTGGTCCTGTGTTATATAAAAACCAAGCTTAGTAAGCCATGAGGGGCCAGTCAGTAAGCAGTGAGTGGATTCCCCAAATGCATAGAATGACAAATTCTGACACATGAGATAATTTGTTATTTAAGTGTATTAAAATATCCCCCGCCAAAACCAAGTTATGCTTTAATTAGCCCACGCAGCCCTATAATAGGATTCAGATAAAAACTTGACTATAGAAAGAAAGCTGTTTAACAATGTATTACCTTTAGGGTTATGTATAAACCCAGAGCTCAAATTTGGGAGCAGGTGTTTGAGAAACATCCAGTAGTAGATTGGCAGCATTTGCAAGATGAAGATGAGGAGGGGGAAGGGGAGGAAGAAGTTATCATCAGTAAAGTATTTCTCATTTGAAAACACAGTAACTATCTTAAGTCAGGCAAAGAAAACTTGTCAATAAAGAAGGCAAATATAATGAAGAGGAAAAGCCAAAGACTGGCAGGCAAGAGAAAATTAGATTGCATCAAAGAAGTTGAGGCCATGGCATCAGGATTATTATCACAAATGTATAATGTCAAGAAGAGTAGATGTAGTTATGGGGGGGCATGGAATGTTAGACCACCATTCTAACAGCAAAACCAAACAAGCAAAAGACCTGGGTTGCTCATAAGAGTCACTTAGAAAAAAAATTAAGTAGATTTATATATCACTTCTTTCTCTCAACACTTAAATTTTCTTCACTATTTAAATGAATGTGCACCTGAAACGTTTGAGAAACGATGACTGAAAGCAGTTGGAAATAGTAACATTTGCAAATAAATATTATTCTTTAAGCAGTTGTTGACTTTTGAAAGGATTTTTCATGAGAGATGAATTTTCACTCAGTCATGTGACCATGAGGAGACGTATCACCATGAAATAAAATTACTGTGCTTGCCTGGCCAAACTTCTTCCTCAAATCAAGTTTTGTCCTGTTCTTACAAACAACAGTCTTTCTGTAATTGTCTCCATCTGTTGCAAAGAGAGATCTCTTTGATGGGGGTGAGAGACTCTCACTCATCTGTGGATCTAAAGATCAACCTTTAGATGGCAGCTGGTGATTATGTTGCTCTACTAAAGTAGAAATCGCAAGCCCTCCTCTAGGGCTGTAGTCTCACTAGCCCTGGGTAGGTCTTCTTTCTCTGAAGGTCATCAGGTGCGATTTCTCTCCTAATGAGTGGGTTTCGAGTCCAAATAGAGAGTTGTTGGTTAGAGTAAAGATATGAGCGCCACTGGTGCTGTGCCTCAATGTCCACATATGGTGCTAGTCCTCAAGGAGGAGGCTTCAAGTGAGGTCCAGCTTGGATTCTCCAGGTCTTACGTCTGAAGGATATGTCTCCAGCAATAGAAACTTACCCTCAATTTCTGGCGGGAAGAAGGCGGGGAAAGCAATACCTTATATTGTTTGGGAAGTCTCTCGGGCTTCTCTGACCAACAATTTGGTGTTTTTGTTAGTATTTCTCTGCTCAAACTTCAGAGAACAAGTGGTTGTGTATATATAAGACATATACATCTCCCGTATCTAAGGCTTATGAAACATTGAAGAAAAAAAACAAAGGTAGCCAGAGGATCAGGAAATCTACTTAGAGGTTGTGACTCATGGTCATGAAAGGGAGGCTTCAACCACGAGACCTAAACAATATGGCTGCCTAAAAATAACAGGAAGTACATCGTCAGTCGAAAGGCCAGCATGGAAGCCATCAATGGAAGTCACGAATAGAGAGGCTCGGGTGGAAGGGGGGGATCTCACCGAGGTCCAACTCATAGACAGAGAAATAAGAGGAGACAGATAGTCCTCCCTGGGCATGAGACCCCAACTGGTTATCCAACACCAAGTTGACAGCTTCAAAAATCATATACACACAGGTAGCAGTAATAAAGAAAAAGGCTATGAGCTTGAGAGGAGAGGGAGGAAGTACACAGCAGGGATTAGAGGCAGGATGAGGTACACAGGAGGAACTGGAAGAAGATGTAATTATACTTTAATTAAAAAAACACACATGTTCATCTCAAAAGATGTAGAAAAAGCACTTGACAAAAGTAGAAGCAATTCCAGGATAAAAAAAAAAGCTGTATTGAGCCAATAACAGAAGGAATTTACCTCCTCGTTATCAAACCATGGTTTAAAAGCCTGGTGAGCAACTGAAAGCTAAGTGCCTGAGATCAGGAACAAGGCATGGGCGCCCACTCTGCTATGTAAGGACTTAGGACTTGGAACTTGCGAGTCTCAGGCCTCTTGCTCCCCAGTGCGAAGGTCAACAGTAGTGGGGATCCAACCCAAGGCCTTGGGCATGGAGGTAAGCGTTCTGACAACCAAGCCACATGACATAGTAGATACAAGTGTTCCTTACAACAGGAGAAGCAAAGGGAAAGTCAAGTCAGAGAAATGAATACATAAGAGAACCCTTGCCAAGATAAGAACATTTCAGAGCTGAAGATAACTTTGACAGAAAGGAGTGAACTAGGTCCATCTGATCCCGATGTGTGTAATAGCCTAGTAGCAACAGATGTTAACGAAATATTTTCTTTGCTAGGGGTCTGTTTAGTTATAGATTTACAATAATGGTAGAAGTTCTCTCTAGGTTTAGGAGAAACAGATAAAGGCATCTACTCTGGAAAAGAACAAATGATTTTTTTCTCTCTCTAAAAAACAAAACAAAACAAATCATAACAACACCCAAACCCTGTGAAAAGGGCACGAACATTTCTCAAGAAAGCAGGAGCTGTCATCAGAAGCTTGGGCTAGGATGATCAACGTGTGCTGTTGAATGTGTTTGTGAAGGGCCTTCGGTGCTACACTCTTATTACGTTCATTTATCTTCCCCTCAAATCTCACCTGTTTTTTTTTTTTTTAATTTCAGGAATTGCACAGTGTCTTGGAGAGTAAATGTGAACATAACTAAGGTTGGATAACTCATAACTCTAGGATTATGGCTAATGCGAGAAAACTAGACCATGTTCCACAATAAGACAGGTATTATCCCAAAATAATCTGCAGGAGAACTGGCAGATTGGCTGATGCAGGCTGATACAGTTGAGGGCATCAAATCAAGACAAATAACCCGTCTTATGTGCAGTATGATGTTCCAAATCAGCACACCCCGGGTCTCAGGTAGACCCAGGTCCCTAAGTCTAAGGTAGACCCGGATCCCCGGGTCTCAGATGGATCCTTCCTGACCAATCTCTTTCTGTGATTGCAATTGTCACACCCTCCCCAGCTGCATGAAGCTATGGCTTTATAGAGTTAAAGTCAGAATGACTTAAGATGAGGAACTTACACACATCAGGCTCTAGAGGAATTCATTTACTGGGAAGGAAAGAACCATTAATTCCTTCTAAGGCATTTGATTGCTTATATGCTCCTAAGATTATCTGGTCCTTAGAAATTTTGCTTCCAGGCTGAGGAAGTGGCCCAGCAAATAAGTGTTTATCACACAGGTGTGAACACACGATTTTAATTCCCCAGAACCCGTATGAAAGCCAGATGCAATGGTGCTGCTATTTCTGTAATCCCAAGATGTCTGCAGCAAGATGGAAGGCGGAGGCTAGAGTCCCTTGTGTACAGATCAGCTAGTAGCCAAGGGCTCAGCAGATTTGTCTCCAACAACATGGAAAATGGCTAGCTTCTGAACTCCACATGAGTGGCATGGCACAGTCGTGCCCACATGCACATGCATGAACACACATGCATACTATAAATAAATTAACTTGGGTTCCCAGGGTGGTGCGCCAAGAGGCTTTACTTGAGGTTTTGTTTATTCATTTTACTGAAATTTAAGGTGTGGTTCAGGAATACCTAAGGTGGGTAAGAGCTCCCATTGATGACTCACAGCTCACACCAGCAAGTCCCCCACTGCACATGCTTGCTGGCTGCTGGTGGGGCCAGGAATGTAGCTGACTGTGGAAGCCTTGATTTCCAAGAGAGTCAGTTGGCTCAGCTTTCATAATGAGCCAGGGAGGCCAAACCCAATCATTCTGGGTGTCAAAACAGAAACACCACATCACACCAGAGTACCCAGTGACATTTTCCTGCCTGTTCGTATGGCATCTTGATTTCCATTGATGTATCCCAATCAAATAATTGCAGATAGAGTGCAATCTGGGGTTCTGATTTTTCTGATCATTCAAGTCTGTTGCAGGGCATGATTCTGAGTACTTCACACCATAGCTACAACACACCAGGTCTGTGTTCTGGTAGATTCACTGCTCCCACCACACACACTGCAACCTCACGTGATTATTGCTTTGTAGCCCTTCAACACTATGTGGCTCAATAAATAAAGCAATTTATTAAAACTTAGTTTCTACACACAAAAGAGAACATCTTAAGAGAAGTGAACAATTAACACCTTTGGACACGTTCACCTTCCAAGCTTGTTAGAGGGTCTAATTATGTGCGGTCCTTTTAAAATTCAAGCTCACCGCTTTGAATTGTAAATTTCCTCAATCCCATGTGTGTAATTCTTGCAGAATTACAAATTCAATATTCAGATTCCTTGAAATACATGAACTTTCCACTTACATGTTGAAAACTTTTCCAAAGAAAAGGTAAGGATGAAATTTACAATTTAAACAGACGTACTTGGTATTTTATTGTCTTATAAGTTGAAATGTGCCTATAACAAAGAAAAGTCATGGTATCATGGAAGTCTTGTCTCTCCATTCAAATCCCTTTCTCTGAGTCTTCTTCTTTAGAATCTCCCATTCTGGCTTTTGGACTTCCTGCTAATGTCATAATTCCAAGGAATATACTTATGTCTACATTTCTTGATACATTAGGCAGGACATACCTGCACATGGATATATTATGCATATAAATATGTAAATGAATCTATAGATACATGATAGATAAGTGGATATATGACAGATAATTTATTATAAACAACTAGCTCATGTAGTTACAAGTCCCATGATCCTCGCTGTGAGCTGGGAAGCTGGGAACCAAGGAACCTTGGTATTTCACATGTCTTCTCCAAAAACCTGTAGACCAAAAGCCATAAACATGCTAGTGTTTCCTGAGTCCAAAGCAGGGAAAAGCCAGTATGCCAGTTAGAGGCCTTGAGTTGGGAAATTTCCCAATGTGGGAAAGGATCCACCATTTTTTCCTCTCTAAGTTTTCTGTTACTAGCTGAGGCTACCTCACATTAGGGAGGGAAAGCTGCTCCAGTAAACTTATCCATATAAACATCAATCTCCTCCAAATACCCCAACAGAAACACCCTAGATGGTATCACGGAAAAGAGCCGGAGCAGTTTTCAACTCAATCCATTTGCTCTCTGTGTTAGTCACAGTGTCAATTGACTCTGCTGAGGCAGGGCTAGATGTTGAACTCAGACTTATTTAACTTACCCTCCCCCATTACCCAGATACATAAGTACATCTTTCCATTCTGACTCTGCCATTTACTGTCCCCAAACTCCAATTTCTCATTCTTCCTTGTTCTTCCAACTCCTCCCCCCTCTCTCCCCTCTCTGTGTCTCTGTCTCCCCTCTCTGTGTCTCTGTCTCTGTGTGTGTATGTATGTGTGCCTGTCTGTCTATCCCCACCTCCTGACACCAGTCAGTGGTAGAATCACTCAGGTCATCACCCAGGTTTGCCATCCATCCATCCATCTATCCATCTATCCATCTATCCATCCGTCCATCCATCCACCCATCCATCCATCCATCCACCCACCCATCCATCCATCCACCCATCCATCCATCCACCCACCCATCCATCCACCCACCCATCCATCCATCTACCCACCCATCCATCCATCCACCATTCATCCATCTATCCATCCATCCATCTGTCCATCCATCCATCCATCCATCCATCTATCCATCCACCCATCCATCTATCCATCCATCTATCTATCCATCCATCTATCCATCCATCTATCCATCCATCCACCCATCCATCTATCCATCATCCATCCATCCATCCATCTATCCATCCATCTATCCATCCATTTATCTATCCATCCATCTATCCATCCGTCCGTCTGCCCATCCATCCACCATTCATCCATCTATCTGGCTGTCTGTCCATCTGTCCATCCATCCATCTATCCATCCATCCACCCATCCATCCACCCATCCACCCACCCATCCATCTATCCATCCATCCATCCATCCATCCATCCATCCATCTATCCATCCATTTATCTATCCATCCATCTATCCATCCGTCCGTCTGCCCATCCATCCACCATTCATCCATCTATCCGGCTGTCTGTCTGTCCATCTGTCCATCCATCCATCTATCCATCCATCCACCCATCCATCCACCCATCCACCCACCCATCCATCTATCCATCCATCCATCTATCCATCCATCTATCCATCCATCTATCCATCCATCCGTCTGCCCATCCATCCACCATTCATTCATCTATCTGTCCACCCATCCATCCATCCATCCATCTGTCTGTCCATCCATCCATCTATCCATCCACCCATCCACCCACCCACCCACCCATCCATCTATCTATCCATCCATCCACCATTCATCCATCTATCCATCCATCCACCATTCATCCATCTATCCATCCATCCGTCTGTCCATCCATCCATCCATCTATCCATCCATCCCACTCGAGATGAGCACTTTTCATCTCAGCCTTTTATGATGACATCACAGAGCAAGAACCAGACTTACATTATGATTATGTAAGTACTTATTATAAATCTATAACTAATGAAACAGACCCCTGAGCAAAGAGGATATTCATTTAATGCATATTGCTACCAGGCTATTACACACATCTGGATGACATTGACCTAGTTCACTCCTTTCTATCAAAGTTATCTTCAGCTCTGAAATGTTCTGATCTTGGCAGGGGTTCTCTTATGTATTTATTTCTCTGACTTGACTTTCCCTTTGCTTCTCCTGTTGTAAGGAACACTTGTATCTAGTATGTCATGTGGCTTGGTTGTCAGAACGCTTACCTCCATGCCCAAGGCCTTGGGTTGGATCCCCACTACTGTTAATCTTAGCACTGGGGAGCAAGAGGCCTGAGATTCAAAAGGTCAAAGTCATCCTGCATGTCACAAAGGGCTCCAAACCAGCCGGGGTGCATGAGGTGCAGTTGTTACAAATGACTGCCTACATAACACCCTGTTGTTGAAGTCACATTACCCCTGGAGCAGACTGGTAAAGTCCCTCTGAAAGGAAAGCTTCAGTTTCCGGGATCAGTTGCATTCTAAAAGTGCCTACACGCCTGTCCCCATGAGCTTTGTTTTCATTTTTCACTTAAATATTTTTTATCTTTGCTACTACATAGTTATCATCATCATCATCACCATCATTATCATCATCTTCTTCATCATCCTCACAATCACCATCACCACTGGCCTCTTTCTCTGCCAAGAGCACACATTTTAATGTGTATGCTTTGTTAATATTCAGAAGAGTTTCAAATCCTAAATTCTCAAAAATGTCTTAGCAATATTATCTGTAATCTATGGCTTATGCATGAGCGCGTGCGCGCGCACACACACACACACACACACACACACACACACACACACACATGTACTTGGAAGCTCCTAGAAAAGGAGCGAATAAAAACTCAATTGTAAAATGATGTAATCTATGACAATAGAAAATTGCCCCTCACAATACATCACTTAATTAGTTTTAAATGCTTTATTACCATTTCCCTCTCTTCTCCTTGATTTCTCAATAATTATAAATACCAATGCTGAGCGAGAATGTTGGCTAAGATTAGAATGTCTCAAGCTTTTTTTTTCTTCAGAAATCTGGAAAACAGACATGTTAGGTTGCTCCACAGAAGTGTTCTTTATTCGTGCAGTTAGCACACAGCTAACTGGGACTGCAGCAAGGACAAACAGGCAGTGTTCACACCACACATGGTCCGCACCGCTCTTTGGAGATGGTGGTCGGTTGGCCCTGGTCTTCCTTACATCATTGTCAGAGCCCCCGGCAAACAGCTTGCCAGCACCTGCATTGGGTTTGCATGTGTTAGAAATAGAAGAAAATGCATACTTCAGGCAAGGATATTTTTTCCTCTCTAATGCTGATTGTGTGCACGTAGACGTTTCACACACCGAAGAGGCCTTAGTGTCTCTATCCTGAAGCTCTAGCTCAAAACCGAAGGCTTCACTGGAAAAAAATGATACAGTAGATGCGGTTAAAGGATTCCATAGGAGTGTCTTCAAATATAAACCATTACCCTAATCTATCCCATCCACTGTTTATTTACAAATGCTTGTAACTCTAAGACATGGAGGGAGACACTGGGGGAAATGAGAGTAAGGGATTTACTGCCCCAGCCTTTAAAGACCCTCTAATGGATGGGAGTTACAGAATGGAAGCCATCACTGCCCAAAAGCAGGGATGAGCATTGTGAGTATCGGGGAAGTATACGAAGTTGTGCACCAAAGCTGGTTATTTCCTGATGCCTAGCGTGGAGTCCCTAAGGTTGGGAATAGCATGAAGAAGGTGGAACCCAGAGATAGGACAAGGCTGGTTCCAGAGATCAGTGGGAGGGGAGGTCCTTGGTCCTGTGGAGATGTGATGCCTCAGTGTAGGGGGATAACGGAGCAGTGGAGTGGGAGAGGGTGGGTGGGTGGCTGGGTGGGTGAGCACCTTAATAGATGCAAAGGGGGTGGGGAGAGGGCAGATGTGGGAGAGGGGTTTGTGGAGGGGTAACGGGGAAGTGGGATATCATCTGAGAGGTAAACAAATGGAATGACTAATAAGAAGAAGAGGAGGAGGAAGAGGAAGATGACACAGCAGCGGGGATGGGTCAACTCCCAGCAAAGAAGTGCACTACCCGGGGTGAGGAAAACAACTTTGGTGTGAATTAAGTACATTGCCCCTTAGGCAGAAATTTAAGCTGTAGAAGATAAACAGTGACACAATTCTAGAAGAATGGCTGTGTGAACTAGCAGCCTGTGGTCTGGTCGGAATAGGAGCAGGAAGCAGAAAGTACAGTGATGCGTGATCAAGAGCAAAAGAGCCCAAGGAGGCCGTGAAGACAGCAAGAGAAAACCGGAGATGCGGAGGAGACGCCAGGAGGTCAACAGAGAAAACGTGTGTGGAAATAGAATTAATTAGGAGACAATAAGTTTGCTGGCACTGCTGATCCAGGCACAGGGACTGGGAGAAAACAAGCCATCAAAGGATAATGTCTTAGAGCGTGGACTCTGGGATAGGGAGATGGATCTGTCAGTACAATGCTTGCTGTCCAGGTATGAGGGTCAGAGGTCAATCCCTAACACCTAAGTGATGCTGGGTTTTGTGGCAGACAGACACAGAAGGATCCTTGCAGCTCACCCATCCAGTGAGCTCCATATTCAGGCCAGCATGGAAGTCATCAATGGAAGTCATGAATAGAGAGGCTAGGGTGGAAGGGGGGAATCTCACCGAGGTCCATCTCATAGTCTGAGAAATAAGAGGAGAAAAATAGTCCTTCCTGGGTATGAGACCCCAACTGGTTATCCAACACCAAGTTGACAAAAAAACAAAAAAAAAACAAAAAAACAAAAACAAAAACAGAAAAAAAAAAGGTGGACAATGACTAAAGATGGTGTTTGACTTTGACAGACACACATGAAAGTACACATATGCATACAGCATACACGTGTATAAGAATGCATGGCCTCTCTACCCTAAACTGAGGCTGACCATGAAACAAAAAGCAGGTGAAAACTTTGATTTTTCTTAAAATGTAAGTATGGGACCTCAAGACTTAAACATTGATTACATTCTGAGCATATATATAATCTTAGATAGTTTTCAATATATTGTTGTCATTGTCATTGTTGTTATTGGACCTAACATCATAAACAGCTACTCAACAGAAATGTCCTAATTTTTAAAAAATTAATACCTGTTAGAATGCCAGATGTCCTAATGTTTTGATTCATCTTTATATCAAAGTTCATTCTAAAATAAACTAAGATTTTTAAAGGCTTCACCATGGTCTAAATGCTCCCGTCTTGATCAGAAATTAACCATACACACTGCTCAGGCAAGGTTTAAGAAGACGTGAGTCTTCAGTGCTAAGCAACCTGACAAGGAAGATCCATATATGGACAAGGGACATTGTCTAAAATGGCAGTGCTCAACCTGGGCACTGTGACCCCTTTGAGGGTCTATCAACCCTTTCATAGGGTCGCCTAAGACCATCAGGAAACACAGAGATTCACTTACAATCATAACAGTAGCAAAATTAACTTATATGGCAACGATGAAGAAATGTTATGGCTGGCGCTCACCAGAACATGAGGCACTGTATGCATTACTGTGTTTCAGGCACTGTTCTAAAATAACTGCTGACACACACACACACACACACACACACACACACACACACACACACCAGTGTGACTGTGTCTCATAAGGGGATGAAGCCTGTTTGCTCTGCTTAAGCAAATTCTTTTTCCAACAGTTAATTATTGAGTCAACAAAATTGTCAACTAGCTGTTTCATTGGGGGAGGGAAAAAGACAGTGATATGGGACACTTAATCTAATCGGGTGGATCCTCTACAGAACTCCCATGTACTGGGATGTTGTTGGGCTGGGACCTGGCTCAGTGGTAGAGTCGTTGCCTACAGCATTCATACAGCTCTAAGTTCAACTCCCAGTCCCCGCAAAACATCGTATTCTGAACTCAATCATCCCTCATACACTAATCAGAACTATGCATTAATATATACCTGCTCATATTTACAATGGGTGATAATGATCTCATGTTAAAGTATTAGCTTTTATTCCTGATAACGATGTCCCAGCATGCTATGATATCATGAGATACATAATAACACAAATCAAAAAGGGACAGTATTTTTTGTTCTGAAAAAGATAATATTTCTAATAGTTCAAATGCCGCACTAAAGCGCTTTTTATTCTAATACTTTGCCTGCATAAATGATTGAAACCTTTCCTAATCTGTGGGTCATGAAAGCCAGCTTCTCCTCAGTAAAGGTCCAGTGGACGAGGATTCTCTTCGCAGGTCAACAGTGTTTGGCCAACACCATGACACACAAGGTAAAGTAGGTCTTCGCCACAAGAGTTTCCTTCTGTTTTAGGGTAACTCTTCTGTGAACACCTGAGAAGAACATCAGCCTTTCCCACAGTTTTTAATCCATGGTAGTGGGGATGGGACAATCTCAAAGTCTGCCAACTATGCCTCCTTGCCTGGCAATGAATTCCTGTCTTAATTTTCCCTGCATTACCTTCCACTACAAGCCCAGAACAACCACACTCCAGCCAGACTGGGCTTCTCTCCATTTTATAAGCACACCCTCTGTCTTGGTTTTCTTCTGTTCAGCAAACTTTATTTCTGTTCAGGGTGGAAGGGTAATATCCAGTACAGTGAGGAAGTCGAGGCAGATGGAGCCTGCAACTGCTCGTCAAATCCAATCAAGAGTTGGAGATCAGAGACTTGAATGCATGCCGCTGTTCAAGTTATTTGATGTAAGCTAATCTCAACTGAATAACAGGAACACCGTTGAGAAAAATACCCAGAAGATCAAGCTGTAGGCAAGCCTGTAAGGCATGAAATTAGTGATTGGGAAAGGGGTCAGCTTAAAAAAAGAAAAAATCAGGCCAAGCAAGCCAGTAAGCAGCACCCTCCATGGCTTCTGCATCAGCTCCTGCCTCCAGGTTCCTGTCCCGTTTAGGTTCCTACCGTGGCTTTCTTCAGTGGACTATGACCCAGAATAAAGCCAAATAAACCATTTCCTCCCCACATTGCTTTTGGTCATGGTGTTTTATCTCAGCAACACTAAACCTAGGAAACAGGCCAAAGTAGGTACGTCTTCCCACCCTAATTAATATAATCAAGACACTACCCCACAGATGTCCTAAGAAGCCCGTATCCCAAGAGATTGTAGGGTTCTACAAATTGAAAAGTAGCACTAGGAGATGCCCTCCAACACCACATTCATCACCACACTGCATGTTCTTCATGCCACCAGCCCACTAACCCACCCAGGTCCGCCATTCAAGTTCAACAAACTCTCAAGAGTCACGCTGTTTGTATGTTCTCTGTAGCATGCGAACACTGGTAAGATCAGTTGCACCCATCCTTCATTCTGTTAGCATCCTGTGCGCGTATTACATTTATCGAAGAATGCACAGTTGGCCGTATAGTAAACAGTTGGCTTATTATAGGAATTAAATTAATTAAAATTTAGCTTTTAAAAACCTCGTGCTATTGGTAAAGGGATCCACAGTACACATTTTCTGTAGATATTGATTCTTTAAACAATTGATGAATTAGAAATGCCTCATTGTCTAATTATCTCAAGAGAGACAGATTACTGGCACAGGGTGTTCAGAAAGATTTCTGAGATGTCCATTATTGATTTACTCTAAAGGAAATACTAAATCAAATCCAAGTAGATCCATTTGTAACCTGTGTGGCACACACACACTCAAAGAAAGATTTTTTTCTCAAAAGAAATTATCTCCCTTATAGTGCTGTGAGTTAAAGCATATGCAATGGTTAAAGAAAAGTTTTAATGTCCAAATTCCCTCCTGGCATGCACGTCCCTTCTTTTGCCTCCTCAAGGACACTAGCTAAGAGAAAGCAAAGCTAAGGGCAGAAAAGCTAGAACAAGCATTTTAAAAAAGAAACAAGTTTTGCATTTCAAAAGGCCATAGGCAACTCGAGCCCCAAGATATGCAGATAAACATCTAACCCCTTCATCTGTTCCTCTCCCTTCCATTCCCCTTCCAGCATCTTCTTTTGTTCCTGAACTTTCCAGCCCAAATGACTTTAAAATGCATCAGTGGACATCCACACCCATGCAGCTCTAAGGCTTGCTGTAGGGTGTCAGGCTCTGTGTCCTCTACTGCTGGGATTTCCACCTAGTGCTCTACCAGGGAGACTGGTTGCCTTCACCTTAGATGTGGTTCATTACTGAAGGAAGGGAGCAGATACACCTAAGCTCTTCAGATACAAGTCCACGGCAGAAGCTTCTGAGAAAGAGGGAAATTTCTTCCTTTAAAAAGTTAAAAGGAAAGCTGGGTGTGATGGCACTTGCCTGTAATTCTGGAATTTGGGAGGCTGAGGCAGGAGAATGAGCAGTTTCAAGGCAGCCTAAGAGTGAATCTAAGAGATCTGCCTAGGTCACCAGAGATCCTGTCTGGAGAAACAAAGACAAGATGGGAAGGAAGAGCACTTGTCCTTGCTTGCTTGCTTGCTCCTAGATGGCATTTCTGGAGGATGTGGATGGGGTGGGATGGGTAGAAATTCGTCAGTGACAAAATAAAGGGGTGTGTTTTTTTAAGAGTAACAGACATCAGTGTCACACAAATGTAAACTCCCTCCTGAATGCTGCTGAAGTTTTCAGTTGACTCTGTTTCCTAATCAGTGTCTTACATAATTGACATTTAGGGGAAACTAAAAAGCTATGAACACCATGTCTGCGTCAACACACCATAGTATAGGACTATACCATATACACACCATACTAAAAGAATATAACATATACGCCACACTATAGGAATATACCATATATATATACCACACTATGGGAATATACCATATACACATCACAGTATAGAACTAGACCATATATACACGATACTATAGGAATATACCATGTATACACAATACTATAGGAATATACATATATACACCAAACTATAAGAATATACCATATATACACCACACTAGGGGAATATACCATATGCACACCATACTACAGGAATATACAATATATACACCATACTACAGGAATACACCAAATACATATCATACTATAGGAATATACCAAATACATATCATATTATAGGAATATACTATATACACATCATACTGTAGGAATATACCATATATACACCATACTATAGGAATATACCATATATACAACATACTATAGGAATATACCATATATACAACATACTATAGGAACATACCATATAAACACTATACTATAGGAACATACCATATAAACACCATACTATAGGAATATTTTATATATATATATATATACACTATATTATAGGAATATATCATATATACACCACACTATAGGAATGCAGGAGAATAAAACAATCTCACTGTGAAACCATCGACATTAACCAAGTTAATCTAGGCATGTTTGATGTTTAACATTGGCATTGACAGGATCTACAACCACCTGGGAAATACACCACTAGGCACGCCCAGCAGGGATTATTAAATTAGGTTAACTGAGGTGGGGAGGTCTGCCTTAGCCCTGGGCAGCAGTAGGAGCTGATTTTTTTTTTCCCAAGCCACCACTTTGCAGTCTGGTGTCTATTGCTGTTGGAATCTGCTTGTGGCCACAGGGTGCACTAGAACAAGGCCATTCTACCATCGAACTCCTAATACTGTTGTGTTCCTAATGGTGATGAACACAGGATCCGTGAGTGCCTGGACCGTTCCACTGCTCTCCTTTAGACAATGTTTTCATATTAATCAATCTCTCTCTGCTCATTCTAAACGGCAGGCAGGCCTGGTCCATTGAGAGAGTACGAAGCTGGTAGCTGACAGGATCCTGTTCTGCACAGGAGATTTTCGGAAGGGGTTAAACTCAGAGGGAAAAGAAAATTCGTCTTCCCAATTACTCGCCTCCAGCTCCTTCCTGCATTTCTACCTCCTGCCTGCCTTCCCGCAGCTGCATCTTCTAAAGCATGACCACTGCTTAATTGGCTCCATCTTTTGCTAGTTTTCTTCTTATTAAGTAAACTCATTCTGGCAGTGCATGGCGAACTATCTCGTCTTGTAATTTGGTTTCAAGGAATGGCTAAAGAGTTTCGTGTTGATTTATAAGTGCTGGGAAGAATAACCAAAAATCTTTGAAGAGTAAAAGTGATAAACCTACTCAGTGTTTGGAAAGGAGACAGGCTATTCGCAATACCTCTCAATTCATAAGCACAAGAATCACTCCTGGGTGGAGAATCACACCTTAAAGTCACAGCACTTTGGAGGCAGAAGACCTCTGTGAGTTAGCGGTCAGCCTAGTCTACATAGCTAGTCCTAGATCAGCTAAGGATACATAGTCTAAAAATTAGTAACAAACTAACAAAGAAAACATTCTAGCTTATAAGAAAACAACAATTTAAATGTATGTGAAAACATTAAGGACAAAAAGGAACCGTGCTAAAGGCGTCTCACTGTTTTATTGCTGTGAGGAAACACCATGACCAAGACAACTTAGAGAAAAGCAAAACATTTAACTGGGGTCTTGCTTACAGCTTCAGAGGATTGGTTTATTATCTTTGTGGCCGACAACATGCTGACAGGCAGACAAGCACCGCTACACCATGTCTGGTATGTGCCACAAGGAAGGGCAGAGAAAACACCAGTGGGCTCCTAAAGCGGCAAAAATCTTTTATTGTTCCCACCACATCAGCAGAGTCGCTGACCAGTCAGGGCTGCCAGGCAAGAACTCCGGAGCCTTGTTTCTTCTGGCAACCCTGAGTAGAGGCTGTAAGCAAGGTCTATAACCATAAAACCAGGAGCATCTGAACAAAATTACAGTTCTAATTTTCACCAACCAAAACTCAGGGATTAGGGACTATCCCCAGTTTTCTATCATTGTCAACTGGCATTGCATGTAAGTGCTTTTGCCCAACCAATCACATTTATTTGTTCTTTCTGCTTTTAGGAACACACAATGTGTTTTGTGTATAACTATTGTTGCTTGGAGGGGGGGGGATTAGTCAGCTTAGGTAAAATGGAGTCTGAAGTCAAAATGGCAGCACTTAAGACAAGTTCTTTTGATCTGCTTCCAATAGCATGGCACTGTAGCAATAGCTAAGAGCTCATGCCTGATCTGCAAGGTGCAGGGAGAGTGGGGTAGAGTGCAATAATGGGCCTGACATAGCCCCTCAAAACCCCAAAGCCCACTCTCAATGACACAACAACTCCAACAAGGCTGTCCCTCCTAATTCTTCCAGAGTTCACTAACCAGGTACCAGGCATCCAAACACACGAGCCTATGAGGGCTTTCTAAGTCAAACAGTCACACCAAGAATGTTTAAGCAAAGTGAAACAGGGTTGACTGGGATCCAAGCACCCACGCTGGTTAAAATTCTAAAGATTATAGAGGGACAGAATGACTGGTCTATTTGAGATTACCTAAGAAAGCTTCTTATCTCCGGTGTAGGCCAACAGTACAGCACTGGATAGAGAACTCACTAGGCAGTAAGAAGCCATTAACATTCTCACCTGTCTTGAATTTGTCTTCTTTCTTAGCACCCAACACCCAAGGCTTTAGACAAACAGCTCTGGCAGTCTGGGACTGTCACCATAGACACTGAGTCACTAATGACTTGCCTCTCTCATATCATGCTCAGGCCCTGAATGACAATAGACTAACAAGCTAATGCCATGTAGACCCAAAAGCCAGATGGCTCCAAAGCCCGGCACGACCCCTACATCAGTGGTTCTCAACCTGTGGGTCGTGACCCCTTTAGAGGTGGACCAACCCGCGGGAGCTGTCACCTAAGACCATCCGGTTATGATTTATAACAGCCAAAAAATTACAGTAATAAGGTAGCAATAAAAATAATCTTATGGTTGTGTTCGTCCCAGCATGAGGAACTGTATTAAAGGGTTGCGGCGTTAGGAAGGTTGAGAACTGCTGGCTTAGATCCCTCTACCTCAGTACTTCCGCCGTATGTCTCCATCACCATTCCCTGGCATAGAGCAGTAGCATGGCTTTCCTCAGTTTGGCCTGCTTCCCACTCCTCCTCCTAAATACTGCCAAAAGACATTCCTGAGATAGAAATCTTTTCCGTTCTCTACTTACGCATCCTTCTACACATCCCTATGATTTTCACATTAGAGTAATCCTCTACTCGCATGAACGCAAAGCCTTGTGGGACTGGTTGCCCTCCCCTCTAACTTTTCCCCACGGCCATTCACATGATTAGAATGCTTCTCATTCTTTAAACATGTCCCATTTCTAAGCTATCTCCTGTTTGGCACCTCACGCTCGGCTGCGAAGCATCCTACATCTGGACGCGTCCACCATCCTTCCCACATCGGTCTGGTCCAAGCTCGGTGAGCACGCCTCTAGTGTGACCTTTATCCACCGGGCTACAAGAGCAGATTTTACACGTTCTTCCCTGTCAGACTCTAAAGCCCTTCTTCTTCAACTGTATTTGCCTCTCTTCATCTAACAAGTCCCTAAATCACTAGCTGGCAAACTCATTGAGTGTGGAGCTGGTGAACAGATTATAAGAGGAAAATGGATACAAACAATCTGCCTACCAAATTCAACTAAACTCTTACTCTTTACAAAACATTTCCCATTCGAGGTAAGTGTTTATGAAGCAATTGCCAGATAGTTTAGGACAGGGTCTACTCCCCTGAGAAGATGCCAGCATCCAAGGAACATGATGAAAATCACTACAATATTAGAAGGGATAGAGGGAAATAAAGTTCAATGTTTATATATTATATCCAGAAATCTTAATATAACGGTCCAAAAAGGGGGAAATAAACATACAACCAAAATATATTTGGAGTGTAAGAAATTCAAGGGATATCTGAAAGATGTTATTACCCTCTTATATTTATTTTTTTTTTCTAGAAATGAGTCTTAAACCTGTCTTCAAGACAAAATGGTGCAATGGACGTTTCCAAGCTCTCAGTGTCAGCTTCTCAACTCACCAAGAAACCTGATGCTGACATTTACTTCCTGTCTTAAGAGAGACCACTGGGATATCTACACACCTGTCAGCACAAGAACTCTCTCTGTAAGGTGGCAGAGCTGGTGGTCTTCCTTTGGTGAATAGAGACAGGCAAGATTGTAGCTAATGTTTCAAAAGTAAGCCAGGAATCAAGTGCCTTCCATTATATATACTAGAGTCAGGCTTCTCCCATTATTTGCTTCCTTGATTATTTAAATTGAGGCACAGGATTTACGGAGAGTAAAATTACTTGCACTTGATTTACCCATCAAATAAACAAGGGGGTTGCATTTCAATGAAACCATTTCTTTGTATATTATACATGAATTGTTTCAATCCCCAAATAGTCTAAGTTGGCCAATATATAGGATGTAGGAAAAGCCAGAGATACAATGTTTCCACCCTGCTGAGCCCTGGGAGGATTGTCCCCACTGGTCTGCAGCAAAAGAACGTAATGGGTACAAAATTCCAATGGTAAAGGGAATTTCACTGTAACAAAGTGGCAAGAGCGGAACAGTATCTACTGTAGCGTTCAATCGTGCAGAATAGAGATAAGGAACCCCAGAACTACCCCTCAAACACTGCAGCACAGCTGCTGATCTGAGCAACAAATCCTATTTTTAAAAAGGTAATTTATTCATATGCCAGTCTTTGTCTTTCTCACCGTTACTTTGTGGTGTGGAAACACTGGTCTCCAACAATGGAAACAAATCTCTAGGAGGACTATTACTCCCCTACAGCTGGTGTCTAGTAGACTGCCTTGGTGTAAAGTAACTCAATCTTAAGTCTTCTGTGCATGTTTGTCTGATTCCAACCATGCATGCTTCATAAACCATAAAAGAACACCTTATTCTTCACACGTAGCCTGGCTTTCTTATTTCCAGTTCAGTACATCCTAACTTCCAGGCAATCCTCCACAAAATTCACCAACATCTGTGCAGAGGCAGTATATCCCTAGATCTCCCATTACAACTCAGTGAGGAAGCACAAGGCTGCCCTGCATCCCAGAGACACTAAGCACAGGGATTTGGTGGTGAACTTCCCCCAAGAGCTCCCTGCAGTAGGACTTGTGGAGCAGAAAAATCTCAGCTAATTTATTTACCACCCTAAGGATCAAATCACAGTACTTAGGTTTGAAAGGAATAGAGACATAATTCTCAAGAGATTATGTTTGGAAGACACCCAGAGAAATAGTCACAGACAATAATATAACTTCTAATGGGGTAAATTGATATAGGTGTGGAGATTGGAGAGTCTACTTTCTTTGGAACTTGGAATGTCACAAATGACTAAACTCCTTTGCATGTGACCCAACTCAGGGAACTCAAGCACTGAATACTAAACCGCTGTGGGAATCAGGTGGGGAAGATTCTGAGTGGAACTAGTCTCGGGCTTGAGGAAGAAATAGCTACAAAGGCGTCAGAGCTGAGTTCTTCTCCCCAGGACACCCGGAAGCAGCAGCAGTGGAGAGTGGCATCTCTGAAAGAGTCGGTCCTTTTAATGGTGGTTTTAGTAAATTTCATCCATGTACATATTAAATATCAAGCATATGTCCTACCTTCCTTTCCACATACATACATGATATCCCCCCCACTCCTCTCTCTCGTTGTGTGTGTGTCTGTGTGTGTGTGTGTCTGTGTCTGTGTGTGTCTGTGTGTGTGTCCAGGAGTCTGGAAAGATAGCCCCACTGAGGAAGAACATTCTGTTGAAATCAACAAATGCATCTACTGCCTAGAAGGGACATTGTTGCCTTGTTATAGGGTAACCCAATCTCAAGTCTTTTGTGCATGCATGCATGCATGCATACATATATACATATGAAAGGAAAAAGTTTAAAATTGCCCCCTAGACGAAAGTTAAAGCCAAAAGCAGGCCCTGGAACTGCCTGTTCCAGGAACTAGCTAATAACAGAAAGGGTAATTGCACCAGCTGGTTCAGCCACTTTGTTCCAGAAACTAACTAACCATAACAGCAGCTGACCATAATAGCAGGAACTGGTTAACCATAAAGTTAGATTAAAATCTTAAAGAATAATCAGGAGAAACAGGAAGTTCTTCCTTGTGATTCGGTAACAATCATAAGAAACAGGGGTTCTTCCTTGTGATTCGGTATGGTTTTTCCTTTAAATACCCCTTCTCCCAACCATTCGAAGTCGAACTCCTCTACCCCTGCATGGGATACGAGTCTCGACCCCAGTGCACTGGTTTCTGTTGTCCCTATCAATAAACTTCTTGTTGATTGCATCAAGATCGGTCTCTTGTGAGTTCTTGGGGGGTTGCATCATCCCGAGACTTGAGTGAGGGTCTCCCTGCTCCGGGGATCTTTCACATACATTCATTAATTCATTCATTCATATATGCATCTATAGTAGTAAATGTCCATATGACTTTTCCAAAAGGTCTTTAGTGTTGTTTGTCCTTCCTTTTACTCCCTCTTCTATCCAACCATCCACTCTCTACCTAGTTTAACTCTTCCTGTCCCATTATTATTTTTTAACCCTTTATACTAGTGTGTTCTACCTCCCTCCCCTTGAATGTCCTGTTTCATAGCATGTTGACAAAGTCCTGTGGTACCTCAATAATTTTCTCACCTTTTGGATATTCCAAACAAAACACACACACACACACACACACACACACACACACACACACACACACACACACACACCTGCAGATTCAATGCTAACATCCACAGATGAGAAAAAAAACAAGACATGTTATTTTTTTTTCCTGGGTTTGGGTTATCTTGGCCAGAATGATCATTTCCAGTTCCTTCCATTTATCTGTGTATTTCAGGTTTCTTAAGAGTTCAATAACATTGCATTGTATGAATGACACATTTTTGTTATCCATTAGTTAGTTAATGGGCATCTAGGCTTTTCCATTTCCTGGTAGTGGGAATAGAACATCGATGAACAGGGATGAGCCGGTCTCTCTGGACTCCCATACTGAGTTCTTCAGGTTCGAACCTAACAGGGGTGTGGCTGGGTTCTACAGTGGATCCACTTTTAGTGTTTGAGGAACTTTGATCAGATTTCCACAGTGGCTGCACCAGCTTGCATTCCCACCACTAGGGAGTAAGTATTCTACTTCCTTTTCATCCACGTGCACATTTTCGACATTCTTCTTAACCTTGGCCATTCTGACTGTGGTGAGATAAAATTTAACTTGCATTTTCTCTGATGACTACAACACTGAACATTTTCCAGTGTTTCTCAACCACTTGCGTTTCATCCCTTGAGAACTGGCCTTGGCTCTCTTCCTCACATTCTAATTGTCAAAGGCTTTCCCTTTCCCATCTGTAGATAGTCGTGTGGTCTTTATCTCTAAGTCCATTGCATGGTTTATTATACTCGTTGACTTGTGGGTGTTGAACCAACTCTGCATGTCTAGCACAGAGCCAACTTGATCACTGTGGTTGATCTTGATACTCAGCTTGCTAGCATTGTGTTGAGGATGTTTGAGTTTGTATCCTTCAGGGAAATTGATCTAGAGTTTGGGCTGTTGTTTTTTTTTTTTTAATTGGCTTAGGTATGAGAATTCTCCTGGCCTTACCGAATGAGTCTGGGAGGGATGCTTAAATAATTTAAGAAGTACGAGTAGCATTGGGTCTTTGAGGTTCTGGTAGAATTCTAGCGTGAGTCTATCTGGGCCTGGATCCTTTTCTCAACTAGAAGAAGTGTTATTACTGTTTCCATCTTTCCCTTTGCTGTGGGTCTGCTTTGGTGGTTAATATCTTCTTGGTTTAACTGTGGTAGTTTGTACGAATCAAGAATTTTTTTAAAAATCAACCATTTCTTTGAGATTTTCTGGCTTTAAGGAGTGCAGGTTCTCAAAGTGTCCCTTTACAATATTCTGTGTTCTTTTGATGTCTTTTACAGTGTTTCCCTCTTCAGTTGTGACCCTGTTCATTCGAGTCCTCTCTTTTCTTTTGCTGAGCTGAGCCAGGGTCCTGCCAAACTTGACTCTGTGTGATTTTGCTTTGTTTCTATTTTTGTTAATTTCTGTGTTATTTTTCACTAATTCTGGCCATTGACTGGGTTTGTATATGGTTTGTCCTTTTGCCCCAAATTCTTGAGTTGTGTCAGTGAATCATGTGTCGGTATTCTTTCTTATGTTTTTAGCATACACATACAGGGATATAGCTGTTAAAAACATCCACGTGGATGAAAGGGAAGGAGAATACTTACTCCCTTATGGTGGGAATGCAAGCTGGTGCAGCCACTGTGGAAAACTGTATCAAAGTTCCCAAAACACTAAAAGTGGATCCACTGTAGAACCCAGCCACACCCCTGTTAGGTTCTCACACAAAGAACTCAGTATGGGACTCCAGAGAGACCAGATCATCCTTGTTCACCAACCTTCTATTCACACAACCAGGAAACAGAAATATCTAACATTACTAAAAAAGCATAAAAGGTTCTTGATAGCAGTCCTGAAGGGGCAGAAACTGGAAGGATTGATTGTCTAGCTATAATAATAATAATAATAATAATAATAATAATAATAATCAGAAATGCATATATAGTCCAATGGAACAAAAGATAAGACCAAAACATGAGTACAAAAAATTACAACAGCCAAAACTGATATTCAACAGAGAGGAAAAAATATTCAGAGGATGAAAGACAGCATCACCCACAAATGATGTTGGGAAAACTGGATGTCCACATAAGGAAGAGTAAAATTAGACCTGAATCTATCGCCCTGCACAAAATCATCACCAAGTGCTTCTAAGAACTTGGTGTGAAATCTGAAGTACTAAAACTGCTAGAAGAAAACAGGCAGTGGATCTACAAGATTTTGGTGTAGAAAAGAAGTGCTCCATTTGCCATGAAATGACGTGACAAATAGGACCTCACAGAACTAAAACCACTTCTAAACAGCCAAAGGAATGGTCAATCTAGAGAAGAACCAGCCCAGGTAATGGGAGAGAATCTTTGCTAACTGCACATCTGGCAGGTGATTAATATCCAAAAATACACAGAAAACCCAAAAAGCAAAGAGTCAGGGAAACAAATGACCCAAGCGGGAACATAAGGAAGACTCAGACAGTATCCAAACAAAGTAAAAATGACAAGAAATACTTCAAATCGTGCTCGCCACTCTTAGCAATTACGGAAATCAAATTAAACCAGCTCTGAGATTTCATCTTACCACAGTCGTGTTTGGCTAAGATCAGCGAAACAACCGAAACGCCCCCGAGGCCATGGGGAAGTCGAAGCACTCATTGGCTGTTGGCGGGAATGCCAACTGGTACAGCTACTCTGTAAGGCGGTATGAAAATACTCAAAATGCTGAAAATAAATCCACCGTCCAACTCGGCTACAGCACTCTTTGGCATCCTACCCCACAGGTCCCAGCTCAGCCCTCTTCACTGCCTCCCTAGACAACGTCTACGTTCCTCATCGGATGATGAACACGTGATGCGTGTGCACTGTGCAGTACGAGCCAGCTGCAAAGAAGAGTTGCAGGCATGAAATTTGCAGGCAGGGGGATGGACCTAGACAATAGTACAGTGCATGAGGTAATAACCCAGGCCCAGAAGACCCTATGTGGTTTTTTTTTTTTCTCATCTGTGGTTCCTAGCTCCAGATCCTCAGATATGAGTGTACAACGTGGAGGAATGACAGAAACCAGAAAGCTACAAAGGTATTTGGGCTGGGTTGGTAAGACGTCAGAATCCAAGTGATATGAAGCAGGAAACAGAAAGGCAAGGGGAGGAGGGAGGGGGTCAGTTCAGCCAGAGGAGGAGGAAGGAGGGACAAAGAACACCAAAGTGGTTTTTGAAAAGGCCCAAGAAATTTTATATGTACATAAAATCATTCACAATACATGTGGGTGTGTCTGTCTCCCTTTCCTCCCCCTCCCCCTTCTCCTCCCCTTCGCCCTCCCCCTCCCCCCTCTCCTGTCCCTCCCTCCTTCTCTCTCTCTCTCTCTCTCTCTCTCTCTCTCTCTGTGGGTGGGTGTGTGCATGTGCGTGCACATGCGCACACGCACGCATGTCTGTCTGTCTGTAAAAATGAGAGCTATACTACTTGGGTTGACGATGCTCCCCACAAAAACCATTGACTGACTAACCAAAATCCCCGGTCCAGGCATGCATGAGAAACGTCCCTTCAAATGGTTGGTCAGAGTAGCTCAAGCAATGCCCAAAACATAAATTGTGACTGGTGCCATGAGTTGTCTCTCAGAGGTAGACGGTAAGCCCTTGCTGCTGAAGACACAACCTGGATGTCTCAAGCTGACTCTGGCCCAGAAGCCTCTTCCCTGTGGTCTAGCCTCCAGGCTTCCAGAGAATACTATGTGCTTTGCCAAGGGACGGAAGCATTGAAATGGCCCTACCCAGCTGCAACACCTAAAATGAACAACGATTACCAGCACAGCGAGATCAGCCTAACATTGTAATGAGTGACACACCCATGGCAGTGGCTCTCTAGTTGCACTTAAGGCCCGTTCCACGGGAGGAAAATCAAGTTGGAGCTAACTAGCTTCCAGGGTTAGTGAGATCATGGACCTTAGAAGAGAACTTACTAGCACCACATTGCTAGACCGGCATACTTCCTAACTGCACCCTAAACCTCACCGTATACCCACGGGTAAATATAACTACCGCCCCTCATCAAGGAGGCCTCTCTTTGCTGCTCAACCACAACTGGACACAAGGCATACATCTACCTCATAGCTCCTCCATCTACGACATCATGGAGGAAGAGGCTGAAAGATTTTAAAAGCCAGACGACCAGCCAGTTTGCAATGAAACAGTTTCTCCAAGAAATGGCTGTATCAGCAAGATCTGAACAACAGCGATAGCAGCCGATGCTAATGTGAAGGGAAGGTGAACTCATGGGGTCCCACCCCTGGATAAGGAAATACAGACCACTGGTGACTGCTGAGGGAGGGAGGGAGCGGGAGCCTCTCCTGGGAAGAAGCCTCCTAACTGGTTGTCCATTTCAGGGCAGTCAGCCCTGAAATCATATGAACAGAAACACACACTCAGCAGGGTTTTTGAAATTTACTTGGGCATGCATAGACTTGCAGTAATCATAAAATTAATAATCGGGAATGAAGTGGCTATCAATTTGAGAGTGAGGAGGCTATGGAAGGAGTTAGAGTGAGGAGATCTGAGGAGAGCTACAGAAAAGGAAGGGAAGGGAAAAGTGCGGTAATTATATTATAACCAAAAACATATTAAGATTGAAAATGAAGAAAAGACACATTCCAATATGGTACAGGACTTCACACTCGCATGTGAAGGAGGCAGTTGCGAGGGAAGGTCACAGGTTAATGTCCCTCTTGGTGTCCTGAAGACAACTATTTACACTGTGGGGTGCTCACCAGGATAGGAACCCTGGGAGAGAAATGTTTGTGGCATGGATGATGTCACTTAAACTCTATGAAGAACACAGAGGAAGAGCAGTATCCAGTCTGAACACCACGGGGGGTTCAGGTGAACTCTCTGGGGTCATGTGAGGAAGAAATGTCCTTGAAATAATCAGTCTTTTGTCTGGATCTCTCCAACCAGGAAAGGGGCCACTAGAAAGAGGGGAAGGGACAAGGGTGTGGAAGGGTACCATTATGGGCATAGATAAGTCACAGAAGCCACATGACCCAGTCATGGTGAGGCCGCTGCTCCAAATGGATGCTCAGCCAGAGAGTCTTAGCAATCTAGTCTTAGGAACTAGCTTCTAGCTGAATTTCAACATCAAGTTTATTTAAAATCCGGAAGACACTTCAGGAAAGCAATCAAAAGCCCCACTGATTTTCTCTTTGTTATTGCACAGAACGTGATTGCTCACGACACTTTATGGGTTTTGGTTTTTGTTTTTGTTTTTTTTTTTTTCTTAAAATGAGGGAAGTCTCTCCTCTGGCAGGTTGAGGGAGTTAAAAAGAGAGAGATATTAGCGAGCACGGAAACAGGCCGGGAAGATTTTTAGATGAGATATTTATGTTCAACTAACCTGTCAGGACAGAAGGAAGAGGGTGAGGAGAGAGAAGAAGGAAGGTGGGGAGGAGGTGAGAGGGGGAGAAGGGGGAGAGGCAGCCATGTGTAGGAGAGTAGGAAGAATGGATATATTTGTATATATTGTAAATATATTGTATATATTTGTAGATGTATTTGAATTATTTAGGAGTTGTCATAACTTAGCAAAGACTTACTTCAGAATTTACATTAGTGTGGATCTGTGATACAATGGAAACATTGTCATGGAAACTTAGGTGGCTCAAAGGCTGCCCTTGGACTTCCTGTCTACTGTTGAGTGACTGACACACTCTCTTAGCTCAGTTTTTTGTTTGTTTGTCTGTTTTTGTTTTTTTGTTTTTTGGCACTGACATGACAAGAAATCTCAGCATTTTCTTCAATATCTCATTAAAACTAAGCGATAACCCTCTGATTAAATAAACCAAGTAGCCCTTTCACAGGAATATAATTTGTCAAACTTGTTCTGTAACCTGGAGTTTCTGACCTACAGGATCTTCAACGTTCACCCGAGAGTGTCCTAGAAGGAAGACATCATACCCAGGGGCTTACAAAGCACAATGTCTTTAAGGGAGGAAGTCTTCGTTCACTGTTTCGGAGGGTTCTGCTCTCAAACAACTGGCTCCATTGTCCTGGACTGTAGGAAGGCAGGCAGCCCGTGGTTTCCTCACAGAGGTGAGGAAGGTGAGGAAGGCAGAAGAAGGGGCTGAGGAACAGACATGTCCTTCCATGGCTCACCCAACCCTATTCTAGACCAGAGCTTCCAAGTGGGGAGATTACCATATCCTACGAGTGCATTCAGTTGTGGAATGTCCTTTGATGAGGATGGCACCTCTCAGTGCATGACTAACTGGGGATCCAACCTTCAACCTGTGTCTGTGTGTGTGTGTGTGTGTGTGTGTGTGTGTGTGTGTGTGTATCTATTTAATTATATCATAAAGCAAGGTGTACCAAATACAAAACACAACACTAGTAACAAAGGTGGACTGTTTCTTCTTTTCTTAATCTCCTCATTAATTTGGCTAATAATAAAATAAAATATGATCCTATTACCTAACCACCATACCTTAAAATGCTTTTACACCTTGACAACCAAGGTTTCCAATGGAAATTCAGATTATCCCATAGAACAGAATGGAAAGAGATAGAGAGAAGGAGAGGGAGGGGGAGGGAGGGAGAGGGAGAGGGAGGGGCAGGGGAAGGGGAAGGGGAAAAGGAGAGGGAGGAGAGGAAGGGAGAAGGAGAGAGAGGGGGAGAAGGGAGAGGGAGAGGCAGAAAGGTGTCTGTGGCATGAGCTGAAAAGAGAAAGCCAAGTTTTGCTTCAATACTGATATAGTAACTCATTAAGCCCAATTCCTAGAGACAATCAGCCTCTAGATTGGCTACTAGGTCCAGCTAGGATTGAGGTTGTTGACAATGTTAGGTTTTAATGATTTTGATGTAAAGATCCCCGCAGGCCATTTCTGCTAATAGAGCTGGTGAGACGTGCAAGGCCCTGTTGACAGTTACATTCCAGCCGAGACATTGCCTCTGCTCCCAGACTCGCATCATCCCAGCTTAATGCAAATGCAGCCTAATACACTGATTTTTCTTGCTGGTGAAACTTAATTATTTCACTCGACCAGGTTGGAAAACAGAGATAATTGATGACGGCATATGAATGTTCACAAGATTAAAAAGACCATAAACAAAAATTCCAAAACATCCTGAAGGAAATTTGATCAGCACAGAATATTCCTTTAGGAAGAAAGCTGGGTGCTCACAAGTTGCTCTTAAAGAACAGGTCAGCCATGGTGGCTCAGAGTATGTTCTCATCTAAGCAGGGCAATAAAAAGTAATGGAAACAAGATGTGCACCATTGTAACAGTTTCAGATGCTGCACCGGATACACTGGATACAATTCTGTCCTTCTTCCTCTTCATCCATAGACAGAGGTTCCCCAGTGATACATTCAAGGATGAGAAGGCCCAAATCAACACTTTCACAATAAACTAAGCATATGTGCCTGAAAGGCAAATGGTTTTCACCAATTATGTATAAGAAGCAAATTACAAATTCATATCACATTGGAAATATATTATCTTTAAATAGCAAAGGGAATAGACTTATGTCCTATGATACATGAGAATTTATGATTCAATTTAACATTGCATACTCTCTTAAATACCAAAATATTGAAAATATTCTTGTGAACGTTTTATATGACTAATGTGTCTTCTTGTGTGATTGAAATCTTCATTTACACAATTTATGTAATAATTCTTTTTGGTTCACACTTCTTTCCAAAAAAAATAGTGTAAGACAATATAGCACTTCTTTTATTCATAATTACTAATTTCAAATGTCCATCTTTTATTTAACCCTTTTCTTAGCTGCTGTCAAACAATAGAAAAATTTCCCAGGGATCTTGTAGATGTTGAGTTGATAGAGCAATTCTCAACTTCATATGGAAAAAAACAAAAATGAAAACAATCTCAGGACAGCTGAGACAATCCTCGACAATAAGAGAACTTTTGGAGGCATCGCCATCCCTGATCTCAAGCTGCATTACAGAACGGTAATAATTCAAGGCACATGGTACTGACATAAAAACAGGCAGATTAACCAGTGGAATAGAAATGAAGACCCAGAAATAAACTCAAACATCTATGGACACTTGATTTTTGACAAAGAAGCAAAATCCTATAGTGGAAAAATGAAAGTATCTTCAACAAGTGATGCTGGTCCAATTAAATGTCTGCATGTAGAAGAATGCAAATAGATTCATATTTATCACCCTTCAAAAACTCAAGTCCAAGTGTATCAAAGACCTCAACATAAAACTGGATACACTAAATCTAATAGAGGAGAATGTGGGGAACTGCCTTGAATACGACTGGCACAGGAGACAACTCCCTGAACAGAACACCAACAGCTCAGGCACTAAGATCAACAATTAACAAATGGGACCTCATGAAACTGCAGAGCTTCTGCAAGGCTAAGGACACCGTCAATGGAACAAAATGGCACCCTACAGAATGGGAAACGATCTTCAGCAACCCTACATCTGACAGACGACTAATAGCCAAAATATACAAATGACTCAAGAAATTAGATACCAACAAACCAGACGACCCATTTAAAAAAGGGGGAACAGCGCTCAACAGAGAATTCTCAACAGAGGAATCTCTAATGACCAAGAAGCACTTAAAGAAATGTTTGGCATCCTTGGTCATTGGGAAAATGTAAATCAAAACGATTCTGAGATTCTATCTTACACATGTCAGATGGCTAAAAACTTAAGTGACAGCACATTCTGGTGAGGATGTGGAGCAAGGGGAACACTCCTCCATTATTGGCAGCAGTGCAAACTTGAACTACCACTTTGTTGGTTTCTCTGAAAATTGGGAATAGTTCTCAAGACCCAGCTATACCACTCCTGGGCATATATTCAAAAGATGCCCCACCATACCACAAGGCCACTTGCTCAACTGTGTCCATGTCAGCTTTATTCCTAATAGCCAGAATGTGGAAACAACCCAGAAGCCCCTCAACAAAAGGATGGATAACAAAAATGTGGTGCCTACACACAATGGAATACCATTCAGCTATTAGATACAAAGATATTGTGAAGTTGGCGGGCAAATAAATGGAACCTGGGAATATCCTACTGAGTGAGGTAACCCTGACCCAGAGAGACACACGCATGGTGTGCACTCACTTAGAAGTGCATAGCAAGGTTGGGGCTGGGGATTTAGCTCAGTGGTAGAGCGCTTACCTAGGAAGCGCAAAGCCCTGGGTTCGGTCCCCAGCTCAAAAAAAAAAAAAAAAAAAAAAAAAGAAGTGCATATCAGCCATAGAGTACAGGATAGCTATGCTATACCTCACAGACTGAAAGGAACTAGGTAATAAGGAGGGTCCGAGCGACGATACATGAATCTCACTCAGAAGGGGAAATAAAATAGACATGAGAGGTGGAGGGAGGGAGGGCACAAGTTGGGAAGGGGTGCAGGAATGGGGCTCAGCTGTGGGAAGATGCCTAGGAGTGAGAATGGGAAGCAATAGGGGGAGAGGAGTGTTTCTGGGATGCATTGGAAACCATGAGACAGGGGAGGCTCCATCCAGTCTATGGGGAGTTATCCTAGCTCAGACTCCTAGCAGCAGGGGATATGGATACAGAAGTGATCAGTGTATGACTCTGTGGTTTTTATAGAAGACTGTTTGGTGGTGAGAAAGGTTGGTAATGATAAACTGTTCTCATCTTTAGATAGGTCATCCAAAGAGAAAAGACACATTAAATCTCAGAGGTGAACACACCGTAAGGCCACTGAACATCACAGTTATGAACAGAACACTCCACCCAAAAGGATTACTAGCCCACAGAGCTTCCTCTAACGTAGATCACAATCTATTCATCGAATCAAACCGACTGTCTTAGTTACCCTTTGATTACTGTGAGAAAAAAACACACCATGACCAAGGCAACCTATAAAAGAAAGCATCTAATTTGTAAGCTTACGGCTGCAGAGGTTGAGAGTCTATGACTGTTAATGGGGAATCGGGGTGCGGGGCTGGCAGCAGGCAGTCTGGTCTGGCACTAGAGCGGTAGCTGAGAGTTCACTTAAGAGACTAGTCACTAGTCAGACCTACCAAGTACTAAAGTATTGAAATGATCCTGTGTGTCTCATCAGATCATAATGAGATAGAATGAGAAGCCAATAGCGAGGAAAATTTCAGGATAGCTCAGTGGTTCACAGCACCGACTGCTCTTCCAGAGGCCCTGAGTTCAAATCCCAGCAACCACATGGTGGCTCACAACCATCTGTAATGGGATCCGATGCCCTCTTCTGGTGTGTCTGAAGACAGTGACAGTGTACTCATACAAATAATAATGATGATAATAATAATAATAATAATAATAATAAGTAAAACTTAAAAAAAAAAGAAAGAAAGATCTCAAATAACGTAATGGCATCCCTCAGGGTCCTAGAAAAATAAGAACAATCCAAATCCCATACTAAGAGACAGATAAGGGTAGAAGTTAATGACATGGAGACTCAAAGATCTGGTCGCAGTTGGCTCTTGGATAAAGTAATTAGGATTTTCAAAGCCTTTAGTAACACTGACCAAAAGAAAGAGAAAGGAGACCCAATGTAAACAAACAAGAGGTGAGAAAAACAGCTCACTATATTTTCCAGTGAAATACAGAGAATTAATATGAAGCACTGTAAAAAATAAAAAACTTGCATTCAAAAACTTAGACAACCTAGAAAACGTGGGCGAATTGTTAAACAAATAGGACCTACCAGGATTAAATCCAGAAAACAGAAACAACTTAAGCAAACCTGTAACAGTCAATGAGATTGAAACTATAACAAAAAGCAGACAAAACCATTCAGGACCAAATGGCTTTGCTGCTAGGGTCTAGCAAACACTTAAGAAATGCTGACACAAACACTCCTCAAACTGCTCCTTTACACAGACCGGGAAGGAAGACTACAAAACCCATTCTAAGGAAGCCAGCTTTATGCTAATACCAAAGCTGGTTAAAGACCAAACAGAGAAACTGCAGACCAATTCCCCAATGAAAATAAAAGCAAAACATCTCAATAAAGTTCTTGCAAATTAAATTCAAGAGTACACAAGGAAGATCATACATCATGACCAAAATAGTTTCACCTGGGACTGCAATTGCTGGTCATACCCGAGTCAGTTAATATCATTCAGAACACAATTGGACCTAAGGATAGAACCAGGTCATTTGAGTTTACTCAGGAACAGCTTCAGCAAAATGTCAACATCCACTGATAATAAATCCCGGAAGAGACTAAGAACGGAGGGAATACACCTCCACATAATAAAGGCTCACTGTAAGAAACCCATTGCCTGCATGATACGAACGATATGGGGCAAAACTTTCCCTCCAAAGTCTGGAAAAACAGAATATTGCCTGCTCTCCTCACTTATAAGATTACATCAATAAGGCAGGAAAAAACAGAGATATAAATAAGAAAGGGAGTGACCACGTTGTTTCCATTTGCTTATAAAATTGTCCCGTAGTTTAAAAGCACTAAAGTCTCAACCAGAGACTTTGGATATGATAAACACGTTTAGAAAAATAGGAGGACAGGACCAGCATACAGACCCTATATACGAACAACAAAATTGCTCAAAATGCCTAAGGGGAAAAATACCACTCACCACTCACGATAGCTTCCAAAACTAAAATACCTAGGGATAAATCTAAACAAGGAAGTGAAAGACTCCTACATAAAAAGAAATTTTATAATGCTGGGGAAATAAATTGAAGAAGACACTAGAAAATATAATCTACGCCCCATGCTTGCAAACAAGCACATTAATATTGCAGAAAACGGCTGCATTACTCAAAATGGTCTACAGAGTCAGTGCAAACTCCATCAAAGTTCCAATGAAACGCTTCACAGAACTAGAGGAAAACATTCCAAATTTCATATGGAAACACCAAAGGGCCCAAATAGCTGAGTAGCACAGAGCAGAGCTAGGGGTGGCAACACCCAGTCAGACTGTATTACAAAAGGCCACTGAAATGGTGGGTAAAGTGCTTGCTGCCAAGTTTGATAATGTGAGTTCAATCCCCAGGGCCTCCAGGTTAGGAAAAAAGAAATCAACTGTTGCAAGTTTTCTTTTGACTCTACTTGTATGCTGGGTAAGCATGCACACACACACACACACACACACACACACACACACACATATTTACTTTAAAAAATTATATTAGGGGGGTTGGGGGTTTGGCTCAGTGGTAGAGCGCTTGCCTAGGAAGCGCAAGGTCCTGGGTTCGGTCCCCAGCCCCGGAAAAAAAAGAAAAAAAATTATATTAGGGACTGCATGGCACTGGCACTAAAGCCGATATGTAGAAAAATAGAACAGAATAGAATTGAATTACAATAGGATATGATTGGATAGAACGGGATAGAATAGAACAGAATAGAAGAGAATAGAATAACCAGAGTATAAATTAGAGCACTTACACCCGAGTTTTAAGTTGTCAGTAAGACTCCATGGTTAAAAGCCTCTTTAAGGAATGGTTCTAGGAAAACTGGATTTGCACATTTAGAAGACAGAAACTAGACCCAGGCATCTTGGTTTGCACACGGGTGACAGATTCAGCCTAGGTGTCCATCAGCTGCTCAGTGCATAGTGAAACCATGGCATATAGGCAACGTGCAACTTTCTTATTCTGTTAAGAAAAATAAAACTAGAAAACTTGCAGGGAAATGTTGGAACTGGAAAATATTGAACTGAGTGAGGTAATCCAAGCCCAAAAAGACAAGTGCTACCTGTTCTCCCTTATATATGATCCTATCTATGAACCCTTAGAGTAGCATGCTTATCTTGAGATGCCCGTTGAGGCCAGGAAGATGGAAAGGAACCATTAGGAGATAGAGATAACAGAAGCCTCATGCGAAGGAATGACAATAAATATGTGTGGCACATTAAGGAGAAGGGAGACTGTAGGAAGGAGAGGATATAAAGGTGGGGCATAGAGGAAGTGGGGACTGGTAAGTATTGTAGATTGAATGAGATGTTCACTGTCGTCTCAGGCATCTGAACATTTGAGTCCCAGTTGCTAGCTCTTTGGGTGGATTTAGAAGGGTGGCCTTGCTGGAAGAAATATGTCATTGGGGTTGGGCTTTGATGTTTCCGAAGCCATGTATGTACCCATTGTGTCTCTCTGTTTTCTGTTGTGGTTCAAGACGTGAGTTCGCAGCTGCTGCTCCAGCTGCCTGCTGCCTTCCACCTCTGCTCTGTCATCATGGACAAGTATGATTCTGGAACTGTCATCTAAAAGTTACCTTGGCCACGGTCTTTTATCACAGCAACAGAACAGTAACTAGAAATAAGTCACCTAAATAAGGGTGTGTGAAAAGGCCATATGGAAACCTGATGTTTTTGTTGTTTTGTCTTCCCACCCCACCCCGGGAGCTGAGGACCAAACCCAGGGCCTTTCACTTGCTAGGCAAGTGCTCTACCACTGAGCTAAACCCCCAACCCTGAAACATGATGTTTTATAAGCTTCAACAAGGGCTTGAATGGAGCCATCCTGCATGAGTGGACAAAGTTCCTCCGAGAAACCATGGGTTAGTAAACAAAAATGCCAAGACCAGGCACAGGGTGACTTCTTGGTCTGTGGTGGGGTTGTTTACTGACGTGGGCAGAGGCCTTAAAAACAATTGCTACATACTTTAGTTGCCAACACAGAGAAACAAAGTGTAATTGAGTTTGAAACTTCCTCCATGCTGGCTACATTCACAGTGAGAGAAGGTGCTGTGTATGTTTCGCAGAAGCCTGCCGTATGGACGTGAAGCCCTCTGCACAGGAGGGAATTCCTACCCACTACTATAAACCTGGTCCGTGGTCATAGGGTGTGGCAGGAAACCTGCTACTGTTGTTTTGCTAAGTAGACATGATCTCGATACATGTTTGTATCCATGCATCAGTGATGCTCCTAATTATCAGAGAAGCTTCTAATCACAGAACACAAGATGTTGAGCAGGACTGAGGGTGGATGGCTCTGAGCAATAAATAGACAAGGGACTGAACAGACAATTCTCAAAAAAAAAAAATTCCAGAGAATGCTTGAAAAAAAATTATCCAGCATCCTTAGCTATCATGAAGTGCAAATTAAAACTGCTTAGAGAGTCCACCCACCACCATCAGAATGGCTATCACTAGGGGAAAACTTTGACAACCACTGGCAGTGGGGACATGGGGAAAGAACTACTTGTACAGACATTTTGTGAAAATCAGTGCAGAAGCTCCTCAAAATATTGACCATAGAGCTTTGTACGGCCCAGCTATTCCAAATCAACATTCAGAGTTCCTTTGTATATCATGCTCATGGCTAGACTGCTTACAGCAGCTAGAGAAGGCAGTGTTGGCCATCATGGCACATACACACAATGCAATGTTGCGCTGCCTTAAAGTAAAAGAAATCAAGGATTTTATTGGAAAATGGGTGCATCCAGAACTTACTCAAATCGGCGAAATAAACGAGACTCAGAAGAATACTGCATGTTTTCTCTCAAATTTAAACGTGTGCGTGCACGCGTGTGCATGTGTGTTTAATATCGGTTTATATGTGTGTATTCTGTGTCACAAAAGTATTAAAGGAACAATGAGAAGAGAGCCATGGGAGGCTATGGAAGCAGAAATGGAGAAAGTCATGGGATGCAATGGAAGCAGAAACAGAGAGAGTCATGGGAGGCAATGGAAGCGGAAACGAAGAGAGTCATGGGAGACAATGGAAGCGGAAACGAAGAGAGTCATGGGAGGCAATAGAAGTGGAAACGGAGTCATGGGATGCAATGGAAGCGGAAACAGAGTCATGTGATATGTGTCATAGGAAAGCAAAAGCGGACTAACCAGGGGAAGGAGAGAAATCAACAGGAGCAGAAGCGTGCATATGGGGAAAAAATATTGGCCGGGAGCAAATGAAAACAAGACGCAGTGGAGCATGTGCATGCGAGGATGCCAGGACAAAACCTTTACTTCAGTTCCTAACCTAAAAATTAATAGAACAGTTTCCACCATCAGTCTTCAGCACTTGAAGTGTAGTTTTGGATCACTATGCATTAAAATGTTTGAACGTGATTGTTGGGGGGAGGGCGGTAATGGGGGGAGGATGGGGAGGGGAAGCCCATATAGAAGGGGATGGGGAGGGGTTGGGGGATGTTGGCCCGGAAACCGGGAAGGGGAATAACAATCGAAATGTAAATAAGAAATACTCAAGTTAATAAAGATGGAGGAAAAAAAAAGTTTGACTTCAAAACTGCTATTTGTATTCCTGGCTTGAGTTTCGTTTAAAAAATGAAAAAATGTTCATTGAATTTCGAGGTTGGGATTAGGACAGAATTCCTGATGATTTATAAATGTATCGGGAACATAATTCTGCCTGTTTATACTATTGACTTATGCAAAGTGGCATTCTGAGCCCTGATAATTCTAAAATCTAAACGCTGATCAACTCTGCAAGCTGCTGAAGGTGCTCTTCATTCACTGTATTCGGCCAGGATTTAATTCGCTGTGGGAAATGAATAAGCACCTTCATCTCATTAACGTGGACTTTTTCTTTCATATTTAATGAGTGAGTGAAATTACCAAGGAATCCCATTAAATGGGTCTTTGTGGTTTATTAGTAATAAGAGTTTGGCCTGCGTGTGCACTTTATTTACTCAAGGTAGCATAAAAATTACTCAGGTGTAAAGGTGTTAGTACACAAGACATTTTAGTAGCCCAGAACTAAATTACGAAACGCAGAGAAGATTCAATAAAATGAGATAAATAAAGTGAGATGAAGGACTAGACAGTATGGCTGAAATTATGGAAAGGGTCACATGAGGTCATCACGAACAGCCACATACCAATGAACCTAAAAAGAAAAAATTCCTAAAAAAACAACAGCCCACCTGTACCTCTTGCCAAAGTAGATAAGTAGTACTAATAATTAATGTTTAAAGCCAGGCTGAGGAAGTGAGAGCAGCTGTGGCAAGGGTGTTCAACATCACTGATTGTCAGATGTACGTGTCCTTAGACACACTGGGATATAACACACGTCTCCCGCCACAGCTGTTACCCAAAGAAACAGATAAGTGAGGAGCGACAGATAGCGTTAGCGAGGATGCAGAAAACTGAGTCTGTGCATGCTATCAGTGGAAATGCGAAATGGGGCGGTCACAATGAGAACATATAGATATCCCTCAAAAAATTAACAGCAGAATTTCCTCATAACCTGTGGCTCTTATTCTATTTAGCTCAAAAATTATAAAGAGGATCCTAAGAACATACTAGCATCCCATGTGTCGAAGTACTATTCATGACACTCAATACCTCCAGAGCCTAAATGCCCATTGGCAGAGAAATAAAGAAAATGTAATCTATTAAACAGAATACTAGCCACCCTTACAAAGCAAGGAAACTACAATGCACTACAGTATAGATTAACGGCAAGGAAGAGTGTACTGAGTGAAGTAAGACAGACATAGAAAGAAAAATGCTGTTGGATTCCGTTTAGTGAGTATTTAAAAAAGTCAAATTCCTTACATCAAAGTCAGATGATGGCAGCCAGTGACTAGCACTCTATGTGAATTGGGGGATTGCAAACAGGCACAAAGTCCCAAGTGGTCAGGAGGAAGCCTCTTTTGTCCAGTATTGTATCCACATCAGCAATCACGCGTCCTACACTAGCCAGACTATGGCGGCAGACGTCTGATTACATGCTAATTGTACCTGTTCAATAAAATGAAATTTTTAAATGATGAACTGCCAACTGTAGGAAATCAGAGTAACATGTACAGTAACATGTACGTAGAAAGAACCTATCTCGGGGTTGGGGATTTAGCTCAGTGGTAGAGCGCTTGCCTAGCAAGTGCAAGGCCCTGGGTTTGGTCCCCAACTCCATAAAAAAGAACAAAAAAGAAAAAAAAAGAACCTATCGCATTCAGGAGTTCATAAGTAAATATAGCGTCTCTAAAGAATGAAACGCTTACGACCTTCACACAGAACTGTAAGAATATTTTATTCCCTCTAATGTTATATCCAGAAGTCCACACTGCCCAAACTTCACATCAATCCTGGCTAAAAGCAGCAATAAAATGTGTCTTACTTTGTGAGGTTTCAGGACAAGAGGCCACATGTGTGAGTGATTGAAATCTGGGAGCCAGTAACTTGGCATCCATTTTCAAAGTTACAGTAAAAAGAAGCATATGCACCGATTGCCCTTGCTAAAATAGAAGGTGAAATAGGAAAATACGTTTTTAAATGCCGAGACTCTGGCAAACATTCCTGGTGAGTCATAAAAATTGAGTGAGGATGTGGCCAATGGTTCGTCCACGTTAAGTCTTGGGGCAGGGAGTGTCCAGGGTGGCGGGTTGGGGGGGAGGGGAGTGCTGCTGTGGGGGCGGGGTAAGACGGGGGGGGGGGCGGGAGGGAGCCGGAGAGGGGTGCCAGGTGAACAAACAAGTGGAAGAAACAGAAGTAGCCAGATGCTAAAGAACATCTTCAATGGAGATGCGCTGGGACAGAATCTTTCCCAAGACTGGGCTGCCATAGATGTGCCACGGAAGGAATGACCTTAAAGCTTAGGTTTTCAAAGGGGCAGCATCAAAGCACACAGCAGAGCAGCCGTCCAGCTGTTACCCACGGAAGCATCCGCACTGTACACTGCAGAGTCGCGGCACGCCACGTGTCAGCTCACCACTAACTTTTGTGTCTTGCCTTGCTCTTGTGGTCTGCAGCCCATGGAGCAGTCTGAACCTTGACTGCGTGCCTCGGCTGTGATGGCGAGTGATGCTGTGTGAGGCTGCACCCTGGTGTAGTTTGCGCTGGACAAATCTGAGGAAGCTCGGACACTGCTGGGAGATATGGAAGAGAAACATCGCCTGACTGCCTCACTTTTAGCCTTGGAGTGAAGAGGTTTGCAAGCTGTAAGGGCTTCCCCGTGGGGACATCTGGGAGACGAGTCATCATTAAAGGCTTTCCCTTTGTCACAGCTCTCCTCCTGATATGCACCATGACACTGGCGGCTGACGTAACAAGAAGACTCTTTTCACCTTGTGCTATCTCTTGTCTTTATAATTCCATCTCAGCTCTGTGTTTAGAATAACAAAAACGTGTGTTGAAAGTTAAGAGCGGTAAAAACAAAATACAAGAGCCAACTGAAACTTATCAAGGGAATCTTCATGAAAGAAAAATTATCACAAGGTCTCTCTCAAGGTAACATTTTCCTCTGATATGTCAGAGGTTTCCAGGGGGTTTCTTTGAGGGAAAAAAAAAGGAGAATAACAGTCTCATTGTTAGCACTGAGTTCAGTGGTGGCATAGATATAAGCCCAAGAGAATGAGACTTCTCTTAATGGACTATTTTCTTGTCCCAGGAAGTTGAACACAATGGTTAGAGGTGGGAACTCTGGAATCCAAAGTCCCCCATTTCAGGGTAATAACTGGCAGGTATCCTAAGTTAAACACGACTTATCGGAAGTACAGAGACAATGCAGCGCGTTTTCCCAAAACGGAGCACAATACCTGCTGTGATCTTCAGATAGAGGGTCTGAAGAAAATATTGACCTCCATCCATGAACCCCAGGTTTTAGTATGTCAGAGAACATGTAAGGAACCAGGCCAGTAGACGTTTTGGAAGAAATTACTAAATGCAAGATTGCCTTGCTAATTCTAGGGGACAAAAATGAAATCATGGTGTAATAAATTTCATTCGCTTGTCATCAGGGTCTGCTCAGGTTTAGAGCGACTTTGCCACCAAACATCCAATCTTAAAAATATATGACTATATAGCTTCCTTCTTACTGAGTTACATATTCTAATACTGGATTGGAGTCCCCTCCCAGAGTTCACACTGAGCTGGGATCTGTCATGTGAATTACTAAAACCATTTTAAAATCATTTCTCAATCATCAAATGATACACCGGTGATTACATTCGCTCAAATTCATATTAGCAATTTTCAAAACATAGCCCATTTTCACATTTCAGAATACGTGTACACAGGGTACCCTATGGATGCTATACCACCCTATTTTCACGTCTAGTATAGAACTTGACTCACATCTAAGCATTTAGTAAAGGCTTCCTTCCTTGTATGAATCACTCCAGTGATTCTGGGGGCGAGGGGGGACAAAAGACACAGGCAGGAGTGGGTCCATGTTCTACGATGGCAGGCAGTAAGAACAGGAAAAACCAGGACAGAGGAATGGAAATAAGAAGAGGGGTAGTCGCACCATCGGGAAGCAGTCAGGTGTAGTCACACATTTAATTCTCATGGTGACCCACATGACAGATTACAATGAAAACCCGCATTACAGAAGGACAGGGTGTGGCAGTTTGGTGGCAGTTTGGTGGCAGTTACAGACACCTCTTGCAGAGACGGAAGGCACAGCAAATCTGTTCTACTGTGCTCTAACACCTAAACGACACTACAAAGGTTCATTTAAGGGTAGAAGAGTCCTTGGCTACTTCAAAGCATCGATAACAAATCCATCCTGAGATAAGGAAGTTGCCCAGAGGAAGCGACAAGATGCTTGACCTGAAAAGTGTTTCCGGTTTGCAGAAAGCAGAGAGGGAAAGGATAGTGGTGCCAGGTAGAACAGGCAGTCGATAAAGTCTCGTCGATAGAGTCTCTCTCTCTCTCTCTCTCTCTCTCTCTCTCTCTCTCTCTTTCTCTCTCTCTCTCTCTCTCACACACACACACACACACACAGAGAGAGACAGACACAGACACAGACACAGACAGACACAGAGAGAGACAGAGAGAGAGACAGAGAGAAAGACAGAGACAGAGAGAAAGACAGAGTTAGACAGAGACAGACAGAGAGAGGGGGTCTCTTTCCTTTCCTTTACCACTCACAAATTCCCACAGCACCAGTCAGTTTACATCTATATTACGTACTATATAATGCATTTATATTTCTTGCTATGACATGCAAAAGAGAAACGCACACTGTTGAGTTGATGGCCTGTGTTTACAGAACCTTGTCAACAATGGACTGTGTAGGGTACAGGAGTCTCCTTACTGTCTGATGTAGCAATTGGATTCTAGCCTCAAGGACAGAAAGAGAAATTTTTATTGAAAGCTCATTGTGTTTGAGTCGTATGTTTACTTTTATATTTATTCTCACCGTTGTTTGAAAGTGTTTTGAAGGCATGTATAGGATATTTTCATATGGATTTGAAACACGAAATGTAAAGAGAGTAGGGGTGTCTCTGACTCTTTTGCCTGCTCTTGGGACCCTTTCCCTCCTACAGGATTGCCTCATCCAGACTTGATGTGAAGGGATGTGCCTGGTCTTACCGTATCTTGTTACCCTTGGGAGACCTACTCTTTTCTGAAGTAAAGTGGAGGAGTGGATCTGGGGGAAAGAGAAGGGAGACAGACTGGATCCAAGTGAGTTGGGGGAGGTGAGGTTATGAAGAAATAAAAAGGAAAAACTAATAATTTTCAAAACAATTTTTAAAAGTGGGAAACAGGGGGTTGGGGATTTAGCTCAGTGGTAGAGTGCTTGCCTAGGAAGCGCAAGGCCCTGGGTTCGGTCCCCAGCTCCGAAAAAAAAAAAAAAAAAGAAAAAGTGGGAAACAGATTTTGTTTTGAGGTTGTTAATCGAAATACAATTCAGCTCAACAGATCTGTTATTCAATAATTTTATTTACATGAAAGGGTTAACTAGGTAGAAAGACAATTCTAAACACGGCTATGTTGGGAACAGCTTAAAATAGGCTTTTAAGCACTGTATATACAGGCTTGTGTGCATAGTGCGTGCATATAAATTATATATAAGAATTAGAGACAGATTTGTATTTATAGTTTCAACACTATCCTTTAGTATTCATTTTCAAGGTTTAAAATTATGCAAATAACGTTCTCCGTTCTGAAAGTAGAAACTGAAAAATAGTAAGCACAAGAAAGGACATATGAAAAAATTCAAATGGAAGAAATTTACATTGTACTTTTGGTACTCAAAGATTTTTAATTGTTTCGTAATTTTCTTTATTTACTTTTATATGTATGGGCGTTTTGGCTGCATGTATATGTGTGTCTCACGGTGTAGAGAAACAAAGATGGCGCCGACATCCAGCCTTGTCTGGATATAAACGACTTACTGCGCATGTGCAGGCTTGTCCCCTTGCTAGGGCTCCCTCTATTGGTGAACAGCGGTACTGCACATGTGCGATTTATGCACCAGGTGTCAGTTGACCGTTAATATGCTAATGAGGTGATTCATTCTCCGCCAATCCCTGGCGGACAAGTAGTGGGGTGATCCAAGCCCCACCAATCCCTGAGAGATAATTAGCATACTGTTGTCTATATAAGCTGAGCGATTTTGCTGCTCGGGGTCCCTGTTAAGAAGAGCTGTAACACTAAGAAGAGCTGTAACACTGAGAAGAGCTGTAACACTGAGAAGAGCTGTAACACAGTAAAGGCTTGCTCGCAGAAGAATCCTGTTGCCGCGCGTCTTTCTTGCTGGCGGGACATTGGGTGCGCGACATCACGGAACGTGCAGATACCAGAAGAGTGCAGGAGATCCCTGGGAACTGCAGCTACAGACAGTTGTGGATCACCATGTAGGTGCTGGGGATCACAACCAGGCCCTCAGGAACACCCAGTGTTCATGACCACTGACCCATCTCAAAAGCCCCAAATAACTATTCCTTTCAAAATAAGGTTTAAGTTATTCCAAAATAAATAATAGCAAAAATATAAAGTATAAATGTTTCTGGGATATGAGTCAGGCAGTGCTTATGTGTTGTGCTAAAAGAGAACACGGGGAAGAAGGAGACAGTTGGAAGTCAGTAATGGACTCCCTCAGCAAGCTCGAGGGCTGACTATAGAGCCTAGGACCCAGGCCAAAAAAGTTGAGTGCAATGGGAAAACCTGTAATAATCCCAGTGCCACCAGGGTGGGAGACAGATACAGGTAGATCCCGATTGTGGTAAAACCCAAGTGCTCCCACTTTGATAGTTTCAATCTGAATTCCTTATTGCAAATTTACATGGATTTGATGTAAACTCAGTTAAGTTGATGTCCTTTGCCTTGGCAACCCATACATTTGTTTCCGTAGCGATTGCTTAATAGAGCCGCTAAGACCCAGTATATAATGATACTGCCTTCCCTGTCAGTCTGTATCCCCCGTGCCACACCCTCCCATGTTTTCACAACATTGGCTAATATGTGGCAAAGAAGCATGAACCTTCATCTCGTTTTCATGATCTTGGCGGGAGACATGTTCCATACGCCATCATTAGGAAGAATTATGTGACTTGTGGATTTTTCCAGATGCCTTGCATCAGTTGAGTTCCCTAATCTTCCCAGTTTTCGGACAATGTATGTCTTGACTCATAGATGAATTTCTTAAATGCCCTTTCTATAGCATTTCTTGAGATCACATATGTATATTCATTTATTTCTGTTATTACAGTAAGTTAAATCGATTTGAATCGTTAAATCAAACATTACGCTAAGCCACACCTAGCCATAATGCTTGAATATAATTCAATACATAGGCAACCTTTTATAGTGCTTTTAATAAAATGAGAAATTAGTTTACTACAAAGATAAATATAGACTATAAACACATGCATTATATACATTTTCATATGTTGTAGATATTTGTGTCTGGTGCACTTGGCTTGCTCACTTTTATCAAGGATGGTTGGTGTCCGTGTTCATGAGGGATAGTTGTTTGTACCATAACGTCTTTGTCTAGTTTTTGTGTTGTGATTATTCTCTGATTAATTACAATACTGGGCTGTATTAGTAAGATGCCTTCCTCCATGATCTTCCCAGGCAGGGTGAATATGATTAGAATTTTTTTTCTTTGTGTCTAATATAATGAGTTGTGACACCTGGATCTACAGAGTTGTGTGTGTGTGTGTGTGTGTGTGTGTGTGTGTGTGTGTGTGTGTGTGTGTGTGAAGTTTGGTTACTTTCAGAAGAGATGGCAATTGTGGTGGTTTAAATATGCTTGGCCCAGGGGGTGACAGTATTAGGAGATATGGCCTTGTTGCACTTGGAGTTGGGGTGGGTTTTGAAATCTCATCTATGCTCAAGTCTGGCCAGAATCAATCTTCTTCTAGCTGCCATTGGATCAAGATGCAGAACTCTCAGCTCGCTCTAACACCATGTCTGCCTGCACACCGCCATGCTTCCTACCCTGATGATAATGAACTGAACCTCTGAATCTATAAGCCAGACCCAATTAAATGCTGTCCTTTATAACAGGTGCTTGGCTTGTGGTGTCTTTTCATAGCAATAAAACCCTAACTGTGACAGCAATTTTAACTATTTTTCTCCTTTTTGGATCATCGATGTCATTGGAGGTTATCGCCCATGCCCACTGAATCTAAAACCCGAAGACCGGTCGTGGCGGCATGTGCTACGATCCTGTCATTTGAGGAGCTGAGCCCCGAGGCTTGGGATGAGCTCGTGAACAGCCTTGGTCAATCACAAGGTCGAGTCCAGCCCAGACACTCAACCACACGGTGTCTTGGAAGAACAAAACAAAGTGAAACACAAGAGTCAAAACCTTCTCCTCAGTTGTAAGAACTGAGAGCCAAACTCACATAGCACAGCGACAGCTCAGCGTGGGGAGCATTGAGACTTGAGAATGGCGCCATGAACTTCCTCACATCTGTCCATCAGCGTCTGACGTCCTCCTCTGAGCATGGCGTCATGAGCTTCCTTCCAGTGCACTCCCATCCAACCCTTGCCTGTAAATAGTTCCATGTCACCCACCTCTCTGGGATGGTACCTGTTCACCTACTCTCAAGCTTTTAGTGACAATTAGACTTTTTTGGACTTTTCTAGCTGAATTCTCAGATCATTCGAATTCCCCAATCCTGAAAGTCCTTCATTAGGTTCCTCCATCCTACCTCCCAAAATTCATGCTTCTCTGCATTCTAAAAGCTTCATACATCTGCTTTGTTTTGTCATTAACTGTGAACAAACATTAGGCTGCAAACTTTTAACTTTTTTTTTAAAAAAAGCAAACAAATAAAAACAAACCAACAACAAAAAAATCAGGAACCCTTTTGATACGTGAACCCACAGCCCAATTACAAAGGTGTGTGCATTCTGGAATGAAGGCTGCTTTCTGAACCCTTTGTTTATTTGAAAAGGAGAGTGGAGGAGGAGGCTGGGGTCATGAAATCCGTAGCGGTCTCCATGTTTGGGGGCTGATGGCCTTCATGGAGGGTCTTGAATTCCATTCCTCAGTGATGGCTGGAAACCCGAGTGCACTGCTTGCCAAATTGTGTCCACATGGGCAAGCTCTCTTGGTGTGCAACCTAATCCCCACTCCCCAGTTTGAAGGCAGCCCAGGGTAACACATCAGCAACCGCAGCCTGATTGGTCCACTCCCCCAGCCTTCACAGCAGCACGCTGTACCAATCCATCACTGCTTCTTCAAAAGAGGGCCCTGGCTGCTTTGATGTGATTTTCTAAAGTCTTGGTATGTTCCAGCAAATCAGGGACTCGGCCTTGAATTGCCTTTTTGATGATAAATGATCAGAACAACTTGGTTAAAAAATATGAAATAGCTCTTGGGTTCAATTCTGCTCTTGAGAGCTTTGTACGTGAGTGCTGTCTCTCCGTCACTCATGCTTGCCCTCCTCTTTGCAATTCCTCCCGTATCCCCCACCAAACTCCTTACATCTGGGGAAGGTATCCCATGGCTGGTGCTGGGTATTTTGTCAGATGGCTCACGGTCCTTGGGAGGAAACACCATTACCTCATGTGGTATAAATGCACACACACACACACACACACACACACACACACATACACACACATGCACACACACACATACACACTGTTTATATGTATGAGTATGTATGCATGTATATACAGAATTTCGTGTATTAATATATATTAAGTAAGGTTGGCTTTTCCAAACATCTCAGTGTTATTTCCCTCTCCTTCCTCCCTCCACCCATCTTTCCTTCTGGTTCCCCAGTTTAAGTTGTCTCCATTTTTCTCGTTGGGCCTTTATAAATGCCCATCTCTTAACTGTAGGCTCTGATTTTATTTTCAAAACTACTTTCAATAAGGGTTCTCAAACTCTTCAACCCGCCCCCTTCCAGCCAACCATCCAAGGCAGAAGGTAAAAGATGGTGAATAGGACAAGGGCTGTGTTCCTGGTTAGAAATCATTTGGGGGGGGGGTGATGATTCCAATCTCCATTTGTCAGGATAGCAGCAGTCCAGTTCAGTAGTGTCAGGATACCAGACCCGAGTCAGCAGCAGATGCATGATCTAGCAGAAACAGACAGGCCTCTGCTAAATCAGCTCAAATCGGCGGGGCAGTTAGAACCAGCTGGGACACCAGGAGAATTTCTTGCCCTGCCTCTGTCAATGAAGTGAAGATGGGCAAAGACTTGAGACCAACGAAGAGTTGCACAGCTAGCTATGCAAGCCCCCGTCACGGATACTCTCTCCAAACACCACATGAGCCTGTATCATGTGTCAGAACTAGAAACTTCCACCTCACTTACCCTCTCCCCAGAGCTCCAAAAATATGAAAAAGAGCTGTTCTGATGAAAGAAGTGTAGTTTGTCTCCACGTTTGGAAATACATTTCTCACTGAAAATCCTAGCACTTCCGGTGTATAGGAGAGAACAGTGCAGAGTGAAATGAGACTCAGTGTTTTCATTTGCTCAGAGATATCGTGGGGATCCTTTGGGGTCTTCTCAGAAATGGGACAGAAGAAACAGGAGAGGATGTCCATTCCTCAGAGCCACCCCAATCCCACTGATATCCACACTTCAACTGGAGTAGCCTGAATGAACAAAGCAAAAACTTCTGGAACCTTCCCTTGCCCTGTCCTCCTCTTTCTGAGAGCCACAATTAACAGTGTGCTCAAGTGGTCATAGGTTTTATAGCCTTGCAAAAGAACTTTTAACCCAAATTAAGTATAAGTCCATTGTCAGCTTTCATTCTAACCTCTAGTACGGTTAGAATACTGGCAGTGTCTTGTAAAAGGTCTGATCCCCAGGGTGGCACTCTTGAGAGGTAGTGGGACATTAAGGGGTTGGACTTTGTGGGATATCCTTGGATGACTGAAGACATAGCCACAAGGATGATGTCAGGAAACAAAACGCTCTTCTTCTGCTTCCTACTTCATCATTTAAGAGGTTTGCCTCTCCGCTCACAGTGGAATTAACAGGCCACCTTGCCAGAAGTGCAAAGAAATGGGTGACCACGTGGTCCTGGAATGCAATCTCTAGACCCATAAGCAAAAAGTTAATTGCCTCAGATATTTCATCATGGCGACAGGGCACAGATGAATAGGCTACATTCTCTATTGTTCTCACTTGGTGTCAGGTAACAGCAGTGACCACAGGTTTAATGTGGAGAGATTACAGATATTCTGGGGGACTGATTTAGTGAGACATATGTGGACATGTCACAGCCACATCTATGTCCAGTTGAGTTACTGCTCTGGACACTATTGTGATGGTAGCTACCGAGGATGCTTCCTCCACTGACTGAGTCACTGCACTTACCATCAAGACACAGAGGGAAATGGATCCTGTGGAGTGCACCGACAGACCAAGCTAGAGATCAATGGATGTAAAATTCTCCTAATTGTGTAACATGTAAACATAGACGTAGACTCTTCAGTCATTCTCCATACCTAGCCTAGGGTATAATCTCTACCCTCATAGATGGCACTGGGGGAAAGCACTTAGTATAAGGAACAGATTGAAAATAGGTGATGTTCCTTGTTTGGAAAATAAATAATAAAAGGGGGCAATAAAGACGGTTTTCTCTAGAGCACAAACCCTGGTAAAATGACCTTGCTCCAATAAAAAAAAAATCTACACCCAAGGATATCTGGGCTGTACAAACTGGTTCTGGTGGGAGGGGAAGGGGGTGTAATGTTGAGTGGATAGGGAAGGAGAAAGATTTGGGAGAGGAGTGGTGAATTTATGAAAGCATATTGTAGCAGACTCTCAAAGAACTAATAAGGAAATAGAAAAAGGATTCGTAAGACTGAAGCTTTAAAGTCAGACATAGTGGTTTGTGTCTGTCAACCCAGCAGAGAAAGCATGAGACACATTTCTATGACGTTCAGGCCAGCCTGAGCTACATGAAGCCAACCTGGGCTACATGGAACCAGCCTGAGCTACATGGAGCCAACCTGAGCTACATGGTAAATCCCAAGTTACTCTGGACTTCAAAAATGAGACCTCGATTCAGACAAACAAAGAAGAAAACAACTGGATAAAACTGGATTGAACTTTGTAAGTGTAGGGCCAGGGGCTGGGAAGATTGTTCGGTGGGTAAAGGTACTTGCCACACAGGCAGAAACCTAAGTGTGGTTTCCGGAACACATGGAAAAGGTGGATGTGTAGGACACATGTCTAAATCCCAGCTCTCCTGCAGGGAGATGATAGGCAGGATAGGCAGAGACCAAAGAGTCCACAGAAGTTCATTGGCTAGCTAACCTAGAATGTGCGTGTGTGTGTGCATGCATGGGTGTGTGCATGCATGCCTGTGTGTGGGGGGGGGGACGACAGACAGACAGATGGATGGACAGACAGACAGACACAGCGATAGAGTTTGTATGTGTTCCTGTTTCAAATAAGGTAGGCTGAAGGAACTGACACCAAAGGCTGACCTCCAACCTCACATGTCATGGAATGTTTATACCTGCAGACACCCGCACAGCAATGGGATAAACAGTCAAAAACCAATGAACGGATCTACCATTTTGTAATGGCATTGACATGGAGTTTACCAAATATAAACACTGACTGAGTTAGTTCAACTACGTACAAATAATCTTGGCAAGAGCCAAGTACTTCTTGGAGCCCGCCCCTTCCCACGGGAGCTATGTAAGGGCGGATACGTGGGACTGAAGCCTCCATCTTTACTATTCCCTGCCTTCCTTAGCTGCTAATCACAGCCGTTCTCAGAGGTTCTTTCTGGTCCTGATCCTGAGCTAGTCCTGGATCTGAGCCCTGAAACTCAGGTCATTTGCATTGAGGTCGTCCAACACTGCTAAGGCTCGTGCCAGGAAGGTGTGGACCATGAGTACTGAGTGCTGGCTTTTGCTTGGCACTTGGAGTGTGGATGATGCCATCGTAACCACCTCTATCGTCAGCAGCAACTCCTGAGAGCTTGATGGAGATGCAACATCCCGGGCCCCACCTAGCTAACCAGTTGTTTTAACAAGAGATCTTGTTTAACAGTTTCATCAGTTCCGTACCCTTCCCTGGAAATATCCAGAAGACTGATCAATAGGCTTCCAATAAGATCTGCAATACCATCTAGGCCCATTTACTCAGACCCAACACAATGCTCTTGATAATTTGCCTCTGATCCCCCAAGCATGGAGCTTCCTGACTGAACCTTCCCAGTGACTCTCTTGTAATCCTCTTCAGCACACACAGAGGAGGGTGGGGATTCAGTTGAATTTGTCTCCTTAGTGTATGATTCTGGACAAATAGTATCCACTCAATAAACATTTCTTGGAAGATTAAGAACAATACTCAGGAGTGTTTTGCATTTGGAGTTTTTCACACGTAGAGTTTTCCAACTGTCTGTATTTAGGGTTAGTCACTACTGAGACAACAGTGAATATATACAAATAACTGTTTCCTGGGTAGAGTCTATAGTATAAAAGGAGATATGGCCATTAAGCAGGCATTCGCACCACAGTGTCTAAGGTGGTATGGGTTTGGGACACTTTAAGGGTCATGTGACTTACTTAAATTTAACCCTACAGGATAAAAAATGACCAAAATGAGCAAGGAGGTAATGTTCCAAGTATTAGTAACAGTGTGCAAGTGGGCAGAGGCCAGGGAGGACATATCCCTACCACATATTGTAAATGATTCACTGTAAAGCACACGATAAGCAGGTGATCTTGGTGACAAAAGGCAGGCTCCATATGCATGGACCTTGCTTCATCAACAAGCTGGGCATTGTGTCCCGTGCATGTAACTCCAGGACTCTGGAGGCAGAAGCAGGAGAAATTTCAGATTTGGGGAAAGTATAGAGCATGGCTAGTCAAGGATATAAATTATAAAAATTGTGTGTGTGATCACTTCATTTTCATGTGAAAGAAGTTTAATATTAGAGAAAAATAACAGTGAGTTCAGGGCTGTTTATAGGGAAGAAGGAGGAAAACTATGGCAGTGAGTCAGAACACCAGAGTGATGAAGACAGACAGACACAGTGATGAAGACAGACAGACACAGTGATGAAGACAGACAGACACAGTGATGAAGACGGACAGACATGGTGATGAAGACAGACACAGTGATGAAGACAGACAGACACAGTGATGAAGACAGACAGACATGGTGATGAAGGCAGACACAGTGATGAAGACAGACAGACACAGTGATGAAGACAGACAGACACAGTGATGAAGACGGACAGACACAGTGATGAAGACGGACAGACATGGTGATGAAGACAGACAGACACACTGATGAAGATGGACAGACACAGTGATGAAGACAGACAGACACAGTGATGAAGACAGACAGACACAGTGATGAAGACAGACAGACACAGTGATGAAGACGGACAGACACAGTGATGAAGACAGACAGACATGGTGATGAAGACAGACAGACACACTGATGAAGATGGACAGACACAGTGGTGAAGACAGACAGACACAGTGATGAAGACGGACAGACACAGTGATGAAGACAGACAGATATGGTGATGAAGACAGACAGACACACTGATGAAGATGGACAGACACAGTGATGAAGACAGACAGACACAGTGATGAAGACAGACAGACACAGTGATGAAGACAGACAGACATGGTGATGAAGGCAGACACAGTGATGAAGACAGACAGACACAGTGATGAAGACAGACAGACATGGTGATGAAGGCAGACACAGTGATGAAGACAGACAGATATGGTGATGAAGACAGACAGACATGGTGATGAAGGCAGACACAGTGATGAAGACAGACAGATATGGTGATGAAGACAGACAGACACACTGATGAAGATGGACAGACACAGTGATGAAGACAGACAGACACAGTGATGAAGACAGACAGACACAGTGATGAAGACGGACAGACACAGTGATGAAGACAGACAGACATGGTGATGAAGACAGACAGACACACTGATGAAGATGGACAGACACAGTGATGAAGACAGACAGACACACTGATGAAGACAGACAGACACGGTAATGAAGACAGACAGTGATGAAGATGGACAGACACAGTGATGAAGGCAGACACAGTGATGAAGGCAGACAGACACAGTGATGAAGGCAGACAGACACAGTGATGAAGGCAGACAGACAAACAGTGATGAAGATGGACAGACATGGTGATGAAGACAGATAGGCATGGAAATGAAGACAGATAGACACGGTGATGAAGATGGACAGAAATGGTGATGAAGATGGACGGACACAATAATGAAGACAGACAGACACAGTGATGAAGATGGACAGACAGAGTGATGAAGATGGACAGACACAGTGTGGAAGACGGACACACAGTGTTGAAGATAGACAGACAAGTGATGAAGATGGAAAGACATGGTGATGAAGACAGACAGACAGTGAAGACAGACAGATACAGTGATGAAGACTGATGCAGTGATAAAGACGGACAGACACAGTGAGGAAGGCGGACGGATGCAGTGAGGAAGACAGATGCGGTGGTGAAGACAAACAGAGGCAGAGAGGTACTTGACATAGAATTAATGGAGACCCCTTGCCATGAGGCAGAGGCAATAATGATGCCCAATGCAAAGCAGTAGCCTCAGTGAGCTCCATGGGTCATGGGATGAGTTCTACCTGCTTAGAATCCAAACACCAGAGTCTGGAAGGAGCACAGTGGTTAAAAGCGTGCACTGCTCTTGCAGAAGACCTGGGTTCAGTTCCCAGTGCTACCATGGAATCCCACGAGCACATGGAATCCTGGTTTCAGGAAACCCAACACCCTCTTCTGGTCTCTTGGGCTACTAGGCATACACACGGTACATATACAAGGCATTCCCACTAATAAAGTATAGAAAAGTCCTCCACTGAAGTTCTAAGTATGAGTGAGTGTGCTTGGAAATAGTGTATGAGGTGACCAGGCTAAGATGAGACCATCAGCATAGTGCCTGACTCAGAAGGCAGACATCCTTAAAGTGTGCCTGTGTGCGTGCGTGCGTGTGTGTGTGTGTGTGTGTGTGTGTGTGCTTGTGTGTGTGTGCATGTGTGTGTGTGCGTGTGTGTGTGTGTATGTATGTATGTATGTGTGTATGTGAGTGTATAAAATCTGTGTGTGTATATTAAGATCATTTATATTTGTATGTATTATAATTATATTTATGTTATAATTAATTGTTCACATATATGTGTGCATATATATACATATATCTGTAAGAACAATTAATTGTAAAAGAGGCCAAGACTGTAAGGGAGAGCAAAGAGCAGTATATGGAAGGGTTTGGAGGGAGGAAAAGGAAGGGAAGTGGAAATTGATGCCATCACATTATAATCTCAAAAAATAAAACAATCATTTTATAGAAATCTAGCCTTGATACCATATCTCTGGAGTGTAAAGACCTTCTGTCTGGGCCTGTGCTGCTTTCTGAAAACAGAGTTGGTACCTGACAGTGCTCTTTGGGGGTTGGGGGGCAGAAGAGGAGACTCAGGCTTGGAGTGTAGGAGACAAGGTACACAAGAGAAACTGGATGGAGATCTGTGATGCCCTGAGGCCTTTGAAAGCATGCTTCTCTCAACTCCCAGTTTGTCCTGAACATGAGCTCACCGAGCTAAGACCAATACTGAACATAAGCGTCTATAAAAGATAGGAATAGAAACCAATAAATAAGAAGCATGGGAAGAAAAAAGAGGCTTAAATAGCTTTCTTCATGCTCCAAATGAATAATGATGTCATGGAAATAAAGAATCCAGTGGGTAGGCGGAACCCTTTAGATACAATCAAAGAAAATTTTCATGAATTGGAGTTTACATTGGCAGTGCGTGCTAAAGGAAAGAATCTTCTCAAGGGCCATCTTGGCATGGCCTGCAGATTGAGCAGCTCTGAAATATTCATGATAGAGTTCTTGATGGAAGACTATGAAGAGTGAGAAAAGCAAAACTCCTACTTGCAGAAAAAAATTATTTCTATATCTATACTGAAGAAAGACAGAAGTCATCCTCGGACAGAAGGCACATCATGTTCCCACCAAAGAGATAGGCGTTAATCTACATCTAATAAATACCAAGTTCCAATCGGAGCGGCAGGCGTTAATCTATGTCTAATAAACTACAGAACCTCTAATACGAAAAACTTACATATTAAAAAGGAGAAAATTTAAACCACCCAGCACCACATCCACTTCTATACCACAAAGCAACAATATATGGACCACTCAGAACAGGAGGAAGAATGTGGTAACTTTGTTTGGTATCATTTACACAGAAGAATACAACAGAACTGCTTCCTGCAGTGTCCCCCTCAGTGGGTGGTGTGTGCTTTTAGAATCAGCATCAACACTTTCCAGTGGCATAAGCACCTCGAGCTCTAAGTTACCATCCTGCATCCTGTGTTATTGTACAGCCGAGGGGATGCTCTCTATAACAACTGGTTCATTTTTTTACTTGCCCTGGATTTGGGGAGGGGAATATTTCTTCTATTCCTCGCACTAAAATTTCTTTCTAGAATTAGAAAGTTCTGTTAGATATTTACTCTACCATTAGATTATCTGGGTTTAGCTTTTTATATGGAGGAGTCCAAGAGTTAAACTGGCAAAAAAAAAAAAATCCCATATTCTAAAAAAAAAAAATTACAAATAAAAAATAAAACATTACATTAGCAATCAATTTATTCTCCATTTCTTTTTTTAAATTTTGTAATTACTAGGTAGTATGAGGAATATCCAGTTTCCTTTTTATATTTTTATTTAAACTTCTAAAACATAATGCCCAATATTTGTCAAAGCTAAGCCCTAGAGAGTTACAGAGGCCTTCTATTATGTTTTGAAAGAAATGACCTTATTCTGATCTCTTCACGTAGCCAGAAACAACTGCCCTGCAGAGGGGACTCCCTCAAGGACACCATGTCACCTCGTAAAGAATGAAAACAATTTTTTCTCTAACAAATTTTGACTTTAACGTTTAAGGTCAGAGATTATCCTTGGTCTTCTCCTGTGTGTGTGGACAGGGATATAACTCTGGCCAAATGTTAAGAAATTTCTGAAACATTATATAGTAAACTTTGAAAAAAATTGCCTTTATTGATGTGTTACAATATATTTAAGTGAATGCTTTCTTGTCTGTATCCCAAAGTCTACGTTTCTCTACTACTGTTATAGACTGAATGTGCTTCCCCCAAACCCCCATATTAAATCCCTACCTCCTGATGTGATGACATCCTGACACAAGGTCTTGGGAAAATAATCAGATTTACATAGACCCTGTATGTGACACAAGAGGCCCTCACTAGCATTCAGAATGCTAGTGTCTACATTTCAGGCCTCAAGGCTCCAGAATTATGATAAAATAATGTATTGTTTTAGAGCAGTCCAATCTGTCCTTTAATTATACTACCCCATACTAGATGACCCAAACTTTAGATGTTGTACCCCCAAAAGAGAACAATATAATGTCTAGCACAAAGATGATATGCAACCTAATTATTTGCATATAATCTTACAGTCACTTCGAATCTGGGGAGGAGTTTGATCTGCATTTCATCTGTGGGCTGAGAATGTTGATTAGAACCCGTAGTAATTCCATAAACTTCTATAAGAACACAAAAACGAACCAAATGCCAGGCAGATGTGCTTTATTTTGCTGGACAACAATGAAGGCATATGTCTGCACCCTGGATTGTGCCTGTTCCCTTAAGAACAGTTGCACATTCTCTCCCGTTAGATACAGGCAACAGCGAAAGCTGCTGAGGATAAGGAGACCACCGCAGATGAGGGTAAGGAGACCCCTGTGGATGAGAGTAAGGAGACCCCTGCGGATGAGAGTAAGGAGACCCCTGCGGATGAGAGTAAGGAGACCCCTGCGGATGAGGGTAAGGAGACCCCTGCGGATGAGAGTAAGGAGACTCCTGCGGATGAGAGTAAGGAGACCCCTGCGGATGAGAGTAAGGAGACCCCTGCGGATGAGAGTAAGGAGACCCCTGCGGATGAGGGTAAGGAGACCCCTGCGGATGAGAGTAAGGAGACCCCTGCGGATGAGGGTAAGGAGACCCCTGCGGATGAGAGTAAGGAGACCCCTGCGGATGAGGGTAAGGAGACCCCTGCGGATGAGGGTAAGGAGACCCCTTGCGGATGAGAATAAGGAGACCCCTTCGGCTGACCACAGGTGCTAGACTTCTGGAAACACCCACTCTACGTTTCCTCAACGTTTTAGTCACTTCAACTTCTCAACTCAAATACTCACGCTCCATACTTGTGCTTGAATGGTTTGCTTCCTGGAATTGACTCACGTGACTTTCTATACTTCATTATTCCCAAATGAAATTCTATCACTAGGAGGAAGAGCATGGAGCCTGAAATCTAAGCTGTGAGGTACATGTGCTTGCTCTATTCGTTTGGTTTCCTGCAATTTGATTTTAAATAGAAATCAAGATGGACATCTCGCTCTGTGTTTACAGCAGTTTTAATCCATTAGATTGGTCCCCCTTTGTCTTAAAATGGGAATGGGTGGCCCCTTAATGACACAAAGCCAGGAGGGAAATTTTTATTTTGCTTTTATATGCCTTTTGTCTTTGTAATTATTCAAGGTTTTGAACGTAGGTAATTAGGAAACAAATTCACAGCCATATAAAATTTGATCCAAAGTATATGATTAGGTCCAGGGTGTCATCTGTCTGAAAGAAATCAGAAGAGTAGACGGGTCAGTTCTGTTCCAGAAGCAGGAAGCTCATAGTAGTAACACATTCACAGAGTTCCCAATTTATCGAGGCATTCCACCGCTGATAACTTATAATATCGTGGTTATGTTTTAATCAAAAGTTCCTAAAATTACTTGCAAAGTCACAGGGAAAAAAAATCTGTCAAAGCTAAAGTTACCATGAATTGAGTGTAATAAAGTTCCTAGCTAACCATGAAATAGAATGGGGATGTGGCACGTGAGTAGAGGGTGTCCCACTGAAGCAATGGATGGCCCACTGCCACTGAGCTTCCCAAACATGAAGATTTGCTAACTTATTGCTTTCTTATCATAAAACACACACCAGAGATTATGCCGAGAGACTGACGCAAGGCACTTGGAACTTCCCTCATCCCAAGAGGAATTTCTCAATGTTCAAAACATTGGGAAATCATCAGGTCTAGGATCAAAACTGCAAGGAGGTCCTATGTCTCCCCTGTGAGGACAGCGATCACCAAACAATTTTAAAGCAACGGGCCACTGAAAATGACGAGTGGTTCCAAGAATGTGTGGGAATTGGAGCATCTCTGGGTGAGACACACAGTGAGCGGCAAGTGTGGACAATGACAAGGTCACTCTCTTTAAAAACAAAGACACATGACCAACTGCACAGCCTAGGGATTCCCACTTCAGAATCAGGACCTCCAAAAGATTGGAAGGAAGGATTTAAGTGAGCGTTTTCCGTCAGCCACATTCATAATCAAGGCAGTCCCAGGAGCCTAGAGGAAGGAGCAGGGGAAAAGCAGACAAGGTACGTCATAAACATAGACAGGCAGGATGCACCAAAGACAGATAGATGGACAGCATCCCACTTAATGTGAAGAGAGGAAGGGGGTCCTGGCACTTACTCTGGGCTGTACTGTAAAGGCATGCTCAGAGAGCAAGTGTGCATGACCTCACTTACACAAGGGGTATACAGTAGTCTGACTTACGGACAGGAAACTAGTGTGCATTGGCCATGGGAATAAGACATGAGAGTCCGTGTATAGAGAGAGTACCTGGTGAGAAAATGGTGGAACTGAATGGGGTGATGGTCACATATGTACATGTACTTAATAGCACAGAACCCTGCGCTTCAGCACGGCAAAATACCATTTTATGTTATGTCTCACTGGGAGCAATAATAAGGAAATGGAAATTTCGATAGGAACATTTAACACCAGAAACATGGCTCCAACACTCAGGGTTTAAGTCATGGATATCAGACATGCCCTCACCAGGGAGATGGCCATGGAACCTATTTTGTGTCTCCTAAGTATACACTCTGCTATAAAATACCCTTGGGCATTAGCTGACTGGAGCTGGCTGGGACAGTGCTTCCCTCCCATGCAAGCACCCCAGGTTTGGTCCTCGGGAGTGCAGTCTCAAGCGTGGTGGTGGACACCAGCAATCCCATCCCTCCAGAGGTGGGGGCGAGAGGGTGAGAAGCCTCTGGTCATCCTGTGCGCCAGGTCAAGTCCAAGGTCAATGTGAGACGGGCAAGACTCTGTCTCAGGGTAAAAGTGATGGTGATTGGAAAACCTACTTAAAATAAGGGATCAGCCTGCCACCCCGTGATGTGCGAACTGGCCCTTCAAAGCCTGAACACCCGACATGCAATTTGCCACTTGATTATATACATTCTAGAAGAGACCTTTCTCAACGTGGTCCAATTTCATCTTCCTTGAGTAAAGGGCTCTCCCCCTGAGAACTTATAGAATCATCCCTCACAGCCTCTCTCTCCACTTTGATCTTGTGGGGGGTGAAAATAGTCTGAGAACCTATAGAAGGGGCTGTAACAGGCAGCTATAATTTCATCCAACTCACTTTCTCTGTGCTGTCTTCTACTGTCTCCAATCAATGGTCTGCTAGCTGTCCTCGGAAGGACCATGAGAAGGCTGATGAGCTTTCTATTTTGATGTCAACTCCCTCACCTCACAATCAAAGGTTCTCCGTGCCACCAGACACGCTCCTCGTCATTGGCGCCTAGGCACAGCACTTCCCACAACCAACGCATTTTATTATTTTATTAATTCCTCACAATCGTCTCCGTGATGTGACTCAGCCCCTGAGCTAGACATGTATACACAGTGTCTATGTGCTTATGGCATTTTCCACCGTTACTATGTACCTCTTTCTGGGGAGCACTTAGCATGAAAGCTCTATGCTAGGTGGGCCAAAGGCCGTCCTTAGGGGCAGCATGTAAAATAGAAGACTTACTGAAGCTCAGTAACCAGGAAACCCCCAGGGAAGATAAACAAGGTAACAGGGAAGCTGGACAAGGTGTTTGTACAGGTCTAACACCACGGCTCAGGAGACCACAGAGACAATATGGACAGCGCCTAGCAGGACTGCTTCCCGATGGCTAGCAGGACTGCCTCGAGGGCCCATCCACAAGGAGCTCACACATCAGCAGCTCAGACCAAAAGACCCAGTGGCAGCCAGTAGACAGGAGTGCGTTCACACTACTTGCAGCAGTGCCGGGGATGTTGGGAGCACATGACCCAAGCACTGGTGTCATGAGATCTCATGCTCAGCACTTTAGGGATGAGATGACAGCCCCCTGGGCAAGAAAGCAGGGTCCCTTTCAATGGTCACTAACTAGATTCTCCCCGCACAATCGTGGTCCAGGTGGGGGCGGGGCTTTGTCTGGCCCTTCCTGCCTTATCCTGTCCTCACTGACCACAGCTTGGCAAGAGGTTTGTAAAGGGAAATCGCTCCGAGACGTGACACATATCGATATCCTACCTTCTTTAAAATCACACAGATAGCCAATGGAATGGACCCAGGAACCGTCCAGGTATGGACATATAAAGGAAGTAGACATATAAAGGATGAAAACTGCGGGGGGAGGTTGTAGGAAAATGAAAGGTGTGTGTTCGCCTCACAGCCCACAAGGTGTGTGGGGGTGGGGGGGACAATGAGCTGTCCTGATAAAATTATCACAAGTCCAAGGCCACCAATTTATAGCCAGTGATGTAGAGTAGCTAGCTACAGACACACAATTCTGAATTCTCAGTAAATGGCTAGCAATACCTTTTGTTGGGAGAGAACAGGACCTCACAGCTTTCTCTGGGACATACAGGAAGAATTAGGAGACCCGAGTGATTAGCACGGAGGAGATTTTTTTTTTTTTGAGCTACTGGACGCAATGGGAGGATGATGAGTAAGCCGTTTGCATGCTTCCTAACCCCACCTTACTCCAGGCTGGGTGTAACGTTTATCTGGACATTTATATTATAGTCTAGTCAGATTTTAACCAGAGAAGAAAGCAAACGTGATTCACGTGAGGCCACAGACTGCCTAGGAGACGTAGAGACAGCCTTGCACAGGAAGCAGGGCTCTCGGAGGTGTAGAGACTGTTACACAGGAAGCAGGGGATTTGTACACTCTTGTTGTAAGTGGTCACTAAACCAAAGTCCCTCACAGCGGTGCCAGTTAAGACAGCAGAGTCAACTTTCTAAATAGGAAACATAATTAAACCCGGTTAAAAACTACGTTGTCATCAACAGACCCTCCAGACTGTCTCATTAATAATACGAAACCACCGACTTGATATCAAAGCATAGAGGGGCTTCCCAGAGCGTCGAGATATGCAGATTGGCCATCTGCCACGCAGTGTTGCTGAGCACGACCTGTGCAGGCTGAGAAAACATTGGTTTAAGGTCCACAAGGTGAGACTGTGGGTAGTGATGTGGGTCACAGCGGGGAGCAGCTGAGAGAAGACCAGCGTGGGAGTGGGAGTGGGAATGAGAGTGGGAGTGGGAGTTGGAAAACAGGTGCCATTCACACAAAACTAAACTTTTGCTGATGTTAATGCAGTGTGTGTGTGTGTGTGTGTGTGTGTGTGTGTGTGTGTGTGTCTGTTCGGGGGTGTGTATATGTCTATGGGTCTGTATGTGTGTATGTGAAGTGTGGTGTGTGTGTGTGTGTGTGTCTGTGTGTGCCTGTGTATCAGTATGTGTCTGTGCATAGTGTTAGTGGGAGTCTGTGTGTTTGTGTGTAGTGCTAGTCTGTGTCGCTGTGTATGTCTGTGTGTCTGTAGTACGGTGTGTGTCTTAGCTAGGGTTTTACTGCTGTGAACAGACACCATGACCAAGGCAAGTCTCATAAAGGACAACATTTCATTGGGGCTGGCTTGCAGGTTCAGAGGTTCAGTCCATTATCATCAAGGCAAGAGCATGGCAGCATCCAGGCAGGCATGGTGCAGGAGGAGCTGAGAGTTCTACATCTTCATCTGAAGGCTGCTAGGAGGACACTGACTTCCAGGGAGCTAGGATGAGGGTCTTGAGCCCATGCCCACAATGACACATCCACTCCAACAAGGCTACACCTCCTAATAGTGCCACTCCCTGGGCTAAGCATATACAAATCATTATAGGGTGTGTGTGTGTGTGTGTGTGTGTGTGTGTGTGTGTGTGTTTATAACACATTCCTTCTTTCCTTTAAACAAGATGTGATTGATAAATGACTCCATTTTTAAAGATTGATTTTATTTTTATTATTCTAGTGACATCTGCGTGCACACCCGTACCCATGTGCCCATGAGTGTGGAGGTGCCACAGAAGTTGGAGGCCTCAGAGCACCTCGAAGCTGACGCTACCCTGCAATTGTGTGCTTCCCAACACGAGTTTGGAAACCAAACCTGGGTCCTTTACAGGAGCAGCAAGATCTCTTAACACTTGAGCCATCCCTCCGTCATTGCCCCTGACTCCATTTTCAAAAGATTGCCAGCCTATTGTGGACGGTACATATGAGGAAGGATCTGGTGAAACTCCTGCCTTGCTGAGGTCAGCTCCAGTAAAAGCACATTTGCCTCCGATGGACAAGGCCCTGAGTCCAGTCACGAATGGCGTGGCCTATGGTGTATGCATTTCTATTCATTACCTACCCCACATAGATTAGAACTGCAAGACACAGACGGAGATGATCATACCTCAGAGTAAGAGTCTTTACTTTTTTTATTTTCAGAACTGTGTTTTTTATTTCCAAAGTAAAAAATAAAATGAGCCAAACGTTCATTTCTCTTACATAGACCGAACCCTATGGAAACAGTCCTGGCATTTAGGCACAGATGTGTCACTTAAGGAAGACATATTGAATGACCAGCCTCTGCGGCTTCTGTCATGCCTCACGTTCCTCTGTGCACTTGGTACTTTGAGTTTAGGATTTAGTCCCTGAAGGTAACTTGAAAAAAGATACGCTCAATGTTATAGACATAAATAACACAGGGTGTGGGTTAGAAGTCTTGCTTCTCAACCTCAACATGAACTCAGACAGCAGCCAGCTTCTACTTTGGGTCTGAGGTAAAGCAGCCTAGGGAGGTGGGATCCTGGCTTTTAGTAGAGGAGAGTGAACTCAGAGCTTGAAAGGAGCAAGTTCTCGGGCAAACAGGGTGACCAAGAGACAACACAGGAAGGCTAGACCGTGACAAAGCTAGACCTTCACCTCCCCGCCACACACTAGCAAAGGAAGGGTCCTGAATGTAATCACACACACACACACACACACACACACACACACACACACACGGGGAGGGGAGAGGGAGGGGAAGAGAGGGGGGGAGAGAGAGACAGAGAGATAGACGGAGAGTTAACACTGAAAGCACTATTTTACCTCAAGCAGTGTTCATTAGTGCCGTTAACTATTTGGTATGTAAGATTAAAATAAATGGTTACATTGATTCTTGCATATTGTAACATTAAACATCCAAATGTCTTCAGTGAAGCCCATGATAACCAGGAAACTCACAGTGTTAACTATAAGAAATTTGCAACTGAATGAACTCCGTGTAAGTTCATCCAGAACTTTAAGAACTGGGGTTCCCTCCCCGCCCCCCTTGTCTTTATTAGAATTGTTTCCAGACTCGCAAATGCTCATTTTGAAATGTAAATCTATACTGTGCAACAAGTGTCTCTCCTTACTGTGTAACTGAGACATATCTAAGTACTAGCTTGGAGAACTCAGGAGGCAGACATCTGCTTAATAAGGTAAATTGAGCTTCAGCCCACATGGCCATCAGACATATGAGTCCAGGTTGATGGTGGTGGTGACAGATTTATTAAATGGGACCACATATTCCGAGTTACTGTCTTTTAGCCAATGGCTATATTTACAACACCAGCCAACTGATTAAATGAGGAGACACCCTGTGATCATGCAGTCTGGAGATACAAATCAGTACCATGCGATCTTGGTTTACATCAGCCCTAACAGAAGCTGTGGCTATTTGAGCGAGCCTCTCAAAGTACAACGGTGAAATCCTGACATGCGTCAGAGATGAACAAGGCTGGGGAATGCGGACTGTGAAACTTACCAAGACTGGGCTCACGAGTTGGTAGTGATAAAATGTGAAAGATAATGTGTGTTCTTCTCAAAGGCCCCCTTCCAACCCGAGTACTGTTTTCCATTCAAAGACACAAAACAAGTTGTAATGCTAGCCTTGTTCGTCTGTAAACACAGCAGCATTCGTATTTACTATTTTGTCAGGATGAGATTCAAAAGGAACACAGGCACAGATGACAGGGCCAGGTATCAGACAGAGGGAAAGAGGAGGAGGAGCAGAGGCAGAAGCAGGTGAGGGGGAAATGACTTCCTTTTGCCTGTACCAGTTACCAAAAGGGAGAAAGCTCCCGGGGCTCCCTGACCCTGGACTACAAGGCCATAGAAAACACTGAAAGTCAGAGCATGAAATGCCATGCCCAAAGGGACTCAGGACATCATGGGTAGGTGCCAAATGATGATAATTAACCCCTGGGGAATGATTATAATGCTAGGTATCAATCTAGGCCAAATATGTTTTCTGTCCTGCTTATTTACAAAATGGGTTTTAAAATACATTTTAAAAAGTTGCTTGTCCACAATTTTCTTTGCATTGGCTTTCTCTTTTCAAACTCAAAGAAAAGAGTCATTCTTTGAGAACCGGGTGGGGAGTGGGGGAGGGGAGGAACCCCTGGGTGGAAGGTGAGGTTCCTTCACGGGTAGCATGTTATGTTCCACACCTGGAAAACTCAGCTGAGACATGTGTGTGCACCAGGCATGCTGAGGTCGTTGCTGACCTACGCTCTAGAAAGGGATAGCTGAGATATTTTCTAATATTTCAGTTTTCCTCCAAGGGGATGAGGATTAATTGCTCTCCCCTCAAGGGTCTCTCGAGGAAGAGAAGTGTGATCTGATGTCAAATAGCCATGGGGTCAACACAGATCTCGCATACTGCATTAACCAAACCGTGCGTGTTCCTCCTTCCTTCGGACACATTTCACTGGACTTGGCAATGAGCAGTAGAGAGATCCCAGGTACTAAATGACCTATCTCTTCCAAGGATGGGTATTTCCATCTGTGATCGGCTATACGCACTGCTATCTGTGAGCGATTAACTTAAATCGAGATGTCATCATGAGAACAGCCTGGAGAGGACAGAAAGCGAAAGCACACGTCAGAAATCCGTGCACACAGTGTGCCCAGCTGGGTTCTACCAACGGCTTAAGGTGGTGGGATAGGGGCAGGCTGGCGTTTAACAAACAATGCTGCATACCTAGATGCCCATAGAAATAAATATTGATGAACTGAACTTGACCCAAGTGAGGAAGCTCTTGCCCTTTGACAGTCCCCACAACGATAGTAAGGAAGCCCAACTACAGACAGGCGGACAGTAATTGCAAGCCATGTATTTGCTTTACGAAGAACACAAAGGGACTGGACGAAGACTGGGAAGGAATAGAGCAGACACATAGGATCCTCGGGCAGCCTCAGTACAGCTTACCGGCAGGAGAAAGAGGGAAGGCAGGTTCTTCCAAAAGGGAAATTGGAGGAGATCTGGAAACCTACTGTGGGACAAGCCCACAGCCCTCACAAGCCCCACCCAGCTGTGGGGCCGAGAGACGGATTTCTCTGGCACAACAGAGTCCGAGAAAAAGCGCTTTGGCCACACTAATTAATTCTATGGGTGGTGGCTCTGGACCACCTTAGTGGGAGCTATTGAGCTCAGAGAACAACAGCAAGTTGGGAGCTTCCCTTTGGCCTGTAAAGACAGGGAAACGGCGATCACTTAGACCAGGAACCCTTACGTGGCCCAAGCTACGCACGCACGCCTTCCCTAACAAAGCGCTCAGCATTCTGGGACCTCCACCTTCACGGAGCTGTAAGCATTCTCCTCTCCAAAGCAATTGAGTCACACAGGCTCTCGCCTCCCTAGCAACCCTTAGTAAATTTCCTTTCTGTGAAAACCTTCCAGAACCTTCCAGAGGTACGTCTTAGAAACTAGGGGCTCAGCCTGGCCTGGTTTGGGGTGCATGCGTAAAAGGGCAAATTGAGTGAACAGTCAAGGAGAATCTCCTGTTTAGCATCTTAACGCCTATGCAGGACTGAGCATGCGTAAGATTGAAATGAGCCGGGTCAGGGAAGGGAAGTGAACAGCGAGCAAAGGCTTACCTGAGCTAAGCCTATGAGGCAAAACAGAACCACCCACAGCCTACCCCAGGCAATTCTCCTCCAGGACCTCCAAAAGGAGCCCCTGGGCCACAGCCAGCCCTCGAGCTGCATGCTTTCTCGGGACATGCTGTTCCGGTGATGGTTGTCCACTCTGCAAGACCCTGGGAACACCCGGCCTAAACAGTAACTCTGAAAGCAGCAAAGTGGTTTGTACCTGTAATCCCCACAATAAAGACACTGAAGCAGGAGGATGTCGAGTGTGGGGTCTGCCCGGGCTACATAGCAAGGTCCTACCCCAAAACAATTTTTAAAAATAAATTTAAAACCATAAGGAGAGCAAACCCTGGTGACTATATGGAAAGGCTGGAGCATCAGTTTTTATACACTCTGATAGCATTTCACAACCAAACAAGCAGCTCAGCATGCTCTTCCCAGGCATTTGTCCTAGAAAACGAATGCTCGTGCCTCCACAAACCTGTATGTGAATGTTTACTTCAGCAGTATTTGTAATAGCCCCCAAATTGAAGGTAACTCAGATGCCCTCCCGTGGATGAGACAGAGAGGCAAGGTTGTGTATCCATGCTAGCACGCATCCAGGAAAAGAAATAAAGCCATGTTGAACAGAGCAGTATGGATAAATCTCCAAATATTTACAATGACTGAAAATATTTCAAAGGGCTACATCTTGTATGCTTCTGATCATGTGACATTCTTGAAATTGCGCACGCGTGCACACACACACCCACACACAAATAACAGAAATATCAGAGGCTAGTGAAGGTTGGTGTATAAAGACGGGACAGGGTCTACAGGGACATGAGAATGAATATTACAGGCGCAGGAGAACTCTGGCTGTGAAAACATCCCACATCAAAGTCAACATAGCATTCTCAATATTTTGGGTAGTTTTGCTTAACGTTGCTTTTGGGAAGGAATGGAAAAAAAAAAAAAAACACGAGGACCTTATGGTAGTATTATTTCTTATTACTTCACGCGAGTCTACAATTATTTCTAAATGAAAAGCTTAAACTGATGGGGACCCCTTGAGTAAACTAAAGAAACAATTGGGTAAAATGTCAGTTAAGTGAAGTAGCGCAGGAAAGGAAATCAGATCAACGGTTTCTGCCTGTTGATAGATACAGTGTCAGGCTTGGGACATTTTCGAACTTTGAGCTTCTGTGGAGTCCTTGCTTTTAGTTTTGATCCGTGTGTGTGTGTGTGTGTGTGTGTGTGTGTGTGTGTGTGTGTGTGTATGTGTATGTGCGCACACGCACGCACACACACGCACACACACACACACACACAAATGCAGGTGTACAAGCACGCAGCTGTGTGTAGTTGGCCACAGAGTCTAGAAGAGGGCGTCAGATGCCCCGCAGTTATGGAGTTGCAGACAGTTCTGAGCCAAGGGTGCTGGGAACTGCACTCTGGTCTTCTGCAAGAACAAAATAAACTCTTAGTGGCAGAAACACCTCTTCAGCTCCAGTTGGTTATTTTTGTTGATGTTGTCGTTGTTGTTGTGGGTTTGGTGGTTGTTGTTGCTTTGTATCCTTTCTTTTTTTACTTTTTGCTATTCCATGTTAAGAATAATAAACTTTGGGCTGGAGAGATGGCTCAGTGGTTAAGAGCACTGACTGCTCTTCCCGAGGTCCTGAGTTCAAATCCCAGCAACCACATGGTGGCTCACAACCATCTGTAATGAGATCTGATGCCCTCTTCTGGTGTGTCTGAAGACAACTACGATGAACTCATATATAATAAATAAATGAAATAAAAAAAAGATTTATAAAAAAAAAGAATAATAAACTTTTATTATTTATTTTTAAGATAAGGTCTTCCTATGTAGCCCTGGCTAGCCTAGAACTCTCAGAGACCCACTGGGCTCTGCTTCTACTTCTCCTGAGATTCAGGCATGTACCACCAGGCCTGGCAAGAATCAGAATTGTAGGGGACGGAGAGATGGCTCAGTGGTTGAGAGCACTGACTGCTCTTCCAGAGGTCCTGAGTTCAAATCCCAGCAACCACATGGTGGCTCACAACCATCTGTAATGGGATCTGATGCCCTCTTCTGGTGCGTCTGAGGGTAGCTATAGTGTACTTATATATAATAAATAAATCTTTTTTTAAATCAGAATTTTATAAATATAGTATGCAAAAACAAAGTAAGCAAAAAAACTTAATTGGAGATAGTCACATTTCTACAATTTGAAAGTCATGAACTTGAATAATTCGCAAGCTCCTGGGCTTCACGCTTATCTCGACTATAAACTAAAGTTTTACGATAACATTCTATGGTTCACATGACATAATGCAGTGAAAACATTTTGTAAGCTATGAAACTCCATTTTGCAGGTCACTGCTCAATGCCACATAACTGTTAGTCTTTCTCAGTCAGCTCTGAGAAGGCAAGTGTAACTTACCACTGGCCAAACACTTTGCCCACTGTGGATTGAAGAAAATCCCCTATGTGGCAAGCTAAGCACACCATTCACCATAGTTAAATTCTCCAAGACCGGGGTTGGGGATTTAGCTCAGTGGTAGAGCGCTTGCCTAGCAAGCGCAAGGCCCTGGGTTCAGTCCCCAGATCCAAAAAATTAAAAGAAAAAAAATTCTCCAAGACCTCCACATACCTGTGTGCCCCTCTGCAACATCCCAGCCCCACTAGGAGGCTGTTGTAAAGGGCAGCTTTATTGTCACTTAGATACAAAAAGACAGAAAGAAGATCTAGAGTTGACTTCCATGGTAACTTAAGTTCTAGTAAACAGAGGGACAGATCACCAGGAAGGGGCCTTTGGACATCGCATCAGGATTGCTAAGGTGGCAGGAGCACATGGTGAGAAGCCCTTTCTGTGACTTCCCCAGGAGGAAGCAAGGCAGTCGGGTACATTGGCTGGGGAAGCCCAGAAGGCTTGAGTCAATGGTGTGATCCCCAGCTGGTGGACACTGCTGATGCGTGTTTGAATTGTGGGCTGAAGGGCAGGGGAGGCTAGCCTCATCAATGAGTTTATGCCTACATGTTACGTGAGGAGGGGAAGCCTAGCTAGAAGTGATAAGACACTGAGTTCATGGCTTTGGGGGGGGTATATCCATACCCCCACACCCACCCTCACCCACACCATCACCCACACCCACACCCATCCCCCACCAACCCTCACACCTATACCCACATTCCCTCCCATCCCCACCTCACACCCACACCCACTCCCTGCCCTCCTCCTCCCCTACTCCTATCCTATCCTCCCCTTCCCCCCCACCCTGTCCTCCCCCTTCCCCACCAACCCCTTCCCCTACCTCCACCCTCCCCTCCCATTCCCCACCAGCCCCTCCCCCTTCCCCACCAACCCCTTCCCCTACCTCCACCCTCCCCTCCCCTTCCCCACCAGCCCCTCCCCCTTCCCCACCCTCCTCTCCCCCTTCCCCACCCTCCCCCACCACCCATCTTCACTCTGCCATGGATGAGTCCTTCGCTCTTTACCTGCTCCACACAGAGGGTTCTGACTCATTCTGCACAGCTCCATGTTACCTCGGGCTGCCACTTCAGAAGTCATCAGCCCAGACGAGCCCTCCCTCTCTTTTCCTTCTCTGGAATATTTTGTCAAGGCAACGAGAAAGGACGGACACACAGGACAAGCAGGCATGGACTGGACTGGCTAGTATAGATCACCTCTCCAGACTCTAGGGCTTAGGTACTGTCTCCATTGGTCAAACACTTGGCCCTGCTGCGGTTAGGACAAGTGAAGAATGGTCCAGACTGTCCTGTGAGGACCTTGTTATCAACCAAGAGAAGAAGCAGAAGAGATGTGGGCTCTAGACCGACCGGTGGGTTTATAAATAAGAACCCCTCAAGGGTGAGGGTGGGGATGTTTGCAGGGCCCAGAAGTCAACGCATTAGAAATACAGGAAATTTAAAATTCTGATTACTGCTGTTGCCCACGGCCTTCACGGAAGACTGAAATAATACTTTATGGGGGTGAAAGTTAATTACATGAAAGTGGATACAGCAGTGCTGAAATATTTTAATAAGAAACAAAGCATATGATATAAATATAAAGTTTGAAAGTCAAAAATATAAAGTTGGAAAGTCTTCCCTGGGTACAGTGAAATCGCTCACACACCCTTGTCCGGCTGAGGGCAAACGCTTTGCTCTACAGTGCAGACCCCGCCCCCCTGGTCAGTCTGCTCTGGGTCGCAGTCCCATGCTCGGCCCTTGGGATGGACAAGCAGTCCCTTGGTAGTCTCTCCTGTCTGTGACTTCATCACCAGATGCCACCAAAGGCTGCCTTTCTCTTGCCTATTGATTCCCAGTATCAACGGCTTGTGACACCTTGCGTTTTGATGATCTTGTTAGGGGTTTGCCAATATTATTGAACCAGTTGCATTGACTTTTCCCTGCTGGAATTCTGTCTTTCAATTTGATGCCTTCTGCTTTGACCATCTGCTTTCCTTTGACTCAGCTTTACTGTTTTTTTTTTCTAAAGTTTTAAGCAGAGACTTTAAATTACGGATTGAAGACGTTCCCTGTCTGCTCCGCTTGGAGCTGTAAAGACTCAGCAGGGTACTGTGTCCCACAGGTGCTGCTATGCTGTAGTTTCCTTTTTCTTCAGTTTGAGGCATTCTTTTCATTTCCTGGAGACTTCCCTTCTGATCTGCAGATTGTTAGAAATGTGTAGCTGAAATCTCAACTATTTGAAAATTTTTCCGATTATCTTTCTGTCGCTGGCTTTTCTAGTATTAGCATCCGGGAACACGGTGTATAATTTTTATTATTTTCGATGTGTGGAGGTTTCATTTAGGGACCAGGACATGGCCTATCTCGGGATATGATTGCTTTGTGAACACCTGAAGAGTGGAAGGCATGTCTTCTGCTTTACAAGGGTTGATTTGACCCTGTTGGTTGACGATGTTGGGGTCTTCTAGACCTGAGCCTACTTCATGCCTAATCCCCTTCATGAGCTGTTGACAGATGGGACTTGAGGCTCCCCCTGTAAGCGTAGCGTTGGTACCTATTGCTCTCTTCAGCTCTCTGCACGGTGGCTAAGTGTTCTACCAGCTTTGCTGTGTGGCGTGAGCACAGTATTGCTATGCCCTTTGGAGAGCGGACTCTCCACTTTGCAGAATCAACTGTCCGTGTGTCAGCTTCCTTTCGGTTCACAGGGTTTCTTCAACCTACTTTTTTGGTAGGCCAGCCTCTGATGAGCTCTTCCCATTTTTCTTCATTGGAGAAAGTCTTGATTTCACTCTCTTCTGAAGAAATATTTTTTGAAAAGGATGAAATTTTTCGTTCTTCCCATACTCGAAAATTATTGTTCCAGCTCTGTTGTCATCCATGGCGTCTGATGGAAAAACGTCATCTAAGCTTTGTAAGGTTTTGTAGAGGGAGAGAGGGAAGAGAGGTGGAGGAGGGAAGGAGGGAGGGACGGAGGGAGGGAAGAGGAATGGAGGAGGCAAGGAGAGAGGGATGGAGGAAGGGAAGGAGGGAGAGAGAACGGACAAGGTAAAGTACAGTGTGGCACGGGGCCATGGGCTAGGTAAGTTGCGATGAGATTATAAGATGGTTGGTGGGGGCTGGGGATTTGGCTCAGTGGTAGAGCGCTTACCTAGGAAGCGCAAAGCCCTGGGTTCGGTCCCCAGCTCCGAAAAAAAGAACCAAAAAAAAAAAAAAAAAAAAAAAAAAAAGATGGTTGGTGATCATTTTCCTTTGCCTGATTTCAATTTTGTTTTTTTTTTTCTTTTTCTTCAGTTTGTAGAAGTTAATAGTGATGTAGATGGCTGAGCTCCTTCAGCTTTATCCCATTTGGGACTCACTCACTTTCATGGGTCTATACACCTTGATATCTCGTGGCAGGTTTGGAGTGTGTAGGCCCAGCTACTAGTCTCAAACTTACATACTTACACATATATACATACATACTTACATACTTATACATAATATATACTTACATACTTATACATACATACATACATACATATATACATACTTACATACTTATAATAATATATACTTACATACTTATACATATATACATACATACTTATACATACATACTTACATAGTTATACATATGTAATATATACTTACATACTTATACTTATACATACATACATACATGCTTACACACGCACATCTTTACTTACATATGCAATATGAAGCAAAATACCAAGTGCCAGTGCAGAAAGAACTCGCTCATTCTGGATGAAAAATAAGCTTCAACCATTATCGCACAGAGAAAGAAAAGGCCTCTACCCTTTTAGTGCCGAATGGATTTTAAAACGACCTGTCTTGTTGTAAGAAAAGCCTGCCGGCTGCTTCAGGCCCCCTTTGCAGCTCCTTCTCTTCTTAGTCTCAACTCTTTTCTCCTCAGCCCTGTTACACCCTGCTATGGTCCGCTGCTTCTCTATGGCGTCTACCGCGACATCTACTTCATTCTGTTCTCTTCTTTGTCTCTGCTCATCTCTGCATTCTCCTTCTGCCCCTTCCTTATGTCATTGTTCCTAGGTGACGGTTTGTTGTCGTTGTCGTCGTTTTGTACCTTTTCAGGAGAATAGATCACATGGCATTCCAAAAATTCACAACAAGTCGAAGCATAAATTCTAATCATGAATGTAAACAAAATGTTACAACAGAGATGTTTACACGTGTTTCCATTAAAACTAGAGATCCAACTGGTCCTTCATTATCTGTCGCTCGCTCCACAGGTTCATGGAGAGTCTGAAACTATAATTCTTGAGTCTAAGTTAGCAGTGAAGTTTTGAGTAGATACACACAGTCAATATTTTATCTTCTGTCCTTGCACCTACAATAAATGGTTCGTTCCTTTTAGGAACTTGAGTTAATGGTTTTATGGCCTAAAAGAATGCAAATCCGAAATTTTAGATGCGTCTGCCTGTTTTCTATCTCAGTTCAGTTAACCTGTGACCCGTGAAGACTGGCAGAGTTCTGCTGGTGGTTTTTACAGAGAGCTCTAATTGTAGCCCTTATTTTAAAGGGCTTAATAACCACTAGTCTAAATTGAGGAATTCCACAGAATCATCATTAGGAATTAAGAAATCATCTATTTGTCTGAATTGCATCACTACAAGAGAATACATCTTCATTGATCTTCAGAAAATCTGCCTAATACAGTAGGCTAATGATTGTTATATTCATTTAATGATGACAGGAAAGGCATATCAATAGCAGGATCAAATCCTGAGCCATTGTCCCTTGGGCCTTGTTTCCACGGCATCTCAGTCCACGGTCCATGGTGAAACCATCTCAGGAAGATCACCTCCTAGCCTTTAGCCTCTCCTATGTGGCTTCTGACAAGGACTCATGCATAACATCCACTAACAGAGTGTGATAGTCAGGATGGGATCCAGGGAGGTGCATATAATACACAAAAGGCTTATTCCTACTTCTCTTTGCACATACCAACCATAAGATACATCCTTCACTCACTGATCGACAGCTGGACCAGGGAATATACTGTTTGCACACAGATGTAAGACAGAATTCTTACCGTTAAGTTGACAGACTTTGGAGAAAGTTTTTGGGGTGAGGAATTCAAAATAAATCCCTATGGTGATGTGCATAGGACAAAGCATAAAAGAAAGTGGTCTAAGAGCTGGGAATTTGGCAATGGCATTTTAGGAAAGATACAGGACTCCATGATGCTCTGTTAGGCTCCCCAGTAGGGTCTGTCTGTATCATTTTAAAATGAAATAAAGGTGACTGATTTCAAAACCTCCGTGGAGGATATAGTGACAACGCCGGCATGTTAGACAGCAACACAATTACAAAGGCAGAATCCATGGCTTCCATTTAGCCAATTAGATGCAGTAAGAGAGACCACCCCTGCTTTAAATGTGAGGCAACGACAGCTAAGATGTGGACAGATACAACCAGAAGACTGGTGCCGCAACCAGATAGCTAGGTCTGTTTTAAGATGGCTCCCAGTCCAGGGAAAGGCTAACTGCCCTTGGTGGGGATGTAAGCCCAAGAACAACAACTAATGGAAAGTGGAAGAAAATGGAGGAACTAAGGAAATGGAGGAGATGGCATTAGACATCCTGATTGATGGCCTCATGGGACTGACCTCTGAGTCGCTATATAAAGTACTTCCCAATCCTGGCATAAGGGAGGCTCTCGACTCCTCTGGCTAAGCCTTTCTAAAATGGGTCTCCACCCACTCATGTACACTCCCAATCTGTGCATATCTGAGACTGTGTTGTCCACAAGAACCTCAGCTGCTGGAGATAAGAGGGTAACTCATGGGCGCTACCTGGGCTCTACTGGAGTGAAAGCTGTTGGCTTCTCCAGAAATAAAATGTTAGCCAATCCAGTGGCTCTGCAGAAGTACTTGGTCGATTGTTTTGGACACAAATAACTGTGAGAATCTGAAGTGCCTGAAGTGTATAAGGGATATCATTTCTGTGGACCTAACTACAAAGAAAAGGACAGGGCTGCGCCGTGTCTACTGAGCGGGGACCTAGACAGATGGATCTCCATGCACCATGCACTGTAATGACGATCACTGCATGACAGCGGGAGCTCTAGGAAAAGGGGGAAAGCAAATGGAGAACAGGGTAAGCAAGTGTTAGCAGGGGTTCTACAGCACCCACTAGCACCATTTTCTAAAAGGGACTCTGAGGGAAGCATGGCAAATATAACATTTTAGAATTAAGTGTATGCACACAAGTACCCACGTTTCTCTTTTCAGCTTTTGCTATGTGTGAGAGAGAGTGAAAGCTTAGGAAATTAAAAAAAAATACATTGTGATGTTTATTCTCATTAACTTGACACCATCTTGAATCATGCAGGAAGAGGGTCACAATGAACGATTGCCTAGATTTAAACTGCTGGTTGGGATGTCTGTGTGAAGGTGTGACTTAGTTACCGTAACTGATGTAGGACCCAGCATAAATGTGGGCAGCATCATTGCCTGGGTTTAGGGCCTGGACAACTAAATAAGAAGTGAGCAGAGCACCAGTAGGCAAGCATTCTGTCTCTGCTCTTGAGTGTGGATGTGACTTGTGACCTCTTTAGCATTGCCACAGTGAGGAAAGGGAGCAAACAGACACTTCCTGCTTTATATTTTTGGTTGTGAGCCTAGCCTTTAATGGCTGAGCCATCTCTCCAGCCCCCCTTCCTGCTTTAAAGTAGCATTTTTCAGGGTATTTCATTACATAGAAAAAAATCAAAAACAAAAACAAAAATGAAACAAAAAAACAACAAGAAGAAACAAAAACAAAGAAAAAGTGTAGGATATAAACTGATTCTGATCCAGGGCTGGGGGACATGGCTCAGTCAGTAAGCGCACTTGCTGTGCAAGCACAAGGACTGGAGTTCAAATCCCCAGCACCCATGCAAAAGGCTATAACTCCAACATTGTGGGGTGAAGACAATAGGATCTTGGGGCTTGTGGGCTGACAATCTAGTTATAGGTTCCCTGACAGACTCTGTCTTGAGGGACTAAAGGAGAGAGTGATAGGGCAGGATACGCAGCATCTTCTCTGGCTTCTGCTCATGAATACACATACCCCTAACACAATACACATACATATACATACATGCACACACACATACAGCACAGTCTACATACATACACACATATGCACACACATACAGCATAGCCTACATACATACATACATATGCACACACCCATACAGCACACATTACATACATACTCACACATATACACACATACAGCACAGTCTACATACCTCCCCACACACACCCAAGTGCACATTACATACATACACACACATACACCACAGTCTACATACCTCACACACACATACACATATACACACACATATATACACACACCCCACAGTCTACATACTTACACACACCAAAGAACACATTACATACATATATATGCACATAGACACACCACAGTCTATATCACACACACACATGCACACACACACACACGCACACACGCACACATGCACACACACAATGGTTTGGGCAGTATGAGTTCGTTCAGTGAGAATATGCAGTGCATATTCAAGTACTGAAGCCTTTGTTTTGCTTCGGTCTCTTTTAGTTTATGTTTGTGACAAAAGTCCAGGTAGCAGCAGAATTATTTCTTGTTGATAAAAGCATCAAAGAAAATGAGATCCTGTTTTGATATATTTCTAACTCCGGTAAATCTCCGAGACACCAATACAAGGAGCTCACAGGGTAGCTATAGATAATCGACCAAACCTCTTTCTCCTTCTCCCTGGATGGAACCTGGTCCGACAGATTCATGAGACATGAGGCTGTGAGTCAGAGCACAGCTCCAGCCCTCCTGTGACTAATGCTCTCTACCTTCCTATGACAGACATCGTTCTGTGCGGTAGCAGGGGCAAGGGTGTAAAGCTACGCCTTCCTTTAGTCTACATTTCCCATTCAAGCCTTAGTCTCCTAAATCTAGAGAGATGTTTCCCCTTTCACCTTCTGTGGGTCCCCAAACAGTAGGTGTTAGTTTGCTTGTCAGCAAAGGGACAATTAAGTGGGCGAGCATTTGGGCTGACAAGAAATCATGGCATACAGTGACCATTTAATCTGACCAACCTCCTCTCGACAGCCCAGATCAGATTACTTCTCTCTGTAGGGCACTCGTCACCCATCCCGTGGCAGTGAGCAGATTAATCTCACTGATTTCTTCAGGCTTTGCCAGCTAATCCTTGACCAGGTCAGCGTCTGGATTGCTTTAAGCCTCTTTGACAACGTGAGAAAGTCAGGACGGTAAATATAATTAGTGATTCCTTTCTGTGTTTCCTAGTAGACATTTTCTGCCTGTGGAGGCGGAATGTTGCAGCGAGCAAAGGTGATGGTGCAAGGGCTGCGGGGGGGGGTGGGGGGGGAGGGGACCAGCACAGCAAACCTACACTTAAGAGACTTTCCAGCGCCAAGCCTCTGAGCGCTAGCTAGTATTATTCAGCACTGGGAACAGGCGACAGACAGACAGACAGACAGACAGACTTCTACTCTGTACAAAGAAATCATTTTCAGCACTAATTGTGAACTGGGGTGAGCAATTGCTTTAAAAGGTAGAAAGGCAGAAATCTTTCTTTTATTAAATGCTGTGTGGTAGAATACGGACACTTTGGTCTTGTCAGACACTCTCAAACATTTATATATTGATTTGGATCAACCTCACCCTACTCCCCCCTCTCAGCCCCTCCCTCTCCTCCTAAGGTATATTCCCAACTTCTAATGCCGTGTCATTCCCTCCGTGTGTGAGGCAGTGAGTTTATCAGAGTTTGCCTGGACAGGGGTCATAGGTTATAAACTAGAGCAAAGGCACCCCTCAGTGGCCACCACACTGTAGAAAATTACTCCCTCATGCAACTATGGTCTGTAATCCCCCGGGGACTGTATAGAGTCCTTCCCGAAACCATAAACCCCCTAAAACATAATAATTTGATGCATTACTTCTTTGATTAACTCAACATAGCTTTATACATTTATTTCCATTGATGACTTTATATTGATGGAGACAAGATCTGCATATGAAGCCAGACTGGCCTTGAGCTCCTGGTCCTACTGCCTCTGCCTCCGGGGTGCTTCGGACACAGGCAAAACCATGGCCTTGTTGACACCCCAGCCTTGATGAGTTCTTTAGTTTTAAAGAAAGAACAAATACGAAAGCAGTGAGAAAATTTAGAGATGTCCCTTGAGTTTAATACATTATTGCATGCAAGAATTTTAGGCTTCAGCTTATAAAGCAGAAATGTCCACCTACCAGTCTGAGCTGAGTCTCTCTGCCTCGCTCAAAACAGAAATGAAAACCCAGGTCTTCCCCGGGTCAGCGAGGCTTTGAGAACGCCAGCACTGGCTCGCCGTCCGTCCTCACACGTGCCATGATGTCTCCATTAGGTTTGCTTTGAATTTTATTTCTTTTCGGGATTTTACTCATAGAAAAATTGGTCTGTTTTCTTCTGCAATGACTTACAATAACCTTGGAATACGTTTCCACTCCAAATGCCCTGTTTTAAGACACGTTCTGATGAATTCACAGAGCTATGCCGAAACTAATTTATTTGTCCCACAAGTACCTGAATATTTAGTTTGTTTGAGACACTGTATTTTCCTTTTTATTAGTTTTAAGTCAGTATACAAAGCATTGGAATTCTTTGTGACATTTTCATACATACTATGTCCTTACTGGCCCAACTGCTCCACCCCTGTCCTCCGGACCCCATGTTTACTGACTCCCTTTTTCTCCCCTCTCATAGCCCTGGGAGGAACAAGGATCCCCACTTTATAATAATAAGAACTGGAGTCAGTTTATTCTACAAGCTTGCAAAGCTGAGTGTCACTGACTATAACCAGGGTGGGAGAATACGATTTTATATGTCATCGGCTAACTAGCATTTGTCCTTTTCACAACAAAGATTCTTGGTTCATTTTACATCCTAAGCCTCCTGAATCATGAGCTAGGTCAGCGGTTGTCAACCTGAGGGTCACGACGATCAAAAAACACATATTTCCAATGATCTTAGGAACCCCCAATCATAAATTCCCTTTTTTGTTCCTACTTCATAACTGTAATTTTGCTACTAGGCAGTGTCTCAGTTCCTAAGACCACCAGAAATGCGTCTTTTCTGATGGTCGTGACCCACAGGTTGGGAAACTCTGAGCTAGCTAAACCTTTTCTCTTTAGAAGCCTCGGGTCTTCCATTATAGCAGGACGTGGCTTTCTGATGCAGCTGCAACTCTCTGATAGTTCATTTGGAAATTCTGAACCCACTGGTGTAGCTAAAACCTTCTCGGAAGTCTCAGATTCCTTCTCCATGCCCACTTCTTTCTCTCCGTACCCCACAGTGTGGTCTAAAGATGTTTCCGCTCCTTCCCCCTTGTATCTTCCATAGGCATTTCCATCACCAAAACAATTACAATTCTAATCTCATGTTAGCTTTACTCCTCAGAGGACCCAGGCTGCACCTCAACTCTAATATCACTTAGAATTTAGATGGACAATGACCAGGGTAAGGATGATGTTCTTCATCTGTTAAAATTGAAAATAACAACATTTGTTGGGAATTTAATGGAGGTTACATGACACATGTCACAGCCGGCAGCCTCTGAGCACAGTTGACAGATGTGAACAACAGTCTCAGCTTTCACAGACAAGCAAACAAGTGCATTTCCCTGGCACCAGTGAGCATCTTCTGTAACAGTTTACGCAGTGTGGTTGGGCATAGAAGAGGGCACACGATGAATGACAGGGATTCCTAAAGATGAATCTATCACGATCAGAGCCATGGCTTGGGATATAGCCCCATGACAAACGCTTGTTTCACAATGATGACATGACCTGAGTCCAATCCCCAGAATCTACATTAAAAACTCCAGGTCTGATAGGACAGGACTATAATGACCTGGATGCTGGGGAGGTGGGCACAGAGCTCTCTGGAACTTGCTGGTGAGCTCCAGGCAAGAGAACTAAACTCTGAACATAAAGTGAAAAGTGATCGGAAATGACAGCAAACAGCACCATCTGGCAACATCTGGGCTCCACACAAAGACACACACCCAAATGTGCACACATACATGAACATGTGTGTACACGTGGATACACACACACACACACACACACACACACACACAATGACACTAAAGGCAGATGATTTTGCCTGGGATATTATCCACCTGGCCTAGAACAGAGGCACAAAACCACAATCCTTAGAGGAAATGATGTTAATAATATGTGTATATCATATATGTGTATATCATATACGTGTATCTCATATACGTGTTAGTTATATTACATAAGTTAGTTATGAGTCAAGGTTTTCAAAGTCAAAGATGCATGACTCCTTTCAACTAACATCTCATAACCTCAGGAAAATCTACTTCAAACCTCTGCCTGTTTTCTAGTGTGAAAGCTTCTAACTAATTCCCAGCACATGAAAGTTCAGAGAGGCAGGCTGCGGAGAAAGCTGCTGATAGACACATAGTCGGGAAGGAGCAACAAAACTACAATAGTATCCAATGGGGATGGTCACAGGGACAGAAAGGGGGAAAGAAACAGTGTGTCTTTATTGCTACAAAATATAAATAGAGAAACTGATTTAGAGCAACCAGTCAATTCTGTGCAAGGAGACATCTGTGTTACTTAAAATCTCTATGTTGGGCAATTAAAATTATAGAGTCTCTGAGAAAATGGCTGAGGTCCCTTCTAGTTTGCTTTCTGTTGCTAGCATAAACACCATGACCAAGAGCACCTTGAGGAGAAAAGGGTTTATTTGGCTTACATCACCAAGCAGAGCTGAAGCTGGGACCCAGGGCAGGAGCTTGCAGCAGAAGCCCCTGGAGGAACACCCGCTTGCTGCCTTGCTCGCTCTGGCTTGCTAAGCTAGCTCTCATACAACCCAGGCCTATTTCCATAGCAATGGCATCACCCACAGTGAGCTGAGCCCTCCTGCAGCAATTAAGACCGTGCCTCACAGACATGGCCTCAGGCCAATCTAATCAAGACAGGTTTTCAGTTGAAGTTCCCTTTTCCAAGGCGACTCAAGGTTTGTGTCAAGTTGACAAGCTGAAGATAATTATAACATAGCCCTTAAAGCTTTACTAATTTTATCTATAACACATACACAGACATCATATATTTTATAGATAATTAGATAGATTAGATAGATAAATAGATTAGATAGGTGATAGATAGATAGATAGATAGATAGATAGATAGATAGATAGATAGATAGATAGATAGATAGATGGATGGATGGATGGATGGATGGATGGATGGATGGATAGATAGATAGATAGATAGATAGATTCATAAATGCACAGATACATAGATTCACAGATACATAGATAGATGGTAGATTGATAGATAGGAATATAGATGATAGATTTATAGATAGAGATATTTAACTTAAAGAGCCTGAAGAAACTAGAAAAGAACAAATGTATCTCAAATAATAAGTACTAGATATGACAAACCTATAGCCAGCATTTATAGTAAATTACAATATAAATGAAAATCATATTCTCTAAATCAAGAATCAGACAACCATGCCCGCTCCCTTCTTTTCTGAATATGGTACTTAGATGATCTTATCTAAAACAACAGACAAGAGAAAGAAAGAAAAGTATCAAAAATAGGCTATAAAGAAGGTATGTTATCTACAGATAACATCACCCTGGAGTTAAAAGAACATATAGACCACAGCAAGAAACACTTAGATTTGATAAATACTTTTAGAAAAATAGTAGGATACAAAAGTCAATATACAAAAAAGAACAGTAACACACACATACACACACACATATTAGTAAGCTTGATGAAAAAAATATATGGGTAAAAACACCATTCTTAATATTTCCAGCAAGAGACTAAGAGGTGAGGCTAGTCAGGAGGTGAAATATCTCCACAATAACAACATTAAGACACTTAAAGAAATTGAAGAAGACACTAGAAGATTGGAAGGTCCTCCATACTTATGGGTCTGCTTAATCAATATTGTGAAAATCGCCACATTGCTGAAAGTTAATACAGGTTCTATGCAGCACACATCAAAATTCCAATAACATTTTTCGCAGGATTAGAAAAAAAATATAAATTTGTATGGGAACACAAAGACTCTGAATCGCCAAAGAAAAATATTAAGCAGAAAGAATAATGCTGAAGGCCTCACAATATTTAATCTCAAATTATACCACGGAGCAATAGTGACAAAACCAGCTTGGTACTGTCACAAAAACAAACATGCAAACCACAGAATTTAATAGAGAACCCAGAAATAAGCCCACTCACCTACTGCCTCTTGGTTTTTGACCAAGTTGTCAAAAGACTACACTGAACAAAGATAACTTCCTCAACAAATACTGTCCGTGAAAGTAGAGAGCTACAAATAATAATGAAAACCTATCCACAATCCTCACTTTGTACAAAACATCGAATCAGACCTCAACAGAAGGCTTTCGCTCTGGTAAAGGGGAACATGGGGGAGGAGTTCTGCCAAGGACTCCAGGAACTCAGGAAGCAATAGTAAAAACATATCATGGGATTGAATGAAGTGTCAGTGTTTCATCACAGCAAAAGAAACAGTTGCACGGTGAAGAAAAGTCTAAAGACAGAAGAAACCGTCATTGTCAGCTACACCTCAGATGAGATTAGTTCCAGAGGAAAGAAAGTAACCCAAAAATTTAAACACTCACACAAAAATCAACGGTCAAGTCACCGCCATAAACACGTCTCTAAAGAAGACACAGAACAGTAAATATATGAAAAATGTCCAACATCCTTAACCATCAGAGAAAAGCAAATTAAAGCTACTTTGATATTCCGTCTCAAGCCAGCAAGAAAGGCTGCTCTGCAGAAAACGGTCATCAGAAACCCCAGTTAGGACAGAAGGCGGAGAACAGACCTTTACCACCACTGGTGGGAATGGGAACTGAGCACTGTGGAGGTCAGGGTGAAGGTTCCTCGACGAATTGCCGAAAGAAGCACGAGCCGCATGACCCAGCTCATCACCTCTGGCCACACACCCGAAGGAATCTGTCACTGGAATTCCACGGATACTTACACATTCACTTTTTGTCACTCTTTTAATAATCAAGATTATTAACATCAAACCTATGAGATCAGTCCAGACGCCCATCAGCAGACGGATAGTTTTCACTGTGGTACAGGGGAGCTGTAAAGTCAGTTGTATATAACCGCCAATCAAATGAGGTCATTTTAAGGAAAATAGGTAGATGTTAAATGAAGTAAGCCAGAATCAGGAATACAAATATTACATGTCTATCCCATACATAGAATCTAGCTTTATATATGTTTACTTAATAGCTTTATGACATCCATATATATATACGTGTGTGTGTGTGTGTGTGTGTGTGTATGTGTATTGTATGGATTTATATCTATAGAGAGGAATACATGATGAAAGGAAGGGGCCTAAAGTGAGGAGAAGGGAGAATGAGAAAGGGCAATTAACAAAATTGGGAGAAAAAGACAGACATCACATGTTTCCAGTCACACAGATAATCTAGATTTAGGTATATTCACACTTGTACAAATTCTGTCTACAACATTTTTGGCATTTTTCCCTCTTCAACAGATAGATCTCTCTACATGTCTTCTAATATTTATATAAATTTTCTTTTTAAAAACATATTCATAGATTTTTAAACAAAACAAAGGACCTCCCTCTCCCAAAATAAAAGATAAAAACCCATGTGAGCCCTTTGTCAATGCTACATTTAAGGAGAGCGGGAACCAAGGAAACGGTGCTGCTCCGTTTTAGACACAGGTCATGGTTGTGAAGTGTGTACATGCCACAATCATTGTGGAAGTGCAGCTTTGAGGAAAACCTGGAGTCAGCTGGACAAGCAGCTATGGAATGGCGGAAGGGGGCCTGCCTTAAATGGGTCCAAACGCTCTAGCGGCAGGCGTGGGTGGGCACGGTTTACAGTGCACGTGGTAAAGTGAAGTAATGCGGAGCTTCGGAGATGCAGACATGTTTCTGCTATGAATTCTCTCCCAGCAAGCTCAGCTGGCTGCAGCTCAGTGCTTGTACCTGTGGCTTAACTCAAATCTGTGAAATAAAAAAAGAAGCCAAATCTGTACCGTGTTCAAAGTGTCTCCAGTGACTAGTTTTGTTGTAGTGACCTCGTGTTCTAGACTACAGCACCCTCGTGTTCCAGACCACAGCGCCCTCTTGTGTTCTAGACTACAGAGACCTCATGTTCTGGACTACAACGGACCCCCATGTTCTAGACTATGGCGCCCTCATGTTCTAGACTACGGTGCCCTCATGTTCTAGACTACAGCGCCCTCGTGTTCTACACTACGGCAGAATTCATGGATATGTTAGTCCCACTGGGAAATTTTTCATTGAAAAAAGAAATTTGTTGAGAGGTAAGAGAATCTGTCATTGAATTAACTGTTTTTAATGGGGCAAGGAGCTGGAGAGATGGCTCAGTGGTTAAGAGCACTGGAGACTCATACAGAGAAGCCACGTTTCATTCCCAGCTCCCACAGGACAGTTCACTTAAGTTCTGGGGGATCTGATGCCCTCTTCTGGCTCCTGGGTGCACTGCACAAAAGTGGAACATGGACATACAGACAGGGGAAACACCCACAAACAAAAAGTAATAAGATAATTATTTAAATGGTGGGGGGGAAAAGTTGTTGATTAATCCTCTGGATCAGCCTGGTACACTTAGTTTATAGAGAAGGACAAAAGAGAAATTGAAGCTCTCTTCAACATCTTCTCATAGCCAGGCACTGGTGGAACACCTTCAATTCTAACACTGGGGAGGCAGAGGTAGGCCGAGCTCTGACTCTGAGGCCAGCCTGGTCTACAGAGCAAGTTCTATGACAGCCAAGGCTACACAGAGAGACCCTAATTCGAGAAACAAAGAAAGAAAAAGGAAAAGGAAGATTAATTTTTCTCATTTCATTTCTGATTTAGCTAGTATCAACTAATTTCCTAATGCTATAGATAAAATGGCCAATTAATTCCTCTTTGGTTCTAAAAATGTACATCCTTTTTCCCTTACATTTTCTACAATCATGTTTCCATCAGGGCCCCACGTCCCAGAAACCTGAGGGGCTGGATCACTGAGAGGACCGAGCTCAACTACAGTCTCTCTTGGACATTGCTAAGGTAAAGGAAATGGACTCTAGTCCTACAGCACTCTTTACTCCTTCAGGGCCTCAGTTTCCTTCAGAGATGATGGGATTAGACTGTAAATTTCCTAGTAAAGTGCTTTTGAGAGAAAATTATATGGACTGCAAACCCACCTGGACAGAGTACAGCCACTAAACCAGACCTTCCTATGGTATTTTCCACAGTCACCTCATTTAATTGAATGTATTTGCACCCCGTGGCATACTACAAATCACTCCCCATTGGGTCAGGGATTCCCCCTCCATGCCACTTGATAGTTTCCCAGTACCCTTTGGAAAATGAGACTTAACCAAGCATTTCCAGAAAGGTCTGAAGAGACATTACTGCTTACACATGTAACTGGGAAAGGCCGCAGCAGGACTGAACTGATGGTGAATAAATTGAGCTGGCCGGCTGCTGAGCTTCTCAGCTACAGAATGCCGTGTCCCTTGGGTGTAGTTATTAGTTTTGTCTGGCTTCCTCCCATTCTACAGAACGAACTGGTTTCAGGAGCAGGCTGACCAAAGAGGCCGCAGGGAAAAGCACCTAAACATGTCAGCTTGAGGGAGACTAGAACTTCACCCTCTGCTCCCTCTGAGCTGATATCCACTCTGAAAACCTCCAGTTCTTGGCACAAAGACGGAGTGAGCCTCTGATGAGTTTCAGGAAGGAGCCAGTTGTGGCTATACCTGTTCTGCCTGCCGGCTCGGCCTTGGATCTGGCTGACTGCAGAGTGAGAGACCTTTGGCTGTTATTTCAAGCTCTTGGAACAGAGGGCGGACTCTGCCCCCTCCCCCAAATTGGAGATTTCGATTCAAAGGAGTTTAGAGTGGGATACCTTGGTTTTGGAATGCCAAGAAGCAGACAGGAAAGGTGATTTGGTAACAAACACAACACTCAGTGTCATGGGCCTGGGTGACAATGTGCACCTTTGAGGCTTTTGGGGCACGGTTGCAGTGGAATGCACAGCTGTGTGCTTGTGCCTCTAGTGCAGCTTACACAGCAATCTTAGACCTCGGATTTAAAGAGATGAGACGCACGAGGACTGTTGGTGGTGAGAGGGAGGCCGCAGTTCATGGTGGTTCCACCACATATGGGCAGCTGTTTTTATACAAGGGGCCGGTTTTCCCAACCAGAGCTTCCCATGCATTAAATAAAGCCACGCAGGCCACTGAAACTTCTGGAAGCTGGCCGTAGTAGCTTAACCTTGATCTACCCACCAGATATAAACAGTGTGCAGAATGTTTGTTACTATGGTTGTTGATCTCACCGCTTTAAATTATGAATCCAGGCATTGCCCTTAAAGTACACAACAAACGTGTTTGTGTGATGTAAGGCTTTGGGGAACCCGTGTTGAAGTCTTAGCTTTAAGTGTGGGCGTGTACGGTGCCTTCAAGAACAGAAAATACCCATTCATCCTAAACTATCCTAAGGATTCAAACATTTCAAAGACAATGTCGATTCAGACTCTGGTAAGGAGGCTTCTGTAGCCAGAGCAAGGCGAAGCTAGTGTAAGAGTTCTTGTGGCTAAGAGATTTTACAACAGAGGCATAAGGTCCGTCGTGGGGAGAGTGAAAGGTACGTGCGTACGACTATCCACAAGAGATTATCATCATAACCAGGGAAAGTGTAGACAGACCATTTCCCACAGAAGGAACTAGAAGCCCCTCCTAGTGAGCAATGCTGAGCCTTCACAGGCAGAGCAGAGTGTGCACTGACAGATGATGTTCCCTTCAAGAGCTGACCTTCCTGCTAAAACTGGAACCGTGTGGGTGACCAGTCCCTACGGAAACCCATTTCTCAGATCCTGGATCCTGAGAAAACTGTCCGGAATGGAAAGCAGCAGATAGAGGTCAGCATCCCCACCTGATCTCAGGGACTGAGTAGCTTCTGGAATTTTGGGCACTGTCAAATATTGACTGTCCCCTGAAAAATCTTCCCCCCGGATCCAGGCATGGATTTTGTAACTTTGGTGGAAATAGAGCCCATGTCATAATAATCTTTGAAGCTTCCTTTAAAGAGGCTGGAGAGATGGCTCAGTGGTTAGGAGCACTGTCTTGAAAGACCCACCCCATGAGTCTTAACTCAGAGCTGCAACAGGCTTGAACGAGCCCAGGCACGCCCAGATACCTAGGGCCAAGTCACCGTTAAAACTAACAGACCATAAAAGGAAAGGAATACAGAACAGACTAGGAGTACCGGATCTGACTCACAGGCCACCTGGCAGGAAGGGATAAGCCCCTAGCCCCCGACATTCAGGACGTCCCAGCCCGCACGTACTCTCTTACCACGTTACAACCTCATTCAAATATGATTCAAACCTGCCAATGTGTGTAGCTATACCTTATTACCTCATCATGTGAGATAACCAATCATATGTGAACATGTCTATATGCCTTGTTTAAACCCACCAATCCCCGTAACTATGCATCTGCTTCTGTACACCCGTTTCTGCTTCCCCAAACCCTATAAAAGCCCCATGCTGGAGCTACTGGGCGCGCAAGTCCTCCGAAGAGACTGTGTGCCCGCAGGTACCTGTGTTTTCCAGTAAACCCTCTTGCTGATTGCATCCGAGTGGCCTCGGCTCAGTCATTGGGCGCTTGGGTCTCCTCCTGAGGGAAAGGTCCTCTCTGGAGGTCTTTCATTTTGGGGGCTCATCTGGGATCTGGAGATCCTCCGCCCAGAGATCACCGACCACCCACCGGGAGGTAAGCCGGCCGGCATCTGTCGTGTCTTGCCCTGTCTTGTCTTGTCTTGTCCTGTGCTCGTGTTCAGTTTGTCTCAGTTTTGGACTCAGATCTGGGTTTTGGTCGGAGGAGAAGGCCCAGGGCCTTCGGTGTCTCAGGGTTCAGGACCCTCAGCGCCTCCGTTTGGGCGGGTCAGAGAAGGAGCTGACGAGCTCGGACTTCTCCGCCCGCAGCCCTGGAAGACGTTCCAAGGGTGTCTGGAGCCCGGTTCTTTGGGGCTCAGCCCGTATCGGAGGGATACGTGGTTTTGGTTGGAGGAGAGGGTCCAGGACCCTCGGCACCTCCATCTAACTCTTTGTTTTGGGTTTTATGTCGAAGCCGCGCGGCGCGTCTGTCTGTTATTTGTCTGATCGTTGGATTTGTCTGTCTAATTTGTGCCCTAATTTTCTCTGAAGCTACCATGGGACAATCGCTAACAACCCCCTTGAGTCTCACTCTAGACCATTGGAAGGACGTCCGAGACCGAGCACGTGATCAGTCGGTCGAGATCAAGAAAGGAAAATGGCAGACCCTCTGCACGTCCGAGGGGCCCACTTACGATGTGGGATGGCCGGTGAACGGCACTTTTAACAAGACCACTATTTTGCAGGTTAAAGACCTGATTTTCCGCCAGAAGCCATACGGACACCCTGACCAGGTGCCCTACATTGTCACCTGGGAGAGCTTGGCATTTAGCCCTCCTCCTTGGGCAGAACCCTTTGTGGACCCGAATTGGCTTCCTGTTTCCCCTAAACCTGTTTCCCCGAGCCCACCTGACCCTTTGGTTGCTTCTTCCTCTCTCTATCCTGCTCTAACTCTCTAACCAAGGAAGAGCCTCCCAAAGTCCCTCCCCCGAAACCTATCCTCCCAGTGGACCCAAATTCCCCCCTTATAGATCTCCTGTCGGAAGAACCTCCTCCGTACCTACAGCCCCGCCCAGAGAAGAGGAAGTGGAGCCGCCTGCTAGACCGCGACATGAGGCGGCCCCTTCCCCTGTGGCTGGAAGACTGCAGGGACGACGAGAGGTGGCGCCAGACTCCACCTCCCAGGCCTTTCCGCTTAGACAAGGGGCTGGCAGCCAGACGCAATACTGGCCGTTCTCAGCGGCTGACATATATAACTGGAAACAACACAACCCCCCCCCTTTTCTAAGGATCCGGTGGCTCTCACCGACCTGATAGAATCTGTCTTGCTCACCCATCAGCCCACTTGGGATGATATCCAGCAACTTTTACAGGCCCTCCTGACCTCTGAGGAGAAGCAGAGAATGCTCTTAGAGGCCAGGAAACATGTTTTCGGGGACAATGGACGCCCCACCTTGCTCCAGGAAGAGATCGATGACGCATTCCCACTTACGAGACCTGATTGGGATTTCACCACGGCTGAAGGTAGGAGACACCTACACCTTTATCGCCAGTTGCTCCTAGCGGGTCTCCGAGGGGTGGCACGACGCCCCACCAATTTGGCTCAGGTGAAACAAATGGTACAAGAGGCTGCAGAGACTCCCTCAGCCTTCCTAGAGAGACTTAAGGAAGCTTATCGCATGTATACCCCTTATGATCCAGATAATCCAGGACAAATGACAAGTGTCTCCATGTCCTTCATCTGGCAGGCAGCACCAGATATCAGGGCCAAGCTACAGAGACTAGAAAATTTACAAGGGTATACGTTGCAGGATTTACTTAAGGAGGCAGAAAGAATTTATAACAAGAGAGAGACACAAGAAGAAAAGGAAGATAGAGTACGTAGAGAAAAGGATGAGAGAGACCGAAAAAGAAGCAGAGTTGAGTCGAATCTTGGCCGCCATAGTTCAGGGTCAAGAGAAAAGGGGAGAGAGGGTGGGAGTTCGAAAGAGGCCAAAGCTAGATAAGGATCAATGTGCTTATTGCAAAGAAAGAGGACACTGGGCCAGAGATTGCCCTAAGAAACCCGAAGACCCTGCCCACAGACCTCCCTCTTGGCCCTGGATGAAGATTAGGGAGGTCAGGGCCAGGAGCCCCCCCCCCCCGAGCCCAGGATAACTCTTGAAGTTGGGGGGCAGCCAGTCACCTTTCTGGTGGACACAGGAGCCCAGCACTCAGCCCTCACCCAGGCCCCTGGACAACTCAGCGACCGGACGGCCTGGGTACAAGGAGCCACTGGCAGCAAGAGATACCGTTGGACTACAGATCGCCGGGTTCAGTTGGCTACTGGTAAGGTGACTCATTCCTTCTTACATGTTCCAGACTGCCCATACCCTCTGCTGGGCCGTGACTTGCTTACCAAATTAAAAGCTCAGATCCATTTTGAAGAAGGAGGGACCCGAGAAACCGGCCCCCGCGGTACTCCTCTTCAGATTTTAACCCTTCAGTTAGAAGATGAATATAGATTATATGAACCAGAACAGGACAAGCCAAAATCTCTAGAAATAGACTCTTGGGTCACGAAATTCCCACTGGCCTGGGCGGAAACTGGCGGGATGGGGTTGGTGCTCCAACAGCCTCCCCTAATTATCCAGTTAAAGGCCACCGTGACTCCTGTCTCCATTAAACAGTACCCCATGTCATGGGAAGCCTATCAGGGCATAAAGCCACATATCAGGAGGCTCTTAGACCAAGGCATCCTAGTCCCTTGCCGGTCACCCTGGAATACGCCTCTGCTGCCTGTTAAGAAGCCCAGCACTGTTGGGGATTTAGCTCAGTGGTAGAGCACTTGCCTAGCAAGCACAAGGCCCTGGGTTCGATCCTCAGCTCCGGGGAAGGTAAAATAAATAAATAAATAAATAAATAAATAAATAAATAAATAAATAAATAAAAAAGACAAAATAAAAAAGAAGCCCGGCACTGGAGACTATAGGCCGGTACAAGATTTGAGAGAGGTCAACAAAAGAGTAGAAGATATTCATCCAACTGTCCCAAACTCTTATAACCTACTCAGCACCCTGCCTCCCACCCATACTTGGTATACGGTCTTAGATCTGAAGGATGCTTTCTTCTGCCTCCGGCTGAGCCCGGAAAGCCAGCCCTTATTTGCTTTTGAGTGGAAAGACTCTGAAATGGGGCTTTCGGGACAGTTGACTTGGACAAGGTTCAGCGCGTGAGGCTGCCATGGGCACCCAAGTTCTGTCCTTAAAAGACCAAGATCAATCCACATCTCCACAGCCAGAACAGACTGGTTGGCTCTACACCACGGAGGACATGAAGCTCCTACAGAAAATGGGGGCCGTTTGGTAACCACAACTAAAATGGTGGGTCTACACAGGGAAAACAGTTATGCCTACGAAAATGACCTTTGAATTAATCTCCTACCTACATAAATTAACACACCTGGACTCAAGAAGATGAAGACCCTCTTAAGATGAGAAGAGATTGACACCTACCTCCTGGGACGAGATCAGGCCTTGTGGGAGGTGACTGAAAGCTGCAGGGCCTGCGCTCAGGTAAACCCAGGAAAAGCTAAAATTGGACAAGGAGTCCATCCCCGAGGACATTGGCCTGGTACCCACTGGGAAATTGACTTCACTGAAATCAAGCCTGGTATGTACGGACACAAATACCTCTTAGTGTTCATAGATACCTTCTCCGGATGGGTAGAGGCTTTCCCCACAAAACATGAAACAGCCAAGGTGGTGACCAAGAAGCTCCTCGAAGAAATCTTCCCCAGGTATGGAATGCCCCAAGTATTGGGGTCAGATAATGGGCCCGATTTCATCTCCCAGGTAAGTCAGTTGGTGGCCAAGTTATTGGGGATTGATTGGAAGTTACATTGTGCTTATAGACCCCAAAGTTCAGGATAGGTAGAGCACATGAATAGAACAATTAAGGAGACTTTATCTAAATTAACGCTTGCAACTGGCTCAAAGGATTGGGTGTCCCTACTACCCCTAGTCCTATACCGGGCCTGGAATACACCGGGCTCTCATGGCCTGACTCCCTTTGAAATAGTATATGGGACCCCACCCCCATTTATCAATTTCTTTGATTCAAATATCACTGAATTCGCTAATAGCCCTTCCTTGGCAGCACATCTTCAGGCCCTACAAATCGTGCAGAGAGACATCTGGAAACCTCTAGCCGCGGCCTACCAAGACAGGCTTGAACAACCGACGGTGCCACACCCGTTCCAGATCGGAGACACCGTGTGGGTGCGCAGACATCAGACCAAGAATATCGAGCCTCGGGGGCTGGGGATTTAGCTCAGTGGTAGAGCGCTTACCTAGGAAGCGCAAGGCCCTGGGTTCAGTCCCCAGCTCCGAAAAAAAGAACCAAAAAAAAAAAAAAAAAAAAAAAAAAGAATATCGAGCCTCGGTGGAAAGGACCCTATACAGTTCTCCTGACTACCCCGACAGCCTTGAAGGTAGACGGAATTGCGGCTTGGATCCACGCATCTCACTGCCAAGGCAGCCCGACCTGAGGAAACGGCAGATCACAACATCGCGCCCCAGACATGGAAGGGTCAACGCACTCAAAACCCCCTAAAGCTAAGATTTTCATGTTGTTGCTCTTAACTGTCTTATGGACTAGGGGTGGGGCGAGTCTGGGGGCTAGCCCTCACCAGGTCTACAATATGTCCTGGATAATAACTAATTTAGAGACGGGCTGGTCTCAAGTCCTAGCTAATGGTAAGCATGCTGAAGGAACCTGGTGGCCCCCTTTGACTTTCGACCTTTGTCAACTGGCTAAGGACTCCTGGGAGCATACTGAGCGGACTCCCCACAACTCATACCCACCCTGCAGACACTCTGATTGGTATACTTGTCCCGGAGGTAAGAGGACACGGGAGTGCAGAGGTCCTGAGACCTTCTACTGCGCTAAGTGGGGGTGTGAGACACTCGAGGATGGTAGGGGACCAAGGACTCCTGTTCTCCCTCCAACTGGTGAGAGAATGGGTCAGACAAGAGATTGGTTCAAACCCAGTCCTCATGGATCAAAACCCCCCTTCCCGACCAGCACTGGCACTGCCCCCAGTCGAACCCCCACTATGGCTAAACACCACTCAGAACTCCGGGGATATCTTGACAACTCCCTCCCCGACTAGGGACCCTTCCACACCGGCCCCTCCGCTGCTAGGAACAGGAGACCGGCTAATCAACTTAGTGACCGGGGCATACTTGGCACTCAATTATTCAGAACCTGACAAGACCCAAGAATGCTGGCTGTGCCTGGTCTCTAGCCCGCCCTATTATGAGGGTGTGGCAGTCATGGGGAATTATGCTAATCAGACCATGGCCCGACCAGCTGCATAACCCTCCCTAGCCATAGGCTGACGTTGCCAGAAGTCTCAGGACAGGGACTCTGTATAGGGACCATACCCCCCACTCACCAGGTCCTCTGCGCTATCACCAAGAGGATCCCCACTGGAAGCTACTATCTAGCAGCTCCTACAGGCACCTATTGGGCCTGCAACACCGGATTGACACCTTGCATCTCCGCCGCAATCCTCCGACTACTGTGTACTGGTAGAAATCTGGCCTAAGGTCACCTACCATGGGCCCGAGTACATATACTCACATTTTGAGGGGCTGACTCAATTCAGGCAAGAACCCATCACCATGACCCTAGCTCTACTCTTAGGAGGAATCACCTTAGGAGGAATGGCTGCAGATATAGGGATGGGGACCGCCGCCCTCATCGAGACGGGTCACTTTCGTCAGCTACAAGCAGCCACGAATGCAGATCTAAAAGCTATCGAGGAATCCATGAGTGCATTAGAAAAGTCCTTAACATCTTTGTCTGAAGTAGTCTTACAAAATAGGAGAGGGAGAGACATGCTGTTCCTTCTCGAAGGAGGGCTATGTGCTGCTCTAAAAGAAGAATGTTGGGGTTGGGGATTTAGCTCAGTGGTAGAGCGCTTGCCTAGGAAGCGCAAAGCCCTGGGTTCGGTCCCCAGCTCCGAAAAAAAAAAAAAAAGAAGAATGTTGTTTCTATGCAGACCATACAGGATTAGTGAGAGACAACATGGCTAAGCTCCGAGAACGCTTGGCCCAGAGACAGAAACTGTTTGATTCCCAACAAGGCTGGTTCGAGGGGTGGTTTAACCGATCCCCTTGGTTTGCTACCCTGGTGTCCACCTTGATGGGACCCTTAATCATCCTCCTCCTAATCCTCCTCTTTGGCCCCTGCATTCTAAACAGATTGATGCAGTTCATAAAGAACAGACTCTCAGTCATTCAGACCCTTGTTCTCACCCAACAATACCAGAGGGTAAGACAACCGGAAGAGATTCCTTAGAATTCGATTTGAGTAAAGGATTTTACTCAAGTCTAAAAGAAAATGGGGGAAAATGAAAGACCCACCCCATGAGTCTTAACTCAGAGCTGCAACAGGCTTGAACGAGCCCAGGCACGCCCAGATACCTAGGGCCAAGTCACCGTTAAAACTAACAGACCATAAAAGGAAAGGAATACAGAACAGACTAGGAGTACCGGATCTGACTCACAGGCCACCTGGCAGGAAGGGATAAGCCCCTAGCCCCCGACATTCAGGACGTCCCAGCCCGCACGTACTCTCTTACCACGTTACAACCTCATTCGAATATGATTCAAACCTGCCAATGTGTGTAGCTATACCTCATCATGTGAGATAACCAATCATATGTGAACATGTCTATATGCCTCGTTTAAACCCACCAATCCCCGTAACTATGCATCTGCTTCTGTACACCCGTTTCTGCTTCCCCAAACCCTATAAAAGCCCCATGCTGGAGCTGCTGGGCGCGCAAGTCCTCTGAAGAGACTGTGTGCCCGCAGGTACCTGTGTTTTCCAATAAACCCTCTTACTGATTGCATCCGAGTGGCCTCAGCTCAGTCATTGGGCGCTTGGGTCTCCTCCTGAGGGAAAGGTCCTCTCTGGAGGTCTTTCAGTCTGCTCTTCCAAAAGCCCAGGGGTTCGATTCCCAGCACCCACATGGCAGCTCACAGCTGTCTGTAATTCCAGTTCCAGGGGATCTGACACCCTCACACAGACATACACGTAGACAGAATGTCAATGAACATAATACATAAATAAATAAGTCATTTTTAACTTTAAATTTTTTTTTAAGAAACTCAAGGCACGTCAGAAACTTGACATTGGATCCGTGCAATATCTGAGGCTATGGGGATGAAAGACCCCAGCTTAGCAGCAGTAACGCCATTTTGCAAGGCTGTACTTAAGATGACTAGTTCAGAGAAAGGTTAAAACACTGAGTACAAAGCGGCTGCCAAGCAGGATGTGTTTGGTTGAAGGCCTGGCAACAGGACGACTGCGGTTGAGCACCTGACAATGAAAAAAGCCCCGGGAGAGGTCCCACACCCTGGTGGGGGGCCGAGTCAGTCGTTATGTTCCAAGAAGGTAGCTAAGAAACTTGCCCCGGGGCTGAACCCTTGCCATATTAGAATCCACCAATTATATCCCTGTAACCATGCATCTGCTTCTGTATGCTTGCTTCTGCCCCCCAAAATCCTATAAAAGCCCATCCTTGGTTCCGTGGGGCGCGCCAGTCCCCCGAGTGACTGAAGCGCCCGCAGGTGCCTGTGCCTGTGTATCCCGACAATAAACCAAATCCTCTTGCTGATTGCATCCTGTGGTGTCTCGGTCTGGTCTTTAAAGTTGGAGGGTCTCCATCCCGAGGGAAAGTTCTCCCTGAGAGCTTTTCAGGGAAACCACACTCGTCCCATGAGCCATGAGAAACACTGGTGCTGCAAATAACTGCTGTTTTCACAGCTGTCAGGCACCCCATGCTGACACTGACCAAACTAGACATTGGAGAGAGTTGAGTTTTTGGTGGCTTTTTTTTTTTTTAAACTAATTTCTTTGAAATCATAGAAGTCAAACAATCTGAGTTTGGTTTTCTGTTTGAAAGCTTAAGTTCATACTCTAACTTTTGTAAAGGCGTGTAGACGGAGAATTTTATTTAAATTTAGGAAAACCTAGCTTGAGCGCTGGAATAGCCTCATATGCTCACTCAGTGTCGTTTCTAACCTTGCCCATAACCTTGAACAATGAATGTGGATAAAATCTGGGCAGAAAATGGGAAGTCACGGAATCACACTTTGAGATGTGTCACATACACAATGTCTCTCTTAGACATTTGGGGTAGGGGGAGATGTCTCTCCCATGAGCAAATTCAGACAGTGCCAATAAAGGTCCGACGGGAGTGTCTGGACAATCGTCTCACGACAGTGGAGCAAAGCTACCTCCATAGGCTGCAGATAATCCAAGTAAAACAGCAGCAGCCTGCATCCCTCAGACAGTGTGTGAACCCAGAGAAAATGGGGCAGGCTTTTTCAGTCTTTACCTAACGACCAATTTTCTGAAATGATGTTTTTCCAAGGTTTCATACCCTAAGAGTCAGTTCTCTTACTGGGGAATTTGAGGGGAATTAGGTGGGCAAGGCTCAGAATGCTGTCCCAACTGCCTGGCTTCTGACCCAGTGACAAGGGACTGAGGTACATATTTTGCATTTCAAAGCAGGCCTGACCTCCAAGTTCTCTCAGCATTCACCAGTTCCTACCTGGCATACCCTGCCCCCAGCCCTAATCTTTTCAGTCCAAGGTCTCAGAGGCTCTTCCCTACAGAATCCAGACATTTTGTCCTCCCTCCCTTCCCCCCTCCTCCTCCTCCCCACTCCACCTTGGGGCCAGTGAACTCACCAGAGAGCAGCTTTCCAGTAAACCTGCCTTTAGTATATTCTAATCTGGCTTGAGAAATAACCTATCACCAGCATTCGTGAGGAAGTCCTTTAGATTTTGTTATAAACCGGGGAGCTTCCCAAAAAAGAATTTCCGCATTTTGAATTTGTTCTTCCTGGGACTGCTGTTTGCAATTAATCTACGCTCGTTTTTTGCTACTTCCTTAAATTCATTTCAAAATATTTTTTAATGATCACAAAGGATAAAGGCGGTATTTTGATCTCTATATCTTCACACACACACACCACACACACTCAGGGAAGGAAACCCAAGACCTCGTTCATCGGGTTTTCTTAAGGATGTACAGGATGAAGGAAAAGGACATCCTCTCTCTATTTAGTACGTTGAGGATCGATCCCAAAGAAAGACAAAGGCACCGTGCTTCCCTCGAGTTAACGAGCTAACAAGAATAAGAGCAGAAGTAGATACACCATGCTCAGGGTCTCCAGTCCACCGCCCACAGGTTTTATGTGTGTAAAGGACACTCTGTGGAGCATTTTTGAGCGTCTGAGCTTCAGGGGCCAAGCATTCCTGTCAGGAAACAAGCGTCAGATCAGATAAAAGTTAGGAAGAAACCAAAAGCTGAGGCCGAGCTAAAGCATGGGAGTGTAACAATGGCGCCGCTTGGTCCCTGGAAGGTAACCACCCGTGCTCCCCGCCTCTCCCTCCACACTTAGCATCTGTGTCAGCCTCGAGCATCCAATGTGACTGTCAGCAAGATGGCGGTGTACAAAAGCAGCCAGAGCGCTGAGGCAAACCGAGGAACGAGAGGGAGGCGGAGCTTCATCCCAGATGCGCTTGACTCCAGAAGCCCGCCTCCATCTCCTTAGGGACCATGCCAGCAACTCTATTGGCTTATTTAAGGTTTGAAACATTTGCTTTCCTATGACACTGGCCAACTTTCCGAGTCAAATAAATCTGTTCTTCCACCTAAAGTTTAATCACGCCCAGGGTTTTCCTAAAGTGCAGCCATTAGCTGAAGCTAGGGGTACAGGTCAGAACCAGGGGGTTAAAGTCCCACCTTCCTTCTTGTTTCTAGTGTTTCCTATGACCCATGCTTTCAAACAGTGGGGAAATTAACAGACAGTTCCGTCCCAGTAAAAATCCAACCAGATTAGCCCCCTTCAGATCAACTGTCTGAGCTATTTACACAGCTGCTTATTGTTTTCTGGTTCGTTGGTTTGAGGAAGGGGCTCGCTGCATAGCCCAGCCGGCATGAAGAGTGTGGCTTTCCTCCTGCCTCAGCCTCCCAAATGTTAGGATTCCAAGCATGGACAAGCCAAACTGTTCTACGTCAGAAAAAGATAAACGTTGACTTTGTTTCCGCGCTTAACACCCACAAGGAGAAAACTCCATGCTTCTTTGTTTTGTCTCCAAGTGGCTTCAGTACAAAGCAAGGCGTGATTTTCATACATGGAAAAGCATTTCTTCAGATTTTAGCACTGCCCAACTGTTGCCAGCATCAGACTCTCTAGGCAAGATTTGAATCGTGAACTAGAAAGATTGAAAATAACCAGAGCGCCCTGACCCGCCCCCTCTCCAACCACAGATAAAGACCTAGATGACACGAGAACATGCAAACTAGAGAAGGTTCATGAGTGCCCAGAAGCAGGGGTGAACCAGAATGGAAATGGTATCTGGCTGTCATGAGCTTTCAGAGTTGTAATTAAATATAATAATTCTATGCTACACACACAAACGTGAGCACGCATGCACACACACACACACGCACTATAAGCAAGTTTCCGAGCCATATTCTAGCTTAATCATACATCCACACTGGTTGTTGACTGATCCACTCTATAGAATTCAAGGGACTTAAGGTGCTACACTCTTCCACATAATTTTGTCTGTAACTTTTTAGTCCTTCTTGTCACTTATGCACAACACACCAAAAACACATTCTCCCACCTCTGAGAGTTCGGAAGTAATATGCAGTAGGAAGAATTCCCCTAAGACTCTAACTCCTCTCGGGGGTCAGAAGCGAACCCCAGGTGAGCACAATTCACTCCCACTGGAGAGCATGAATTGTTTTCCGTCTCCTCCTTCCTCCTCTCCTGGTTGAACTGCCGACAATCTTCCCCCATTATCTTGGTCAGATGAGAAAAGGTGAGTTAATCTGCAGAAATCTCTTGACAAAATCCATGCCTACTGTGTTCTGTCCTCAGGTAATTGGCTCCGGCAGGACGCACTTGCCTCTGAATGGGAGTTCACACTAGAAGCTCTTATTCATAATTGATGCTGACATTGAATACAACCTCTCGCCGGCATAATAATCCACTTTAAATTCAGAGTCACGGAACTGGCGGGTTTCGGGCTTAGTCTGTGTGCACCTCACCCACCTGAATACATCTGCGACCTCTGGCTCGCTGCAATACTGTTTTCAGAGGACAAAAAAATCAGACATGATCTCCACATTCACCAACCTTTAGAAGGAAAACTACCAAAGACAAAATAAAACCACTGCATCAAACTTAACACCGCAGCAATCTAGCAAAACACAGCATGCACATGAAAGCCGGCGTTTGCTTCATCAGAAAGTCATAGAGCCTCACAATTCTATTTGGTAAAAAATAAAGCTCACAGCTTTACCCTAACAGCACTGGCATAAACCTTTTCTTCAAGACGGGGATTTTTAGTTGGACTTTTGTGGCTTGCCTAAACTGTTACTGTTTACTTTCGACATATACAACGAACGAATAAATTGTATGTGGGTACTCACAGCACAGATCTTAACATCAGACGAGGAGGCTGCAGACTGAACGCTACTACTGGAGAGAGGCGCTCTATTTTCCTTACAAAATAGCACCCCCTAGTGGCATCTCCGAAAGGATCGAGGCGTGCGGGCCGAGCACGTGATAGGATTTGTTTACTATCAAATTACGCAATGTCAAAACACTCTGGCGAGAACAAAAGCTGAGGGTGGAGGTGACCCGCACCGGTTCTGTGTTCTCCTGGCCTCTCTCTGGGGTTTGTAAATAAAAAGATGTTTAAACATCGTTCCCAGGTCTCATTTGGAAGGTGTGTCTGATGAAAATATAAGCTTCCCACGTAGCATTTTATCATTTCTATTATTATTATTATTATTACTATGCAATTATCGTCGCTAATAATACTAACAGAAAAGTTACCATTTACTAGAAAACATTCATGGTTTTACATACTAAAACTCACTATGAGCGTGGGAATGAAGAAGCTCAATTGACAGAGAACTTCCTAACTTAGACGAAGTAGGTCCGCGCCCCCGAACTTAGCCAAACGGAGCCTGCTGGCACACACCTGTATCCTGAAGATTTGAGAGGTGGAAACAGGAGGGTCAGAAGTTCTCTATCATCCACAGCTACACTGTAGGTTCAAGGCCAGCCTGGGCTACCTGAGAGCATGCCTCAAACAACCAAACAAACCCACCCCTCCCGGTGAGCGAGTAAATAACCCTAAGCTTAGTCCCAACTGAGGTCTACCTATCTATATATAACATGAGCTGTCCAGTCTCAGTAGGAAGAGGGAGAGGAAGAACTAAGACTGTTTTTAATATTTACAAACTCTCAGGACCCTGAGTTGACAAGCAGAAAAGACAGCTAGTTACTTCCAAAATCTAGTCTCGTCAGAATGTAAAACCCAGTGTAAATGAAGGTGACAGACATGACTAACACTTTGATTTTAGTACAGGTAGAAGTTTGGCTTTAAGTTTAGGTTAGAAATACAACCACTTCTTGTCGTTAATAAAAGTCAAATGACAGTGGTAACAGAGAGAGAGAGAGAGAGAGAGAGAGAGAGAGAGAGAGAGAGAGAGAGTCTAGGAAGCCAGTTTCTCTCCTTGAGTTTTACCATACACTGGCTCATATGCTGTATTCTAGTAAAATAGAGACAGATACATTCATTCAGCTAGGCTTTTGACACATTAATCCAATATTGTCAGCATCACCTCAGTTCTCATGGTTGTCAATGCCCTTGGTACTAAGCCAGTTACTGTGTAAATATCAAAAGTTATCAAAAAAAAAAAAGGAAGACCCCTGAGCGAATTTTCCATAGCTTCAAAATGTATCTAGTCCATTCTTAACGTCATACGAGATCCCCAGAAGATAAATGCTTTTTTAATGTTTATGAAAGCTTCTCAAAGGACCAAGAGAAAAGCAAACCAAAAAGAGCATTCTGTGTCTCCTGCATGTTTCCCTGTGGCATCGACTGCATAAACCCTTTTGTTTGGCTTCTTATGAACACGGTGGGGATGCCTCTCCAGCCCACACGGGCATTGGTTCCACCGCATAGCTAACTGGTCCACGGGACCTGAGCCGCGGCAACGCGTATCACCTCCCTGCCCAGCCCACAGCAAACCTTTCTGGTTCCGTGTTCCTTTGCCCTCCGAGTGTCTGTCTGGACAGCCCGTGCCGGGAAGGCATACCAAAGCATGAGATTCAGACAGCTAAAAATCCCACATACTCACAATAAGTAGCATTCAACCTGAGTCAGACCTGACCCTTGTCACCACCAATCACAAGCCCTGTGCTCCTTGTTGCGTCGATGGTCCATCCCTTCGACTCTTCCCATAACAGAACGTGTTCCTCCATACTTTTGTCACTGCAAACCTGAATTTTTGAAGACTCATTTTGCAGTTGTGTGTGAATCAGACTCCGTTCACACGGAATGCCTTGACACTGCACCCAGCTGAAGGGCAAGCCCCTTATTTTGATTTCATGGCGAAGATGAAAAAATATGGTCGGAACGACACCCTAATTAGAAAAGCTTCTATTTGGGGGAGTCCAGCTAGTTTTATTGGTCCATGAAACCATTTCATTAAATCTTATATCAGTGAGCTGAGAAAGTGTGATTCTCTTACAGAAAAGTGGTGGGGGAGGGGGGATGACCGAGACAAAGAACATGGCGCCCACGCTGCTTCTGCTCAGCAAAGCCATACGGAATCCTGTCACGTGACCAAAGACGACATCACAGGATGGAAAGGCGCTAGAGCTCTGCGCTCAGTGAGCATGGGAAACCGGGTCAGGTGCAGGTAGCAGTCCATGCCGCCGTGCCAGCTCTGAACGGCGTGGATGACGCATTAGAATCTAGCCAATTCTAAATAAATATTTTTTTCACTTGTGCTTTTCTGTGTCCCTTCAATTTTTGCCTAAACATCAGAAAGAATTCTGTCTACCAGGGATCAAACACAGTATTTTGGAGGTCGAACAGGGGAAATGTTTCAAGACTATGACAAAGTTAAAAGGAAAATAACCGCAATTAAATTATGGGAAAGGTAACAGAGACATCACGAGTGGGGAAGGGATGTGATGGGGCTGTGAATTGAAGATAGAGAATGAATGCCACTGGAACAGAAATTAGATTCCTGAAACACTCCTGACACATGTGCAAACACACACACACACACACACACACACACACTTAGATTTTCTTTAAACTATGGGTTATAAGACAGCTCAGTGTCAGCACATAGGGTTTGTCAGTGAATGCAAAGAAGAACAAACGAAAGATGTGTTGGTCAATGAACAGCAGAGGAGAGGGGTGTGGACAAGGAGTCGGGCTGAGGTACAGCACCTTCCTCACCACAGATGGCGTTTGCCACTCATTTGCTCGTCATTTCCCCGTCACAGAGCCCTCTTAGGTTTGAAAGGAAATTCCTTCTCAAAGGTGTGACCAATGGGTCTCTGGTTGTTAATAGCTTCACCAACTTGGGCATATTGAGCCCAAATTTTGTTTCAAATATTCTGGATCATTCCGATTGGAAGCATCCAAAGAGATGGTGCCTAACTCTGATAAATTTGTTTCTGTTGTCTTACAAAACACTGGTCGGGAGCCCTCTAGGAAAGGCAAAGGCTAGCAGGGGACTTCCCTGGAGGTGGCCTTCTGTGGCTTAGGATGGGTGAGCTCCGAAAGGCAAGGTCTCAAGAGACTTCATCCCAGAATTGCTTCTTGTAGCTGATATGCTTTCCTGTCACTACTACATCAGCTAAGGACTCTCCCGGGCAAAGCCCACGCTATTGAGCATATTTCCTGCAGATCAACATAAACATGAGCTTTCATGAATTAATGCTGCTCTGATTTATTAAGGAGTCTGTACAATTCCTGATTTGATTCAAATAATTTTAGGAAGAAAGTTTTAAAAGGTGGTCTTAGTTGCTTTGCTAGAAAGAGGTAATAAAATTAGAATCAAGAATAGAACGTGCCCACTTCTCTTTTTCTTTTTTTAGATTTATTTATTTTATTCATATGAGTACACTGTCACTGTCTTCAGACACACCAGAAGAGGGCATCAGATCTCATTACAGATGGTTGTGAGCCACCATGTGGTTGCTGGGAACTGAACTCAGGACCTCTAGAAGAGAAGTCAGTGCTCTTAACCACTGAGCCATCTCTCCAGGCCCTTACTTCTCATATGGTAAGTAAAGGCTGCGTAATAACAAATACAGTGAGCTTTCATAATCACACTTAAAAAGAAATATAGGCTTGGGACAAATCTGTGTTCAAGGAAAACATTTAGGGCCAAGCATAAAGCCACAGATGTGCAGTATGGTAAAGTGAGGGCAGAAATAAAACTGTGGCCCAGTGAACACCAAAATAGCTCTTTGAAAATCTGACTTCAAAATCCGATTTCTCAGAACTCAAGTTGCATAGTTCGGTCACGTTGAATTTTTGATAAACTGATGAATGAAGAGTGAATGAATGAATGAGAAAATTCTCTGTTTCCTATTATTTTATTAACTCGTTTGACACTTAGGAAATTCCACAGTCTGACTCAGTTTCCTACTTTTTCTTTGGATAACCGAGATGTGGCGTGCACAGAGAGTGAAATTATAGAACAATAGGAGAACTAAAGATTCTCCTCTAACAAGTGAGTGCAGATAATCAGGACAGTGGTCATCTCACTGAACATCGGAACTCCGCGGTCACCGCAGCTCCTGGGACTGCACATGATCGTGTTGTCCAGGTTGGGTCTCACTATCAGACTGAAGCTTCCCTGAGGACTGGCCTCGGGACTGAACAGAGAAGTGGCTTCAGTCGGATGCAATGAGTAGGAAGGAAACACGTGGAAACCAGTTAACTTTTAAGTCACATTTACTCATTCATTTATTGACTTTTGGGGGAGCTCATGGCAGTGCTCAAATCAGTTTGAGGGAATCAGTTATTTCTTCATACCAGGTGGATGCCAAGAACTGGTGGCAGGTGCCTCTACCCACTAAGAAATATCACCAGCCTGTAGGCGTTTTTTAATGTATGTGAGTACACCGTCGCAGTCTTCAGACACACCAGAAGAGGGCATCGGATCCCATTATGGATGCTTGTGAGGCACCATGTGGGTGCTGGGAATTGAACTCAGGACGTCTGGAAGAGCAGTCAGTGTTCTGCATGTGACCATTGAGCCATCTCTCCAACCCCCTGTAAGCAAACTTTAAAAATACTTTTTTTTAAAATAAAAATGAAAGTTTCTTTTGTTTAGAACCCGGTAGGATGAGGGGATGAGAGAAGGCTGAGTTATATGGGTGTTACTATTCAGAGTTCTCCTGGAGGATTCTTCTCACCTTTGCCGATGAACTGGGCTAGAGGTGCCTCAGCTCTCTTCAATACTGAGCAGAATTGAAGGGGGGAGGGCAGTAGATATATGTAAATTTACTCTACTCGTGACAGGAGCTTAATGTTCCAGCAAAATGGTCTCACTGGTTGGTTTATTTGGAGGACAAAATAAAGTGTACAAAACAACAAATTCACTCACACAAAGTGGAGAGATACTCAGTGGGTTTGGCATGATGGTCCACACAAGCTGACCTGACGGTAAACGGAACGAGTTGCGAGCAGGTTACAACTGCGCTCATCAGAACAAAAGCTCTACAGATGACCAGAGGCGGCAAGGGGTTCCGACGACGCAGGAGCTGAAGAGGACGAGAGAACCCAATCTGTGGGTAGGAACAACTCATCCTAACCAAACGTGTCGGTTAAGTCTTCGGAGCAACTGTCTGTATCCCAAAGGTCACGTGAACAAACCAGCGGCAGGGCACCTGGGAAGGGCAAGATGGGGTCCCTGTTCTCCTTTACCTCAGCCTACAGTCTTCTCACAGAGTTTGCCACGCCCCTCATTCGGGCACACCTTCTCGGGGACGCATTAGAGAAAGGTCAAGGTAACTAGTTCAACATGATAATGAGGTGAAGCGGAAAAGAAAAAGCAAACGGCTGCCTCGCCTTTGCTCTACACAGTCTGCTTCCAGATTGTCGGAGTCATCAAGGAAGCGCGCCACTGACAAGCTCTAGGTGTAGAGCAGGGATTGAATAGTAAAACTAGAGTGAGCACTATGCCCCCTGTCAAAGCAACAGTTCTTCAAAGGTCACACAAGCCATCCGCCAAGACTGCAATAAGGTTATAATGATGGAATTGGTGGGCCAGCTGATATCTGGATGCTCCCAACAACCAGACATTTACCAACCAAGCTTCATCACACAACAACCAAACTGCTGCTTCCTCTTCTTCTTCATCGTCATCCTCTCTCTCTCTCTCTCTCTCTCTCTCTCTCTCTCTCTCTCTCTCTCTCTCTCTCTCTGTCACACACACACACATACACACACACACACACACACACACTATAGCTGAAAAAGTCTTCTTGCCAAAGCAAATAACTAAAAGGCATGAATGAATTTCAAGCCTTTGGGATTCATTACTGCTTTAGGGACAGCCCAAGAGGGGAGGGTGCTAAGTAGCAGTTGGTGGAAGCCTAAAATCAGGACAGAGGAAGTTCTGACCACAGATGATCCATTTTCTTCAGCAAGAAAATGAAAAGGAGAAAAATACACACACACACACACACACACACACACACACACACACAAAAGAGAGAGACTCTAGTGAGAACAATTGTGTGCCCTGATGCAGGCAAAGAGCAGTTCTAAGCAATGCTTAGCTCTGGACCTGAGTCATGCTATCGCCAAATAGACACATAGGAGCCAATCTGAAATTTGGTTGTGAAAAGGATATTTACTGATTAAGAAATGGTTGTCAATTCGGCACATCATGGCATTAAAAGCGGTCCTTAGTCTTTAGAATATATTCTGAGTTTTACAGATGCGCACATCATAGGCTGTTTGAATTTTGCTTCCATACCTGATTTAAGAGAGTGCAGCTTTAAGACAGGTGAGCTTTTGCTGGTAATGTCGAAGCTAGGCAGTCAGTTATTCGTACTATTTTCATTAGCCTGTTGTTGTTGTTCCCATAATGAATAAGAGGCAAGGAGAGAGAGAGAGAGAGAGAGAGAGAGAGAGAGAGAGAGAGAGAGAGAGAGAGAGAGAGAGAGAGAGAGAAGACAACTTGTAAGAGTTGATTTTCTTCTTCCACCCTGTGGATTCTAAGGATTGAACTCAGATCACCAGGCTTGGCAGCAAACTCTCTCACCTGCTGAGCCATCTCGCTCTCCCTGCCCCATGTTTTCCTAAGCATGTTTATGTCACTGACTGATGACGCACTTCCGTCGGGGAGCCCTGGCATGTAAAAAGTACCTTCTCATGTTCTTTCTCCGCGGTGGGGAGACGCTGGGGGGCGCCCTTGGCAGGTTCAGGTATGCCACCATCCTCCTTGGAGCCTCTGAGCTGACCTGCTTTCTTGTGTCAGAAATTTTTAAATGCTCTGTCGCTGCAAACAGCCTTTGGAAAGCTACTAACTCATCTCCTGGGTTAGCTAACACGGCATGACAGACCGTTACAATAGAAATCTCACTTCCGGTTCCACAAGGGCTAGATTGGATTCAGTATTTTAAAGCCTGAAACGTAACTGCCAAACTCCAAAGTTCTTGAGAGTCAAACGCGGTATGAAATGGAGAACGTCATAGACAAAGCAGAAATTCATACCTCTGGGTGTGCACCCTGGCTTGCGGAACTGTTTCTGTCTCTGAGGAATGTCGGTCAGGTGTCTAATTCACGGCCTCGAAGGTTATTGGGAATGGCTTCCTCCTCTGTAGGCAGCAGCTGGTATAGCCAAGAATTGAAATTACAGGACTCTGATCACGGGTCAAAAGAACAAACCTGGGCCTAGTCTCTGACCTTGGCGGGTCCATTAACAGATAACTATCTAAGCCTTACATAAAAGGATTACTATTTGATGAAAGGCTTTCTGTCGAAGAAGAAGAGCAACATGTCATTGTCCCCTGCCTTAGAAGAGCTCCTCTAAATGAGTCTGTCAATCACCTGGACAGGAAAACGTTCTCCATGGGATGCTCTCCCCAAGATTTTAGAAACAGCATAAAGTCTGCCTCCTGGTGCAGTGGCCTCTTCGTCCATTGTCCCCTATCAGCTCTTGCTGATATTTTATTTTACTCTGAAATAAATCCTACCTATCCTTACTCCATGTTCTCTGTGCCTTCTGTGAAGACCAAGGAGCGGAGGGGAAGCCCTGGGGAGGTCCCAGTGGCTGCTAACAAGATTTACAAGTAGGGCACATATTTTAACCGCTAATTCCACACAATGTAGAAAGACTTAAGAGGGGATTCTAGTGAGGAGTTGTTCCCATCAGATTGGCCCAAGGGCATGCTTGCAGGAATTGTCCTTAACTACCTGGGAAGGTCCAGTCCACTGTGGGTGACAGCCTTGGGCTTTGGGTCCTGGAGTTTGTTAGATAGAGTTAGCAACTCCATGGTCCTCCCTTGACTTCCCTTTCCCTCCAGATGATGGACGGTAACCTGGGCTGGTAAAGAAAGCCTTTCTCCCCTAAGCTGCTTCCTGAAACCATATTTTATCATGACAACAGAAACCAGGACTATTGAAATATCTGGGAAAAAAGCTGTACTACGTTCTATATCATTTGAACACACACACACACACACACACACACACACATTTAGGAATAAAATTCAAGGTCACTAATATGGTTCCAGAGCAGTGCAAAGTCATAAAAGTTAGCTATCTAAAGATATTTTAACCTCTCCTTAATATATAACTTTAAAAAAAATTAAGCGATGAAAGGAAATTGCCTAGAAAAATGAATTTACTTGAAAGACTCACTTTTGAGATTGATACTTTCTGGGAAAACCTTAGAGTTAACCATTTGCCTGATCATGGAGAAATAATATGAAGATCTGGCAGGAAAGTTAGACGTGGGTAGGAAGAGTTTCACAGTGACAGTCAGAGTGAGTGTCCCAGCCATGGTTCCAGGTTCACATTATCACAAGCTGCACCGTCTAAATGACATTTTCTGGGGCTCAGCTCACTGGGTAGAGAATGAGGCATTTGCCCTTTCCCCTTCCAAGATGACTTCCACAACTTAATAAATCAAAAACTTAGAGGTAGGGAGGGAAGGAGGGAGGGAGGGAGGAAGGGAGGCAGAGAGAGAGAGAGAGAGAGAGAGAGAGAGAGAGAGAGAGAGAGAGAGAATTTGGGGGTTGTTGGGTTTTCTTTTTTAAGCTAAAACAGGAGAATAGCCACTCCACTGGAAAAAAAGAAAAGAAAGCAGCATTAGTTGTTACAGACTTTGCTGAAGAAACAAACCATTATGCTGAGACCCAGTAGGTGAGTCTAAATTGTCCTAGAAGAATAAAACTGAAAAAAAAAAACTATTGATCATGGACAACCTATGACCAAAAATGTTCAACAGTCAATGAGACACCGGTTCCAAGGCTGAGTCCCCAAGGCTCAGGAAACATCACACACGGGAGGTGAGAATGTTCCCACCGGAGGGCGGAGAGGAGTTGCTGGGATCTTCTCTACTCTCTTCCGGACCTGGTGGTTGTATGTAGGAACCCACAGAAGCTGCCCTCGCCCACACAAGCTCAAGCCAGGTTAAAACTCCAACCTGGGTGAGAGAGGAGCTACCAATGCCCCACTCCTACCTGAGTATCTACCAGCAGTTGATGGCCGCTGGTGGAAGGAGAGTCACTTTTCTTTGGGAAGGTGACCATTGATAAGTAGTTGTTCCTGCCCCAGTGGATGACTGCACACCTACACACTCATGCACATACGAGCAGTGCTTATTGGACTCAGTGGGTTAAAAAACAACAGCAGCAATAACAACAACAACAATAGCAATAATAATAATAAAGTTGGGATGGATATGTGTTGGGGTATTGGATCCCCCACCCCAGGGAGATTGGGAGAGAAAATGGATGTATGACCAACACAGTCTATACATATGTATGAAATTTTCGAAGAACAAATAACTATTATTAAAGATATTTGAAGGAACTAAGTCATTTCCTTACTATAACAGAGAATTAGACTTAGCATTGCTAAAATTTTATCATTTAACTAATTGAGATTTTGTACGACAATATGCTGAGGACCTTCAATATAATATTGGTGTGGACGGTGTTACCACAGACATAGAACCTGGTCTGTATTGGAACGGAGCCCTAACTGTGCTCTTCTGACTGTAAACCCAGGTTAAAATTTTCGTGCAGATGTGAACAGGGGACTGGAATATTTTTATTCCTTGGGTTTTTTTTGTTTTGTTTTGTTTTTTTTTAAGATTGATGCTATGTTGATCCCTAGGAGGTCCATGTGCTTCTTGAAATTCATTGTGCTTGAGGAAAGAATTGTGTGAGGAACTTAAGTGATGTTTAAGTTACAGGACAGACGCAGCCCCTCCTCCTATAGCTCGCTGAAAGTCATGGGGGTGTTTAATAATACTTATTTATTACTGTTGCTGTAAAATTATTTTAAAAAGTGCTGCCTTTTACCCTGCACTAGGTCTGGCACCTTGGTGCCCCAAGATGTCTGTTGGATGTCTTTATCTCAGTCAGCAAAGCCTCTCACCCGCTTTGCTCCATCCCACATCACACTGGCAATGGTTCCTCTCTGAACCTGGCAACAATCTCTCTACCCATCTAGTTCCCAAGGTAGATTGCCACCATGCCAGAAATATACATCCCAATTCCATGGTGGCCCAGTGTCTCCAGCCACCACATTCTCTCTTGAACTTAAATCACCACATGAAAGAACACACAACACAATAACCTCTGACCCAATTGATAAGATAGAATTGCCCACCTGGACATACAGAGCCCTGTACACATCCATCCCTTAAAAGTATTCATAACAACCTATAAATGTGCAGAGAGGAATCTTAACACCTGCCTCCGTGTTCTCTCGGCTGCCTCTCTCTCTCTCTTGGAGTTCCAGTCTCCTCCCCTTCCCTCAAACTTCTCTCCCGCCCATCATTGCTTCTTGTCCAATGACAGGCCTCATTCTATCTTGTACCTGCCTTCCCCTATATGATGTCATCCTACATGTTACCATGGTTCCACAGCGTGTATCCAACTTATCTAAGAGAATTGAGGGCACTTTCAAGTAAAAGAAGCCCATACCAATTACATGTGCCGCTCTTGAAGATGCCTTCTGCCCGTTGGGATAATATGTCTGCCAGTTGTAATTACAAGTTACTGTGGTAAAAAGTATTTGAAGAATGAAGACACGGAATAACCAAGCAAACATTGCTGATTTTGCACTCAACAGGTATGGATGACGAAGGTCTTTATGTGTCCTTGGCTACTAGGGTCCTGAGAGACAAGATCATACTCAAGGGATGAACTGGAACTGGACCAGCCAATGGTGGTATCCCAGTCCCCTTGGAAGGGGTTGGTTCAGATGGGAATGTGACTGTGGTGGTTTGCATATGCTTGGTCCGGGGAGTAGCACCATATGGAGGTCTGGCCTTGTCAGAGGAGGTGTGGCCTTGTCAGAGGAGGTGTGGCCTTGTCAGAGGAGGTGTGGCCTTGTCAGAGTAGGTGTGGTCTTGTTGGAGTGGGTGTGTCACTGTGGGCGTGGGCTTTAAGACCCTCAACCTAGCTGCCTGGAAATCAGTATTCCGCTAGCAGCCTTCAGATGAAGATGTAGAACTCTCAGCTCTGCCTGCACCATGCCTGCCTGGATGCTGCCATGTTCCTGCCTTGATGATAATGGACTGAACTTTGAACCTGTCAGCCCCAATTAAATGTCGTCCTTTATAAGACTTGCCTTGATCGTGGCGTCTGTTCACAGCAGTAAAACCCTAAGACAGTGACCAAATTCTAGTGGATGAGACCAGCAGGTTAATCTGCATTTCTAAAAATAGTTCCCTTTGGTAATAATAATGCAAGAAAAAACTACCGTCTTCCTCTTCACTGTCTGTTGTCTATCATCTATCTATCTATCTATCATCTATCTATCATCTATCATCTATCTATCATCTATCTATCTATCATCTGTCTATATATCTACTATCATCTATCTACCTATTTATTATTATTCTGTGTGTGGTGCATGCAGTAGGAAAGTTTTTATTCATTTCAGTAATTTAAAATGAAAAAAAATAAAAACCAGGGTCCTAAGGCTTGTGTTATGGCTGTCAATAAAGTGTTTTCCACAAATCACAAGAACCCTGAGTTCCATCTCCCAAGTCATGTTTCAATCAGCAAGGCATGGTGGTACATGCTTGTAACAGCAGATCTTCTGAGGAAGAGAAAAGTTCTTGGGTTCCCCTAGGTAAGCAATTTCAGCCTTATCAGCAAGCTCCAAGCCAGTCGAGACCCTGTCTCAAGAAACAAAGTAGACTGCTCTGAAGAAATGACACCTAAAACTGACCTCTGACCTCTCTCCCCATATACATGCACTCACACAAATATTACACACACACACACACACACACACACACACACACGGGTCCTTAAGGACATTATAAAGTTACCTCATCAACGAACACTGGAACTTGCCTAACTCCTGTCTTCCCATAATCTAGGGAGTTATACCCTGTGTAAAAACAAGGACAATCATATTATGTCATCCTTACTACATCCAGGACTTGCTATAAGTAAGGACGTGCTATACGTAACACACAGAATTGGAGCACGGACCCTGAAGCAAAGCCCAGTTCCCCATTGACTGGATTTACATTGGAATAGAGATAATTACCTGTCTAGTTTCTTCTCTCTGGCTTTCCTATATACTATAAATTAATCCCAGTTGAGTACATTAGCATGCTGTGTACAAGAGAAGTAGTACATTGTGTTTTTTTTAGAAATAGAACCAGAGGGCCTGTGAGCGTAGTGTGAAATGAGGGCTAAGGACTTGACTCTTTAATTCAAGTCCTTATATACTGGCTGATCAGATAATTTCTTCTTCAATATAGGACTTGTCCAAGTGAAAAGAACCACTATTCTGATTATTAAAATTATGCATATAATTAAAGTTACATAACTTTAGAAGGGTTTGTTGAAAAGCAATGGGCTCTATTTCAAAAACGTTCTCAATATTTAAATTGTATATTTCACATATATTAACACAAATGATTAAAAATATTGACATTGATTTTTTGATTATTTCAAAACAAAGTAAGCATACCGTGTTGTCTGGGTGTGCATGCACACCATCTGCCTCCCTGGCATGTCTCTGACACACTTGTTCCAATTTGCTTTTCCCTTCATGCTTTTTTCTTCTCTTGTCTCAAAAGTACCTGCATCTGCTTTGAATTTGCTTTTTCAGAAGTGACAGATTTTATTTCTAAATGAAGTCATACTTAATGAGTTTCTTCTTTCTAGTTTTATTTTTATAATTTTTCAAGTAAAATATAATTGTATAATTTCCCCTTCTTTTTCTCTCTCCAACCCTTCCCATGTGTACCCATTGTAGCTGTCAAATTCATGCTTTCTCCTTTGTTACCACATGTGCATACACACACACACACACACACACACACATGCATGCATGCATACACACACGCATGCACGCACACACATGCATGCATGCACACACATGCATACACACATGCATGCACACACACATGCACACACACACATGCACACACACACATGCACACACACACACATGCACACACACACACACACACACACACACACACGCTTCTTAATATAAAAATACTACCTACTCAGTTCATCTAGTATCTAAGGATGGAGCCCTGTGAGAGTCCTCTCAGGCTGGCAGGACTATTGGTGTTGCCTTGTTGACTGCTGGTTCGGGCTGCCATGTTGACGAGAACTTGTGGGTGTGGCTTCTCTGACATTTCTAGTTGATGCAACCTCACAGCAAACTTCCTGTTCCTCTGGTTCTTGGGAATTCTTCCCATCCCCTCTTCCCTCCAATCCTTGAGCCTTGGGTGCAGGAATTGTGCTGTGGGTGTCCCACTCCATCACTGGCTCCCGCATTTGAGCGCTTGTGGTGTTTTGTCTCGATCTCCACTAAGAGAAGTTTGATGAAGGGTGCTGTTTTTAATTGGGAAGATAGTTTCACCCTAAAAAGAGTGGGTTTTTGTTTTCTCCAATTAGAAATTTTTTTAAGGAACTCGGTGTTTTCAGAGTTTTCCACTCTTACCTACCTTGAGATCAAATGGCAAACGCTTTTGTGACACAGAATATGTCAGATAAGTTGTCTCCATTCTTTATTCTTGCCTCCTACACACGAATAAAGACCCTGTAGCGGGAGAACTGCAGAAGGCTAGCCCATCCCAGTCTACTTAGGGGAAATGTAGTAATAGCTCGCTACAGTCAGAAATGGTAAATTAGGACAACCCCAGACAGCTCAAGGTACACAGTCATCCACTGCTGTAGTAAAATTATTTAAAATAAAATGCAGTCTTTTATCCCCACTAGGTCCGGAACCACAGTGCCCCAAGATACCTGGTAGATATCTTGCCAGAAACACACATCCCAATTCCGTGGCGGCCCAGTGTCTCTAACCGCCACACACTCTCTTAAACTTAAATCGCTACATGAAAGAACACACAACACAATAACTCTGATCCAATTGATAAGATATAATTGCCCACCTAAACATACAAGGCCCCATACACATCCACCATAACAACTTGTAAATATACAGAGTGGAATCGACGTCAGCCTCCGTGCTCTCTCCGCAGCTTCTTCCGCAGTCTCCTTCCATTCCAGTCTCCTCCTCTTCCCTCAGAATTTTCTCCCACCCATCCTTCCTTCTCGTCCAATGACGGGCCCCATTCTATCTTGTACCTGCCCTCCCCCGTATGACACGCTACAATCCACCTAGGGTGCGATGTCTGCGGACGCTACCTGAGTGTTCCAGTTTTAAGGAGAGTTAAAAAAATGAAGGACTTGCTAAGCAGTCCACTTAGTCAGAACTGTAGACGTTTTCTTTCACTCTCAATCATTAGCCTGGAAATCATGGACACGGAGTACACTTGCCAGGTAGCTTCTCAATTCTAAGTTCTGTCTTCACAGGCTTCCACGATGTGTAAGTAAAGTATGTGATTTGAAACTCAGGCATGGCCAGCAGAAGTGGCTTTAGGGAGGAGGAACAAACGGGATGACCTTTGGTTCCTTGAGGAATCAGAACAGCGCGAGACTTGGGAGAAAACAAAAAAGTTCAGAACAACAAGCTTCCCCTTTAAGAAGAGAAATAACTGTTAAGGTGGAGTGTGAAACAATTACTGACTGAATTCGCTTGATTCTGGAGTCATCAGGCAAATTGCCCTCCTTGGTAACAGGCGCCCTGCCTTGCGATGTTCAAAATTATGTATTAGCTTTGCTAAGCTAAAAATCAAAGATTCTGGTTCTGATCATTAGACTGCGCTCGGCACCCAATGTGCTCCGATACCAAACATCTAAGGGAAGACAGACTCTCAGACGCCTGTGCTCCCTTCTAAACTCCAGATCCTAACTCCTACTCTGGTACACAGCTCAAGTTGTAAGAAATGGTAGCATTTAATAAACACATCACCACGTCTATCTAGCAGACAGGAAAAGGGAATTCTTCCTGATTTCTGCTCACTACCACCGAGAGAGAGAATGAATTTGCAAATACTTCTTTCTTGCGTTGCCTGGGTCTTTCGTTTTCTGATCATTAAAAAAAATAATATTAATAACCTCCACAATGTCATACTCTTAAAAAAAAAAGTCAGTGGCTTAATAAATGAATTGGAGAGACAAATCTATGCTTTGAATAAATGATGCAGATGGTCTGCCCTCGAAGGGATAACGCATAATACCTACATCGACTCTCAGGCCTAAAGACCAGTCCAGTGCTTTATCTAAATTAGACATGGGTGAGGTATAAAAACACCTTTCCCCCTGAGGCTAATTGCTTTCTAACTGTGAACCTGTGACAGCAAGGACACATATGCTTCCAAGCTACCACGATGGGACATAAGCTAGGCACTATCATGGGAAAAGAAAATATAAACAAAAGGCAAAAGATTAGCAGGTCACAACTCTAAACCCAATGAGCTGAATAGCATTAAATCTTTATTTTGCTTTTAGTTTTTATACACTGTATGGGTCCATGATTCGCCAAAGAATGATACCTTGGACTCCCAGTATGTGCTAAGAGAGTTTTATTCTGCAGAAGTCCAGCGTGCTGGGGCCTCCCGTGATCAAGAAAGAGAGCCAACCAAGTGAATGGGCATGCTGGACTTAAAGCACGTTGTAGTTCTGGGGTAGATGAGCTTTATCTTACTCTGTCTCTAGGCATTCCATAGCCATTACCAGGGCATAGAGTCTGGAGCCTGGGTCTTTTTTTTTTTCTATTACTAATTGACTTGCCCGGGCTTGCCCAGTTCTTAGGCCTCATCTTCTGAAATGCCAATTTGAAGCCTGTCGTAGAGTCAGCCTTGCCTTCTCAACATGTATATATTATATATTTAGCATATGCCTGCCTATGTGAGGGTCCAAAAATCATTAAAGGAAGACCCCCAGATTCAGAAAGTAGGCAAACACAAGAGCATTTATTTTGTAGAAATAGCGAGCATACAGGGGTCAAACATTCCTTAAAATGGCAACCCCAGACAAAGGCAGGCAGGCCTTCTTATAGGTAACCCAGGGAACTCTCTGAAAGGATTAGGTAATCTAAAACTTCATTGGTGAGTGTTAGGGGGTCACTGGTGGTCAGTGGTCTGCATTCCTATGTCATGAACGTTCAACCATGTGACGAAACAGGGCTGCCCAGCACAGATGGCCCATTCTGAGAGAAGATATTTCCACATTTTTGTGGTTATCCCCAGGCTGTTCTTTGGGAATGGGTTTTATGAGCTTGCTCTGGATTTTAGGGTCTGTTTCTAGAGCTGGTGTCTTGTGACTTAGTTTCTGGGATTTATGGTCTATTCTTGAAGTTGGTACTTTATGGCCTTTTTTGAAATCAGGCCTGGCCCTTAAAATGGAGACAAATGGGGTCCTTCAATGGAGACAAGTGGGGTTTATAGTGTCCTTTCACCCACACCCCTCTACCCTCATTCCCACCCCAACCCCTTCTGATGCCTTCCTTTTTGTCTTCATAGACAACTTTACTTCCATTTTCACGGCATTAAATCGAGTTAGAGAACAAAATCCGAATCCATGTGATGAGTTCCAGATAACATGGGGTAAGGATTCGGTCCCTAAAGACAGAGTCTTCTGCCTCCCTGGCTCTCTTTGGCAAGGTCCTAGGCAAACCACAAAGCCCACTTTCCCAGATTGGGGCTGCATAGTGTGGCTGTACAGTTGTCGGGTCTCAGGAGCATCCTGCCTCTGTGACATTACTAGGCATAGCTCTTCTAGGGTCCCTGTTGGTAGAGGTGTCCTGTGAAAGCCAGAAGTAGGAATTCACGCCACTGAAGCTCTCTCACTCAGGGTCAGCTCAGCCAGCACCGTGTGGACACTGCTCAGATCTGGGACTCACATCTGTTGGTATTCTGTCTAAGCTCCACCCCCATAGTTACCTGGCAACAGCCAGGTATGCTCCGCCCATAGTTGCCTGGCAACAGCCAGGTATGCTCCGCCCACAGTTGCCTGGCAACAGCCAGGCATGTCTGACTATAAAAGGGAACTGCTGCCCCCTTCTCTCCCTCTTGCTCTTGCTCTTTGCTCTCTTCTCTTCCCATCCCCCCTCCTCCCTACGTGCCCATGGCCAGACTCCTTTGTTTCTCCCCTCTCCTACTCTTCTTCTCTCATTAATCCTCTCCACGTGGAACCATGTTGGCTTGGTGTGTGCTGTCTGGATGCGAGCTGAGATTTAAACCCCAACAACATCCCTGTAAAATAATTGTGGGGTGGTTTTCTATACCTACCCTTGCTCTGAAATAATGACACCGGGACCTGTTTTTTGTTTGTTTGTTTGTTTGTTTGTTTGTTTTTGTTTTCAATGAGCTTCAAGCAATAAACTGGGCAGGTTTTGAACTTTTCTAGCCCAGCTATGTTGGCCTGGACTAATTCCTGGCCACATGCCCCATTAGTTGCTGTCTTGGGGTTTTATTGCTATGAACAGACACCATGACCAATGCAAGTCTTATAAAGGACAACATTTAATTGGGGCTGGCTTACAGGTTCAGAGGTTCAGTCCATTATCATCAAGGCAGGAGCATGGCAGCATCCAGGCAGGCATGGTGCAGGAGAAGCTGAGTTCTACATCTTCATCCGAAGGAAGCCAGGAGCAGATTGAGCATCCTAGGAAGAACTAGTAGGAGGGTCTCGAAGCCCACCCCCACAGTGACACACTTCCTCCAACAAGCCACACCTTCTAATAGTGCCACTCTCAGCCAGCCTTCCTTTTCCACTGCCCAGTCACAGGTTCTTGCCTTATCTTGTGCCTGCCCTCACCTGCATACAGACAGCAACCCACACTCTGGTCTATGTGTGTCTCATGACTGCTCTCACATCGCAACTTCATGGTGAATCCTGGTCCTCCTCCTCCTCCTCTCTCCCTCTCTTTCTAAGACCCCCTGACTGGGATCAAAAGTCCTTCCCTGTTCTCATCTCCTGCCCAGTTATTGACTGATCAGCACTTTATTAACCAATCAGAGGCGATGGAAAACATTCGCGGCACATCATTGAGCCAGGAGATGCTCTAATAATCATGACAATGTCAATGTCCTGACTGCAGCCAGAGATCTGGGCACAGCAATCAGCATCTGAATACACAGGGCATAGAGCCATCCCCCTGCACACCAGCACATCCTAAGGATCAGGGATCTAAGATGCACTTGCAGTCCTCAGTCAAGGACACAGTATGCTGTGACGCTCTTCCATCGCCTGTTTTTCCCTAGACTCCTGCTCTCCCCACCCTCTCTGCTGACATTACACACAGGCTAAGACTAACAAATGCTCTTCCTGCCTTCAGTCAGTCAGGAACCACAGACACCTGGGCTACAAGCTTATATGATAGACAACTGGTCAATCTCATGCTATAGGACATCTCACTTCCTCCACAGTGTAGAAGAAAGGCTTCTTACTCTGCCATGTGAGCCTATTCTCTCCCCTCAGATGTCCGTCATGTTGCTATGTCATTACTAACTTTTAGTAGAGTAAATCTCTTATTCAAACAGCAATCTGCCTCAGTGTTCCCCCTTGAATCCAAAACCTAAAACCTCCCAGAGCTAACCTGAGCAATGTGGGAGCTGCTTGGAAGTGTTGTGTAGAAATATGGGAGGCAGAGGTTTGAAGGATAATTAGAAATCCAGTCCCACAATGCCCTTGACCTTCTTAGGAATCCAGACGTCGAGGCCTGTGATAGGGGTAGCAGAGATGTCTGAAATGCCTCCTCCCTGCAACAGAGGCTCTTCCCACCGCTCACTTCAAAACCATTCCACCCTCTATTCAGTACCCGCCAGGTCCAGGAGCTGCTTTCACTCTGTAAGCTATTCATTAAAGTTGTTGGCAGCAGAAGCTGGTCGCCTCTGAATCCAGCAAAGACATCACCCCTAGGCAACAAGGACCTTCCTGAGTCTGTTGCCATGGCAACTGCCACACATTCCCAGCATGCACCTCACCTGTGCTCTTTACCTGGGCATCTCGCCTGTGCTGTGCGAAGTGGTGTGCATGATTTAAAGACAGAGATCCCCAACCCATCACCCTTTTTTTCTTCACCCCCTCATTCCTCCTCCTCTTCCCCACTTCTCCCAATAAACCTCTTTTCGTGGAGCTGTGCTGGCCTAGTGTGCTCTGTCTGGATATGAGTCGCCTTCTAACACAACCAAAGTTACAGCCTTGTCTCTGACTTACTCCATTTTTGTTACTATAACAAAATACTACAGCCCGGGGGACTGATTTTTTTTTTAAATGGAAATTCAGCTTTTACAGTTCAGAGGCTGAGTCCAAGATCAGGACACCAGTAGGTGTAGCTGTCTGCAGAGGGCTGTTCTCTGATGCCAAGATGGGATCTTGACTACTGGGTCTTTCCACGGTAGAAAGTAAAAGGAGGCAGAAAACCAAGTCCCTCTGTCACCCCCTCTATAATGGCATTCATGACCTAAATACCACCCACAAATACCATCCCAGAACAGTTGCATTGGGGATTAAATTTGCAACATGTGAATTTTAGGGAAGCATTTGCTCCTACTAAGTGGCGTCATTGTCAGTTTCCTAAGGCCTTGTGCTTAATGTGGCCAGAAAAGGAGCTGGCACTTTTGTTAATGCTGCGCTGGGGTTTTGTTGTTAAGAGGGTGGCAATTTAAAAGCACCAATTAAAACAACCTCCTTCTGGATGAAAAGAAAACACTCATTAAAGTGTTTCTTCCTCCGAGCTCTCTGTCAGCTAAAATTGACAAAATAAAAACCATCAAGCATGGATACCCAACCCCAGCCCATGGAACTCTCTACAGATATGTTCAGTCTTTCTATTGACTTTCAGGAAGGTAAATACGAGAGTAAAGGAAAATACTCACTGTCAAGAAGCATCCATTGCATGCAAAAGAATTCTCTGTGCCTTGTCGGATGCTCTGGATAGCCCTGAGATTTGCATACCCTCCCAGTCATTTTCCAGAGAAAAATTAAGACCTGAACCATAAGCATCTTGTTCTAAGACACACAACTCATAGACCTCAAACAGTCTTTGACTGTCCCACCATACCAATGAGTTTCTTGTGGAAGTAGTATATTCTAGAAGGACCTGCTCTTCCCTGGATCAGAGGACAACAGCCACAGAGGAACTGACAGATCAACTAAGATAGCCAGATAGGTCAGCGGCAGGCATCTTCACAGATGAGATTAAAGCAAAGGTTACCCCACTCCTATGGACATGAGCACCTGTCCTTACCATTCATCATTCTTCAGGACAGACATTGTTACTTCCTCTGCCATGGACTTTGTGGTGGTTAACCTTCATTGTTGATTTGATGGGATCTGGACTCATCCTAGAAAGAAACCTCTGGATGTGGATCTGTCTATGGGAGATTTTCTAGATTAGGGTGATCATGGTGGACAACCCATCCTAAGTGCGATAGACACCTTTCCGTGGGCTGGAAACCATGACTGAATGAGAAGGAGAAAAGAGCTCTGACCAGCAACACCTATTGCTCTGCTTCCTCATTCAGGTGCTGTCTGACCAGTGGCCTCACACCTCAGCCCTCTGGCCCCTACTATACTGGACTCTTATAGTCAAAATAAACCCATTTCCCTGTATTTGTTGCAGAATCAGGACAAAGCAACCACTACAAACCCGGAATTCATATCATCATCACTATCACAAAGAAAAACACAGCAGTGTATCCACACTAGGATTCCTAGGGATACTGGCAAATCTCGGAATTTCTAGAACATTCCAATGTGAAGACCACCCAAGGAGACCCTCTGAGAAGGGCATGGAAGCTACTCCTCAGCTGTGCTCACTCCTCTGCTTGTCTGTCAGTTGGAAAAGAGCACCACAAAAGATATACATTGTATCTCACACTGCAGTGTATCCAGTGGCCACTACCGCAGCTTTCTGCTGAACTTAGCGCTTGCTGGAAGCAGCCGGCTCCGACTGTCCATACAACAGCACCAGATGGAAAGCCTGAGTGTACTTTTTCTATTGCATCGCCTACATTTTCTGCAGACATTAGGCAGTAGCGAGCCTTGAATGAAAGCGCAAACTTAAATAGAATATGAATTCTTAAATAGACAAGGAAACTAAAAAGTAGCCGATTATCCGCATGTCTTTATATCTCTCTCGCTAAGCTGCAACTGTGCAATAAAACTCACTTTTCTGAATTCTAGGCATTTGCAACGTTTGTGAATTTCATTAGAGTTATGAGATGAATCACTGTGTTGTGACTGATTATGTTTACTTTAACTGTAGGACTTGGAGAGGCCCTTAATAGTAATAGCACAATATGAGTTTATTTTTAAAATAGCATCTGTTCCTAGCCTGACAATTATCAAACTATGGATGGCCATCGATAATGCTGTGTGTACACACGTGTACGTGCATAAGCAAGCTCATGGATGTGCACTGCCAACTTCCCACACAAGTCCATGAACTTTGCTGTTTTGCAAAAATGTGAGCATGCTGTAAGTGCTCTTGACTGCAACACAAAAGAAAGGCAATGTAAATGGCTTTTCTACCATATTTTTTCCAGATTTTAAAACAAGCTGTAAAGAGAAAAAAAATGTAAAGATTCCGTATGTTAACAAAGCAATATATGCAGCAAAACTTGGCTTGCTATCTTTGCGTCACTGAAAGAGAAATTAGGATAATATCACGGTTTATAATTCTGTTGAGAGCTGGACCAGTAAAGGCTTTCTCAGAGGGAATCTAGTTCTGTGACCTTGGGCAGGCTTTCCTCTCTGAGGAGCCTGAGGCGATCAGTCCCAGGACTGCCCTATGTTTAGCCCGTCACACTCTTGAGATGGCATTGCTTGATTGGCCTCCCCCTCCCTTCGTCTCATTGTATGATAGCTTCTGCTGACTTCATCCATTGCCCCCCTGTAAATAGTACATGAGGTGCTCTACTTACTGGCATTCCACAAAGTCTGTGCAAGACCTCCATCCCTCAGCTTTCTCCCCTCTGCCTTCTATCTCCTGTGTCTTCCTCATCCCCTGGTCTTTTCTCAAGTCCCCAGATCTACTCTTAGGTTCCACATTCAGGAAGCAGTCGCTGAAGAATGACCAGAACAGTCCAGGTCACAATACATCCAGAATGGGATTTTATTAATCTGTAAAGAAAAATAAAAGTCTGCAGGAAAATGGTTGCATCTGTAAACTACGGAGAGCGAGAGAGTCCAAGACAACGGCCTTGCGTTCTGTTGCACAGCGTCTCATTTTTCGTGTGTGCCTTTGTGTGGAAGCGAGCACAGATGGGAAGAAGGGAGCCAGAAAGGGGCCCGTGAGAGGAGAAGTGTTGAGGGAACCGTTGGAGAGAAGATAATAGAACATGACGTGGACAAGGTGGTGGAAAAGAAAGTACTGGGGACAGAGGGTTACGAACCGGCAGGCTGAGGAGACGAGCGAAAGGAGAGAGAAAGGAGGACCAGCCACAGCAATGTCTGAAAATTACATGAAGCAATCTGTCGCCGCATATGCTAGTTTGAAACAGCACATGCCGAGAATCCCTGGCTGACAATTTATAACTCTTTGATTTATAATTGTTGATATAGTAACTATTGATTTTCCACTTCCGTGAAGGCCATATACATTCCGTCGGAACCAAATCTGGGCCTCTAGCTGATCGCTCATGACATCTAGCACAATTCTGTTTCAGGATGCGGGGCAGGAACTGTAAGCCCCAGCCTCCAGCCGTGGCCACAGTTATGAGGAGAAAGATGTAGCACAGTGCACTCTGTTGCTAAGCCATGCCGTTTCGTAGGCCAAGCGTATTAAATGCATTTACAACTTACTGTATTTTCTCTATACAGAGGGGTGGTTGGGACATAGCCCTTCATAAGTCGAGGATCGACTTTATATGCAGAGGCTAAATTACAGCCCCTGAAATTAAAATCTCATTAGTAGCTTAGGTTGGGGTGAGCCTCTCGTAAGCGTTTTGTCTTACAGTGTCGCTAACCTATGCCTTTGCCTTTAACTTCAGCTCATCTTCTGGACACCAGCTATGACCTTGAAATTAACCCGTTAGAATTTAATTTTGCTTATCCTAGCACATGGGCCAAGTTCTAACTTTCCACTCATCTCTGAAACACCAATTCTGGCACAGAACTGCCCCTCCCTCCCTAATCTTTGCGTTATCCATATTGCTGTGCAGACCTGACCTGTTGCATTTTATTTTAGAGGACTGGTTTCCTTGGAACACTAGACGCAAACACAGCTTTAGCACGGGACTTTCAAAGCGTGGCTCTAACAAGCCGCATTTTGGCACCGTAAGTGGAACACCTCTCAGGACTGGTGCTGTACTCATGTGTGGCTTAAGGACCTGGATATTAGGACACAGTTAGAAATGATGCTGGTGCAGAAAGTGGCAACTGTAGGTCCTCCTCTAAGATCCACGACTTTCGTAGCCCTAGTGTAGATTGCTGTCTGTCAGCAGGTGAGGGCAGGTGAAAGACAAGGCCAGAGCCTGTGATTGGACAGTAGAAAAGGAAGGCTAGAGCCTGTGATTGGACAGTAGAAAAGGAGGGCGGGCGCAGAGTTTTGAGAGGCAGGAGAGATAGGAGAGGAGAAGGAAGAAAAATGGAGGAAGAGAAGGACGACCCAGATCCGTGTGGCTTTAAATGGCCACGGGTAGCTATGAATATCTTATAAGGAATAAATAATTACAGGACAATTTTGTCCTTTCTAGGTGGGCGGTTTATATCAATATCAATTGGCTCTGAGTTTATTGTGTGGATGTTTTGTGGGGTGAGGATTTACTGATATAAATCTGATTCATAAATTACAAGCCTCTAGAGTTTTGATTTTACCAGGTTACAGGGATTTGAGACAGCTAACTGCGAGATGGGTCGCTACATGGGGCTGGCATGGCAGCAACCTGCCACAGTAGTTTATCGAGTTGGATAGAGAGATTCAGAGCAAAGGGTCAGAGAGTCTGCCAAGATGAGAACACCCCGCTGGTGCCACGCGGCCCGCCGGTAGTGTGGGATGGCGTATTCCTTTTTTATTATTAACACTCTGGGGATTTGGTTAAGTTTCCAGCCCTGGTACAATTTTTCTCTGTTGAGTGGGATCTTAAATCCGTTTAGAAAGCTGTTGGTTACCAAGATATAAGTACAGAACCGCAGACAGATGCCCCGTGGGAGCACATACGAAGTCTAACAAGCCTACCAATTGATTGGAAAGTTTAAACTAATTGCTTTTTTTAGCCTAGGTTTCCTCATCCGAGGATGGACCAGGGACCACTCAAGATGTGTTTTTCCTCTCAGTTCATTTGTATGGCGCAATTGTCACAGCAGTACTCTAATGAGTTATAGGTATTTGGGGTCTTACTTTGATTTTTTTTTTTGAGTCAGGGTCTTCAGTACGTAACCTACACTAACTTGAACTCAGGACATTCCAAGAGCCCGTCTCCCACGTCCTGGGATTACAGGTGTGCGATATACCTGCTACCTTTCTTGTAACCTGTGAGCAAGCAACTTGAGGAGGAAGAACTTCCTTTGGATCTAGTTTCAGAGTCCATGGTCCACCATGGTGAGAAAAGGTCTTGTGGAATCGGTGTCTGTGAGGGTACGTGGCTGGGACTGCTCATTGCATCTTCCTCGGAAGGAAGAGCTGAGATTAAAAAGTCAGTCACCACCGCGGGTTCTGTCATCCCACAGGCAGACACGCAATCACTAACAATTCCCCTCTATCTCTTTTCTTCCAGTCGCTGTAGGTGACCAATGAGGTGCCAGTTTCCAACTTGGCACCAGCGCACTTGTCCAGTGCCTACCACTGTTTACTTCGATCAAGTTCCCTGTCTCCCAACTTCGAATAGGTCAGGCATAACTCCCTGTCATGGTTCAATCGACCAGGTAGTGGAAGTGAAGCAGCTCCTGGAGTTCAGAAGTAGGCTATACAGAGCCTTGCCTTCAGGGCATACAAGAAATCAACATTTCCAAGGATGGGCAGGAAAGAGATCAGGGCCTTCACTACCAAAAAGGCATTCATTGTGTGCCTGGTTGCACACGACCCAGTCTTTTGTCCTCAGACAGCTCCCAACACACCACAGCATTTGTCAATAATTAGCCGAGGGGTGAGCATGCAGTGGTAGCATGTTCGACTGTCATGGGGCAAGTTAGTGATAAATATCTCTATCACGCACATGTTGGTTAGGATGTGTGAGGTGGGGGAAAAAATCTCTTCTGGATTCTTGTTAAAGGTCTGGTATTCTTTCTGCCTGTTTTAAAGTTATCTTCGTGGGAAAACAAATATCCCAACACCCTCAAATTAGTCTTCCTAAATGCAAAAGATGACAGACAAATCGATGTGCTGTAAGCAAAAGGAAGCACATGCAGTCGCCCTCGCATGCGTGCTGAGTAGACACAAACCGGTATGCGCGAAAGGCAGAGTGGCCCCTCGGAGTCTTTGATTCCGACTTCTGCTCAGTTTGTCTGTCATTCCGGCGTTCGAGGTCTGTTTCAAGAATTGAAATATTTCACATCTCACCCGAGCTTTTACATCCCCATTATGTGATCTCCGTTATTCTTGACAACTCAAGATAAAAGTCTTTCTTGTTCTCCAGATCTTCACACAGATCCAGGAGTTCCTCTGGACACATCATCAATAACAAAGAACAGCAAACGTTGGCATGAGCGTGGGGAGAGAGGAGCTGTTATCCACTGCTGGTACAGCCATTTTAGAAATTGGTCTGGAAGATTATCCAAACAAAAACAAAAACAAAAACAAAAACAAAAACAAAAACAAAAACAAAAAACTAGAAATAGATGGAACAAATGACTCAGATAGAACACTCCAGCCACAGCCTAAGAGCTCTGCACCCTGCTAGGGACAACTCACACATCCATGTCCCTCACAGCTCTATTCACTATAACTAGGCAGTGGACTCAGCCTAGGCGTCTAAAGAAAATGTAGAATTTTATTCAGTTGCAAAAAAAAATGAATTATGAAGTTTACAGGTAAATGATACACTTTGGTTTTGTGTGTTTAACTCAGTATCTGCGGAGGCCAGGAAATGACAAAGTAGCCATGAAGAGGAGGGAGGGATATGTTGAGGGAGAGGGAGTGATAGAACGTAAGTCAAATGGATTCTAGGAACAAAAGGTTGAAACAGGAGGAATGAGGGTTGGGGAGATACAAGGGAGAGGCAGTGAGGGAGGGTTGATTGAGATAAAGAAAGCTATATGAGAAAGCCAGTCAGCGGTGGTGCACGTCAAAGGCGGAGGACTCTGTGAGTTCAAGGCTAGCTTGGTCTACAGAGTGAGTTCCAGGACAGACAGGACTACAACTTGAAACCCTGTCTCAGAAAACCAAAAAATAAAAAACAGACAGACAGACAGACAGACAGACAGAGAGAAAAAAAAAGAAAAGAAAAGAAAAGAAAAGGCAAGAAGAACACTGACTATCTTGTAACTCAATTTTAAAATGTAAAAGAGTGTTTAAAGGAGGTGTTCTGCATGGTTAAATAATACTGTTTCTGGGGGTTGGGGACTTAGCTCAGTGGTAGAGCGCTTGCCTAGGAAGTGCAAGGCCCTGGGTTTGGTCCCCAGCTCTGAAAAAAAAAAGAACCAATAATAATAATAATAATAATAATAATAATAATAATAATAATACTGTTTCTGGAGACAGTGCCGATATGGGATGCCTCCATATAAATTATGGGTCAGGGATGCTCCAGAAGGCTCAAAACAACACATGACTTTACCATTCCTCTCCATTTCCCACAATAACTAAATGATAAGACCCTGTCATTGAAAACGCCACACACCTCAGTAGAACGATACAGAGAAATGGAGCTAAAACTAATCTGGAAGCCTTGTCTGTGCTTTTGAAGTACCATAAGGTGACACACTTCTGGGGAAGAAAACGCACCAAGATCGCCATGCAATTGGGAACACTCTGAACTATAAGACCACTCTGATAGGCAAGACGTGGTATAATACCACACCAGTGCAACAGTGGTACAACTGTGGTGCGGTTAACCAACCACTCTCTGATTATATCCCATGCCCGCCTACTCCACAGGACTTCACACTCAATTAACTTATGCACGTCTGGAAAAATCACAGACACAAGCAGGGAACATCTCTGCTGGTTAGCTAAACTGGTATAATGTCAAGCTGTCTTCTAAATACCTATGTTCATACCCACAAATGCTACTCACAACCCAAAACTCTACTCAAAACTAGAGAGGATGTGAGTGTGGACTTCCATGCTTTCTAAGATGTTGAAAATATGGGATGGTTGAAGGCTCAGCCCTAACTGAGACTCGTATCGCACTCCCTCTAAGGCTCAGGGACCAGCGTAGAAGCAGAAAGAATAGATGAGATGGTAGGTAGTGAGAGGAGCTGAGAAACACCACTGCAATCGTGGACTCTCACCAGCCACATGCACTGAGCTGGAACAGGTCTGACCCTCTCGGCAGTCAGTCAGCTCACGCAGCTCTGCCTTTCCTCGATGAACTATTGGCTACCAATAGATTCTAGGGGAAGAAAAGTTATCGTCTCAGAGAGAAGGAGGCGTGTTCAGTTGAATACCTACCGTTAAACCCATCAGGTTCCAACTGAGAGCTCCAAACGCATGGTCACAAAGACACATCTGCTTAAGCTAAGTGGTCACAGGACAGGATGCATGAGGGAGGGAAGACTGACAGGACGGAAGGGAAAATAAAAGACAGTTTGGGGTGAAAACAATCAGAACGTGTGATATGCGCATATGAAATTGCCAAAATAACAAATTCAGTCAACAAACAGTTCTGTGGGATTATTAATTCCTAATTCCCATATATTATTATTTATAAAAAATACCCAAAATATTTATTCGATACCCCCTTATTATTATGTTTTTGCTTGTTGTTTTCATCTATGGCTAATATTATCTCATCTGTTTGGAATATTATGATTTTCTTCTTTTACCCTTTTGCTTATAATATTCCTCTTAAATTTCTTATGTTAATTGTACGGATGCTGCTCCTGAGTTTATGTCTATGCCCCACTTGTGTGCCTTGTACCTGCAGAGACCAAAAGGGGGCATCAGATCCTTTTTAACTGGAATTACAGATGGTTGTAAGCCACCATATGGTTGTTCAAATCCAGGCCCCCTGGAAGAGAAGCAAATGCTCTTAAGTCATCTCTCCAGCCTTGTTTATAGTTCTCTTAATTTCTACTTATTTGATTTGGTTTCTGCCTTTGGGAAAAGCTATTGGCCCTTGGTTAGCAGCCATTCTCTTGAAGAGTGTAGCTCCAGAAAAACCCTGAGCAGGTGCTCTTTGTAGAAGTGGGAATTCTTGAGAGACACCGACGGACCCTGAAGGAAACAGACCGGATAAACAGTTCTCTGCACCCAAATCCCGTGGGAGGGAGAGCTAAACCTTCAGAGAGGCAGACAAGCCTGGGAAACCAGAAGAGACTGCTCCCTGCACACACATCTCGGACGCCAGAGGAAAAAGCCAAAGACCATCTGGAACCCTGGTGCACTGAAGCTCCCGGAAGGGGCGGCACAGGTCTTCCTGGTTGCTGCCGCTGCAGAGAGCCCTTGGCAGCACCCCACGAGCGAACCTGAGCCTCGGGACCACAGGTAAGACCAAATTTTCTGCTGCAAGAAAGCTGCCTGGTGAACTCAAGACACAGGCCCACAGGAACAGCTGAAGACCTGTAGAGAGGAAAAACTACACGCCCGAAAGCAGAACACTCTGTCCCCAGAACTGACTGAAAGAGAGGAAAACAGGTCTACAGCACTCCTGACACACAGGCTTATAGGACAGTCTAGCCACTGTCAGAAATAGCAGAACAAAGTAACACTAGAGATAATCTGATGGCGAGAGGCAAGCGCAGGAACCCAAGCAACAGAAACCAAGACTACATGCCATCATCGGAGCCCAATTCTCCCACCAAAACAAACATGGAATATCCAAACACACCAGAAAAGCAAGATCTAGTTTCAAAATCATATTTGATCATGATGCTGGAGGACCTCAAGAAAGACATGAACACACTTAGGGAAACACAGGAAAACATTAATAAACAAGTAGAAGCCTACAGAGAGGAATCGCAAAAATCCCTGAAAGAATTCCAGGAAAACACAATCAAACAGTTGAAGGAATTAAAAATGGAAATAGAAGCAATCAAGAAAGAACACATGGAAACAACCCTGGATATAGAAAACCAAAAGAAGAGACAAGGAGCTGTAGATACGAGCTTCACCAACAGAATACAAGAGATGGAAGAGAGAATCTCAGGAGCAGAAGATTCCATAGAAATCATTGACTCAACTGTCAAAGATAATGTAAAGCAGAAAAAGCTACTGGTCCAAAACATACAGGAAATCCAGGACTCAATGAGAAGATCAAACCTAAGGATAATAGGTATAGAAGAGAGTGAAGACTCCCAGCTCAAAGGACCAGTAAATATCTTCAACAAAATCATAGAAGAAAACTTCCCTAACCTAAAAAAAGAGATACCCATAGACATACAAGAAGCCTACAGAACTCCAAATAGATTGGACCAGAAAAGAAACACCTCCTGTCACATAATTGTCAAAACACCAAACGCACAAAATAAAGAAAGAATATTAAAAGCAGTAAGGGAAAAAGGTCAAGTAACATATAAAGGGAGACCTATCAGAATCACACCAGACTTCTCACCAGAAACTATGAAGGCCAGAAGATCCTGGACTGATGTCATACAGACCCTAAGAGAACACAAATGCCAGCCCAGGTTACTGTATCCTGCAAAACTCTCAATTAACATTGATGGAGAGACCAAGATATTCCATGACAAAACCAAATTTACACAATATGTTTCTACAAATCCAGCACTACAAAGGATAATAAATGGTAAAGCCCAACATAAGGAGGCAAGCTATACCCTAGAAGAAGCAAGAAACTAATCGTCTTGGCAACAAAACAAAGAGAATGAAAGCACACAAACACAACCTCACATCCAAATATGAATATAACAGGAAGCAATAATCACTATTCCTTAATATCTCTCAATATCAATGGCCTCAACTCCCCAATAAAAAGACATAGATTAACAAACTGGATACGCAACGAGGACCCTGCATTCTGCTGCCTACAGGAAACACACCTCAGAGACAAAGACAGACACTACCTCAAAGTGAAAGGCTGGAAAACAACTTTCCAAGCAAATGGTCAGAAGAAGCAAGCTGGAGTAGCCATTCTAATATCAAATAAAATCAATTTTCAATTAAAAGTCATCAAAAAAGATAAGGAAGGACACTTCATATTCATCAAAGGAAAAATCAACCAAGATGAACTCTCAATCCTAAATATCTATGCCCCAAATACAAGGGCACCTACATACGTAAAAGAAACCTTACTAAAGCTCAAAACACACATTGCACCTCACACAATAATAGTGGGAGATTTCAACACCCCACTCTCATCAATGGACAGATCATGGAAACAGAAATTAAACAGTGATGTCGACAGACTAAGAGAAGTCATGAGCCAAATGGATTTAACGGATATTTATAGAACATTCTATCCTAAAGCAAAAGGATATACCTTCTTCTCAGCTCCTCATGGTACTTTCTCCAAAATTGACCATATAATTGGTCAAAAAACGGGCCTCAACAGGTACAGAAAGATAGAAATAATTCCATGCATGCTATCGGACCACCACGGCCTAAAACTGGTCTTCAATAACAATAAGGGAAGAATGCCCACATATACGTGGAAATTGAACAATGCTCTACTCAATGATAACCTGGTCAAGGAAGAAATAAAGAAAGAAATTAAAAACTTTTTAGAATTTAATGAAAATGAAGATACAACATACTCAAACTTATGGGACACAATGAAAGCTGTGCTAAGAGGAAAACTCATAGCGCTGAGTGCCTGCAGAAAGAAACAGGAAAGAGCATATGTCAGCAGCTTGACAGCACACCTAAAAGCTCTAGAACAAAAAGAAGCAAATACACCCAGGAGGAGTAGAAGGCAGGAAATAATCAAACTCAGAGCTGAAATCAACCAAGTAGAAACAAAAAGGACCATAGAAAGAATCAACAGAACCAAAAGTTGGTTCTTTGAGAAAATCAACAAGATAGATAAACCCTTAGCCAGACTAACGAGAGGACACAGAGAGTGCGTCCAAATTAACAAAATCAGAAATGAAAAGGGAGACATAACTACAGATTCGGAGGAAATTCAAAAAATCATCAGATCTTACTATAAAAACCTATATTCAACAAAATTTGAAAATCTTCAGGAAATGGACAATTTCCTAGACAGATACCAGGTATCGAAGTTAAATCAGGAACAGATAAACCAGTTAAACAACCCCATAACTCCTAAGGAAATAGAAGCAGTCATTAAAGGTCTCCCAACCAAAAAGAGCCCAGGTCCAGACGGGTTTAGTGCAGAATTCTATCAAACCTTCATAGAAGACCTCATACCAATATTATCCAAACTATTCCACAAAATTGAAACAGATGGAGCCCTACCGAATTCCTTCTATGAAGCCACAATTACTCTTATACCTAAACCACACAAAGACACAACAAAGAAAGAGAACTTCAGACCAATTTCCCTTATGAATGTCGACGCAAAAATACTCAATAAAATTCTGGCAAACCGAATTCAAGAGCACATCAAAACAATCATCCACCATGATCAAGTAGGCTTCATCCCAGGCATGCAGGGATGGTTTAATATACGGAAAACCATCAACGTGATCCATTATATAAACAAACTGAAAGAACAGAACCACATGATCATTTCATTAGATGCTGAGAAAGCATTTGACAAAATTCAACACCCCTTCATGATAAAAGTCCTGGAAAGAATAGGAATTCAAGGCCCATACCTAAACATAGTAAAAGCCATATACAGCAAACCAGTTGCTAACATTAAACTAAATGGAGAGAAACTTGAAGCAATCCCACTAAAATCAGGGACTAGACAAGGCTGCCCACTCTCTCCCTACTTATTCAATATAGTTCTTGAAGTTCTAGCCAGAGCAATCAGACAACAAAAGGAGATCAAAGGGATACAGATCGGAAAAGAAGAGGTCAAAATATCACTATTTGCAGATGACATGATAGTATATTTAAGTGATCCCAAAAGTTCCACCAGAGAACTACTAAAGCTGATAAACAACTTCAGCAAAGTGGCTGGGTATAAAATTAACTCAAATAAATCAGTTGCCTTCCTCTATACAAAAGAGAAACAAGCCGAGAAAGAAATTAGGGAAACGACACCCTTCATAATAGACCCAAATAATATAAAGTACCTCGGTGTGACTTTAACCAAGCAAGTAAAAGATCTGTACAATAAGAACTTCAAGACACTGAGGAAAGAAATTGAAGAAGACCTCAGAAGATGGAAAGATCTCCCATGCTCATGGATTGGCAGGATTAATATAGTAAAAATGGCCATTTTACCAAAAGCAATCTACAGATTCAATGCAATCCCCATCAAAATACCAATCCAATTCTTCAAAGAGTTAGACAGAACAATTTGCAAATTCATCTGGAATAACAAAAAACCCAGGATAGCTAAAGCTATCCTCAACAATAAAAGGACTTCAGGGGGAATCACTATCCCTGAACTCAAGCAGTATTACAGAGCAATAGTGATAAAAACTGCATGGTATTGGTACAGAGACAGACAGATAGACCAATGGAATAGAATTGAAGACCCAGAAATGAACCCATACACCTATGGTCACTTGATTTTTGACAAAGGAGCCAAAACCATCCAATGGAAAAAAGATAGCATTTTCAGCAAATGGTGCTGGTTCAACTGGAGGGCAACATGTAGAAGAATGCAGATCGATCCATGCTTATCACCCTGTACAAAGCTTAAGTCCAAGTAGATCAAGGACCTCCACATCAAACCAGACACACTCAAACTAATAGAAGAAAAACTAGGGAAGCATCTGGAACACATGGGCACTGGAAAAAATTTCCTGAACAAAACACCAATGGCTTATGCTCTAAGATCAAGAATCGACAAATGGGATCTCATAAAACTGCAAAGCTTCTGTAAGGCAAAGGACACTGTGGTTAGGACAAAACGGCAACCAACAGATTGGGAAAAGATCTTTACCAATCCTACAACAGATAGAGGCCTTATATCCAAAATATACAAAGAACTCAAGAAGTTAGACCGCAGGGAAACAAATAACCCTATTAAAAAATGGGGTTCAGAGCTAAACAAAGAATTCACAGCTGAGGAATGCCGAATGGCTGAGAAACACCTAAAGAAATGTTCAACATCTTTAGTCATAAGGGAAATGCAAATCAAAACAACCCTGAGATTTCACCTCACACCAGTGCGATTGGCTAAGATCAAAAACTCAGGTGACAGCAGATGCTGGCGAGGATGTGGAGAAAGAGGAACACTCCTCCATTGTTGGTGGGGTTGCAGACTGGTAAAACCATTCTGGAAATCAGTCTGGAGGTTCCTCAGAAAATTGGACATTGAACTGCCTGAGGATCCAGCTATACCTCTCTTGGGCATATACCCAAAAGATGCCTCAACATATAAAAGAGACACGTGCTCCACTATGTTCATCGCAGCCTTATTTATAATAGCCAGAAAATGGAAAGAACCCAGATGCCCTTCAACAGAGGAATGGATACAGAAAATGTGGTACATCTACACAATGGAATATTACTCAGCTATCAAAAACAACGAGTTTATGAAATTCGTAGGCAAATGGTTGGAACTGGAAAATATCATCCTGAGTGAGCTAACCCAATCACAGAAAGACATACATGGTATGCACTCATTGATAAGTGGCTATTAGCCCAAATGCTTGAATTACCCTAGATCCCTAGAACAAACGAAACTCAAGACAGATGATCAAAATGTGAATGCTTCACTCCTTCTTTAAATGAGGAAAAAGAATACCCTTGGCAGGGAAGGGAGAGGCAAAGATTAAAACAGAGACTGAAGGAACACCCATTCAGAGCCTGCCCCACAGGTGGCCCATACATATACAGCCACCCAATTAGACAAGATGGATGAAGCAAAGAAGTGCAGACCGACAGGAGCCGGATGTAGATCGCTCCTGAGAGACACAGCCAGAATACAGCAAATACAGAGGCGAATGCCAGCAGCAAACCACTGAACTGAGAATAGGTCCCCTATTGAAGGAATCAGAGAAAGAACTGGAAGAGCTTGAAGGGGCTCGAGACCCCAAAAGTACTACAATGCCAAGCAACCAGAGCTTCCAGGGACTAAGCCACTACCTAAATACTATACATGGACTGACCCTGGACTCTGACCCCATAGGTAGCAATGACTATCCTAGTAAGAGCACCAGTGGAAGGGGTAGCCCTGGGTCCTGCTAAGACTGAACCCCCAGTGAACTAGTCTATGGGGGGAGGGCGGTAATGGGGGGAGGGTTGGGAGGGGAACACCCATAAGGAAGGGGAGGGGGGAGGGGGATGTTTGCCCGGAAACCGGGAAAGGGAATAACACTTGAAATGTATATAAGAAATACTCAAGTTAATAAAAAAAAAAAAAAAAAAGAAGTGGGAATTCTTTTCTCTACCTCTCTGACGTTGAGTGTGAGGTCCCATGTCACTGGCTACCCTGGACACCAGAAGATGTTTACTCTTGGGCTGGTAATTTTGACCAGAGAGCAACTCTCTAGTTCTTACTTGAGAGCTGCCCTATTTCATCAGAACCAATGTAGGGATTGAGAAAGAGAGGAATAAACATCATATTTAGATATGTGTTTAGTATCTTCGTTTTGACGGCTCCCTCCTTTCAGTTGTGTCCAAGTTCAAGTCTTACTGAGCCCCTTTAGAAACAACCTCTTCTGCTCTATCCCTATGGTCACTGAGCCCTGATAAAGGAAGACAGAGGAGGAACTTAGCTTAATACACACATGTGTATTCAGCCTCCCCGCAACTCCTTCTCCTCAGAAACGAAAGGAAATGCTGGTCTCCTGGGTTCTGTGATCTGACTTGGCTCCTCCGTGTGTCCTGCTCTTTGATGCTGGGTCTGTTTCTTCAGGTCTCCTAAGTTTGAGACTATTCACCTGTCTGTGTGAAGATGCCAGTGCACTTTGCTCCACACACTCTACGGAGACATCAGTTCTCCTGAGACGATTATATTACCCCGTCAAGTATGGCAGAAAGAGAACCGTGTCAACAACCTATCCCGAGCCTGTTTCTTACACACTCTAAGATCCCTTCTCTTTCAGTAGACCAGTGGGGGAAGCAATGTAGCAAAGCCCAGCTGAGACTAAAGAGTGAGGAGACCCGCCTAAGCCCAGACTTCCAGCTGCCCCCCATCGCCGATGTGGATCAAGCCGTCCGAGGTGCTCTCGATCATCCCAGCAGCCAGAGAAAAGCCACTGATCAACTACAGTGCTCAGGGAATGGAATAACCCTACCGCTGAACCCTGCCCCAATTCTTAAGGAGAGATAGCATGAGGTGTGCTCCTGGGGTTTTCCCTGAAAGACTCCAGGTCTCCTTTCTGCAGAGACTCTTGTCCATCAATGTTGACAGCAGCACTACTCACAACGGGTAAGTTATGGAGACAGGCTAGGCGTCTGTCTACCGAGGACTGGATAAAGAAAATACGGTATACGCACAGCATGGATTCATCTTCAGGTGAAAACAATGAAACTGTGTTGTTTCCAGAAGACAGATGCAACTGGAGAAGACGCATTCTAAGCAGGTTAAGTCAATCTTAGAAAGACAAACATGGGGTTGGGGATTTGGCTCAGTGGTAGAGCGCTTGCCTAATAAGCGCAAGGCCCTGGGTTCGGTCCCCAGCTCCGAAAAAAAGAAAAGAAAAAAAAAAAAAAACTTAACTCTGGAGCCCAGTGTCACGTAACTCAATTAAAATACATTATTAATAAAACAAAAGTATTGTGAGATGCGATATAATTGTTGTGTTAACCCACTATCCTTGGGGATAGTCTTGCAGCCACAGACCAACAAAACAACTTGGCTTTCCCTTTCGAATTGCAAATTACACTGTATCTCCCCCACATCTCTGAGTCCTTTTATCTTTGGGGCTTCATGGCTTTTATTAAATCCATGCCTTGCCATTCCTGGGAGCACTCAGCGGCCGTGAGCTCGTGTGTTATCCATCTTACTTCATCAGAAGTCGCCTCATTCATGCCTTAATCTCTATTACAGTCTGAGCTATGAGTCACGTTGGGCGTATTTTATTATTAGGTTTTGTTATATTTTCCAAGACTAAATGAAAATTTTTGATAGCATGAGAATTCTCTCCCATTAATTATCTCTCCACGCACCAAAGTCATTCTAGCAAAACAATTGTGATATTGAGTTATAGTTCTAATAAAGTTTAGAATTCGTTATTCCTCCGAGAAGAACGTCAGATAGATAACAGCAAGAGTTTAATGTCACGTGTCAGCTTTTTTTTTTTTTTCCCACAGAACCGAAGATACTGTCCTTTTCAAAAATCTAGTTAAAGGAACATCTAATCTCATCTTTTCCTCTAGCTTCTGACAGGGACCATCAGTAATCAGTAAACCTGAATCAAATTAAAGCTTTCTAACATGTGGTAACAGTCAATAAGGCCATTCATTAGTGTTTGAGATACGTGGAGCACATGGGCAGATGGAGGTAGAGCAGTAGCATGCCGTCTCAGAGACAAGCACGTGACCGCAATTTCCCCGGCGGTAGCATGCCGTCTCAGAGACAAGCACGTGACCGCAATTTCCCCGGCGGTCAGCCCCGACATATGGCTAAATATCAACTACAGTGACTGAGAGATGTGTATGAGCTTATAACTCCCGTTACTGAGGCTTTCATTATAACAGAGGATCTAAAATCAGGGAAGGTGATTTCTCTCCCTCTCCCTCTCCCTCTCCCTCTCCCTCTCCCTCCCTCCCGGCCCCCCTCCCCCCACCTCTCTCTGAGACAGTTCTTGTTGGCCTAAAACTGCCTATGTAGATGAAAATTGCCCTTGAGAAGGCAGAGGCCTGCTCCTGCTCCTAAGTGCTAGCATTAATGGAGTATATTGCAATACCCAGCACGTACTTTTATGTTTTTATTAATTCTTTAAAAGCTCTGTGATCATTCTCACCTTCCCGCCCCCTGCTCCAAGATACACCATGCCTTCACTGCCCATCCAACATCGTGTCTCATTTTATACCAGTGAAGTCCAGTTTATGTTGCCCATATATTCTTGGCTATGCAACCTTCCACTAGGACATGCTCAACTTACCGCCCTATGCTCTTAAAGAAAGCAAACTGTCCCTCTCCCAGTAGCTAACGATTGCCCACGGCTCCTGGGCTGTGGGTGGGACTGTGAGCCCACCTCCCCTCTGCATGCTGGGTATTGGTCTGACTTGAGCTTAAGAAGGTTTTAGGTCATGTGTATGCTGTCACAACACTGAAGTTCACAGGTGCAGCTGCAGTGTTATGCCCAGAAGACCCCCTTCCCTTATAGTCAAACACAACCTCACCACACTTTCCCGTGAGCCTTGACAGGAGAGCAGTGGAATACAGATGTCCTTCTTACGGCTGGGTACCCAGCGGCCTCTTATTTACTCTCTGCACCTTGATCAGTTGTGGGTCTCTGTGTTGATTGACACCTACTGCAAGACGCTTCTCTGGTGAGGAGTGAGCAATGCATTGACCTGGAAGTATAAGAATGACCTTCAGAGTTCCTTGACCCTTCATGGACTATTCACTGAACACCGTTAGAGGGAGCCAGTTTGGAAGAAGGATTCAGCGTCCACCTGTTGGAGTGACAGTTCTACTTCATTGGACCTCACTGCTGTCCCATGTTTTCCATATTTAATAAGATCTCTGTGGTGCTGAAACTGCCGGTCATCAGAATACGTGTTGATAAGTAAAATTGTAGCTGGCTGTTTATGTGTCTCTTCTCTCATTAAATTAAGAATTTATACACACTCCCTTCCACCACTGCTTCCTAACACGGTGTTAAAAGCAAGTTCTTGATAATGTCCTTGGGTGGAATTAAGAGAAACAGTACCCAAGAAGAGGCAAAGAATCTGACCACATATATCTGGCTCCTTGAACAAATGCTAAATGTTTTTTGAAATTCTACTTTTTACTGTTCCTACATGATAGAAACAACATAATGAAACCACCACTGAGAACATGCGAGCAACACAAAAAGGACACCGTAGTCCCTTTCATCTGAGGGTATATAACAGGAAGACAGGACATTAGCTGTGTGACAGGGAATCTAAATATCAATTTGTAAGTGATTATGATCAGATCAATACCCAAATGATTATTGTAGGTGGTGGAGTACACCTGTTATGTTTTTATAAAAAAAACAAAGGGGAAAGAATATGTTTGGTGGAGGCGCAGTATGGTGTGGGAGAAGGGGGTGTCTCTGCTGGCCCATGCTGAGACATCCATTCCCCCTGAGGGACCAGCCACATGATGGTATAGTATAGAATAAGAGTTTATTCAGAGCATGGGGATAGGAGTTGAGGGAGTAGAGACAGAAAAAGGGAAAGAGAGAGAGAGGGAGAGGAATAGGGAGAGGGGGAGAGAGAAAGAGGGGAGGAAGAGGAGGAGGAGGGGGGAGGAGGAGGGGGGGGAGGAGGAGGAGGAGGAAGAGGAGGAGGAGGAGGAAAGAGGCCAGCCATGTGCACATGAAGAGAAAGGGGGAGAGAAGAGAGGTGGAGCAGGACAGGAGGACAGAGGGAGAGCAAGAAGGCGAGAGAGGAGGGGGTAAGCAGCGCCTTTTGTAGTGAGTCAGGCACATCTGGCTGATGCCAGGTAACTGTGGGTCAGAGCCTAGACAAAGTGTTAACAACACCTAAATAAGGATGTAGGAAATTATAGCTGGGGAAATCTGGAAAAGTTTGGAAGGATAATAAGTGGAAGGATGGGTGGGCGAATGGATAAACTGATAGTGGAATGGAGGGAGGGAAGAAAGGAGGGAAGGGAGGAGAGCAGAAGTAGAGGAAAGGAGGGGAGGAGGGATAGAAAGATGGAGGAATAGATGAATGGATGGATGGAAGGATGGATGGAGAGACGGAAGGATGGAAGGATGGATGGATGGATGGGGGATAGAAAGATGGAGGAATAGATGAGTGGATGGATGGAAGGATGGATGGATGGATGGATAGATGGATGGACGGATGGATAGATGGATGGATGGACGGACAGACGGACGGACGGATGGATGGATGGATGGATGGATGGATGGATGGAGATGGATGGATGGATGGATGGATGGATAGATGGATGGACAGACGGACGGACGGATGGATGGATGGATGGACGGACGGATGGATGGATGGGGGATAGAAAGATGGAGGAATAGATGAATGGATGGATGGAAGGATGGATGGAGGGACGGAAGGATGGATGGATGGATGGATGGGGATAGAAAGATAGGTAGAGAAGTGAATCAATGGATGGATGGAGGGAGGGATAATGGATTGGTGGATGGATGAATCTGTCTCTCTATGCCTTGGTCTGATATGTGGGCAGGATACATAGATGATAGAACCTTCCCTCCAAAAGGTGCCCACATTCTTCTGCTGCATGGAAGAATTTAACAAGTTTATTTCATTCATTCGACCTGTGATCCAACAGCCCCACTTGCCCTACAGCACTTGTCTCAGCATAGTGAACGCCTCAGGACAAACAAGATACTCTAACATTCTACTGTGACTCTTAAGCTTCTGTTTTATGTTCAGAATGCTCTCGGTAATAAGAAAACAGGCAGGGTTATTTATCCCACGGGACCTGTAAATTCAGTATATAGCATCCTGTATTGCCCTGAAAATGAATCACATCCCAGAGTGCTTCAAAATGAACTTTAGCAAATGACAGAGCCGTGATAAAATTTGCATATCACATTTGAGTGCATTCGAGGTTTCTGTTTGCCCCCGACTCAGCACCGCTCTCCTAAGTGAGATTACACATGTGCAGAGGTGAAGGGGCTCCACAGAATGCCAGCCTGGCTGAAACAGAGACAGGGGGTGACTCTTCGCCCTCTGAGACCACGGGGTTGGGGTGGGGGGGTGCGGGCGGTACTCATGCAAATAGCAAAGCTGGAATTTGGATTTTTCCGGTTGAGTTCCCTTTATTTAGTAGGATTTGATTGTCTCTTACTGGTGGTTTTATGACGGGAATGTGGAGCCATTTAAGATTATAGAGGGAGAAACATGTGACTCATGTTAGTCAAGGCTACTGACACCAGGTCAGATGAAAGAAAAAAAAATGCGAAGAAATCCTCACCCTAACTTCTCAGCGTCCGCTGCACTCATCGGGTGATGCTTGTCTCCCACCTTGCATTATGCACACCTCGCTGCATTTTCTGTTCTCAGAACCTCCTCTTTCTGTGCCTCCACGCCTTGCTCCTCAAGACAGAACGTGGGGACCCCGGAAGAGCTGCTGGGTAGCATTGCACCAGAAGATACTGAGAGAGTAACCACGTGACTCATAGCGGAAGACACAACGAGACAAGCACACAAAGATGCAACCTACATTTACATTCATTTTAAAGGAAAAGCGCAAATTTACTCCAATTTGTCTCCCCAAGCCTTATCAGTCACCACCACCTCAGGGGTAAGTCTGCCTGTGTAGTGTCCTCTGCCTTGAAGGGAGCATGCGCTGTTCAGCCCACGCCTGCTCTAATGACTCAGACGATAGGCCTGCGTGTGTAGGAGGCTCTGAAAGCTAAGTGTGTGCTGTGTGCTGCGTCCACACGTGTAGGTAAATGCACCGATAACACGGAGTGAGGCCCGGAGGCTGTGTTTTACAAAAAGACAGAAGAGAGAAGAGATGTGTTTGATGGAGGCCTGGGATGGTGTGGGGGAAGGGGGCACCTCTGTGGGCCCACATGAGGCATCCCTTCCCCCCACACACCAGGTACCAGCCACATGAAGGTATAGTGTAGAATAAAGTTTATTCAGGGCATGGGGAGGGGAGTTGAGGGGGTAGAGACAGGAAAAGGGGGAGGGAGGGAGGGAGAGAGAGAGAGAGAGAGAGAGAGGAAGAAGAAGAAGAAGAAGAAGAAGAAGAAGAAGAAGAAGAAGAAGAAGAAGAAGAAGAAGAAGAAGAAGAAGAAGAAGAAGAAGAAGAAGAAGAAGAAGAAAGGGAAGGAAGAAAGAAAGAAAGAAAGAGAGAGAGAGGGAGGGAGGGAGAGAGGGAGAGAGGGAGGGAGGGAGGGAGGGAGGAGGGAGGGAGGAAGAGGAGGAGAGAGGCCAGCCATGAGCACATGGAGAGAGAGGGAGGCAGGGAATGGAGAGAGTAGGGGAAGAGGGTGAGGAAGCAGGAGCAAGAGGAGAGACCAAGAGAGAGAGGAGGGGGCAAGCAGCCCCTTTTATAGTGAGTCAGGCACACCTGGCTGTTGCCAGGTAACTGTGGGGCGGAGCCTAGAAGAAATGCCAACATGGAAGAAATCAGAGTCGAAGGAAGAACCATTCTCATCCCCTCCACAGAGAGATTCTTTATGACTTGTCTCATACCTTGAACTATTCATTTAGTGAATAAACAGTTAGTCCCCTGTCTCTGTAAGTCAGACGACCCATTTCTGGGTCTCCGTTAACTCACTCAGGTTGATATTCTTTGAATAGTTGGGAGGGGTCTAACTATTTCTCTTCAAATTTTATGATTTCATGGTTTGTTTTTTTTTCCCGGAGGTTTTTTTTTTTTTTTTTTTTTTTACTTTTCGAAATCAGTTAACTTTATCTAAATTGAAAAATATTTCTTAAAACTGCACTTAGCGTCAAGATCATTTATGAAAATCTCCAGTATCTGTAAGGCACATTTGTAACATTTATGTTAACAAAACCCGTTTCTACTTTAAGCAAATCGTGGAGAACGGAGAGGGGGGGGGGAAGTAGGTTATTGACAGAAGATATCTACATTTTACTTCAATATTTAAGAATACGCAGGCACAAACTGGGTGACAGGAAAGACCTCAGAACAGGCTGGCATCTCAGAAGCAACCTTCAAAGGTTTAGTTTCCTCAATTTCTAGCTACGCCTAAGATCCGTCTTCATCTTCGAACTCGGGGACGCATGTCAGCATTTTATACTCTAAACAAGAGGTTCACCTGCAGACATACTGAGTGTTACTGTGGGAGACAGTGGGTGACTTTTGTGAATAAGTTCGGGTACCTCAGAGCAAAGGCTAGCAGAACTGTCTCGTTCACCCCTCTGGCTACAGCCTCCCCTTCATCAACATTGTTTGTGGCAACATAATGTTTCCTTTGCGAAGCTCTCCACTTGCAGAAAACTTCACCCCACCCTTTCTTTGCACAGGCTATCACAACGGCATCTCCAATATGGCTAATGTCCCGGCATATACGTGCAAATTCACCCGATGGCATCTTTACTACGCCACTGTACTCCTGTTCCGGGATTCCAAGTTGCTCAACGTCTAAGCCGATTAACTTCATTTCGTAGTCTGGAACTTTCTCTTGATTTGGTGCTTCAAATACCAGTGCTAAGGTATCAGCATCATCTTCAGCCGTTAAGGTCACGATGTCTTCATTCCTAGCACATTTTAGAATTTTGGACACGCTGGTGACGTTCACGCCCGTGGCCAGGCTGCGATCGCAGCGGCTTGTGTCGAAGCCTTCGGAGTGCAGAGTAAGCGGCACCAAGCAGACGTGAGACAAGTGCATGCCCTGTAGGTTCGCGCCAACCGAGCTGATGTCCCTGCAGGTCTCACTGATGAGGTCTTTAAGAGCCTCCAGCACCTCCTTCAGGACGGAGCCCTGGATCAGGCAGGTGACAACTACCCCTGCGCCTGCAACCGTTTCTTGCTGATTTCATGTTTCTGACAGCTGAGCGAGTAACTGAGTATATCGCTCAGGGGTATCACCTTTTCTGTCAACTGCGAGCAGGTGAGGGCAGGTGAAAGGCAAGGCTAGAGCCTGTGATTGGACGGTAGAAAAGGAGGGTGGGCGCAGAGTTTTTGAGAGACATGAGAGATGGGAGGGAGGGGAAAAGGAACGAAGATGGCGGAAGAGAAGGGCGACCCAGATCCGTGTAGCTTATTTAAATGGCCACAGGTAGCTATGAATATCATAAAAGGGATGGATAATTACAGGACAATATGTCTTCTCTTGGGGGGCAGCTTAGATCAATATCAATTGGTATATTTGCTGATATAAATCTGACTAATTACAAGCCTCTAGAGTTTTGATTTTACCAGGTTACAGGGATCTGTGACAGCTGACCACGAGATGGGCGGTTGCCGCATGGGGCTAGCTCTAGAGGCAATGAGATCGCTAGCCTGGGGTGGTGCATCCTTACTTTTTTATTATTTAATGCAACATAGGTTGTTTCTGATTTTTTGGCTATTATGAATAGAGCAGCAATACCATGGCTAAGCCAGTGTCTCCATAGGAGGACGAACCATCTTTTGGGTATATGCGCAGAGTGGTATAGCTGGGTCTTGGGGGGTAGACATATTTCCAGCTTCCTAAGAAAGCACAACACTGACTTTAATAATGACTCTACAAGTTTGCACTCCCATGAGCAATGGAGGAGTGTCCCCTTATTTCACAGCATGGGTTGTCACTTGTATGATCGATCTTAACCATTCTGACAGCTAGGATGTGGAACTTTTCTGTCTTTATGTGCTTCTCGACCATTTTTTTTTTCTTTTGAAAATTCTAGGGTCATCTCTGCACCTCATGTTTAATCAGGACTGATTTCCTGATATCTAGTTTTCTTGAGTTATTTATATATTTTCGAGATTAGCCCTGCGTCAGATGTGAATTTAGTAAAACCTTCTCCCATTCTGCAGACTGTCACTCTGTGCAAACGGCGGTGACCTGTTGACCTCTGTCATGCAGAAGCTTTTCAACTTCATGAGGTCTCCCTTATTAATTATTGATCTTAGGACCTGCATTGTCAGACTTCAGGAAGCCTTTTCCTGTGGCAACAATTCAAAGCTATTCTCTAGTTTCTCTTCTATCGAATTCAGTCTCTCTGGTTTTATGTTGAGGTCTTCAATCCATTTGTATTGGAGTTCCGTGAAGGGTGACAAGCACAGATCTGTTTCCCTTCTCCTACTGTTATGCCCAAGTCTCAGAGACCTCAAAGACCACCAAGGAGTCAATCCCAATGCAAACACACAAGGGTTTTTATTAAGAACTCCCAAGCAAGGTCTCTCACTGCCACTGTCACAGCAGGTCAGAGTGAGAAGCCTGAGTTTAGGGATGCAGGGTTTTTATTGTGGTTACAGCAAGCTTGGGGATCTTCAATACGGGTTAGCGAGTTAATATTTTTAAAACTGCATTTCTGGCATAATCTTCAGGAACCAACACAGGGGCAAAACCACCTGACAAACAGGATGGCTAGGTTATCTATTCTCTGCAGAATGTCTTAGGTCATCTATGTGTTCCTTGACCCTGCTGTTGTAGCCTGACTGGCTGTTGCTAAAGGTGGGGGTGGGGTTTACCATGGAATGCTTGCTCAAGCGAACTTTGGGGTTTTCTTCCTGGGATTGGAGTTTAGGCCCTGGTCTCACACAAAATGGAGTTTCTTCAAAAACCTTTACTCTACGGGCAGCCATCCAGTTTGACCAGCGCTGTTTGTTGAAGATGCTGTATTTTCCCAGTGTGTGTTTCTGGCTTCCCTATCAAAAATCAGGTATTCATAGGTGTGCAGATTTATGTCTGGGTCTTCAATTCAAATCGATACACTGATTAATGTATCTGCTTTTAGGACGATACCATGCTGTTTTTATTACTGTAACTATGTAGCACTGTTTGAGAGCCAGCATGGTGATACGTCCAGCAGATGGCAATATCACTCATTCATTCATTCATTCATTCATTCATTTCCTTATTTTACATCCCGATGGGAGCTTCCCTTACCTCCTCTCCTCCTAGTCCCTCCTTCGTACCTCCCCTTCCCCCATCACCTCTCACTTTCTCCTCCAGAAAGGGGGCTACCCACGGATATCAACCAGCCTTGGCATATCAAGTTGCAGTAAAACTAGGTGCATCTTTCTCCTGCTGGGCCTAGAAAAGGCTGCCCAATTAGGAGGAAGGGGTCTGAAGATGGGCAACAGAGTCAGAGACAGCCCCTGCTCCAGTCATTGGGATCCCAGGTGAGGTCCAAGCTGTACACCTACTACATATGTGTAGAGGGCCTAGGTCGAGCCCATGCACGCTTTTTGGTTGGTGGATCAGTCTCTGTGGGCGCCTAGGAGCCCAGGTTAGTTGATTCTGTAGGTTTTCTTGTGGTGTCCTTGACCCTTCTGGCTCCTTTAGTCCTTCCTCAGCCTTTTCCACAAGATTCCCTGAGCTCCACCTAATGTTTGGCTGTGGGTCTCTGCATCTGTTTCCATCAGCTGCTGGGTGAAGCCTCTCAGATGACAGTTATGCTAGGCTCCTGTCTGCAAGTATAGAAGAGTATCATTAGCAGTCAGAGGTGAGCTCTCTCTCTCTCTCTCTCTCTCTCTCTCTCTCTCTCTCTCTCCTCTTTCTCTCTCTCCCTCCCTCTCTCTCTTTTCTCAGTATGGGTCTCAAGCTGGTCCAGTCATCAGTTGTCCATTCCCTCAGTTTCTGCTCCAACTTTATCCCTACACATCTTGTAGGCAGGACAAACTTTGGATTGAAGGGTTTGTGGGTGCATTGGTGTCCCATCCCTCCATTGGAAGACTTGCCTGGTTACAAAAGGTGGCTCCTTCAGGCTCCATATCACCTACTGATAGGAGTCTTAGCGAAAGTCACCCTCATAAGTTCCTGAAAGTTTCCCTAGTCCTAGGTTTCTAGGTTTTCCCAGAAATACCCCCATCCCACTTCTCTCTCTCTTCCAGTACTCTCTCCTTCAACCCTATCCAGAGATGATCCCTCCTCACCCTTCTCCCATCCAGTTTCCTTCCTCCACCCTCTAATATCTATTTTATTCCCCTTCTGAGTGAGACTCGCCATTGTCCCTTAGGTTCACCTTGCTATTTAACTTCTTTGGGTCTGTGGATTGTGCCATGGTTATCCAATAATTTATCACTAAGATCCAAGTGAGGACACACCATGCATGTCTTTCTGGGTCCAAGTAACCTCACTCAGGATGATATTTTCTGGTTCCTTCCATTTGCCTGAAAATGTCACTGTGTCCTTGTTTTTAATAGCTGAATAGTAGTCCATCTTGTAGATGGACCATATTTTTTTACCCATTCCTCAATTGAAGGACATTAACGTTGTTTCCAGTTTTGGGCTGTTACCAATACAGCTGCTATTAACATAGTTGGACGAGTATCCTTGTGCGATGATGAGACATCTTTTGGGTATATGCCCAGGAGTGGTATAGCTAAGTCTTGATGTAGAACTATTCCCAATTTTTTGAGAAATTGCCATATTGTCCAAGCAAAGAGGTTGTACAAGTTTGCACTCCCACTGGCAACGGAGGAGTGTTCTTCTTGACCCACACCCTCCCCAGCATGTCCTGTCACTTGTGTTTTTGACCTTAGCCATTCTGACAGGGGTAAGAGGGAATCTCAGAGTTGTTTTGATTTGCATTTTCCTGGTGACTAAAGATGTTGAATGTTAAGTGCCTCTCGGCCATCAGAGACTTCTCTGTTGAGACATCTGTTTAGCTCCACACCCCATTTTTTAAATAGGATTGTTTGGATTATAGTGACTACTTGATTGAGCTCTTTATATATTTTGGATATTAGCCCTCTGTTGGATGTAGGGTTGGTGAAGATCTTTCCCCATTCTGTAGCCTGCCATTTTGACCTATTGATAGTGTCCTTTGCCCTACAGAAGCTTTTCATGAGGACCCATTTATTAATTGCTGATCTTAGAGCCTGAGCTGTTGGTGTTTTGTGAGGAAGTTGTCTCCTGTATCAATGCATTCAAGGCAGTACCTCACTTTCTGTTCTATCAGATTTAGTGTATCCAGTCTTTATGTTGAGGTCTTTGATCCACGTAGACGTGGGTAATGTGCATGCAGACATCTGCTTGCATGCACATTAATTTGTTGAAGATGCTTTCATTTTTCTATTGTCTACTTTTGGCTTCTTTGTCAAAAAGTGTCTATAGTGTGTGTATTTATCTCTGGGTCTTCAATTCTATTCCACAGATCAACCTGTCGCTGTCAACACCTGTATGTCAATGCCATGTGGTTTTTATGACTATCGCTTTCTGGTACAGCCTGAAGTCAAAGATGGTGATACCTCCAAAGTTCTTTTACTGTCCGGGATTATTTTGAACAATCCTGTGTTTTCTGTTTTTCCATATGAAGTTGAATATCGTTCTTTCAGTGTCTGTAAGGAATTGTGTTGGAATTTTGATGGAAATTGTGCTGGATCTGTAGATTGCTTTTGGTAAGATGACCATTTTCTTTATTGAGTCTGTGTGGGTTAGGTATCAGGGTATCGTTGGTCTCCTTCTTCTTTGAAAGCCTGGTAGAATTATGTGTTAAAATAATCTGGCCTCTGGCCCTGAGGTTTGTTTTATGGTGTGGGGGTAGGGGTTCTAGAGTGTTAAAAGACTTAATTTCCTTATGGATTATAGGACTATTCCAATTGCTAACCTGATCTAGATTTAACTTTGGTAAGTTGTATCCATCTCTAGGATTCTCTCAGTTTGTGGGAGTGTTTTTGGAGGGTGGGAGTGGGAATGGTTTAGTTTGGCTTTTTTGCTTCTATTTCCGTTTTTGGGTCTTGAACTGTTTCATTCATTTCTGTCACCTGTTTGTATTTTCCTTTATTTCTTTAAGGGATTTCTTTATTCCCTCCTCAAAGGCCTCTATCTCTTTATAAGATTGGACCTGAGGTTATTTTCTTGTGGTTTGGCTCTTAAGATATACAGGCCTTGCTGTAGTAGAATGGTTGGGCTCTTGTGGTGCCATAGAGCTGTGCCTCTTCTCAGTTATGTTCTTAGGCTGGCCTTTAGCTATCTGGCTATCCCTGGTGCTGGTAGGCCACCAGGAATGCATGGAGAGTTGTGAGCCTGAAAACAGAGCTCAGGGGAGCAGGTGTAGCTCACTGCTGTTGGGTGAGCTTTAGGGGGACTTACCAGGCAGGGGATTGGTGGGGAAGGGTCTAATGTGGTTGTTCTTGTTGCTCGCAGGCCTCAGGGAATGCAGGCAGCATTGTGGGCTGGAAATGTAGTGTGGGGTCAGGGTGTAGTTGGCCACTGCTAGGTCTGGTTAAAGGGACCAGGTAGACGAAGGACCTGGGGCAGAGTCCTCCCTGGTTGTCCCAGATGCTTGCAGGCCTGGTTGTCCTTGGTGCTGGCGTGCCTCCAGGAGTGTAGATCCAGCCGTTCTTTTAACATTCAGGATCATTTCAGCTGTCCTGGGTTTTTATGTTTCCATAGGAAGCTGAAAATTAGCTTTTCAAGATCTCTGAAATATCGTGTTGTGGAGGTTTGTATTGAACCTGTAGGTTGCTTTTGGTGGTGTCTTATTGTGGATTTTATTGCTGTGAAGAGACACCATGATCGAGGCAACTCGGATAAAGGTAAACATTTGGTTGGAGGTGGCTTACAGATTCAGCGGTTCAGTCCATTATCATCGTGGTGGGAAGCATGGCAGCATCCAGGTAGACATGGTGCAAGAGGAGCTAAGAGTTCTCCATCTTGATCGAAGGCAACCAGGAGGAGACTCTCTTCTGCCTTGGGCAAGCTTAAGCATTGGACCTCAAAGCCCACCCCCACAGTGACACACTTCCTCCAACAAGGCCACACCTATTCCAACAAGACCACACCTCCTAGTAGGGCCACTTCCCATGGGCCAAGAACCTTCAAACTTTCAAACCAGCACAGGTAGGGTGGCCATTTTCACTATATTAGTCCTACCAACCCATGAGCATGGAAGACGTTTCTATCTATCTTCCTCAACTTCTTTCTTCCATTTCTTAAAGTTCTTAATCATATAAGCCTTTCGCTTGCTTCCTTAGAGTTATCCCAAGATATCTAACATTTTTAGATTACGGCAAAGTGTTGTTTCCATGATTTATTTCTCGGTCTGTTTGTCGTCTGTATACAGGAAGGCCGCTGACTTCTGTGAACTAGTTCTTTTAGCCAGCTACTTTGCTGAAAGCGTTTATCATCTGTAGATGTTTTCCAGTGGGGTTTTTAGAGCCACTTTAGTATGATCCTGTATCATCTGCAACGAAAGACGCTTTGACTTCTCCCTTCTTCTTTGTATCTCTTTAATCTCCGTCAGTTGTCTTAATGCTCCAGCTAAGGCTGTAAGTTCTATATCGCGTAGGAATGGAGTGAGTGGACAACCTTGTCTTCTTCCTGATTTTATTGGAATTGCTGTGAGGTTTTTTTTTTTTCCCCTGTTTAGGTTGATATTGACCGTGGGATCGTTTTGAATTGCCTCTACTTTGTTAAGGTATATACCTTGTACCCTCTAATCTCTCCTGGACTTTTATCATGAAGGAGTGTTGGATTTTGTCAAAGCTCTTTTCTGCATCTAATGAGGTTAACATGTGGTTTTTGTCTTTCAGTTTGTTTATATGGTGGATTATACTTATTGATTTACATACGTTGAACTACCCCTGCACCTCTGAGATGCAGCCTGCTTGATCATATCGGGTGATCTTTTTTATGTGTTCTTGGATTTGGTTTGAAAGGATTTTTCTTGAGAAATTTTGCAACAGTATTCATGAGAGGCTGATCTATAATCCTCTTTCTTTGTTGAGTTTTTATGTGGTTTAGGTATCAAGGTAACTGGCCTCATAAAATGGATTGGGGAATGTTCCTTCTGTTTCTATCTTGTGGAATAATTTGAGGAGTGTTGATGTTAATTCTTCTTTGATGGTCTTGTAGAATTGTGCACTCAATCTATCTAGCCCTGGGCTTTTGTGGTTGGTAGATTTTTTTTTTAATGGCTGCTTTTGTGTCACTAGGTGTTATTAGGTCTGTTTAAATTGAATGTCTAATCTTGATTCAACTTTGATACCTGATATGTATCAAGAAAATTATCCATTTCTTCTAGATTTTCCAAGTTGGTGAAATACTGGTTTTTAAAGTATGTCCTTATGATTGTCTAGATTCCCTCGGTATCTGATGTTATGGTCTCCTTTTCGTCTCTTATTTTGGTAATTTGGATCTTTTCTCTCTGCCTTTTGGTTAATTTAGTTAAGGGTTTGTCAATCTTATAGATTTTTCTTAAAACCAACTCTTTGTTTCATTGATTCTTTGTAATTGTTTTGTTTGTTTCTATTTTAATGATTTCAACCCTGAGTTTGATTATTTCTTGCTGTTCAATCCTTTTGGGTATGATTTCTTCTTTTTGTTCTAGAGCTTTCCAGTATGCTGCTAAATTACTAGTATGCAGTCTTTCTAACTTCCTTATGCAGGCACTTAGTGCTGGAAATTTCCCTCTTGGACAGCCCTTATTTTGTCCCATACATTTGGGTGTGTTGTGTTTTCATGTTCATTCTATTCTAGAAAGATTTTAATTTCCTTCTTAATTTCTGTCTTGACCCATTTATTTTTTCATTCAGTAATGAGTTGTTCAGTTCCCATGAGTTTATAAGCTTTCTGTTGTTGTTAATATCCAACTTTAATCCATGGCAGTCAGATAGGATTCAAGGTGTTATTTCAATTATTTTTTTTTTTTTTTATCTATTGAGACTTTCTTGGTGCCTGAGTATGCGGTCAGTTTTGTAGAAAGTTATACGAGGGGCTGAGAAGAAAGTATACTCTTTTGTGTTTGGGCGAGATGGTCTGTAAATATCTGATAGGTCCATATGGTTTATAATGACAGCTTCAGAATTTCTCGGTTTGGGTCTGGATGATCTGTTTATTGGCAACAATGGAGAATTGAAGTCTCCTACTACCAGTATGTGGGGGCCTGTATGTGATTTAAGCTTAGTAGTGTTTCTTTTACTAACTTGGGTCCCTTGTGTTTGGTGTATAGATGTTAAGATTGCAGTGTCCTCTTGGCGGATTTTTTTTCTTTGATGAGTATGCTGTGTAGTTCTCTATCTCTTCTGACTAGCTTTGGTTTGAAGTCTATTAGTCAGGTTTAAAAAGGACACATCTGCTTTTCTTCTCAGGTCCATTTGCTTGGAATACCTTTTTGATCCTTTTACCCTGGGGTGATGTCTAACCTTGGTGTTAAGGTGTATACCTTAGATGTAGTAGAAGGATGGACTCTGTTTTTAAATCCATTCTGTTAGTCTGCATCTTTTTATTAGGCAATTAATGCTGAGAGATATCGATGAGCAGTGTTTGCTCTTTTGTTGTTGGGGTGTGTATCTGTGTGAGTGTGTGTGTGTGTGTGTGTGTGTGTGTGTGTGTGTGTGTTGGTGCATGTGTGTTTCCCCTCTTTTGATTTGCTTATCTGGGATTATTTATTCTTGTGTTTTCTGGGTGTGCTTAACCTTTTTAATTTGGAGTTTTTCTTCTGGTGCCTTCTGTAGGGCTGGATCTGTAGACAGACAAAGGGAGAGGCTTCCCTGGTCAGTTGGCTGCCTACTACTCCTACCAGTGTGCCCCTTCCATCAAAGTAAACTATACCCAAGCACAAAACACCAAAGAAGACTTTTTCTTCTATAAGTTGCTTTTGTCAAATGCAGCAAGTGTGAAGTCAAGGATGACCAATCCTTGGGCTCACTACAATGCACTTAAGGGCTCAGGTTAAAGGATTGACTGATTCATGTCAAATGTGCACACCCCTCCTATAATCTGCCTAAGTAATGTTTAAGGTAAGTTTGTTTTTATAACCATGTCCTGCCTTGAGGTCAAGTGTGCCAATGGTATGAGTTTGAACAGTACATGTACAATAAAAAAAGACTTGAAATATGCAAGGGCTACAGAAATGGCTCAAGGATTTTTGATTGTTTGCTGCTCTTTCAGAGGATCAGAATTCAGTTCCTAATACCTACCTCTGGGTACACTACAATTCCTGTAACTTCAACTACAGAGGATCTGATGTCCTTTCTGACCTCCCTGGACACAAACACACACACACACACACACACTGTAAATATTTAGTGGGCAGATTGTATAATTCTATTAGAAGTTTGAACTGAGTTGAACAGAAAATCCACAGCAATCAGTAATTAAAACCAGATCTTCAAGGACCAAGGAGAAATGAGGACAAGGACACCAGCCCAGTGCTAACAAGTTCAAACACCCAGCCACATGCTTGACCTTGGAAACACACAGGAGCTCCGGGTCAACTGTATCCATTGGAACATTCCCAATTATTTGTCAAAGGCCTACAGCTGCTGTGGTTAGCAGACGGAGAGAAGAGGGAACACTGGTAAATGAGGCGAGACTCACTCCGGACTGTTACATTGTAACTTCCCGATTGTTTCAGCAACGTCTAATTCCCCAAACCCAAGTTTACAAACAGAAGCTGCGGAGCTAGTCATTAAGTCTAATCCACGGGCAGAACTGTCAGTGAGCCGTGTGACTACTTTGTCTCTAATTTTAAAGTAGTTCATCCCTTTGCTGGGTGTGCAGGTGAGCTATAGAGAAAGTCGTGCAGCTGTCACACCAACCGCTGCTGGCATTCCAAGGCTTTAGAAACTTTGGGCTAGAGACATCACTATGCACTGGGGGCTCCCCACAAGCCAACATGCCCCACTTAGGTCCCTGTTGAACTTCACTTTTCAAGCTTATATTGTGCAAATTTCTGCTGAAGTTGAGAATACTCTCCAAAAGTTTCTGGAGTCCCTCTGCTATTATGTTACTGTGAATGATCCTTGAATCCGTAATTGTATTTAGTGCACGGATTCTTTCTTTGTAGAAGTATTTGTAGCCTTGTGGTTTTCAAAGGTCTGATTGTGTTCTCTGAGAATAACAGCCTTGAGAGTCTAGGTGTTTGCTTCCCAGTTCCTCTTGTGGAGTCCTACAGTGTTTGCGGGCCATTGTCTGTGCTCAGTGGGACGGCCCTAGTCCTCTTCTTATGGAAGGAGGGAATGAAGGCATTTGGAGTCTGGGAACAATAGACCACAAAGGCAGATTTGGACTGCTTTGCTTTTGAAAACTGTGTTCCTTAGGCAACTGTGTTCAGATTGCATCCTTCCCAGCATCTCTCCACCTGAATCTCACAGTGAGAAAATTTCTGAAGAATTTTCATAAGTGGACCTCTGAATTGTACCATAGCAAAGGTCAATAGCGTTACCTGGTCTTTTGTCCATCTGAAAAACATTCCAAACTGTTGGGTTCCAGTGAACTCGAGTCTGTAAAGGTTTTTTCCTTCAACGAGACTGACAAAGGATAAATACAAGTCAAGAAAATTCACCAGCAATGTTTTAAGAGGGCTGGTTCACTGGGCTGTGCCCCCGTTCTTCTCATGGCAGAATCAAATCCTCTATCTGAGATTCCTTCTCCCTATGATCTTTAGATAAAGAACCCTGGGCTTTTTCATGGGGAATTTTCAAGGAGCCCTAATAAATTTGTCAATAGTCTCATCCATCCTGGCACTGCCCATTTTGCTACCTGCCTCCTAGGAATCTGTTCCCACTGAGGCATCGTCAAAGCTACTTCAGATTAGTATTTGGGAGGTATAGTTTGGAGCCACTCCGTAAGCGTCTCCTTCTTTATAACCAAAACTCATGAGGACTTACCATCCTAGCACCAGGGCGAGGGACATTTCCCGGACTTCCGCCCCTGATCTTTGTATCTCCATCCCCTTTGTGAAAACGCCCATCATTTCACATGGTTGCCTGTGTCCCCTGCAAGGCTAAAGTACAGGGTTTTTATTGTTATCTGGGCATCTTCAGCCCCAGCTCTGCACCCTCCTCATCCCAAGCAAAGGGCTCTTCCAAGCAAGAGCCGTTCATTATCAAGACAGGGAGCCCGTTAAAGCTGGCTTATCGACATTACACTAAAAAGTGTGACCACAGGCTTCCAGTCTGAACAAGTGCCTTGAGCAGACGTTGGGCACTGGCTCTGCAACTAGTCTCACAACACCCAGAGGAAGCCCGACTCCGAGGTGCTCTAAAACGCTCAGGATCAGACTTGAGGAGGCCACAGACAACAACATCTGCCCCCAACACCAGAGTAACTGGGTCCCCCGGGATCCAGACACGCAGGAACCCAGCCTGGCCAGGGGCATGGGTCCCTTCCAGTCTGAACCAGTACCCTGGGCAGACATTGGGCGCTGGCTCCACACCCATTCCCATAATTCCCAAAGAGTGCCCGACTCTCACATGCTCTGAAATACCCAGGATCACAGGAGAGGCCACAACAGCTGCCCCAACACCTGGAGAGAATGGATCCTCCAGGATCTAGGGACCCAGGAGCCCCTGCCCAGGCAGGGGCACGGGTCCCTTTCAGTCTGAACCAGTGCCCTGAGCAGACATGGGGTGCTGGCTTCGCAACCAGTCCCACAACACCAGAAGAAAGTGGGAAAGCAGAATCCCAGGCACTCTAACAGGTGCAGGATCAGAGAGAGGTGATCAAAAATACCCAGGCTCACAGGATCACAGAGGAAGCGCGACTCCTAGGAGATCAGACACAACCAGAATATCAGAAACACAGGATCCCAGAATCATAGAATCACAGAGACAGCTGGACTCTGAGGAGTCCAGGATAACAGGAGGGACAGGTTGCAGTGAGAGACAGCAGGGGCAGATAACACTAGAGATAACCGAATGTCGAAAAACAAGCACAAGAACATAAGCAACAGAAACCAAGGCTGTGACCACACACTTACAGTCTGAACAAGTGCCTTGAGCAGACATTGGGCTACTCCAGCTTATTTCTAGCCAGCCAGTAGAATGGCTACTTGGCATCATCAGAACCCAGTTCTCCCACCACAGCAAGTACTGGATATCCCAGCACACCTGAAAAGCAAGATTTGGATTTAAAATCACATTTCATGATAATGTTAGAGGACTTTAAGGAGGACAAAAATAACTCCCTTAAAGAAATACAGGACAAGACAGGTGAACAGATAGAAGCCCTTAAAGAGGAAACACAAAAATCCCTTGAAGAATTACAGGAAACTACAACAAAACAGGTGAAAGAATTGAACAATACCATCCAGGATCTAAAAATGGAAATAGAAACAATAAAGAAATCACAAAGGGAGACACCCTGGAGATAGAAAACCTAGGGAAGAGATCAGGAGCCATAGATGCAAGCATCACCAACAGAATACGAGAGATAGAAGAGAGAATCTCAGGGGCAGAAGATATCATAGAAAACATTGGCAAAACCGTCAAAGAAAATGCAAAATGCAAAAAGCTATTCGGAGTCATTTGTTATTCCATATTAATTTTAGGGTTGGTTTTTACTGTTGAAAATGCCCTCATAAATTTGGTAGGATTCCCATTAAATCAACAGATAGTTCTCTATTTGATTTTATTGGTGAGAAAGTGTTAGTACTTACAGCCAATGTTGACACAGTAGCCTAAGCCACCGACATTCACAAGGGAAAGTGTCTCTCTGAGAACAGAAAGCTATTCAAACCTTGAAAATTGTCTGGTGTCCTTGGCAGCTGGGGTGTGCCTCACCGTGCCTTGTAAAGCTACGTAGTCCTGGTTTCCAGAGAGCAAAGAAGCTAAAGTTGACACAGAGGCCATCTAATGTTCCATGGCTCACAAGCTAGTTGACATCACTGAGCCATCTGTGGAAGCAATCTGCTTAATGAGGCTAAAATGGCAAGTTATAGCCCAAGGGGGAAATCTTGCCATGAAAACTTATGTATTAAAGACACAGGCAACCACCAACATAAACATCGTGATGTAAGGCTGGATAGAAAGAGAACCAGAAGGGCTACAAAGATTTCTTCCTCTTCCTCAGTAAAAACACTCTATTTTCATCATGGTCCCAGAACAAAAAGAAGTTTCATTTGCTATGCTATCCAAGGTGATAGATAGATAGATGATAGATAGATAGATAGATAGATAGATAGATAGATAGATAGATAGATAGGATAGATAGATGATAGATAGGATAGATAGATGATAGATAGGTAGATAGATAGATGGATGATAGATAGATAGGATAGATAGATGATAGATAGATAGATAGATAGATAGATAGATAGATAGATAGGATAGATAGATGATACATAGGATAGATAGATGATACATAGGTAGGTAGATAGATAGATGATAGATAGATAGGTAGATAGATAGATAGATAGATAGATAGATAGATAGATAGATAGATAAGATAGATAGAGAGATAGATGATAGATAGGATAGATAGATGATAGATAGATAGATAGATGAGAGAGAGAGAGAGAGAGAGAGAGAGAGAGAGAGAGAGAGAGAGAGTAACTGACCCCACTTAACAGGAAATGCAAGCTGTGGGTAGATGGACTTGACATCCTGAATAATCAATTTAGAATATGAAGAGACTAAACCCTGACGAGAACCCAGGTGGGAGGGAGGGAGGGAGACAAGGCTGCTCTAGATCCTTGAATCATTCTGGATTGCATTCCCCTCCTCCAGCTGCTCCTCCTCCAACCACTCTTTTCTGTAGGTTTTTAATTTTAAGAGTTGGGATTCAATCGGGTGGTTTCTCAGAAAAATGAGGAATAGTTCTACCTCAAGACCCAGCTATGCCACTCCTGGCCATATACCCAAAAGATGCTCTACCGTAGCACAAGGACCCTTGCTCAACTACGTTCATGGCAGCCTTATTTGTAAGGGCCAGAAACTGGAAACAACCCAGATGTCCCTTAACCGAAGAATGGATAGGAAAATGTGGCACATCCACACAATGGCACATCTACTCGGCCTTTAGAAGCAAAGACATCACGAAATTTGCAGGCAGGATGGAACTAGAAAATATCATCCTGAGTGAGGTACCCCACAGCCAGAAAGACACACATGGTCTGCACTCACTGATAAGTGAACATTAGCCATAAAGTGCAGGATAACCATGGGACACCCTACAGACCCAAAGAAACTAAGTAACAAGGAGGGCCCAAGGATAATGCATGAATCTCACTCAAAAGGGGAAATAAAATAGTCATTAGAGGTGAACAGAGGGAGGGAACTGGGTGGGAGAGGGAGTGAGGATGGGGAACAGGGATAGGAATCAGGTATGAGGAGAGGACTGGGAGTGAGAAGGGAAGTCATTGGGGGAAATCTTTGGAACTAGAGCTGGGACAGGGGAGGCTCCCATGAGTCTATAGGGGTGACCCTAACTGAAACTCCTAGCAGTGGGGATGTGGAGACTGAAGTGGCCACCTCCTGTAGCCAGATGGGACTTCCAGTGGAGGGAAGGGCCCATTGACCCGCCCACAAAACCTACGACCCAAAATGTGTCCTGCCTACAGCGATAAAAACAGAGCAGAGATTGGGGGAAAGGCCAATCAATGACTGGACCAACTTGAGAGCCAACCGATGGGGAAGAGCTGACCCATGACACTATTAATGATATTCTGTTATGCTTGCAGACAGGAGGCTAGCATAACCATCTCCTGAGAGACTTCAGCAGCAGCCAATGGACACAGATACAGAGACCCACAGCAAAACATCAGGCAGAGCTCAGAGAGTCTTGTGGAAGAGTGGGATAGGACTGAGTGAGCCAGTGGGGTCAAGGACACCACAAGAAGACCTACAGAGTCAACTAACCTGGGCCCATTGGGGATTCACAGAGACTGAGCCACCAACCAAAGAGCTTGCAGGGGCTGGACCTAGGCCTCCTGTAGCAGATATGCAGCTTGGTCTTCTTGTGGGTCCCCTAACAATTAGAGTGGGGACTGTCTCTGACTCTTGTCTACCTTTGGATCCTTTCTCCTAGCTGGGCTGCCTTGCTGGCCTCAGTAGGAGAGGATGTATTTAGTCCTGTTGGGACTTGATGGGCCAGGATGGGTTGGTACCCATGGGGTATTGACTCCCCTTTTCAGAGTAGAAGGGAAGGAGGTATTGAGGGAGGGGTGTGAAGGTGGGGCTGGGAGGAAAGGGGGCTGCCATTAGGATGTAAGGTCAATAAATAAATGAATTAATGAAGAGACAAGAAGATTCCTCATTCAACCAGAAAAATCTTTCGTCTTTACCTGGACAGCTGATTTGTGAGCTTAAGACATGTCTATAAATTCAGACAGACTTGAAGGAAGGAAAAAAAATTCTAGAGATGTATTTGCTTTGGGGACTGAGAAGTTGCTGGAGAGGGGCTTATGCAAAGAATAGAAATGACTTGGTCAACTGCCAACCTGAGTCATTGGCAGAGAGAAAGGAGAGTGTTCTGAAGACCCATTGGTGCACTCTTCCATCCTCATTTATATGTAAATATATATAAAACATTGTCTTAGTCAGGGCTTCTATTCCTGCACAAACTTCATGACCAAGAAGCAAGTTGGGGAGGAAAGAGTTTATTCAGCTTACACTTCCACATTGCTGTTCATCACCAAAGGAAGTCAGGACTGGAACTCACACAGGGCAGGAAGCAGGAGCTGATGCAGAGGCCATGGAGGGATGCTGCTTACTGGCTTGCTCAGCTTGCTCTCTTATAGAACCCAGGACCACCAGCCCAGGGATGGGACCTCCCCACTTGATCACTAATTGAGAAAATGCCTTACAGCTGGGTCTCATGGAGGCATTTCCACAACGGAGGCTCCTTTCTCTGGGATAACTCCAGCTTGTGTCAAGTTGACACACAAGACCAGCCAGTAGAACAGTCTTCCATAGTAAGAGATATGCGTAGGTGGTGTTTCTCCTACCAAAGGCAGCACCAGTTTTTCTTTTTGTTTGATGTCCTCACGACAAATAACACCCAAAGTAAGAGAGAGACACTCTCCTGCCTCTTTTCACAGAGAGTCAGGTGTGGCTGTGAGCCACAAGTGCTCAAGTGAAGACCCTCTAGAGTCTGCCCTTGCCTTTAAGCGTACAATGAAAACATTAGCATGTGGTGGTGATGCCTGTGGCCATGCCTTGTTGTGGACATCAAAGACAGCCAGCAAAATGTCTTTGCAGAACTGGAGGGAGTTAAGTAGGACCGCCTGTGAGATCCCAAGAGCTATCTGGGGATTCCAGGAAGGTTAAAAACAAATGAGTTGTGGTCGAGATCACCAGAGATCACATAGTAAAAATATCCTCCAAATAGAAATGAAATAGCAGGCTTCCGGAAGTGTGCGATTTCTCTATAAAGCTCTACAGCACAGCGAAATGCAGCTCTCATGTTCAGGGACCTTGCTTTTGCTTAACAAAGGTCCTGGATTGAAACCAGTTGACTGGGTTGGGGATTTAGCTCAGTGGTAGAGCACTTGCCTAGCAAGCACAAGGCCCTGGGTTTGGTCCCCAGCTCTGAAAAAAAGAAAAAAAGAAACCAGTTGACTGATGGTCTCTTCCCAAGACTACCTAAGTGGTGCTTATTGATGCCTTTCTGGTTATTATATAGTTCGCAAAACACGGCTTTCCCCTTTGATGGGTATCTGTCTCGGTGTGGGAGGAGGGTACTTATGTGTGTTTGTAAATTAGAACTTCAAAGAGTAGTCGCATATTGACTGACTGCCAGGCAGGAACTAACAACGGTGTAGCTGTGAGGCTATACTCATGGGAGGGCGGAAACCGAATCTCCCCATAAAATACACTCGGTTCAGACTTTCAACACCCACTGTGTTCTGTGATTTCGCCAGAGTGCCCAATAAATCCCCTCCCCTCCACAGCGGCTTCCCCATAGCCAGTTTCAGTCACTGTTCCCACACGGGAGCTGCACCGTTTGAATAAGGGTCTCTAAGGTCCTTTGTGCTCTATTCCGTGCCTCCTGCATTTGAACTGTTACTTCCCCGGAGGGCTTCGCGCCGCGCACCTTCTCCAGGCTCCGCACTTTATCTGCACAGCCATATTCACCTTCCATTTCTTTCTCAAGAGTGAGCACTGGCCTGGTGTCTTTAGTCTCCACAAGGAGCCATGACACCGGCCCTTTATCTTTGTGGCTGTCTTTATTAATGCCCCCTGACTGTCACAGAAGGTTGGGGTCAGGCAGCGTTCCAAGGCGGGTGGCCTCCAAGCCGTGCGACATGCTTTTATAATAATGTGCATGAGAGATGCATTAGCTTTCCTGATGAGTACATTTCCGCTCTGCTGCACCTCACCTACTAACTGAGCTGATAACCTTCCCTTAGGGGACGGCTATTTTTATAGATTTTCTTTTTCAGGCTTCGACTTATTTCTTTTCACCATTTTACTAAACTTCTCCTCCATGCTGACAACTATACTCTCTTTAATTAATAAAAGCAATTAAAGGGGCCAGGGGAATGGCTTCATGATTAAAGTGCTGGCTGTGGACACACAAGGACCTGAGCTCAGACCCCGGCACGCCCATCGGGAGCTGGGTGTGACAGCTCATGTCTGTAAAGTCATCCTGGGGAAGCAATGAGAAGATCCTTGGAGCTCAACTGTTAGCCAGGCAAACTGCAGGGTCAGCAAGAAACCCTGCTTCAGAAATGAGGTACAGGGCTGGAGAGATGGCTCAGCGGTTAAGAGCACTGGCTGCTCTTCCAGAGGTCCTGAGTTCAAATCCCAGCAACCACATGGTGGCTCACAACCGTCTGTAATGGGATCTGATGCCCTCTTCTGGTGTGTCTGAAGACAGGTACTGTGTAGTCATACATAAAATAAATCTTTTAGGGGTTGGGGGTTTAGCTCAGTGGTAGAGCGCTTGCCTAGCAAGCACAAGGCCCTGGGTTCAGTCCCCAGCTCTGAAAAAATAAAAAAAAAAGAAAAGAAAAAAGAAGAAAAAAAAATAAAATAAATCTTTTAAAATAATAAGGTACAGCAGTATTGAGAAAATTAACCTCGAAAACCTCTGACCTAGGTACACATTCTCACATGCAAATATGCACAAATACACAAATACACACACATACACACACACACACATACACACACATACATACACACTCACATACACATACACACACATACATACACACTCACATACACATACACACACATACATACACACATACATACACACTCACATACACATACACACATACACATACACACACATACACATACACACACATACATACACACTCACATACACACACATACACACATACACACACACATACACCCACACATACACCCACATACATACAAACACACATACACATACACACATACGCACACACACACATGAGCATGCACAAGCACATGAGCATATAAGCATGCACACATACAAACATACGAACACAAACACACTAACGACAAAAATACTTAAAATAATTATGTTCCTAAGTGATACTATTCTCCTAATAAGCAAATTTATGTAAATATTTTATTTCACCATAATACCACATATATTACTTAGGTTTCATGTGCTGTGATAAGACATCATGACCAAAAGCAACTTGGGGAAGAAACGGTTTGTTTACTGTTTCCATATATCTATAAAGATGCACTTTGTGTATCTGACAGAAGAGAAACAACAACAACAACAAACTACTCTGAGCTAGTTCTCCCATTAAACTGCAGCCCATGGTTAACAAATGGAAATGGGTTTGTTTCCCAGATAGCCAGTAGATGACGAGAGTAAGAACGAGCCATGAGATGACCATACTGGATGTATGTACAAGGGTGTTTGGTGAGTACACTGAGCGACGGCTGGGGAAACAGAGAGAGCAGAAGGCACAACAGGCTTTCTGAAAGTGAGGAAGGAGGTCATCTCAACTCCCGAGGAGAGACAGGGATTAAAGCACTATTTTCAGGCTTTGCTGGGGTTAACTTACTTTCCCAGGATACCCTCTAATGCTTGAATCCAATAGGCATGGCTACCGTTTTCAGTGAACTATCCCTCTCCTCTTGTTAAATCCATAAGTTTATGCCATTTTTCTCTGTCACATAGAACCCAAATAAAGACCCAAAGGGATTTCATCTTATTTGACTGAGATCTTCCAAGATCTCATGCAAAAAGAAGCCACAGGCTTGCTGTATATTGTCGCACTCCTTGCCTGTAAACTGGCAACTCCTGCCACCTAGTGGCACACTGTGGTATTACAGCTCGACAAACTAGTATCTTGCGCGCTTTCAGCTTTCAAAGGCAACTGGAAAGGATTGGTTCCCTACATGAATCAGTTATTGTGAGATAATCTCTCATGCTGTTATGTAGCGAGTCTTCCGTAGAATGGTATTAGATGAAAGGTATATTTTAATGATTAGAGCCAATCAAGACAAATATCAAAATAAAACTATTTTATGCTAGGACTGTAATTCTTTTTCTTTCCTCAAGGTAAGAACAACTCCATCCAAGTGATCAGAAAGCAGACTTTAGTAAAAACTAGCATTAGGAATGCCTTTAATCTACTGCAATCAGAGTGTTTCCTTTCCCTTCCTTTCCCTTTTTTTTTTTTTTTTTTTTTTTTTTTTTTTTGTCCTGTTGTTGCCTTTGTTTTGAAATAGGCCTCACTCAGTATAGAACCCAAACTGGTCTTGAATTTACAGCAACCCTCCTTCTCCCTCAGGCCCTGTGTGCTGAGATTCCAGGCAGAGGTCACCATGCCCAGCAGATCACACTCTAGACAGTAGTAAGAGCACTCCAGGATTCCCGTCTAAGATCTCACCTACTGCGTCTTATATAGAAAAAAACATTTACAAAGTATCAACATACACAACACACAATAGGCGTTTAAGTGTAATAGCCCGGGACATGACAGAAGAGATGTTAGCATTTCTTCCGGGTGGAAGTTGTCCCAACTCGTTCCCATTTTCAGTCCATAGGTGAATGGGCATACTGTGTGCAAAGCACTCATGGGGCAAATGATGCCTAGTAGAAAACAAACATGGCTTGTCCCTGATCCCACAGGGCTTATACTACAAGGCAGGAGACAAATAATAGTCACGAAGCAAAGTAAGTCACCCCCATCAGGCAGCCCGTGCTCCAGAGGTAATAACAAGGCAAATAAGTCACCCAACCCGTGCTCCAGAGGTCTGCCATGACACTGCACCCAAGTAAAGGGGCAGAAAGTAGGAGGACTTTCCCCTACACTGACATATGAGGAAATATGTAAGGGCTTTAAAGAGTGAGAAAAACGGTGTCTTGTACAGAATGAACAGGAAGCTCACATAGTTAAAAGTAGGGACTGGCTAAGCATGAAGTGGTAAATACGTAATCCCCTCTGAACTCCCCACTAGAGGCTGGAGCGCGTCTTGCAACCGCCCAATGCTCTGGAATCCCTGAATGAAAGACACATACATGCAGCTTTATTTTTGAAATGTCCTAAGCAGCGCACAATGGCTGGGCCACTCCCTAACTCCACGTGGCTAACACACACTCCCCTCCGATGTTCCTGAGTGATTACTGACTAAAATCGATATTTTATCTTTGCTGCCCTGGACCTTGCTGGGCAGCCCTCCTGGGGCCGCTTCCCCCTGCACCTACAGGTCGGTTGGCAGGTTCTCCTTCCTGCACCTTTCCCGTGTGGCCTGTCTCCTTCGCCCTCCTCACAATGGAATCCCCTCTTCCTCCTCCTCAGTCCCTTTTTGGGAATCCTAAAAGTCCCGCCTCTGTCACCCTGCCCAATCATATGCTGCCAGCACGATATTGACCAATCAAAGCCAGCTGGGGGCGGGGACTGTCAGTGTCTTACAGGCACAGAACCAATCCCCAACATAAGCATGTTTGAGAAGTGACTAAAGATGGCTGGCTGTCTTAGCCGAAGAGAGAAAAACAGTAATAAAACAGAGCATTGGGAACTTTACCTCAGAAGAGCCTTGTAAGGGAGAAGGGCAGCATAGACTCTGACTATGTTGTGAGAACTCAGAGCAGAGAGGGGACCTGAAAATCGCCAACAAGAGTGAGCTGTGGTGTGGAGCCATTTGGTAAAGTATCCACCTAGTTGGGGGTTGGGGATTTAGCAAGTGCAAGGTTTGGTCCTCAGTTCCTGGGAATGGGAGTGGGGGTGGGGGAACCAAAAGACAAAATAACAAAAAGTATCCACCTAGTCTTGCAGCGCATCTAAAAGTGCTACAAGCAAACTGTTCAAAACAAAACTAAGGGGACAGCAAGATGGCTCGGTGTATAAAAAGGGCTTGCCTGCAAGTCTTACCTCCCGAGTTCAGTCCCGGGATCTCCAGAAGGCACATGAAAGAGGAAAGAAAGATCTGAATCCATGGAGTTTCCCTCTCTACACATGCCATGGCACGCATGGACCCACATACCCACAATAAAACAAAGTCAAAATGGTGAGTAAAATATTAGTGAAGTTGGTTTCATTCTGCATTGGGGTACAGAGCTAGACTGGAAATCCAGTTGGGGGGACGAAAAGGAATCAGGCAGAGATGCAAAAGCAAGAAGGGAGTATACGAGCTGTTAACATCGTTACTTAACCCCCATGAGACCGGTGAGATGTGAAAAGGAAGGACTCCAGGGGTTGGGTGGTGGGAGCTCCACTGTCTAAAAAGAGGTACAAGAAAGTATGCACTGGAGAGTAACACAGGCTAGCGAGGAAAACAGTGGGAGAAAACAAAAGGAATCCAAGTAACCATTAGCCTTTCTCTCCAACTAGTAAGTCCCCAAGAAAGCTGGCAGCTGACTGTCCAATTCTTTAAGACATCTCACCACTGATCTCACCCCTGACAGTCACTGGGAACTGGTGTATGAAGTATCACAGAAGCTTGAGTGAGTTCTATGCCAAGCACTGGTGTCCACTGCCTTGTGTCGGTCACACCATCAGGCACCATTATTTGCAGTCTTTTGTATGATTACATCACACCCCCTTCCCTCTCTGCTTCATGGCTGTGCCTCTAATTGACGGATGCATGCTTGGCAAGGTTGCTCTTAGGATTAACACGCTCTCCTAACCCAGCTCACAGCTAAGCAGATGGTTGGCCCTCCATAAGCCACTGCTGCTTCTTAGACTAACGGAAACTACTCATTTTCCTGCTCTCGAGCGTGGGGGGCAAGTTTTAGACCTATCTTTTGCAGATTAGTAAGGCAGGTGCTATCACAAAACATCGCAGACTGAGGTGGGTTAAACAACAAAATTTAATCCCCACAGATCTGGAATCCAGGAAGTCCCAAATCTAGATGCAGCTGATTTAGTTCCCGGTGGGAGTTCTTTCTCGTCTACTGGCACGGTTGCCTACTTCCTGTGTCCCCAATTGGCAGGGCTCTCTTGGGTCTGTCACTTCAAAGTCGAACTCATGATTTTGTTTGACCTAAACTTGCTTCTTTACTCCAAATACAGTTTCTTCCACAGGGGAATTCTGGAGAAGCACAATTCCGTCCACAGCAATCCTGCCGACTGATATATAAACTGTACAGTTGTGTGTACGTGTCCCATGGGTGTGTGACATAGAGGGTGTGTGATTCCCAGAGGTAAAGTCTGAAATTTGCTCAACACAGGATGCAGTGTGTACCTGCAGGTGCCCTAACGCATCACCGTAATGCGGATGCGAAAAGAACCGAGGTGCTTGCCTGACTCTGCAAACTGTAAATGTCGCCGCTCTCACAGGGCACACCGTCCAGCAAGATCAGCTGACACAAGCTGTAAGAACATAGATGGTTAACTGGGTAAATGTACCAATAAAATCCATTTTTATTATTTCTCTCTATCTCTCTTTGAGTAAAGTAATAGTGAAATTTCAGAGTAAGATGGTGGGTTACCCACCACCAGAGCTCCCACTACCCTGGGCTCACCCAGCCAAAGGGCATATAAAAAGGAAAATGGCAACTTCAAAACAGCACTCCATGCAAACGGAACTAGAAAGCAAATGGGGTCACTACAATGATTACTGAGAAGAGACCTGGGACCAAAATTGGTCAGGAGAGAGAAAGAAGGTCTATTCTACTCAGGAAAGAAATAACTCGAAAAGCTACTACCAGCCCAAGCATGCACATGCAAAACTGCTGTGCTCCATTTCATGAAACACACACTACTAGACATAAATAGGTCTACACAGTACAGAATGACACAGTAACAGTGAGTAATTTCAGCACCCTGCTTCCTCTAACAGACAGGTCACTCCAATAGAAGGAGAGGAACATTGTAATTAAATGGCGTCGTAGACCAAACATCTACAGAAAATTCCATACAAACCAAGCAAATTACACATTCCTTTGGGGAGCTCATGGAACTTTCTCTAAAATAGATTGTGCAGTACAGCAGAGTGAGTCTTAACAAATACAGGAAGATTTCAATCGTTTCTTCTGTTCTGTCCGGTCACAATGGGACAAAGCTAGAAGTTACCAAGAGAAACAGAAGATGCGTCACTCAGGACACTGAACAATGCACTACTAGTTGATGGATGGATCGCCAAGGAAACTAAAAAGAAAACTTTTCAGTTCCTATCAGCAAATGAAAATGAAATCACAGCCTGCCAACACTCATGGGATAAACAAAGGCAGTAGGAAAGGTGTGGGTCATAGCTCTAAGTGCCTATATTAAAAAAACAAAAAACCAGAGAGCTCTCATCCAAAAATGTACCTCACCTTTGATAGCTCAAAGCACGTCAGTGGGTAGGAAAGAAGTAATCAAGATCAGAACATAATGAAATAAAAACAGAAAACACCAGAGAGTCAACTGAGCCAACGGTGGGATCTTTAAAAAGGTCAGCCCACAGCCAGACTCAGTGAAGGACAGACAGGAGCTAAACACAGCTCAGCAGTTAAGAGCCCTGGCTGCTCCTCCAGAGGACTCTGGTTCAGCTCCCAGCACCCACATGGCAGCTCGCAGCCATCTGTAACTCTGCTGCCATTGCACAGAAATGCACTCGGTCTAAACGCCTATCCGCATAAAATAAAATAAACTAATGATTTAAAATATCGAAGAAAGAGAAAACCCAAATGGAATTAAAAGGCAGATGTTACCATAGCTACCAATCCTATTCAAAAAATTTCTAGGACATGTTTTAAAAGCTTATATCCCACCAAATTAGAAAATACAAAGTAAATGGCTAGACTCATCCCGACTCATCTGACCTACCAAATTAAACGAAATATTTGATCAGACCTATAACAAACAGTGAGATTAACATAGTAATTATGAAATCTCCCTCCTTTAAACAAACAGAAAAGTTCAGACAGATAAATTCACTGAGGGATTTTAGAGAACTAACCCCAGTGTTTCTCATACTGTTCCACATTACCTAACTCTCTTTTACAATACCAGGATTACTCTGATAGAAAAACCACATAAACACACAACACCAAAGGGCCACAACAATCCACCTGATAGATAAAAATTTTATGTCAATAAAATATTTACAAACTGAACTCAAGGACACATCAGATTAACATTCACCATAACCATACTAGTATCCAGAGTCGTAGGGATGGTTCAACATATATAAACCAATACCTGTAAAAAAATGAGCCCAAGAACAGAAACCACGAGGTCATCAATAGATGCCAAAGGGGCCTCTGAAAAAAAAATAAAGCAACATTTCTTCATGGTAAAAATGTGAAGAAAGTGGGACTAGAAGGAATGCATCTCAACACAGTGAAGGCTGTGCACAGCTCACCTGCAGCAGACAATGCACCAGTGAGATAAAAAATAAGATCAGAACGTCTGTGTCCCATTTTTATTCAATATGATGCTTGAAGACTTTTAGCAACAAGAGGAGGAAGGGAAGTCAAGAGAAGGATACAAATAGGAAAGGAAGTCAGATGTTCGTAGATGCTATGCTACTACATAAAAAAGACCCTAAAGACTCCATGGAGAATGATAAAAACGGATAAATGCTTTCAGCAAAGTATCAAGACACCAAATTAACATACAACAATCGTTAGCCTTCCTATATAACATATATGCTGAGAAAGAAATCAAGGAAACAATACAATTCACATTTACCTTTAAAAAAAATCCACGCAAAAAATATACATAGATATATAGATAGATACAGATATATAGATATATAGATATATAGATATATAGATATATAGATATCGGCATAATCTTCACTAAGGGCAGAAAAGACCTCTAAGGTGAAAACGAAAATACAAGAAAGTAATTGAAGAAACTGCTAGACAGTGGGTGGTAAGATCCGCGTACTCGTGGAATTCAGGAATTAACATTGTAAAATCTATCATCAATGAGGGTCAGCTTTCTGTCTCCAGAACAAATATTGAGGGTTTAAAAGAGTAGGGGTTGGGGATTTAGCTCAGTGGTAGAGCGCTTGCCTAGGAAGCGCAAGGCCCTGGGTTCGGTCCCCAGCTCTGAAAAAAAGAACCAAAAAAAAAAAAAAAGAGTAAAGGTGTCGTTAGTAACGTCTTGGGGTCATGGTCTCTTAGCTACCTTGCTTTTTTGGGACGTGCTGCTGGAGAAAAGTGGCTAAGAAAAACAGCTCACCTCAGAGAAAACATGCAGCGACAAGACGAAGCCAAGTTCTCATTAGCTTCTTCAGGCACAACCTAATCGACTTCCTCTAGGCTCCACCTCCCAGTATCTTCACAGCTACTGGCTGTGAAGACAGCTGGCAATCAAGTCTTCAGCCAATGGCCTTTCAGGGACCTTTAGGGTCCAAACAACAGTTCAACTTCCTCAGTTAGTCCCTAGGCTTAACTGTCTACTTACAGCCTAAAGTGGATAACTAAAATCATATCCATCATGGCCTGACTTACATCAGCACCGGCAGCAAAGAAGGACAAAGGATCTCTGCTAGAATCACATACGGAAAGGAGAGAGTTGCTCGTGAAACCTCGAGATTAAACTAAGAGAGGCCCATAGAAGCGTGAAACATCAGGGATCGTCCCATCCTACGTTCTTGGACTCTGTCAGTCTTCCTTTGTATGTTAAGACGGCAAAGTCAGCCCTTAAATAGCGTGTTTACCATTAATACATTTCTCTGGGAACTTAGAACTGTTTAATATATATGTTATATATTAATTTATATATTAATATATATATAAATTTTATATATACATATACATATACATATACATATACATATACATATACATATACATATACATATACATATACATATACATATACATATACATATACATATACATATACATATACATATACATATACATATACATATACATATATATATATATATATATATAACTGGTTACTACAGAACTACAGAACTGATGGTTTCTACCAAAATACTTAAGCGCTGTGAGGTTTAGGAAAATAACATTTAGAAGGCATTGTTCTTTATTTTTTTTTGTGTGATCATGTCTGAAAGTATTAATGATGCCATACAAGAATAAACTGATCTTTTATACAATTAAGGAACACAAAGCAAAACAACAATAATAACAAAACCTCTAGTCCACTAGGGGAATATAATGAATCGAGAAAGCATTGTTCTATTTCTACCACACGGCACAGTTATCACAAGCAAACAAAAAAGGGAAAATCTCCAGACACGGCCTGGAATTATTCATCATGTTAAAGGAAATTCTCATACTTTTAAAGAGTTAAAGTGTGTGTGTGTGTGTGTGTGTGTGTGTGTGTGTGTGCACGCGCGCGCGCGTGCGTGCCTGCATGCGTGCGAGCCTGAGTGCCTGCGTGCCTGCGTGAGTGTGTGTGTGTGTGTGTGTGTGTGTGTGTACATGTTTGTATGGCTGTGTTCATGTATGATTGTGGTACAAAGGTTGTTGTGAGGTATTGTCTTAGTTACAGTTACTGTTGCTGTGGTGAAGCACCATGACCAAAGCAACTTGGAGAAGAAAGGGTTTATTTGACTCACAGTTCTACAGAATAGGTCATCATCAAAAGCAGTGAGGGTAGGAACCTGGAAGCAGAGGTGACGCAGAGGCCTCGGAGGGGTGCTGCTTACTGGCTTGCTCAACACGGCTTGCTCAGCCTGCTTTCTTATAGGACCCAGGACCACCAGCCTCGGGGGTAGCCACACCCACAATGGGCGGGGCCCTCCCCTATTGATCGCCAATTAAGAAAATGACATACAGGCTTGCCTATCGCCTATCTTAGGGTGGCATTTTCTTAAGTGAGGCTCCCTCCTCGCAGATGACTTTAGCCTGTGTCAAGTTAACATAAAACGATTCAGCGTCTTTGATATTCATCTTCAAAACAAAAACAAAAAAACCCAGGATCTCCAGCTAAACTGGAGTTTATCAACTCAGCTAGGCTTCTAGACCAATGAGTTCCAGGGATCTACTTGTCTCTACTTCCTGCCACCTCAGTGCTGGGTCTACAGGTATGGGAGTCACCGCTACCAGCTTTTCCTCGTTTATTTTTCCCATGGGTACTGACGCTCTGAACTGAGGTCTTCATCCTGTGTCTCAATCACTTCACTGAGTCATCTCGAGTTCCTAGAAACGTGGACTTTTCTTTCTTACCCTAACAAAGGACTATCAAAATCTGTTAGGCTGTTCTGAATAACCCATCTTCACTTGGCTAGGGGAGGTTTACAAGACATTGTCATTGTTGCTTTTGTACAAGTCTTTTTCTGTCCTTTTTGCATTCTGTATTTTCTTGGAGATCCCCGGGGAGCCTCTATAGGAAAAGGCTATTTTTGCTTCTAGCAAGAAGACTGAAAGGTAGGATGTTCCTGAGGTTTTGAGTTTACATCAACTGTGCATTGGAATGTCATAATTAGTGTTAATTGTCTGAGAAGGGAGTCTCAATCAAGAGATTGGATGCGTTTCGCCTGTGAGCCTGTCTGCGGGGATTTGCTTGATTGACAGTTGATATAGGAAAGCCCAACCCACTTTGGGAGGTACCGTTTCTTGGGCAGGTGGTCTGGGTTATAGTTTGGGCTACCTTTGAAAGCCACCAAGTTGTTTGAGTACAAATACGACTCCGGAATACCGCGAGATCGATCAACTGTAGAACCTTATTTTACAACAGGGCAGTCCCATTTTTCTTCCAAGCATTCTGTCTATAAGATTTGAGGTTCTTTTCAACCCATTTACTCTCTCATTGATTAAACAGCAGAGTGGGGAGCTATGCACAGCCTAAGCTATGACAAATTGCTTATTAATACCATCCAAATTAATGAGGTGTGTGTGTGTGTGTGTTTTCTCAGGGCAAAACGAATATTAAGAATTGAAATGCCCAAAGATGTGTAAAAGCTGTTTGCATTTAGCAATCAGAAAAGCAGATATCTCGAAACCATTTAATATTTTTCTTCCTGTTACCATGGAAATGTATTTGAGTCCCCTTAGACCAAAAAAAAAAAAAATCCTACCACTGTGACAATAAATTTTTATAGTTTTAGAGTAGAAGTTTTAAAATTTCAAATCATCAGTGAATATCTTTTGCACAACGTAAAAACAACCGACTGAGTAGAACTTCGATTAAGAGACATAAATGGGGGCTGGGGATTTAGCTCAGTGGTAGAGCGCTTACCTAGGAGGCGCAAGGCCCTGGGTTTGGTCCCCAGCTCTGAAAAAAAGAACCAAAAAAAAAAAAGAGAGAGAGAGAGAGACATAAATGAACAGCATCCCTGGGCTTCTTTTGTATATCCATCAAAGCTACCTCTGGGAAGCAGAGACCTTCACGATGTTACACTCATTTACCAAACCTACAAAGTAATGACAAGAACAGGGTGAAAGATGTCCCTCTCTTCCGCTAAGGAAGATGCAGTTGATCTCCTATGGGTGCAGATTTTGTCCTAAGCTAAGAGTGTGTCCCACTAAGAGTATGACTGTAATAATTCACTTATAACAACAACATTAATAACACGACGCTGCTTATGAATGGGATTTTGTTTCCTCATAGGGCTTTTCCCTGTCCCACAAATAACAAATGATCCCCAGGCCACGTAAAGTATATACTGGAGATGGCAACGGTGGTAATGGAGGATTGAGGGTAAAGCTTGGCAGACTCCCTTTCCCCAGCAGTGTGACCACACGCAAAGAAAAGCGAAGCCCTAAAACAAAGTGGGCAAACTAGTCGAGGAAACCACTAGTTCCTGGGTGTGTGTAGCTGAACGCTTGGCTACCCACGCCAACAGAGGGGCTTCTCTGAGGACAGAGTGAAGTGGCAATGTGTTAAACACACAGGAGAAGAAAACAACCAAAAGCAGGGCCCCTGAGGCTCCTTGGGGTAGATGAGCATTATGGCAGCCTACCCAAGGGTCCCCTTCTTTCTCCTTTCCTGGGCTAGAAAAGCATCTGAGCAGAAGCAAGTGAAGGTGCCTCTTGCCTTGCTGCTAATTCGTTTGCAAGTTGGTAAGAGAAAGTCAAAAGGAGGTGGTGCCACCTCTTCTGGCCTTGGCAGACGGGATCAATATTGATGGTTTTGTTGGCCACAGGCTGTTTGTCCAGCTGTTAATAACTGTTCTGTCCCCCATTCAAGTTCATGACTGCACCTAAAGCCCCCCCATCCAAACCCTTCAGTGGCTCTAAACTGGCTTTTGACTCTGGCTTTTGACTGACATAGTTAACTAAGAGTTAGGGCTAGGGATAGAATTAGGGTTAGGGATAGAATTAGGGCTAAGGCTAGGGCTAGGGTTAGGGTTAGGGCTAGGGCTAGAAATAGGGCTAGGATTAGGTCTAAGGTTAGGGCTATGTCTAGGGTTAGGACTAGCGTTAAGACTAGGGTTACAGTTAGGGGTAGGGCTAGGTCTCTGACTAGGATTAGGGGTAGGGCTAGGTCTTGTTCTAGATTTACGGCTAGCGTTAGGGTTGCTTTCATCAAATCCTTGGGTTGGCTCTGAGCTTTCTTTTTAAAAAAAAAAGATTCATTTTTATGAGTACACTGTCACTTTTTTTCAAACACACCAGAAGAGGACATCAGATCCCGTTACAGATGGTTGTGAGCCACCGTGTTGCTACTGGGAATTGAACTCTACCTCTGGAAGAGTAGTCAGTGCCCTTAACCACTGAGCCATCTCACCAGCCCTGCTCTGATCTTTCTTTTGCCTGACTTTGCAGAGTGACTTTCCAGGACCTCATAACCACACAGAGTGAACCATCACTCTCTTCCTTGAAGGTGCCACCATGACATCCACTTCTCTAACTGCTGATGTCCAAAGCTAAGCAGACTCTTTTTCTTTTGTAAGTGTAAGTGCTTATAATACATACAGGGAAGCATACATGTGTGCTGTCCAATTATAATATATTTCTTTTTGAGTAAACGCAGACTTATGGGTGATCATTCGGTTTTACATGTGTTTTTAGGCAACATTTTCTAATTCTGAGGAATGATGAAAATTTTAGTTTTCTCTGTGAAGGAAGTCTTGAATTAAAACATGTTTGAATGGGATGTCATATGTTTCACTCCCAAACGTCATTTGCCAAGTATTCTCATAGTACTTGAGACACCCAAATAGGCACTTCCTGCAGCCAGGAAAAAAAATGGCAATACTCTCTCTTATTGGGTTTCAGTCTAGAAATATCACCATCTGCTATTTATTTTCCTTATTTTGAACGCAGCTCCACGGAGACACAACAAGTCTAGTTGGGTTTGAAAGACTCCATAGTTTATAGATTTCCATCTGGTGAGCTGGGAGAGATTTTAAGGGAGATGAGTCCTTTCCTCTCACTTACTCTTGTGAGGAATGGCAGAGACTCTGAGGACAGGCACGGTGAAGACCATCCCAGCTTGAGGGGAACTGAACCTAGCACCCCAGTTAACTCTTCATTTCCCCATGCACAAAAGGAAACCAACAGGCATCCCTAGCGTTGTGTTTAAAGATGAAATGAGAGACTGTGTATGAAGACCAGGGTTCATGTAGCTATCATGGCACAGTAGTCACGATGCGTGAGCTGGGATATAGCCCCAAGCTACACGCCGGCACCCCAGTGTTTGATCTACCCAGCCACTGTTTATATCAATCTATATATGGCTCAGTCACAGTTGAAATCATTGAGATGTCAGTATGGCTTGGGGATGTTGCTAGGTTGACAGGCACAAATCTTCTGTGTGTGAAGCCTTGGGTTGGAACTCCAGCCGTTCATAAACCACATACAGTGACGGATGCATATAGGCCAGTACTCAGAAAGTAGAGGCATGAAGAATAAAAGTTCAAGGTTATCTTCCAAATAATACAGAGAATAAGGCTAGCCTGGGCTACAGGAGACCCTGTCTCAAAAATTATAGATAATAATAATAATAATAATAATGATGATGATGATGATGGATGGAGAGAGAGGGAGAGAGGTGATGGATGGGTGGATGGATAGACAGACAGACAGCTGGAGATAGATAGATAGATAGATAGATAGATAGATAGATAGATAGATAGATATGATGGATGGACAGACAGACAGACAGATAGACAGACAGATAGATGAATATAGATAGATATAGATAGATGGATAAATAGATAGATGATGGATGGATAGATAGATAGATGATGGATGGATAGATAGATAGTTGATGGATGGATGGATGGATAGATAGACAGAGAGATGGATATAGATAGATAGATAGATATAGATAGATAGATAGATAGATAGATAGATAGATAGATAGATAGATAGATAGATAGATGGATGGATGGACGGACAGACAGACAGACAGACAGAGGCTTCTGAAGCTGGCGATTCCTGTAGTGACCCATACACCAGAGAAGAAATGAGGTTGTTAGGTACTGGCACTCCAAAAGCATGAGAGTCATGGCAGACAAACAACAGAGCAAAGGGGATTTATGTCTCCCCACATACAGTGAGAGGGATAGCCTGTGGTACATCCTGGGAAAGGGATAGCCTGTGATGAACCCTAGGAAAGGCTGGCTTCCAACACATTGGAAGCCAATAGACTATGACATCCAGGTTACTTCTTCCCACAGGTCCTGAGCTTGCTTCTGCCGTGCTCTACCTGCCGCCACTTCTGCACCCAGCACCACACTGTCCCTGTCCTCATTGATGCCGCCTCACGACTCAGCGTGCTGCCCCCCATGCCTGTCACCCCAGTTGTGGGGTTAAAGAGAACTCGGTGGCCATGGGGAGGAGGTGCTGGAACACAGAGCCACAGATGTTTTCCCTTTCCTTCACCACACTGCCTTCTGCAGGCTGACGTCATGATGCAGGTGAAGGCAGACGAGATAAAACGAGGCCTGTCATTGGACGAGAAGGAAGGGAGGCAGGAGTAGCGGTTTTAGAAGGGAGATCAGAGTGGGGGCCGGAGGGAGGAAGAAGCTGGGAGAACATGGCGGCGGATGTCAAGATTCTTCTCTGCACACAGCTACAGATTGTTATGACTATTCTTAAGGGGTGGGTGTGTACAGGATTTGGTGCTGTCTAGACGGGCAAATTATACCTTATCAATTGGATCAGAGGCTATTGTGTGGTGTATTTTTTCATGTGGTGACTTAATTGAGTTCAACAAAGTGTATGGTGGTGGGATGCACTGGTCCGCCGTAGAACTGGTGTGGGTATGCATGGCGTGGAACTACCCGCCCAGGGAACTAGATGGGTAGAGAGATTGCTGCCTGGGTCACAGAGTACTTGGAGGCAGCATGGAGCTGCTGAGATGAATTAGCACTAATTCCAACGGCCCTCTGGAGCCTGAACTAGCGAGAGCGCCCCCGCCAGGTATGTGTGGGAACTGGTTCTGCCCTTTTTTTATTTTTTACCTAAACAGTCTTCTGTAACTGGAAAGCCAAAAAACCGTACGACCCTTCCCAAACTCCAAGAAGAGGAAAAAGTACAAAATGGAGATCCTGGACCCAACATTGATTGGATTAAGATTCCCTGAATCAAAACCCAGATAGGTTTAAGTGCTATACCTGTTCCCTCTATAACAAAAGCCATGGGGCTGGGGAGGTGGCTCAGAGGTTAAGAGCGCTAACTGCTTCCAGAGGACTCTGGTTCAGCTCCCAGCACCCACATAGCAGCTAACAACTCTGGGTAACTCTGGTCCCAGGAGATCTATTACCCTCCTCTGGCTTCCAAAGGCATTCCACACACATAAAGTAAAAGTGAGTCTCATGGAAAAAGAAGCTGTTCGTGTTTGGGATCTATATTTTCATAGCTTCTGCACCTATGATCGTAAGGATGTTTTTCTCTTTCCACCTTTTAAGATGTTTTTCACATAGAATCAGTACAGCCGTCCTTGCTGGGAGCCTCTCTGCACCTTCTCCACTGATAATTACCCAGAAGCCTCTCCGCTTCTCCCCTCACCAACAAAATCTCGCTGGAAGTGTGATGTTATTAGTGATATGTCCAGATTAAAAGGAAGGAAGGAAGGAAGAGAGAGAGAGAGAGAGAGAGAGAGAGAGAGAGAGAGAGAGAGAGAAGGAGGAGAAGGAGGAGAAGGAGGAGGAGGAGGAGGAGGGGGGGGCGGGATACTCGTTTCTAAGAATCCAAATCAGATGATAAGATATCAATGAGACAAAATTCTGGCCAATGAGCTACAGATGGAAGGCTTTGGTAAAGACAGAAAGCTCCTTGGAAGGAGCAGGATTGTGCTAGTGTGGGGTTCCGCACTGGTTACAGAACACGTGGAAGAGGGAGCATGGGGGAGGGGGATTCCTGGAACCTGCCGCCCACGCAGTCTGGCCAATTGGTGAGCCTCAGTTCAGTGAGAGACCTCAGCAAATAAAATGCAGGGAATAATTGAGAAATCTGACATTGACCTCTGGGCTCTGCGTGCGCACACACACACACACACACACACACACACACACACACACACACACACCTTACCTCACACCTCCCCAAGGATGGTTCCAAGGGAGAGCAGAAAGAGTCAGGATGGCAGAGAGGTTCGCTCTATCTATCTGGAACATCTCTTCCAACTATCCTTACATTAGCAGGTTACAGTCAAGCTCTTTTCTATTTAAACTCTACTTAGGGTTTCCATACATTCAGCTAATCTCAGTGTCTAACTCATATATGTGGGTGTCTTAGCAGGGTTTCTGTTCCTGCACAAAACATCAGGACCAAGAAGCAAGTTGGGGAGGAAAGGGTTGATTCAGCTTACACTTCCACACTGCTGTTCATCACCAAAGGAAGTGAGGACGGGAACTCAAGCAGGTCAGGAAGCAGGAGCTGATGCAGAGGCCATGGAGGGATGTTACTTACTGGCTTGCTTCCTCTGGCTTGCTCAGCTTGCTTTCTTATAGAACCCAGGACCACCAGCCCAGGGATGGCTCCACCCACAATGGGCTGGGTCCTTCCTGCTTGATCACTAATTGAGAAAATGCCTTACAGCTGGGTCTCATGGAGGCATTTCCTCAAGGGAGGCTCCTTTCTCTGTAATAACTCCAGCTTGTGTCAAGTTGACCCAGGAAACCAGCCAGTACAGTGAGTATCAGTGTCCCCAGTCACACATAAATGTAAGGGGCACCATGTAATGACACAGTCCAACAGAGAGTATGATGTCTAAGCAGGCATGTTTAATTACATAGTATTTGCATCTTAAAAGAATACTGATGGAATTTGATTGGGGGACAGTTCTTTTTCTCCTACATTCACACTCTTATCCTGCTGGACCATTCCCTTTAGACTCCGAACGCACTGTACTGGACCAATGAGAAAGCACACTGAGAAGCTTAGCAATAATATCCTTCCTCGCCTTCAGAGAAGTCCACAACTTCAGGGAAATGGATGCATCTATGCAATCAAGCGGTGCACATAGGAAAAACATGGCTATGTGGATGATACAAGAGACGTCATGGGAAAACAAAGAAGAGAGCTCCTCTACCAGTTCTCTGATTTCTTTAAAAAAAATCTTGTCTAATTATCAAGACATACAGAAAACCAAACTCCAGGAAACTGAGCTACTGTGTTTGAGTCATCTAACCGATGATTTTCTCCTCTGGGAGTGGAGGGGGAGCCATACCAATGGCCTCTGGCAACCTGACCCTCTCTTGGTGTTCAGTATGCATCGAGCCTTTGCCTTGCTTATTATATTCCTGATGTACAGAGGCAAAGTCTATCCCCCAGGTATCATCCCTACATTTAGTCCCTTCTGTGTCTGCGCACAGTCCTGCTACTTACTCTCAGCACTGGACACCATGCCTCTGAGTCCACTATGTAATGAGGCTGTCTCCACAGCGCCCTTCTTCATTTCTGGCCCTCCTGGGTAGGATGGCAGTTGAACTGACACAGTGAGTTCTTCTACTTCTCCTGCGTGGACCCAGGAACAAAAAGTTCCTTCTCTCTAACTGCACTCGAGGGTCCACCTCCAATCTGTGAGCCTAAAATACGAAGACACCTTTTGTTATTGCCAACCAGAAGCTCAAGGAAGCGAATAAGCTGGTTTCTTTCGCTGGCTGCCTGGATGTCCTTCGCTTTCTGTGGAAGGGCATGTTTCCTGAGGTTCTGAAAAGGAGAACACAATGGGAGACTGGGAGACCACAGAACGCTGCCCTTGATCTTCTTTTAGCTGGCTAGTCGTTCACTCACCTTTCACCTCTGACTTTGCATTACGGATCCATCTCCCTGCTCTTGGGAACATCAAGCCTTGCTATGGTGCCTCCCACCAGTGACCAGAGTCAATGTGGAATCACTTGACACCTGAAAAGGCCAAGACAGGTTTCTGAGAAGAGACACAGCATATAACAGTGACAAGAGAGGCAAAGTCACAGCTCACTTCGCTCGTCCCCAGTGCCATTACATCATAGTGTAGACTGTTTCATGTACACATGATAATCCTCTTTGTCTCCGTAACTTCCGAATCAAGGATTCCTACTCCTACCTCACTTCTCAACACAGCGTCTCCAGCGATCCCATTTGTCACCATAGCTATGCTACTTGAAGGTCACTAGTCTGCGGAAACAAAGGCTTCGAATTCCTATCCTGGCTAAGCCAATAACTTCTGATGTGACCTTGTAGGAATTAGCCAATCTCCACACGCTCACTTCTAGAACAGCAGAAGCCATCACCCATCTTGTCCCCATCGGAACAAGGACGGTTTTTCAAATAACGATGAAATGCTTTTAATAAACAAAGACGTGTGAAGCTGTGTGACTGCTCGCAGACATGCTGTATCTTCAATTACAACGTGAGTCATTGATTAAGCACTGTGAGAGCAGCGGTGCCCTCCTGGGAAATGCAGCCGTGTGTCACAAGCACTCCGGGATGAATGTGCACTGAACTCACACTCATATAACCTGATTCAAAGATGCCATTTGATGTTTTCATCATCACAAAGCAGGAGCTCTTGTGTCTGCACATTCGGAAGCTTGGTGGAGAGAGGGCAAGGGTGAGAACACAGGTCCCACCATTTTCCTGGCCGTGTTAGCGTCGAAGAATCACTGATGAGACTGTCACTGATGCTGCCATCTCCTGTCCTATCTATCTGAGCTCAATGCCTAAGGTGGCTGGCTTAGCATGTTGTATAAGAAATCAGGTTCAAATGGCAAATGTGTGCTTGTCACAAGACCCCGGTGTGCTAGCAGTCTTCATTCTCATATAGCAGTCCTCGCTCATCCCCAAGAGACCAACTATATTTTTATGCACTATATAGTTCAGGAGTGTTCAGCCTTCATGCAGCCTAGTGTAGCTTTGAATGCAGCCCGACACAGAGGCATAAACTCGCTTAAGCATTGTGAGATGGGTTTCCGGAACCTCATTGTCCAGTTCTTGGGAATAAACATTGTAGACAGCAATGTTATATGTCGATATTACATGGTGCTGTTTATGTGCATGTGTGGTATCTTGAATGGGAGTGGCCTCCAAGGGCTCATATATTTGAATACTTGGTTCCCAGTTGCAGGAAGTGGGAAGGATTAGAAGATGTGGCTTTGTTTAAGGAGGTGTGTCAAGGTTGGGGATTTAGCTCAGCGGTAGAGCGCTTGCCTAGGAAGCGCAAGGCCCTGGGTTCCGTCCCCAGTTCGGGGGGGGGGGGGGGTGGGGGGAGGAGGTGTGTCAGTGGGGGTGGACTTTAGGATTAAAGTATTCTCTCTCTCTCTCTCTCTCTCTCTCTCTCTCTCTCTCTCTCTCTCTCTCTCTCTCCTCTTCATGCAAGTAGATCAAGATGTAAACTCTCAGCTACTGCTCTAGCACCATGCCCACCAACCCACTGCCATGTTTCCCATCACGATAGTCATGGACTCGTCCTCCTAGACTCTGAGCCCAGCAAACTCTTCTATAAGTTGCCTTGGCTTCGGTTTCTCTTCACATCAATAGAAAAGTAACCAAGACACGAGGCCCCAGCTTTATGGCGGTACGTGGCTTCTAGTATGTTATCTTCCAAGTACGAAGAGTCAAGTTGGTACCACCAGACTTGACGTGCTCCTGTGAAGGTTTAGCAAGTAAAACCCATGACTGTCAATAATATTCCAGCCTACGGTTGAGACAAGAGGTCCTAAATGTTATTTAGAACACAGGAGTTGGTTGTATTCTTTTTCTTTTTCTTTTTTTTTTTTAAAGCTTCCATATGGTTGCTGGGAATTGAACTCGCGTCCCGTGGAAGAGCAGCCATTGCTGAGCCTTCTCTCCAGACCAACAGGTTGCATTCTTATCCCATTGCTAAGGGTACCTCCACATGTTAGCCGTGCTTCAGCACTGCTCACTGTGCTTCACGGTTTCCTCTCGCTCCACACTGCACCGGCAGATGCGACGCAGAAGAGTCCGAACCCTGCTCTTTCCTTTTCGCCTGTGACTCCTATAACAGAAAGAAGCATAGTCCCTTGTCTCGCGTTATTTTCTTAACCCCAACATGGCTTCAGCAACATCTCAAAGGAAAGAAAATATAGGAAAAGAGAGGTTACGTGTCCGACGCGTGAACAGATGACTTTTTTTTTTTCGGAGCTGGGGCTGAACCCAGGGCCTTGCGCTTGCTAGGCAAGCACTCTACCACTGAGCCAAATCCCCAACCCTCAGGCTTCAATTTCAGAAAGCATCCTATGCCTGCTGGTCGCCAATTAGGATGCTGGCAAACCCAGTGCACACAAAATGTTAAGTCACAGAACAAAACTTTTTAAAATGTACAACTTTTTTTTTTTTTTGGTTCTTTTTTTCGGAGCTGGGGACCGAACCCAGGGCCTTGCGCTTCCTAGGCAAGCGCTCTACCACTGAGCTAAATCCCCAGCCCCACAACTTTTTAAAATGGGGCATTTTTTTAGCCTAAACTTTGTAGATGGCGACGGCACGCTGCAGTGTCACGTGATGCTGTTTGCTCGTTGCATGACCTTGTGGTCTGAACCACAACAATAAAAGACCCTTAAAAAAAAAAAAAAAAAAAAAAAGATGGCGCCTATTGTAAAAGCCAGCTGTGTGCTTGCATATTTAATATCCTCCCTAAAAGCAAAGCTGCTATTGACTGTGAGTGTGTTGAGGAAATATGGAGACCGCCACAGATACAGTACGCCCTGTAAAGGGTGGGGAGGAGGAGTGTTTTAAATCAGTGTCTCAGCAGGCCAGAGACAAAGTGAAGAAGCTGGAAAATCTATCGGATCAATCCGGAGAGCGGAGCTGCTAATTTTAGCTGCCGCGCCTTGGCGATGGAAGCCAGCACAGATCTGCATCTGTGGCTCCGCTGACGTTTATATTAGAGGCACTGGTTACAAGTCCAGCGCCCCTGAAGGAATGGCTTCATCCATCCATCGGCTAAAAGATAGAGCTAGATCAAAGGTTTAGCCGAAGCGGCAGGAGAGCTGTGAACGTGGCTTTTCTCTGTCCATTATCAGCTTGTCTGGTGCAGCTACGGATGGCGTCTCGAGGATGATAGCGAAGAGAGACTTGCAAAATTAACAGAAGACGATACCACCCCAGACTGAGGCCTAAGGAGGTGCTGCTGCACGGGTACATCAAGAAAAGGCGAGCACCCACGCGATGAAAACCGCCGCCATGGAGAAAATCCCAGCAAGGCTGAATTTCCTAAGGACCACGTGATTAAACCGTAGCCGGTTCCAGAAATCCCTTAGAGTGTTGATGCTTAATATGACCACATTATTGACGCATGAGGGTTGCTAAGTCCAGGCTGAATGATGAAAACACTTCTTGGTTTATGACCCGTCAGGTCATTTAATGGTGCCAGAACCAAAATTAACTTGATGATGGGAATCAGCTTGCATATCTCGCATGTATAGTAAACGTAACTGCTCATCTCGGCGAACTAAATTGAGCCTTGAATACAGTGTCTCGAGTCATTCCAGCTGGAACCAAAACTATGTCAGGATCAAAAGAAGGCACAAATGTGCATCTTGACACACTGACCAAACGCACCCATCAGGAGGAGAAAAAGGTAGTGTTATCTTTCAATTCGGAATAAGACTTTGCAGACAAATGTCAAGATTTCGGTGAAAATAATAGTCTGAATATTCGCGACTCCACTCTCGGTTGGTGTAAGCAGGTTACCTGCTCTTTTTCAACATGGAACGCGTAGGGCTCCAGGCTGACATTTAACCTGAAGAAATTTTGGTCACGTTGTCTTTACTACCTGGGGCCCTAGCTTCCCAGAGACAAACGCCCACGGTTGCTTTCTATCAGTGTCCGCGCTTGCCAATGGTTGTTTTCAAGAAGGAAGCACAGTGAGATTAAACTAAAAAACCGTCCGATGGGCCGCAGCGAACCCACCAAACATGGCGGCTCCTTCCGTCCAACCCAATACCAATGCACTGGTGTCTCCAACGCCCGTGCCTGTAGCCCACTAACTTTATGACAGCCTCTTTTCTTTGCATATATAATGATTGTCTGCTGAGCTTTTGCTCCTGTGTGATGCTGGGTATCGTGGAAACTGTATACAAACCTTTATTTTTCGTCAGCTTTCCTTAGCATGTTTAACGGAAGCCGAGACAACTCCTCTTTGCCCGATATGGCCCAGAGAAGCCAAAAAGTTAAAGCCCCACCCCCACCCACTCTGGAGCTTTTATGCTTCTTGTGCTGTGCCCCCCCCCAATCCAAAAATCTCAGCAGAGCTCCGCTTCTGATATCTTTATTGCTAACATTTCTATGAGGCTTTAAATTTAACCCCTCAAGTATTCTCTCCTAAAGTTCCGTTGCTGATTTTCCTGCTTTTCTTGGCCCTGCCTATTTTGGTTCTCCCACAGTTCCCTTTTTTCAATGTCCATAGTCCCTTTGTGCTCTCCAGTGAAAGTGGTTATGGATGCAATAAAATATAAATATACATAGATAGGGCAGGTGGTCCTGTTGTCTTCTCCCCCTCCCCTTCTCCTCCCCTTCCCCTCCCCTTACCCTCCCCCTACCCCTCCCCCTCGTCCTCCTTGGGTGTCTTTCCCCGTTCGGCCAGCAGAGGGCGTTCGGAAAATGTGGATCAGACGCTTAGAACCCTGTGGCTCTTGGAATAAAAAGGTGTATGCTCTGGAGACTAGCTACCTTCCAACCCGTTCCCAAAGCCTCTCTCTGTCCCGCCACGCTAGCAGCCACTCTGCCCTTCTTCCTCCCCGAGCATTGTCAGGAAACCGGGCTCTTTTCCCTCGCTCCCATCTTCAGCTCTGTACTCAGACCTCGCCTCACATTGATGCCAACCCTGCCCATGCTATCACTCAGTCTTCTGAATCTTCGTTACTCTTCTGATGTGTATCCACCACCACCACGAGCGTCACCAATCTAGCCATGCATTTGTTCACTTGTTTGTAAACCTATTCAAATGACTCCGTGACTGATGGGAAACTTGTCCACCACGGCATGCATATATATCCAGCAATTGATCAGCGCGTCACCCAAAGCAAGTGTTCAATAGGTACACGCTGCTAAATGGTGAGGAAAGGAGAAGGAAGGTAGATTGGGGGACAAAGGCCTAAAAGCAGGAGAGAGAGCGGGAGCGAGGGAGAGAGGGGAAGATGTTAGAACTAGAAGGCAATAGCATGACATTTTCAGAAGCTTTTACAAGAAAATGGAGCAGATTCTGCCCACCATCCCCACTTCCTGTCCCTCCCCCTAGAACTTCGAAATCATGGACTCCTACAGTCTTCCCTTGGCAGAGATTTTCCAGGAAATGGAGTGCAATCTTCGGCTAAGCTTAGTAGCTCTTTGCCACTTGTTAACAATGGGAAGTGAAAGGCAGTCTTGAGAGCTCCTACGTCTTTTGTGGCAATTTCTGCTTCTGTGTTAGGAGGCAGTAAAAAAACATGCAACACTTGTAACAATGTCTACAGCCTCGACAGCCCTCCCCAGCGCCTTCTTGGCCATTCCTTGCCCAGGTACTTGCAGTCACCGTTCTTAAGCATTGAGAACAATCTTCCCTGGATATCACCCCTTGATTTTACAAGCAATGGAACACTTTTCAGAGTAGGAAAGCTAGTAAGTAGCCGTCTCAGGGTAGTGTGTGGGGCTTTCTTACTCAAAATAGCACAGAACAGTATGATAATTGAGCCTTCAAATTTTTCAAAGAAAATGACTCACATGTGAGCGGCTTAGATTTCTGCTGTGTTTCCTGCAAACTTCGGGAACTCCAAAGAGACATTCTAAAGTTTAAGAATCTCAGTACTGGGGCTGGAGAGATGGCTCAGCGATTAAGAGCACTGGTTGCTTTTCCAGAGGTCCTGAGTTCAAATCCCAGCACCCACATGGTGGCTCACAACCATCTGGAATGGGATTCGACGCCCTCTTCTGGTGTCTGAAGACAGCTATAGTGTACTTATATAGAATAAATAAATCTTTAAAAAAAAAAATCTCAGTACTGGAGTCCCAGTTTCCTGATGCCCAAGCTCCAACCACTTGACCCTTTGCAAATGACTTCTCTGCTTGTAAGATAGCTGATAATACAGTTAAAACACCTAAGGCTTTATCCTTCACGGTTATGTGATATACCATTTCACATTAATTGTGGTGCAAATTAACATAATTAAAACAAGTTTGTGGGGTTGGGGATTTAGTTCAGTGGTAGAGCGCTTGCCTAGAAAGCGTAAGGCCCTAGGTTCAGTCCTCAGCTCCGGAAAAAAAAAAAAAAACAAGTTTGTGGGGGAGAGAGTAGTGGATACAGGGAAAGGCATCATAAGACCTGAATTCAACCCAGCCTTACTGTCTATTGACTGATTGCACAGGCTAACTAATATCCACTTCCTGTTCGTCCTGGGTAAAGGAAGGTGCTACTTTACGGTGAGTGAACATGAAGAAAAGAAAGGAATCAAGAAATAAAGATCTCAGTCACAGAGCAGTCCGGTGTGGCTGATTACATGACAGGAGACAGGGAAGACGGGAGTGACCAGACAGGTGTGAGAAGCCCTGGGATGTCACGTAATGGCACCCCAAGAAGAAACTGGATCAGAGGAGTCCCTCTGACCACCTTCGTCAAACTCCCTGATAGACAGAACATGGACAGGAGCTGAACCACTACATTTAGAACCGTGGAACCAACTGTACCTTGACAGGGATCGGTCCTGCAGTATGCTATGAGACCCATCCTGGTTGGACTCAAGCCCAAGATAGCTGGTGCGTCCAGCACCTGCCAGCAGCCCCTCTTGTTTTGACATCTACGTTGAGCTTCTCATTGTCTTGACTTTGTGACCAATCACAAAAGTTTCTAGTCTCATCGTTTCTTTGACAGCTTTCATTCACTTTACCTTTTACCACAGCACTGCCGGAAAGCCAAGTACTTTCTTCTCTAAGTCTACAACTGACCAGCTGAATGTGGCCGGGGGGGGGAAAAGTTGCAAAGACCCAGTGACAGCTCTTCTGAGGAGTTCTGCAGCGAAGAAAATACCTGGCAGGCAGTAGTCACCAGTGAGAGAATGAAGCAAAAGACTTGACTTTGCATGAGAGAAATAGCATTTTGTCTGCACGTCGGGGTGGGAGTAGCCTAGTGACGTGCTAAGGAAGTATGGATGAGACAGTGGAATGTCTTGATCTGTAGGTACAAGCTGCGAAACAGAGTGAGCGTGAGGGCTTAGATATGGGTAGACGTGGGGTGGGAATGTTACAGAAGTTTCTTCTATCACTTCTGCTTTCCTGGCGAAGAGGTTGAAAGGGAGATGGTCTGAAATGTGAAGTGGACGCCTAGGAGGATGGGAAATGGGTCCCACAGACTGCAGGGTTTACCACAAGCAAAACATGGGAATGGTCAGTGCGCAAGACCAAGCTTTCTTCCAGAAGTGTCGAAGTGGATGGACACAGGCTGAGGAAAGGAAATTATTGGTGTAATAAGGATGTCAAAGGCAGGGTTGGTGTTTAAAGGTGCTGACCCCATAGCGGTGGGATGGGGGTGTCAAGAGAACTCAGGAACAAAGAGTTAAGATGGCGGAGGCCACAATCTTCATGCTCAGCGGTCATCACAAAGTCTAGGATACAAAGCCTTGTGAGAGGCTAGAGGCAATCACTGAGAAAGCTCAGAGAACTAATTAGGTCCAGCTTCTTGGAAGGCTTTGTGTCCACATTAAAATCAGCGAGAATCAGGAGTACACCGGACAGAACAGCAAGGAAGGCAACGTGGAGGTAGGTAAGAGGAAATGACTGGGGAGTCACGTGACTGCAGGTAAGAGAAAACGAGAAATAAATGACAACCAAAGAGTAACGTTGAACATCGGAGGTGGAAGTGTTTTATGGAAACATCGTAAAGTCTTCCACCTGAGGGGTGGGTGGGCATGGGAGGGGGGTGATCCAGCATTTGAGGCAGCTAGAATCAGGAAGACTGAAGGAACCAGGTCTCCCTCCTACTGGAGAGAGGGGAAATGATTTCCAGGTAATAGGCTGAACAGACAGGGGACTTTGCATCTAAGGGAGCTGGAAGACTGCAGGAAAATGCAGGATTAGTGAAAGGGGAGGGACAACAGAATGCAAGCATATGGTGCTCTGTGGGGGTTAGAGAACACAAGAGGAAGGCTGACCTGGATATCTAGGGCTTCTCTGAGAGCTGACAGAAATAGATACCAATGGAATGGTGGAGCAGACGCAATAGACTGGAGGCAGATGCAGCATGACTGTGGGTGTCAGAGGGGGAAGGAAGGATGCGTTTCTAGGGCTTCCTGACAACAAGGCTGGAAGACTCTCGTGGGATACATGTGGTCCTGATGCAACAGTTTTCTTTTCTTTTTTTTTTTTTTTTTCAGAGCTGGGAGCCGAACCCAGGGCCTTGCGCTTGCTAGGCAAGCGCTCTACCACTGAGCTAAATCCCCAACCAGCAACAGTTTTCTTAATCTCTGTCAGTAGAGGAATGGTTTTCTTTTCAGCTTTTAGGCCCTGTAATGACTTAAGAATCCTGGAATCAGCAGATACCATGTAAGCTGTTCCTTATCTCGTCCCCATTCCAACATTGTCCCACCAAGGCGATGGCTATAGTAAGGACGATTTGGAAAGTTAGAACATATAGCAACATTATGGAAGAGCAGCAAAAATTGATGCCCCCCCTCCCAGAAGGTTCTGCCTTGTCTATGTCTCTCCAATGCGATTATCTGAATAACCTAATGAATACATCCATGTAAAAGAAATTGCCACAGGCAACTGCATCATCCAAGTTCCTTTAACCACCTAAAACACTCGTGAAGGGGAGAGTACCATATAGAAAGAGACTCAACAAGGAACCAAATCAGGTGTGTGAAATGAATGTGTTCCTCGGGCAAATCCACAAACCAACGACACCTGTTAGGCCTAGAAGTAGCCATGGTCTTCTGCAGAGAAAGTGCGACTGTTGCCCATTTGTGTCTCAACAGGAAGCCTTCAAAATGAACCACACAGCACTTCCTCTTCCTTCCACCTCCTAATAGCCTATTGTTGGCATTCATTGTCCAAACTCAACTGAAGACCAGAGAGTGCAGAAGCTCATTACTGCAGTCATTAAAACATCTTCCTGGTGCTGACACAGGATAAAGAAGAGAGAAGAGGGGAGAAGGATCCGGAGAGACTAATACAGAGTATCTACCACAGGAGCTGATGCACATGAGATACAACAAAACCATAGGGGACAGGAAATGGAGAGTGGTTATTGATGAACCAACAGGAAACAGGGGAGTGTTACTGGCTGGTTATAAAGTGCCTTCATAGGCTCATGTGAGTGAACACCTAGTACCCAGATTGTGACCTTGTCTTGAGAGGTAGTTGAAAAATGGAAACACAAAATCTAGCTACCTGTTACAGGCAACAAGAAACGGGCCTTTGAGGACTACAGCCCAGACCCACTTCCAAGTTAGTCTTCTTCGTTGCTGCTATGATGTGACCGACTACCTCACACTTCCACTGCACAGACAGAAGCAAGTCCAGCAGCAGGCCTTCCCATCATGGTGGATAATTCCTTATGAATTGTGATTCATAATAAGCCTTTCTTCCCTTGATCTGCTTCCGCTGGGTATTTATTCTGTCACAGTGATAAGAAAAGCAACCGGCACAGAGGACATCTGAGTCCCAAGAGGAAGATTGAAGCTCTGCTGACAGCCGTGCCTCGGTTCTGCTTCCTAGCATCCCTAAAATTGGGACTCCTCATGAGACCAAGACTAACAAAAGAGATCCCAAATGGTTAGAACATTGGGGTTCATGTGAAGAGTGCTGGGTATCAGAACCTAATGACTCAATGCCTTCAAAGTTCTAAGAAAACGTTTAACCTATTAAATTCTAGTTTGTCAAATAATTAAAATGTGGACAAGGGGCTGATGATGTAGCATGTATGAACCCCTGGGTTCGAACCCCCCAGAGTCACATAAGCAGGTGTGTTGGTAAATACCTGAAATCCCAGCACTCTGGAAATGGCAGCCAGAGGATCAGAAGTGCAAAGAAAGCTTCAGCGATGTGGAAAGTTTGAGGCCAGTTTGGAACAAGAAACTCTGTCCAAAAGGGGGTGTACACGTGAACCAACTTGTTTACAGTACTCCCCTTTAAAACTATGTGTGCCTACTGTGGTCCCCCTTTCTCCCCAGGGCCGTTGGCCAACATCCCACAAGGACAAAGGGGACACTGCTTCAGTAGGCCTGTGAGTACAATGGAAGTGGCGATGGCACTCTGAGGTGAGCTTCGGGGACACAGATCAGCTTTATTCTGGATTATCAAAGGTTATATAGTTTTAGGGAAGGAAGTAGGAATATCCAGGATTGGCAAAGGTCATTGGATAAGGTACTGAGATGCCATGATGACAGCATGAGGAGGCACTCAGGGATCTCAGGTGCTTCACTCAACGTTTCTTACGAGGAGAAAGGAAGTTGGACCTGTAATCTCACAAAAGCCCCATGATACTCCACAGGTAGAAGATATGGGGGCTTCAAGGTCCCCAGACAAGGTCAGAAAAGGAGAAGCCCTGGTGGTAAAGGGAATCACTATTTTGCATCAAGCTCAGGGCTTTCCAGTAACGTCAGACTTTGACTTTAGCAAGGTCCAACACCTGCTTCCTATCCTCCAGTGTTAAGTCAGCTGGTCATAATTCAGACATTCCAAATGCATGTATAGCACACATAACACACACACACACACACACACACACACACACACACACACTACTGACTCATTCTCTGACCAAAGGTTTATAAATCATCCCTCCTTTACTTTACCAGGGCCTTCCTTTCAGCTTTCATTATCATAATGGCCTCTTAGGTGGTCTCTCCCACTATTTCCCAACACGCCAATCAATATTCACACTGCTGCCAAGGGGCATTCTCACAGTCCCCTTCATCTTCTCTGAAACTCACCAATGTATCATAAAACCCAGATCCCTTAGCATGACGTAGAAAAACCTAAACGTATTCCCCCAGAGACATCTTATGTCCCAGTCACTCCAAACTTTACACATTTCTCCAACAGAGCAAGATTTTATGTTGGAAATTGTATCTGATAAATTCAATTAATTACAAATCCTAATTGCATTGTATAAGCCATCATTGATTACAAGTCATTCTTCCTAGGAATTAATTGTTGACCAACAAAGGAGGAAGGAAAACAAGCCTCCCACAGACAAGCATCATAGCATGTGAGTGCCTTGAGCATATGGCTGTGGGCTCTGCCAGACGCAGAAGTCTTTGGACTTCTATTCTTGGGTTCTGTTTCCCACTGACATCTATGGTCAATGCAAAGAGCACTCAGACAAAGTCAGAGCTCAGGGACAGAAGAGTCAGAGGCTGTGTATGCCAAAAAAGTAAAAACAAAGAAAATATTTGGTTTAGATTTCTCCCATCTTGATTTTTGTTTTGCTTATAATGTAAAACATACTCAGAACAATAGCTTGTGTGTTATTCAAATTTCTGCAAACAAGGAAAATGAATTTCATATTCAGATTTTGAAGCTCTCTGTCACGTAAGCTGGGTTTTTTTCCATTGAAAACTTACAAGCTGACTTTTGATACTGAAGGAATCTTTTTTTTCTTTCCCCTCCCCATCCTCCCCCCATTATCGCCCTCCCCCCAACAATCACGTTCACTGGAGGTTCAGTCTTAGCAGGACCAAGGGCTTCCCCTTCCACTGGTGCTCTTACTAGGCTATTCATTGCTACCTATGAGGTTGGAGCCCAGGGTTAGTCCATGTATAGTCTTTAGGTAGTGGCTTAGTCCCTGGAAGCTCTGGTTTGTTGGCATTGTTGTTCATATGGGGTCTCGAGCCCCTTCAAGCTCTTCCAGTCCTTTCTCTGATTCCTTCAACGAGGGTCCCGTTCTCAGTTCAGTGGTTTGCTGCTGGCATTTGCCTATGTATTTGCCATATTCTGGCTGTGTCTCTCAGGAGAGATCTACATCTGGTTCCTGTCAGCCTGCACGTCTTTGCCTCATCCATCTTGTCTAATTGGGTGGCTGTATTTGTATGGGCCACATGTAGGGCAGGCTCTGAATGGGTGTTCCTTCTGCCTCTGTTTTAAACTTTGCTTCCCTATTCCCTGCCAAGGGTATTCATGCCCCCCCCCCTTTTTTTTGGAACTGGGGACCGAACCCAGGGCCTTGGGCTCGCTAGGCAAGCGCTCTACCGCTGAGCTAAATCCCCAACCCCTAATGTTCCCCTTTTAAAGAAGGAGTGAAGCATTCACATTTTGGTCATCCTTCTTGAGTTTCATGTGTTCTGTGCATCTAGGGCAATTCAAGCATTTGGGCTAATAGCCATTTATCAATGAGTGCATACCATGTGTGTTTTTCTGTGATTGGGTTACTTCACTCAGGATGATATTTTCCAGTTCCCTCCATTTGCCTATGAATTTCATAAAGTCATTGTTCTTGATAGTTGAGTAGTATTCCATTGTGTAGATGTACCACATTGTCTGATACTGAGGGAATCTTAGACATGCCACCAAGTACACTATACTTTCCTCTACCCAGTCAAGCAGCTGGTCCTCTGTGACTTAGTAAAAATACCATTACTTTTGGAAAGTTATTTCTTTCTGTATCTTTACGTCTGCCACCGTGACAGTCTAGGTTGAGTTCTTTCTTTAAGCTTGGCAGTTAGCAATCATATGTCATCCCCTGTCCCATCAGAGAAGGAACTGGGAGAAGCCTTTCTTCACCACTGCATCATCTTAGGGTCGGGTAACACTTCCTACAGGATGCAATGTGCTTGTTAAAGGGAAGTGATAGAGAAGCTAGGTGTCTATATTACCAGAACTCTACAGGCTGAGGCAGGAGGATTGCCATGGGTTTGAGACTAGCCTATGCTGCAGAATGAGACTCTGTCTCAGAAGAAGAGGATGGAGAAGGAGGAAGAAGAGAAGGAGGAAGAAGAAAGAGGACGTTGCTGTGGAAAGCCGCAATAACATTTGCCATCACAAGATGGCGCTGGCTTCCGCTGTGCCCCACGTGGAAAGCCGGGATAGCATTCGCCATTACAAGATGGCGCTGGCTTCTGCTGTGCCAGCCTGACTTCCTTTCAGGAAGCTAGCTGTGTGCGCATGTGCAAGAGTGTGTTCGCACCAAGTCTTTGCCCACCCCGGGGCGTGCCTATGAGATCATGGGTAAGCGACCAATCAGGTGTGGACGCGCCGCGCTAGGGTGTATATAAACAGCGCCATTCTGGGGCTCGGCTCTCTCCTCTTCAAGATGCAATAAACGCTTTGCTACAGAAGGATCCTGGTGTCCGCGTGTGCGTTCTTGCTGGCGAGACAATAGCGCGGGACACGTTGCTGTGGGTAATTGTGTGATACCTACAGACCCTATGACTCTAAACCTTACTGAGTTTTTTTTCTAGATTATAAATGAAGCATCTTTATAAAGACAAATTCCAGGGCTCTACATTTCTGAGTTATAATAATTGTTTTTCAGCATCCATCGCGGTAATCCACATGCAACCTGGGGGAGCACACTGGAGAAAGCCACCCTGTTAACTTTATACTTGGGGAGTTTCTTCTGAGACTTTTCTGGGAAGACGTGAGAAAAACACCTATTCACCCCAGATGAGGCACCTAGAAGAAACCAAAGAAACAATCCTACCCCTGTCTAACTCCGTGACTTAACATGGGGTCACCTACTGTAGGTGAGGTGTTTCTTATAGGAACATGGACAAAAGTAGCTACATTGCAAAAGAGCCTACCCCAGCCCAGATGATAGATTAGGAAATCCCCAGCAGTTTCCTAAAGGACTTGAAGGCAGCTCCACCAGAGTCCCCTCTCCCCAGCAACTGTCTTCTGCATATGTAACCTGAGAGCGTAGCCTTGACACTTGCAACTTCCTGAACTTCTTGAGTCTTGTAAGTTTCATGAGCTTCCTAAGCTTTGTCATTCCATTAGTTTCCTGAGTCTTTAGAGCCTCACTCCTCCCACCAGGGAATAATGCTTCACTTTGGAATGAACTGCTACAAACAGTGCTGTTCTTCATGTCAACCATCATCCATCTTGCCTGATAAAAAGGATTATTGGCCTTGTCCTCGAAAAATCGATTTTCTTGCCAAACTCAAAAGAAATTTGGAAACCAAGAGCTCACAAAACATGCTGATAGCTTCAAATGAGCTTTTGTCGGGGGGGAAGGGGGCTGCCATTAGTGCATAACACACAGCCTTTCCCCTTACCCCATGCACAGCGCATTGAGACAACCATGTGTGCCTCTTTGTGCCTTTGTTTAGGAGTAGCTATACTCACAGACTTTAAAAAGAACTGTACCCATGTGAGCAGCTAAAAGTATCATTAGTGCCTGAATGTCAGGGTCCTCACAGTCGATGGTATACTGTATCCGTTAATGGCAACTTTGACCAAAATGAGCAGTGTAAGTTTACGTTGGTTTCCCACAAGGTCACAAGTGTATCTCACAGCTTGTGGTCATAAAGCACGGGACTGCTCTCTTTGTGTGCCTAGATGTAGGAAAAGAAGAGGATTTTTCTAAACAATGCTTGGTTATATAACAGAATGATTTGTAAGTTTTCTAAAGTTGAATTATCATAGCTGACAAGTCAAAAGTGAACTGTGACAGGAGCATATGACACTACTGGGAAATTCAATTTAGAGCAGAGCACACTGAACACTAAAAATGGACCCCTTACCCTATATGTAAAGTAAGTCTCCCTGACTGAAAATATCGAATTATTTTGTGGGGCTGGAGAGTGGGGGAAGTGACATAGAGGGGCATGAAGGAATTTTGGAGGTCGTGGAAATGTTATATATATATTTTATTATGGTTGACGGTTATTTGGGCTGCCATATTTGTCAAAAGTATTCAAACGTGAAAAGGAACTTACTTCATTTTCTCTGACTTACACCTCAGTACAGGAGTTTTTAAAAATCGATTGAAGTGAAGCGAAGCGAAGCTCTGATTTTGTTTTCAGGACCCATCGAGTTGCTCTTTTCCATATCGACATTTATCAAGGCTGGGATCTATGAGGTTGTCGTGACTCCTCCTTCCTTCTGGATTAAAAAATAACATATGTAAAGTGAGAGATGATGAAATTCATTTCTGTATGAAGATAAACTGTGAGTGCCTAACAACTTCGTAAAATGGCTGGGCTTCCTGAGTATATTAATATGCACATCAAATTCCATATCTGTAAGAGTTTACCATCCAGTGCCAGGGCCTATTCAAAAGAAATGCAAGTAGGAGATAAACTCATACATTCACAGTCCACCTAAGCTCTGTGCCACATAGGTGGAGAAGCTGTCGCGTGGAAATGAATGAACTTGGAGAAACAGAAGAACTTTGATAATGACGCTGGTTATCATCGAGATGATAATCCCCAAGGTAACAATTATTACTTGATGCTACAACTGGTGAGTGTCTGTGATACCGTCCATGAAGGCCCTCGCTTGCATGACCTCACATCGTATTTTAAATATCTTTTCCATTTCATCGTTTTGTTTCTTGAGCTTTGCCCTCCCAAGATAATAAAAAAATTGTTTTAAATAGGAGTGGGGCTATTTCCCACCATTCTTAGCATCTCTCCATTGGATGCATCCACACAGGGCTTTGCACAGCACACGATGTCTGGAGACAGGCAAAGCACTGAGCATGTTTTTCTGGATTGTAGCTACTATGTGGAGGGGAACAGGAGAATTCTTCAAGGTGCTTCCAGGGTTAGGTGGCTTGTTAACCGGGCTAGTCTGTAGTGGGCTCTGGTTAAGGTTCATTATTTCTATTCGATCTGGCTGTTATCTCTACCCCAGTCACTATACACGCTCTCTTATAATGCAGACATCACCCGACTTGTTCATCACCATATGACTGAACCCAGAAGAGTGGAAAGCAGTCCCATAGAGGTTAGAACACTTCTAAGGCTCAGAAAACACTGTAGCAGACAGGACAGGAAGATTTTTTAAGAGCCAGAGGAGCTGTGTGGTGGTACCACGGGCCTCCGTGTGTGTGTGTGTGTGTGTGTGTGTGTGTGTGTGTGTGTGTATTATCTGTTTTATTGTTTGTTTCTTACTTGTAGAGTCAGTGTTTTAGAACAGTAATAAGATGTCCAAAATTCAACATTAAAGCATTCAAACAATGAAATACAAGGTAGGAAGAAGCTGTCCACTGTTACCCTCCTCCCCCCACCCCTGCTTGAACCAACTGGGACGGGTCCTATTGATTTATGGAGAGAACTTTCTGACCCAAGACCATAAGGGAGCCTTCCATCCCTCTTGGCTATTTGGTGTTCCTTTGAGAGGGCTAGGAGATCCCAAATGACCCCAACAGTGGTGATCTCTCCTTACACCCCAGGCTTACAAGGCTCTTTTCCTACCACGAGAGCAGCAACAGACCTCCATGATTAGGAGGCCAGTAGAGCACAAGGTAGGACCAATTCCGATAAGCAGGAGCCCCCACCCGCACCCCCCAAGCTGGTGATTCTTCCTTATGCCTCTGTTTGTATGTTTAAAAAAAATTCTTGGGGTTGGGGATTTAGCTCAGTGGTAGAGCGCTTGCCTAGCAAGCGCAAGGCCCTGGGTTCGGTCCCCAGCTCCGAAAAAAAAAAGAAAAGAAAAAAAAATTCTTGTTGCACACACAGGTGACGCTCCACACAGGACCAGCTGGAAGCAGGGCGCCTGTGCGCTGCACTCCGCTTGAAGGCACAGGGTCCTCGCCATCCCAAGGAAGGAGTGCACGTGTTTGAGTGCTTTTCAAAACACACTTCCTACCTCTGAAAAGCTGTCCGCTGCCACACATCTGACTGCAATTCCAGCCTGGTTTCTTTGGCAGCGTTTCAGAATCCCGGGAGCCCCTGGAAAGCTCGATATGTTTTGTTCCTTCTGTGAGGAATCAGATTTCCAAGAGGTCAAGGCTCAAAGGATGACATAGCTGTGGTACATACACCATTCGACAGACAAAAATAAATGTGTGACCCTATGGTGTGGATACGAAACAATCACAAAGAAGTAAATATGTCAGACCCCAGAGTCACAGGCTGCACACTGGCAATAACAAGGGATCTAAAAACCGTGATTTCTTGTGAAACATTTACTACTGTGACTTCGAAGGGTAAGCGAACACAGTAAAATACTGTGTTTGTAAAGATGAGCTTCTTCGGTACCACTGGGAGTGACTGTGGAGTCAGGAACGACCAAGACGTCCGATTTAAATAAATCCCTTGCATTCTTCCCCACGGTCACGCCAGGGCCCACTGTACCTCATGGTGACACCAAGGGCACGGTCACAGGAACCTTTCTTGCAGACTGACAAAGGGTCACACTTTTGCCTGAAGAATTATTCCAAGCCCTTCTTGCTTCTGAAACCCATGAATGCGCTTTTCACACGACGTGTCTCTGAAGGAGGAGGAACCAGAAAGGTAACGTATTCACGTCCACGCCATCTAAAGCTACAACAGCCAGGACTGAAAGGGGATCGAGCAGAACCAAAAAGAACGATAACTCTGAGATTTTTGTCCTCCATTTCCAAGTCTGAGCTCAAAAGAATCTGCAGGCTGGTCAGCCAGTCTCCTCTGAGAAGCTCTCACGTTTCTGCCTCCAGCTTCTACCCCTTAATTAAGTCTGGGACTGTGTGAGTGGCGCGTGCGCAGTCCTTCCTGGCAGCCATCAGTCAGTGTAGGTTCCTGCAGAGAGCAGTCTGGCTCCCGAGTGCTGGGCTGGGCACTTTGCCTCCGCAGCTCCTCCACTGTCTGCAGCAGCGGGCAGAGCGCTCTACCTCCAGGGTCAGCACAGCCTGCTTCAGCCTACTCTCGCTGATAAGAAGCTTCTCCACCTTGGCTTCAAGGCTTTGGATCCTAGCATTTGCTACCTGCAATTGTTCCAGGAGGTCAAGGTTCTGTTTGCACAAGCTTCTGTTGGTTTTCTCCAATTTATCCATTCTTTGGTTGTCACTGAGAGGGAAGGAATCAGTAAGTTCTTCTTGGAGCACATGGTACTCAACCTCATAGGCTTGTAGCTGTTTGGCGATGTCCATTTCAAACACCTGACTGATGGTCTTCTCCATCTGCACCAAGCCCAGGTTGGGGAGTGTGCTCTTTGTGAAGTCCACTACGGTTTCCGGGTTCGCACGCTGCAGAATCAAGGGATTATGCCTCCCCCAAAAGACTGAAAGCTACTTTAAATATAACCTGTGATCCCTGAAGGAAGATCAGATCAAAGACTCTGGCTTCGAAGCCGAGTGGGAACTGTGAGGTGAACACGGTGAGAAACCAGGGAGCCGCGTAGAGGCTGGGGCCGATCTCATGCTCTTCTGGGTGGTTGTAGAGGTCTCGGTGGTCAACATGGAGGAGCCTCGACAGCTGGTACATCTGGATCTATCTGACCGATACTGTTTCCACAGCCCCGTGTCAAACATCAGGAAGTTGAACATCTTGAACGCTTCTTCCTCACTCATATGAAGGCGCAAAATGCCCGCCACGAAGCTGAGACCTTGACCGAAGTGAGTAGGCCCTCAGAATGTCCGGAAGTGGCAGCTGACCTGCTCCAAGCTGAGCAGAGAAATGTGGATGTGTTGGAAAGGCTCGCCCAAGGTCAATGAGCCCAGCATGCTGCTGAGAGGGCGGCTTCTTCAAGAGTTCTTTGTAGGGCACATCTTTGGCTGCTGTTTACTGGGAAACCGATGTTCAGGGTGGCGCTGCTCAGCTAGAAACTTCCAGATCTCACCGCCGTGATGGCGTGGCTCACCTTACCCGACAGCCGAGGGCACGTTTTCCACATCAAACTTAATTTTGGGTCTTCCTGGAGCGCTAAGCATCTTTTCCCACACTGTAGCTACTTCTGTAAGACAGGGAGTGACTTCTTCATAATCAAGCTTCAAGCATTCGTTCAGCAAATCATTCTCAGAGGCTTGTAGCTTCTGATTCTCCTTCTTCATCCTGAGCAGCAGATCTGCTGCAAGATGGCCCTTCTCCACAGCTCTCGAAGCTCACGAGTGTCCTTTCCTTGTCTTCCTGTACCGGGCCAACGGTCCATCTTCACACACTGGTTCTGAAGGGGAGTGGAGGGAGCTCTCCCAGCTCTGTAGTCCAACTAATCCAACAATGGGCAGCTGTGGAGGGGAAGTCCAAGAATCTAGCAGTTGCTCAGCCCCACGAGGCTGATTATTTCAGCCAACATCTGAAGGTTCCAACAGATGTGCTGGCAAGTAAGTGCAAGCAGGAGAAGACGAGCGGGTGCCACACGCCCTTAAGGCCAGCATTTAGGAGACAGAGGCAGGTAGATCTCTGAGCTTGAGGTCAGCCTGGTCTAGGATAGCCAGGGTTATGCAGAGAAACTGTCTCAGAAAAGAAAGAAAAAAATAAACAGCCAGAGGATGAGTACATTTGCTTTAAGATTGTGTCTCCTGGGAATGTCAGGTTCTACGCCCACAAAGTCTCACTAACAAGATTGTATAACCGTGAGCTGAAGGAGGGCAACAGACACATCACAGTGGACTGTGGAAAGTCCAGGAGGCCTCCATCCTCCACAGAGAATGACAGCAACTAAGGGATGCCGAGATGGGGAGAGATCATCTTCCCAGGCAAGAGCACATCAACTGGTTATCCAATACCTAATGGTCAGCCCTGAAAAACAAACTTAAAAGTAGCATTATATACAGGCTAAGCAGGTTATATTTAGAGGTGTGTGTGTGTGTGTGTGTGTGTGTGTGTACCTGCAAGTAAAGACAATAAGACAGGAGTGCATGGATTTGAAAAACAGAAGGGAGGATATAGTGAGGGCATGGACAGAGGAAAGTAAGGGATGTGATATGATTATGTTAGAATCTTAAAGATAAAAGAAAGAAGCTGGGCAATGGAGGCACAGGCTTTAAATCCCAGTACTTGGGAGGCAGAGGCAGGGGGATCTCTGTGAGTTGAGGCCAGCCTGGTCTACAGAGCTAGTTCCAGGATAGCCAGGGCTACACACAGAGAAACCCTATCTCAAAGAAAAACAAAACAATACAAATTAATAATAATAATAATAATAATAATAATAATAATAATAATAATAAAGAAATAAAAATAAAGACTCAGTGAACTCATGAGTTGGCATTTGGGGGACAAATAGCCAATAAAGTTCTCTCATGTCTCTCAAGTGCAGACGGCTCTAGTGCCATAATGAAGAAGGTCTGTTTGCGGCCTAGAGATTTATATGATTAAATAACAATGAAATTGTGTTGTCAATTAATTTGGTATACATAGAAAAAGCTAAACTTTTATACAATTTCTAGATTTTTATCATAAGGTCAGAAAGAGGTCAATGAAAAAAATTATTAATATATAATGTTATTAGTAAATATCATTTGCTAATCAGTAAACGCTAACAGCAATGCCATCTTAGTAAATATCCTTGCTAACATAGGCTCTGTGCCACATATGCCGGCGTGCATTTACGTCATCGGAAATTTACCATAGTCCTTTGGATGAACTCCGCTTGCCCGGACGGTTTTAGAGAGTTGGTGGTGACAGCTCAGGCTGTGGTTATAAAAGTGGAGGTGTTGAAGTACTAAACTTTAACCTTTGGAGTTTTAAAAAGGGGGTCAAGAACCGCGAGCACTGAAAGGACCAGAAGGGAAAGTTGTGTGGAGGTTTATGATCACCGGGCTGCAAAACCAGACAGGAACGTGAGCAGGAGCTGCTACAGAGAGTTAGTGATGGAAGTCTGAGAAGTCTTAAAGGAACACATCGGCTAGAAGCCTTGACGCTGTGGAAAATGACAGTACAGGAGCAAGAGATTAAGCTGACCACGGAGTGCGAAGTCGCACACAGGTGGATTTATAACTCAACCAAACGAACGTCTTTTTAGACATTTCAATATTGCCTTCATCTCGTTGTTTATTTCAAAAACTGTTCTCATAATGAGTTTACATTTCTTTTAGGGTAAGGCGCCAAAGTCAGCTAGCTTGAGAGACCCGCGCAGTAGGTAATACCGCACAAATATGGAGGGACAAGGACTGTGTAGAACCTCAGACAATTGTCTCACAGACATGCACTCGTGCATTAAACCAGAGATGGCGCTTAAATCCGCGCCTGCGCCCAGCCAAACAGCGCCCGGAACCCTCACACAGCCCTGGACCAGTCAATCCAATGCCTGAGCGCCTTTTCTCCAGAGTTCAGGCTTGCAACCGGAAATCCAAAGTGTTCTGCTCTTGCTCTGCCCGCTGCTTCTTTCTCCTTCATTAAGGTTTCCCCATTGTCTCCCACTCTGGGGACTTCATTTCATGCTTGCATTCCCATCCAGTTAGACACTAATTGTTCCCTGATATCACAGTTCCGATCTCCTTCCCTACGTTATGACAGCACCGCGCTAGGGGACAGACAAGTAAGGCGGCAGAGGCTTGACGCACAGACTAAAGATAAAGAGTACATTTTGCTGAATGTGGCTTCCCGTTAGGCCTCTTAAAGCAGAACGCGGGAGCTTGATTTGAATACGTTAGATTTTCATTTAGTTCTTGGTTTGGCCTTTTCATCATTAGCTGACATAACAAGTGTGAGAATGCATCTATACATGTGCGAGAACGTGCATGCGCGGGCACACACACACACACACACACACACACACACACACACACACGACATGCTTTTAGCATTCATCCTTGCATTCATTCTAGTCAGCCTTTGCCCGAGCACGCCCTCTGTACAACTGCACTGACTGCTAAGAAACTTCATTTTCCCCTTTATGAGCAGCTAATGTAAAGTTAATCATTGTCCAATATTCTTCTAGGATATCTTCCCCCAAACTAGTTTTACTACTAAAAATGAGAATATTAAGACATTAATTTAGCTGTGATTCTCCGTGCTGACTTAATTACAACTTTTATTGCCTTGCCTGAGTCTGCTGCTCTTCAAGGTTTAATAAGCATGTGCTACAGGCTAGACACCGTCTCTGGGGCAGGTTAACGTCGAAGTGTGAGATAGTCAGCACATACAGTATCACTTCCCTCAGAAGGCTCGCATGAGAGACCCATTATAAATAGTCCAATCTACCTTTCAGCCACATGTTTATGTTACGCATTTTTGGATTTTATTCTGGTTATATTAAACTATTTCCCAAATAAGGTTAGACTTGAGCCTTGGGTCTTGTATTCTACAGTTTCGATATGTGATTCCAACTTTGAAATATTGATATCTAAGAACTCCCACATACCCCAGGAAGAAAGTGTAAAACAGACAGGGTGATGTGTGTGTTTGTGTGCACGCACGTGAGCCAATGAGGGCTTTCAGGGTCGCTTACAGACGCAATCACACAGCCATGGGCTCCTACCTGTATCTCCACCACTTTTCTCTACCTCTGCTAAGAATCCTTAGTTACCTATGAAAGCTCAGGAGGGTCAGGGGCTCCTTGAGCTTCCTTCCTCCCTAGTACAACTTCGAAGACCCAGTTCTGCAATTCCAGCTAGTGAGAGTTCTAGTGTGTGATAGCCACAGTGTCCCATAGCATTTCACCCTTTACTCTGTCTCATACCTTCCTCAAGCCCCTCTTCCAAGATGCGCCCTGAGCCTAGGAGGAGTGACGCAGACGTCCCCTTTAAGGGTGAGCATTTAACAGTCGTCGTCTATCCTCGCTGCTCTGACCAGTTATGAATATCTGCAGTAACCATTGTGGAGGGAGGGGGAGCTCTGACCAAAGCTGATAGCAGAATAAATCTACAGTAATAAACACGAATTTTTAGAAGAAAATTTGGCAGGTGCATAATTTCCATCTAATAGAACAACAACAGTAACTTCTCCACCAGGGCCCATGGCATGCCCAGCCACAAGAGCTTCTGACCAGGCTTACCGTACCTGGTGTGAATTCCCTCCTGGAAAATGGTTAATCCAATTAGAACGCAACTGTTTGCCTCCACAATAGTCATGAGGCGATTGCTCTAACGGGGACAGAAGGGCTATTTTGTGTAGACATTTAAGCAGGGAGACTGTACAGGGTTTTTCTCCTTTTCCCAATTTCTCAACCTGGCTGGTGCCAGACTTAGAGTGAGCACTAGCGAATAGCGTGTAACTGAAGTGCACGTTTTTGAAGGGAGAGTACAGGTCCAGTACATTCATGCTAACCTATGAATGTCACAGAGACTGAAGCGCATAGTGAACGGAAGCCTACAAGGCCCAAGAAAGTGTCCTGGGGCTCTCCAGCACTAGATGCTCCTCCTCTCAAGCCCCCAATTCCCCAATCTGCGAGGTGCGGTTAGCCACAGTGCTGCGGTGAAAGCTGAACAAGAGGTCAACCACGATAGATTTTCTTGTTTCCCTAACGCTTTTTACTTTTCTATCTTCGAAAGCAGTGTTTAAGGTTAACTAAGCCAACCCAAGGTCGAGATCCTGCAGCGGCAGAGATTGTCTCTTACAACTGAGCAGCGCCAAGAGCTTTTCTTTAGAGAAGGGGGAGCAGCAATGTCTTGTCAGGAAATGGGTTGGGGGTCTTTTCTAAAATAAGGTGAATCAGAATTAGAAGCATGCATCTCAGAATTCCAAGTTTTACCTTGGCTATATCGGACAGAACGATGGAGCGTTTGTCTTCCAGCACAGCCGCGGTTCTTGCGGAGCCTCACTAGCCGTGAAGAGAATGGGTGAGGGCAGTCTCCCCGGTCCCTGTACTGAACACACCAGTTGCTGCACTTTCACATGCTGACCTTCTTCTTACCTTTTGCTTTCACCCTTATCTGTCCTCCATGCTGCTGACTCGTCCGTCACCATGACAACAGTCCCACTAAAGTTCAGAGAAGCTCCTTCTTGGAGTAGATTTAGCACAGAGACCCACAACTAGACAAAGTGAGAAACTTTGGAGCACCCAGTCATAAATGGGGTGTCTTCATCAAACGCCCCCCGTCGGGGCTCAGAGAGCTACAAGGGAAAGGAACAGGAACGATCAACCATAAGAGCCAGAGGTGGTGGATAGCTCCAAGGAAACTGTGTCTTCCAGACACAGCAGGACTGGTGCACACAGACTGAGCTCACAGACTGTGGCAGCATCACAGGGCGCGCACAGGTTCGGGCTAGACAGGGTCCCAGCTCTAAGATGGAGAAGTGGACCTGGTGGTTCTGCCCCTAACCAAGAAGCTGTCTGGAATTCTTAACTACTAGCAAAGGGAAAATCAGTTTTCCCCAAGAGAGACTCACTGGGTAAATCAACCATACTCTAGGGCAGGCCCATGCCCAGGAATCGTTGGCTAACAATGAACTCAAAATGGTATTTTGTTTCATTTTGTTTTGTTCTGGGATTTTTTTTTCTGTCTTAGTGTGGATTTTGTGGTTTTTTTTTTTTTTTTTAAGAGAAAAGAAAAAGAAAATTGAGTGAGTGGGGAGACAGGAGGATCTGGGAGGAATTAGGGGAGGGGGACGACATGGTTAAAATATATTGCATGAAAAGTGTTTTTAGCTAAAGAAAAATGCTCAATGAAGGCTTTGAACAAATGATCAGTAGTTAACTGACTTAGGGGGCATTGCGTGGGGGTGTGTTTGCGTGTAATTGCATCCGTATGAACAGGTGCACATACGGACACACGTCTGAAGACCAGGTGACATGGGTTTCCTCCACCTCATATTTGGAGATGGTCTCTCAGCAGCCTGCAGCTTGACACCGGCTAACGCCTGAGAGTTCCACAGACCCATCTGTCTCCAGGGCTCGAAGTGCCGGGCTTTCAGGTACACAGCACTGCCTGTGGGTGCCAAGGATCTGAGCTCAGCTTTTCTTGCCTGCACAGCAAGCAGCTGATTGACACAGCCAACTCTCCAGGCCTTAATTAAATAATGAATTAAACCAAATGCTGGGAGAGTGAGGGTCATGAAGGAGAAACAGTGATATTTTTGTGAATATTCTTCTCAGTTCATTAAAAGGGTCAGATCATTGTGATTCCCTATTTCACTGATTTTAATGCCTTCCTCTGCTGGCAACGCTACTTATGACCTCTGCAATTAAATTAAAGGAGGCAAGAAGTCAGATTAGCATTTTACACCATTCAAGGGATTAAAGTTAATTGACTCCGTTATTTAAGTCAGCTTAACAATACTTCCACCTGGAGACCTTTCTTCCTCTTGAGTGTCTCAAGGTAGTTTATAAATCCTCAGTTTATAAACCTTACTTTCCACTTTAAACAGTAAGACACAGAGACACAATTAGCTTTAATGAAATTTTCCAGTGAAAAAAGATTCGCTCTGAGTTGAATATGTCAGAATGCAGTTCCCAGGGCATCTCAAGACAGTGTCAAATGAGACATTGTAAACAGTGGGAAATCATTCTTTCTGAGACACTGCAGGGTGCTCTTGCCACCCCTCCCTCTCCAAGAGCCTCTCTTAAAGGGAAATGAAAAGAAAACTTGCAAAAGAAAGTACTAAACCGGGGTTGGGGATTTAGCTCAGTGGTAGAGCGCTTGCCTAGCAAGCTCAAGGCCCTGGGTTCGGTCCTCAGCTCCAAAAAAAAAAAGTACTAAACCAGCTACATTTGGGAAGCTTTGTAATGTAGGCACTAAGCGTATGAGACAGGAAGCCCTGGGTGCAAACGCAGAACCAACCTATTAGCTGTGTGACATCAAGCTGCCTAGCCTCTATAGTTCTTATTTCCCTTGTGTGCACGATGAAGAGAACAACAGTGTTCCCCACGTGGGACTGAGGTGAGATTGAAGGCTCCATAAACTGAGGGACATTGTGTCTTCTGCACAATGAGCAACCAGCATACACGCTACATCATCATATGGACCACCTGTGGTGGTCAATGGTTTGCTCAACATAGAGAATGTTTTCTAAGTCGGTGATCTTTGAGTAAGTGGATCACCATCTGTAATGAAGATGGGCCTCATCTAGTCAGCAGAAGAAGTAAATGGTTGTCCAATAGCTAATAACAAAATAATGGTCTTTCTAAGAAAGATGCCATGCCTTGAGTCTCAACCGTCACCACAACATTTCTATGGTCTAGGCTGTGGCCCTCAGATTGGAACTAAAAAAGGGGGGGGTCATCTGGATCTCACATCAGCTAGCTCCCAATGCAGATATGGACTTCTATAAGCACATGAGCTAATTCCAATAGGAAGACAGACAGACAGAAGGAAGATAGATGGTAAGTAGGTAAATGATAGATGGATGGATAGATAGATAGATAGATAGATAGATAGATAGATAGATAGATAGATAGATAGATAGATAGATGATGGGTTGGTAGATGGATAGATAGATGGATCTGTAGACAGGTAGACAAGCATAGGTAATAAGTAGATAGGTAGATGATAGAAGATAGATAATAATAGGTAGATACATAGATAGTATATACATAATATTGGTATGGTTCTCTTGAAACCTCTGAAACAGAACCAGATACAAGCATGGAAACCTAAATTACTAAAAATAAATTTGACGATTAAACACTCGGGTATCAACACACCTGGACATAAGACTCTTAAAAGCATGCAACCTGGAGGCATTAGTCATGCGATACATATCCACTAAATACTTCAAGAGTCTCCCCATAAATATATTTTAGCGCAGCCACGCAAATATTATGACATTTTTTAAAGGAACATGTGAACTGAAATGCGTGAGACACATCCTTACACACGTCATGTTAAAAAGGCGCGAGATGAAGAAGCCTTCAAGTTACCAGCTCTGCCAGATGGCTGGGAGAGCGAGTGAGCTTCCCCAAATGTCAGCCTGCGGAACAGAGTGTCCCAAAGGAACTGAAAGCTAGGGAGTAGATGAATCACATCTGCTGTCGTCATGGATACCGTTCATCTTCTCCTCGTGAACTTGAAAACCGAAAGCACTCTAGAATAGAGTGGCTAGCTCCTTAATTGAGGCCTCATCTGTTACCAAAGACTTAGGCTGATAGAACATCCTTAATGTTTAATAAGCACAGAGAGAGGACTCGGCCTCTCGCAAAACGTGCCAGATGTGCACAGGCAGTCTCTTTCTCCTGTTTGGATGTTCTCTCTGCCAGGAACCAATGGGGACATATTAAAACATCTTCAATGCACCCCTGCACAAGATATTCTGACTTAGAAGCTTGAGATGGCTATTCGAAGGACCCCCTGTGTATTTCTATTTAAACGATGATTCTGTCTTCTCGGCCTAGATTCTTCCATGTTTCGTAATCACCTCAGTGCTCCTAATCTCCTTAGGCAGGGAGCCTAAAGAGGCAGGACGGCAGGCAACAGTAGATCACAGGCTGTGCATTGGTAAGAAGCGGGATAGAGAAAGGACTTGAAGCTCACGGTTAAAAACAACATTTCTACCAAGTCCCAAATCTAGGACAAGTACGGGGGTAAAAAGGATTAACTCAATTAGAGACAAAATTGATTTTTGAGTTGTTGTTGTTGTTGTTTTTGGTTTGTTTTCATTTGTTTGCTTTATTTTGTTTTTGTTTTTTTCCAGACAGGGCCTCCCTGTGTAGCCTTGACTGTCCTAGAACTCACTTTGTAGACAAGGCTGGCCTCGAACTCACAGTAACCCAGGTTATGTGTGGAGAGGAACTCACAGAGAGTGCTCAGCCTCTGCCTTCCAAGAGCTTCGATTAAAGATGTGTGCCACCGCCACCCTGACAGATTGTGTGCGTTTTAAAGTAGCAACGTGTCTAAAAATAAGTGAGTTTATGAGCAAATATTGTTATTCTCTAAAACATCTGTTTTTGTACAAGTAACTGAGTTTTCAATTCTGCTCAATGTTTTTCTCAGCTGCATCTTTTGTTTGTGGAAAGTGAAAATAAAAACTCAGGGTTGTCATTCTCCTTTTTCTTTTAACCAGACTAGTGAGCCTCGAGCCGTGCTTTTACTGCGGGAGACAGAGGAAATGGATGATTAGAAACAGAGACGGGCATTTCCTAGATCAAGTTTGGCGAAATGAATATTCGACGGGGTATTAGAGTGTCTTGGTCTTCCAACAGCATCAGAAGCTCTTAGGCAGCATATGTGACTGTGTTTAGAATATCGAAAGTCTCCGGGTCCCACATAGTAAAGACCCTGCCTCCAGCTTGTCACTCTCAGAGGTCTTCCCATCAGCAGGGTGTTTGCTGTTGGAACCCTGTTTTCCTTTTCTTCCTCTCCACACATAACCTGGGTCATTGGGCTTCCCTGGCTGTTGTCTCCCTTCACACACGTTCTAAACCAAGCAGGGTTGTCTAATCCTGAACTGAAACCTCCAAAATCAAGAGCCAAAGTAAGCCTTGTCTGTCCCTGGTACTTTATGATGGTGATATTTGATGGTTTGTATATACTTGGCCCAGGGAGTGGCACTATTAGAAGATGTGGCCTTGTTGGAGTAGGTGTATCACTAGATGTGGGCTTTAAGACCCTCAACCTAGCTGTCTGGTAGCCAGCCATTCTGCTAGCAGCCTTCAGATGAAGATGTAGAACTCTCAGCTCCTCCTGCACCATGCCTGTCTGGATGCTGCCATGCTCCCACCTTGATGATAATGGATTGAACTTCTAAACCTGCCAGCCCCAATTAAATGTTATCCTTTATAAGACTTGCCTTGGTCATGGTGTCTCTTCACAGCAATAAAACCCTAACTAAGACAGAACTGTGGTGAACAAACACCATGACCAAGGCAAGTCTTATAAGGACATTTAATTGGAGATGGCCTACAGGTTCAGAGGTTCAGTCCATTATCATTAAGGGGAGAACATGGCAGCATCCAGGCAGGCATGGTGCAGGAGGAGCTGAGAGTTCTACATCTTCATCTGAAGGCTGCTAGCAGAATGGCTGGCTTCTAGGCAGCTAGGATGAGGGTCTTAAAGCCCATGCCCATAGTGACACACCTACTCCAACATGGCTGTACCTCCCAATAGTGCCACTCCCTGGGCCAAGCATATACAAACATAATGGAAAACTGAGTAGCCCATAGTCAACGCAACAGACAAGTCTCCCCACTCACAGATGCTGTAATTACATAAACAAACATGGAGCTGGACCCCTACTGTCACTGTCAAATCATGAGCTAACTCAGTTCAGAGCATCCCTGATCCCAAATCTCTCAGGAACCTGGGGTGTGGCCCTATAGTTGTTCTTCAAAACTCTGAGGAAGATGGTAGACTGAATGAGCCACTTCTGGTAACAAAGAAAAGAGATTCACTCTGTTTGGTTTTGAGAGTACATATGGATATTTTTGGTTGTGAGCCTAGCCTTTAACGGCTGAGCCATCTCTCCAGCCCTACATATGGATATTTTTAAAGACAGAAATATTTCAAATATCTGCTGATCGAAACCGCGGACTGCAGCAACAATACTTAATAAGCATCACCTCTTTCTCCAATCTTGTTACATGAACATTATTATGTGATATATATATATATGTGTGTGTTATGATAATATTATATACTATATTCTTACATTTGTCCTATCCCTCACACATTATTCATAATCTATTTCTATTTGATAAACCAAAGCAATATTCAGATATGTAAAATGTGCCAACAGGGGCTGGAGACATGGCTCAGTAGCTAAAAGTACTAACTGTTCTCTCAGAGGACACAGTTCAGTTCCCAAGACCCACATCAGTTGGCTCACAACCAGCTGTAACTCCAGGTCCAGGAGATCCAACACCCTCTTCTGACCTCCACAGATCCCTGCATGCGTGTGGTACACACATATGCAGTTAGGCACACATACACACACACACACACACACACACACACACACACACACAGACATAGACACATAAAGTAACACAATAAGTATGAAATAAGTTTTTAAAATGCTAACGGGATTTTGTGATCATTCTTGAATAGGACACTAAAATATAAGGCAATGATAGTAAGTTGAAAAGGTGGTTTGGACTACAGCAAGGTTTAAAGTTCTATGCATGAAAGGATAAACCCGTAAGAGAGGAGAAAATATTCATAGCTGCATCCACAAGCTTGAGAATGGTGTGAAGAAATGACCGGTAGGTACCCGGGAACCTCCGCATGACTTACCTAGAAAGATAATAAATGAGACCTCCACAACACACTGTTTTACCTCTATTCAGACGGCTACTGTAAAACTAGCAAGCATTAGTAAGGATGTGGAGAAATTAAAACTTTTCTATGCTGCTGGATGGAATACATGATGATGTAGTTAGTGGATAAGTGCAGGCGTGTGTGTGTGTGTGTGTGTGTGTGTGAGAGAGAGAGAGAGAGAGAGAGAAAGAGAGTGGAGTGTGTGTTTGTGAAAAAGAGAATGGAGTGTGTGTAAAGGAGAGTGGAGTGTGTGTGTGTGTAAAAGAGAGTGGAGTGTGTGTGTAAAAGAGAATGGAGTGTGTGTGTGTAAAAGAGAGTGGAGTGTTCGTGTGTGTAAAAGAGAGTGAAGTGTGTGTATAAAAGAGAATGGAGTGTGTGTGTGAGTGTGAAAAAGAGAGTGGAGTATATGTGTGTGTGTAAAAGAGAGTGGAGTGTGTATGTGTGTGAAAAAGAGAGTGGAGTGTGTGTATATGTAAAAGAGAGTGGAGTGTGTGTTTGTGAAAAAGAGAATGGAGTGTGTGTAAAAGAGAGTGGAGTGTGTGTGTGTGTGTGTGTGTGTGTAAAAGAGAGTGGAGTGTGTGTGTATGTGTGTGTGTGTGAGAGAGAGAGCAGAGTGTGTGTGTGTGAAAAGAGAGAAGAGTGTGTGTGTGTGTGTAAGAGTGGAGTGTGTGTGTAAAAGAGAATGGAGTGTGTGTGTGTAAAAGAGAGTGGAGTGTGTGTGTGTGTAAAAGAGAGTGAAGTGTGTGCATAAGAGAATGGAGTGTGTGTGTGTGAGTGTGAAAAAGAGAGTGGAGTATATGTGTGTGTGTAAAAGAGAGTGGAGTGTGTGTGTGTATGTGTGAGAGAGAGAGAGAAAGAGAGCATAGTGAGTGTGTGTGTGTGCGTGTGTGTAAAAGAGAGAAGAGTGTGTGTGTGTGTGTGTGTAAAAGAGAGAGGAGTGTGTGTGCAATTCAACCTTTAAAGGGAAAGTGATTCTTATGCATACCGCCCCATGAATGATGAAATTGTATACAAATGAAATAAGATGAGTATTAAAAAATGCTGTATTACCCCATGGATGCCTAGACTAATCAAATCATGTAGGTAGAAAGCTAGAATGGAGGGAGCTATGGAGAGGGAGCCACCTAATGGCCTCAGAAGTTGAGTTTTGTCTGATTGCATGAGTTGTAGAGACAAGTGGTGACCACGGTCATGTAGCAATGGGGATGTACATGAATGTCACGCAGCTATATGTTGAAAAGTTTTAAAGCAAGGTGTGATAATGCACACCTGTAACCCCAGGGCTTTGTAGGAGCCCAAGAGAAGAGAAACTTGGTTTGAGGCCAGCCTGTGCTACTAAGTGAGTTCCTGACTAATCTGGGCTACATACTGAGTTAGGCCAGGGTGGGATGAGGAGGGATGTAAGCTAAAATGTAAGGTGTTCTATGGATATTTTGCCACAATAAAAAATAAATAGAATGAAATCAAATCAATAACTGTCGCTTATTTTCCTCATGAACCCATAATTTGGGCAAGGCTGATAGCGTGGTCAGATTCTATGGAGGTTGCCGTTGAAGATCCAGTTCCAAGATGTCGCACACACAGCTATGAAGCTGGTGCTCCTGGTGGCCAGGCTTCCAGCCCAGGCTGTCAGATAAGAGCTTTAGTTCTCTGTGTGGATAACAGCAGGAGCCTTCTGCATGGCAGTAGTATATGCCTTGTTTCTTAGAACAATATCCAAAGATCCAGGAATAGAAAATTTACAGTCTCTTCAGATCACACCTACAGTGTCCTATGGGTAAAATAGTCAAATAATAACAAACAAGCAAGGAACACACTCATTAGAGGGATGAACATAAAGGACCTAGACCTTACCTCCGAGTAAGGAAACTTGACATAGTACATGGTCGTGCACACCTTTAATCCCAGCACCGGGGAGGCAAAGGCAGGAGGATGGGACCAGTCTGATCTACATAGTGAGTTCCAGGATAACCAGAACTACACTGTGAGACCCTGTCTTGAAAAAGAAAGAGAAAGAGAGAGACAGAGAGAGACAAAGACAGAGAAAGACACAGAGAGAGATAGAAACAGAAACAGAGAGAGAGACAGAGACAGAGAGAGAGAGAAAGAGAGAGAGAGAGGAGGAGGAGGAGGAGGAGGAGGAGGGGGAGGCTGGCCAGGAACACCTGGGGAGAGATGGGAGAGGGGGAAGGGGAAAGAGGGGAAAAAGGAGAAAGGGGTCAGAGAGAAGAAAGAAAAGGAAGAAAGAAAGGGAAGAAGGAAAGAAAGAAAGAAAGAAAGAAAGGGAAGAAAGAAAGAAAGAAAGAAAGAAAGAAAGAAAGGAAGGAAAGAAAGAAAGAAAGAAAGGGAAGTAGGAAAGAAAGAAAGAAAGAAAGAAAGAAAGAAAGAAAGAAAGAAAGAAGAAAGAAAGAAAGGGAAGTAGGAAAGAAAGAAAGAAAGAAAGAAAGGAAGGAAGGAAGGAAAGAAGGAAAGGAAAGGAAAGGAAGGAAGGAAGGAAGGAAGATTGTCAACGGATTTGTAGCCATCTTTGGTCAGACACACCAATTAGCTTATTCCAGAACTTTCCTCCAGCTGACACCTTGTCTTCATGACTCATTGTATGCCCCTTTCACAGAGCTAAGTTCCTCGTGCATAGCTGCCACTGTGAATATATGGTGCAGCCTCGAAGCCGCTATTACCTGCCCGACTCTGTCTTTTTTTTAGTTTGTATAAATAACAGTGAGGTTGTAATTGGCTCAGATTTCTATTTCACATTAAACTATGCAGGACATAGGTGACCAAAAAATGCCTGGCTGCCTTTATACCCAGTACTCATATCTAGTACCAGTCCATCACACCCAGTGTTCATAGCTAGCACCAGCAGCCAATGGGGCTGTGCCACATGATACAAGGTATGGCGTATTGCTTCTCCTAATGCATACACAGTGAGCATGAAGGTCAGAGCCATGGCTGTGTCTGTGTAATGTCTGTGAATACAGCAGGCACCATCTGTTCCCCAAATGCAGTAGTTGCTCGAAATGTTTATATAGATAACAACTGCTACATAAGTCATCACTATGTTAAAAAAAAAATAGTGATTGATTCTCCCCTTTCTTGTGAGAGTTAATCTTGATTCCCAAGTTGACGTACCTGTTGGGAGACAATCTCGATTGAGAAACTGCCTCCTACAGATTGATCTGTGAGCATGTCTATGATTGCTAATGTAGACGGGCCAAACCCATTACATGGACGATCCGTCCTACACAGGTGGGCCTGGGCTGACTAAGTCAGGGAGCAAGCCTGCAGGAAGTGTTTCTTTCTTTCTCTCTCTCTCTCTCTCTCTCTCTCTCTCTCTCTCTCTCTCTCTCTCTCTCCTCTTTGAGCAGGGTCTCTCACTGAACCTGGAGCTCACCAAATTTGCTAGACTACCTGGTCAGCCAGACTCTAGGACCTGGGACCTTCCCGTGTCCCTCCCAGCCCAGGTATCACAGGTACATGGGTACACCATGCCGGATCTCACAAGCTCTTAGCAGATATGTGCTGGGTGCGTGTGTGATGAATAATGTCATTCACAAATATCCAGCTTTCTGCTAGGAAGCTCTTCCTCTCAGTGTACCAAAACCCTAGAGACATGTATAGCCATGATTGATCTCACCTGTCCTCCAGGAGTTGGAAGGCTGCCCCATCTGGAAAGTAGGAAAGACTCAATAGGGATGGAGAAATTAACCCTTAGGAATATGGACGGTGGCAGTTCAACTATGAATATTGCAACTCGAGAGAAGTCAAACACTCTTCCTTTCTTATTAGCTGTTGTATCCAGATGTATAGTTTTAAAAGCTGAGGTAAGAACTTGCCGTTATCCATTAATCTGTCCTGATATCAGAGCGATGAAAAAATAAGGATATAGAAAATAAAACCGATTAAAAGTGCAAAGATCAGATACACAGTCCATCAACAACATTTTTGCATTTCCAATTTATGGATCAGGCCCTCAAAGGTATAATAGGAAGTCAAGTAAAATTACAAAATATTAGCTATCTGCCTTGCATGCTGAGCTTTAAAAAACGGACAGACAGGGTAGGCTTTTAAGGAGCTCTAAAAGGAAACGTCACAGGGAGAGCCTTGCATCTTGCCAGTCAGCGCTGTCTTGCACACGTGTTTATCACACTGACACTAAGCGTTGCCCACCAGAATGCACTTCCACATCACAACCTAATCTTCAACACAGGTAGCAAGATGGATAAAATTAGCTCGTAGCACCTGCTGCCAACGTTTGGCATTCATGGCTTCTGCCGGAGTCCCGGGTCATTAGAGCTGAAATATTATAGTATATGAATGTCTTTTTGTTGTGACAAATTGCAAACACCAAAACTTTATAGTTAGCAAAGATAAACAATTATAAAAGCAGCAGATACAGAGATAAAGATTAATAAAGCCTCACTGCTAATTCTATCTCCAAGGAGAAGCTAACAATCGCAATGGCGGTTGTCTATTCTGAATATCTCTGCCTTTCTGCCCTGATAAGTTTCAAAATCAAAACTTCATAGCTAGGAATATTATCAAGATCAAGATATGTAAGAACAAATTTAACTCCCTGTGCCGTCATCCTAATTGAAAATAAAATAGCAATTGAAACAATCTTGTTTCTATGACTATGAGGTCAAGAGAAATTATCTTTTTCCATTTTTAAAACATAATTTCTTGGACCTCTTAGAAAATCACAGCAGAAGCTGGACCGTGAGGCCACGGCGATGGGAGCTTCTGAGTTTACAGTCATTGCCTAGCAACCAGAATTTCCCCAGACTACAAGTGACTAAACTCAGAAATCCAGGAGAGCAGCTGGGATGGTTTTCTCTGGGAGTCTCAGGTCTACACTGCTACTGTTCTCCACTGTGGTCCAGGCTTCAAAGTCATCTCATTCATCAGCTTGTCAACAAATATCTAGGTATCTACTAAACTCCAAACGTGCATAAACAATGTTCCTAGGGAGCTTACGTTCTTGGCAGGAGATAGGGTGAATAATCAAGTAAGCGGTAGTCCGTGTCCTATGATGGGTCCGCATGTGCCTACGGTTGAGGAGAGAAAAGGCAAACGACAGAAGTGAGTGCTTAAATAGGATGGCCTGAGTCATGCTCATCGGCAAACGGACCTTTAAAATGCTAAAGGTAATAAGGGGTGTAGCTGGGCAGTAACTGTGATCTGTGAGTTCTAGGCAGAGGCACACATGCCCCGAGAGTTCTAGAAGTAAAGGTCGGTGTGACCGGAGCAATGGGAGGTGGAGACGTTCTAAGAATCAGATCATGGCGCTGGAGGGGTAGTGGCATGGTTGAGTTCTTCCTGATGCCCCAGAGTTCCAGAGCTTGGGTCCCAGCACCCACACTGTGCGGTTTCCAGCTGCCTGTAACTCCAGCTCCAGGATTTGACAGCCTTCTCTGTCCTTCACATGTACCTGGACATATGAGCAAACCTTCCCACACACCTATGCACATGCAAAGGTAAATTTTTAAAAAGGAACCAGGTTATGTGTGCTCTTGGAGTCCAATATTAAATGCAGGTAGCAGGTAGCGGGGTTAGCAGAAGGCTTGAGATACCTGTTAAAGAGGCCCTGTTCTCTCTTAGGAGGGGGCTGCAATAGAATCTCTATTGTACTCCTGGACTGAGAGAAGTCTAAAGCGAATCAGGGCATCCCTGTAAACGCAGGGGCGGGGCCCGAAGAGTAACCCCTGCAGCTATTGGTCAGCTGCACTCCCTACAGGAGGAAGCCTGGGGACTCCATTTTCTTGAGCACAAATAAAGCCAGAAAGAAGGGAGTAGTCAGACAACATTGTATCTGGTGTGCAGTGCTACAAAGCTTTGCATGTGCCCCAGTGATCTTCCAGTGTGAGCGCTTGAGGGAAGAAAAGAAACAAAAGCGGTCAGGAGAGAGCTGTGAGGTAGGATTAACTGGACAGACTGGAAAATTAGACCCGACAAGACAGCAGAGCTTTGACTCCCAGATTCCTGTCATGGGAAATGTATGTGTTGCATGAAGTTAATATTGGGGGGGGGGGGGTGACTGACATTCACTTCTTACTACCAGGAGAACTAATGCATTCTCTCCCGTCAGTCACGCTTAAAACGTTGCCTTGTTTCTAACTCGATCCGGCATTATTAAATACTTACATAAATAATGCACCACCTTCTGCCTTGCAGGAGCTGTTCCCTCTGGCCCTGAGGTTCCCTCAGCCCTGAGGTGATAGCTCTCGGGCTTAGCACTGGAGTTATGCTAATAGGAAAAAAAAATCTAAATTCTCCATGCTGAAAATAGATCAATTTTTAGAAGAAAGCTGGGAGAGGTACAATATCCCGTGCTGAGGCAAGGACAGGAAGGAGAGGATTGCTGCTATTAGAACTCCTGCAGAAAAGGAAGCCAGCAACTGTAGAGAGGCTGAGGAGAGCAGATCCACCAGTCGCCCTCTACAAACCGAAAGCCCTCGGGAAGCAGCAGATGCCTGGCTTGCCCAATCTGTGGCAGGAAAACTGAAAGGAAGGCCGAAATGCCCTAGACCAGGACTTGGGGTCACAGGCCACGGATAATGGGAAAGACAGTGTATTCCTTAGCAATGCTTAGGGCTTAAGAAAGGAAACAGAGTGGACCCTCAGGGAAGACAGAGACCTCAGTGGAGAAAGAGAGCAGAGTCAGGGCTCTCCTCCCAGAGCTCCAAATCTATGGATTCACCAACTCAGGGCTGAAAAATATTTGCGGAAAAACTAACGTCTCTACTAAACCTGTGTAGACTTTTCCCTATCATCCCCCCCCCAAAAAAATAGCAAAGTACAGGGGCTGGAGAGATGGCTCAGCAGTTAAGAGCAGTGGCTGCTCTTCCAGAGGCCGTGAGCAACCACATGGTGGCTCACAGTCTGAAACCCTCTTCTGGTCCGCAGGCATTCATGCAGACAAAGCATCCATATGCATAAAAAGAAATCCTTAGGAAAAAATAAAAAATAAAGTACTACAAATATTCTCGTGGCTTTTATTGTCTTAGCTGTTTTAGGTCATCTAGGAATAACTTCAAGTATACCACAAGGATGTGCTTTAGTTCTATGCGAATATTAAATCGTTTTACATAAGGGACTTGAACATTATCAGATTTTGGCATCCTTGGAGTCCTGGAAGAAATGCCCCACAGATATGACAAGGGAGTAAGGGACAGGCAGAGAAAGAACAGACTGTGAGTGAAGGTAAGAATAGCGTTCAATGCAAGGCTTGCTTCTCTATAAACATGGGGGAAATTCGATTACTGAGAGCATGAACCTCTCTTCATAGACCTTTGCACCAGTTTAAGGTGTCTGTCTGAACAGCAAATTTTTTTTTTTTTTGGTTCTTTTTTTCGGAGCTGGGGACCGAACCCAGGGCCTTGCGCTTCCTAGGTAAGCGCTCTACCACTGAGCTAAATCCCCAGCCCCTGAACAGCAAATTTTTAAAAGAACTGACTAGCTATAGTTCAAAGCAGCATAGGAATGGGTGCGTGTGCGTGTGTGCATTCATGTGTGTGTGTCAGGGGGTCATCACTCAAGAAGACAGACTTCTGCCATTGTGAGATATGCCCTAGTCCTGTGACATTAGTAGGTTTATAGACTTACTTTCTGAAGACAGTATCAAGGAATAACTTCCACACTTCTACAGTTCATACTGAAAAATTACAAATTTCAATAAAAATTAAGCCGCAATATTTGTAGTAAATAATAACCACTACTAACTAGTAAAGAAAGAGCTAACCAGACAGAAGTAGGTGTTTTCAAGTTGGACATAGTGCCTATGCCTGTAATACCAGCACTAGGGGGCTGAAGCCCAAGGGCCACAGTTCAAGGCCAGCCTGAGTGTTTGTTTTCAAAAGCTCGTTTGAATTAGAGATTTGGTTTTATTGTAAAGTTAAGAAGGTTTTTTTGGTTGGGACGAAAAACTTACCTTTTTTCACACTTGACATACTCTTGCGTATCCCAGACTGGCCTCTTATTGGTTACATCTGACTGACCTTGGACTCCTGGTCCTCGAAATTTTACTTCTCAGGTGTTGAAATTACAGGTGTGCCCCAGCACACCTGGATCAACTTTGAACTTTTAACGCTGAACCCAACCATCACTCGATTTGTTTTTTAAAAATGTTAAAAATTGGGAGGCAAAGTTTAGAACAGAGGCTGAAGGAACACCCATTCAGAGCCTGCCCCACAGGTGGCCCATACATATACAGCCACCCAATTGGACAAGATGGATGAAGCAAAGAAGTGCAGACCGACAGGAGCCGGATGTAGATCGCTCCTGAGAGACACAGCCAGAATACGGCAAATACAGAGACGAATGCCAGCAGCAAACCACTGACCTGAGAACAGGATCCCCGTTGAAGGAATCAGAGAAAGAACTGGAAGAGCTTGAAGGGGCTCGAGACCCCATATGAACAACAATGCCAGCCAACCAGAGCTTCAAGGGACTAAGCCACTACCCAAAGACTGGGCTCCAACCACATAGGTAGCAATGAATAGCCTAGTAAGAGCACCAGTGGAAGGGGAAGCCTTTGGTCCTGCTAAGACTGAACCCCCAGTGAACGTGATTGTTGAGGGGAGGACGGTAATGGGGGGAGGATGGGGAGGGGAACACCCATGGAGAAGGGGAGAGGAAGGGGTTAGGGGGATGTTGGCCCAGAAACCGGGAAAGGGAATAACATTTGAAATGTAAATAAGAAATACCCAATTTAATAAAGATGGAAAAAAATGTTAAAAATTATCAGTAACTTTTCTAGAGATTGAAGTAAAACATTTGGCTTTGTCTTCATAACAAAAATATTTACATCAGATTATAACCTAGCAAACTACACAAAACAGTTTATACTGAGTTTTTTAACCTCAAATAATCGCATTATTTCCGTTATTTCTAAAGGTATTAATTTCTTACATTCTAGCAACTTTCTATCTCCACATTGTAAACCCCATGGGAGACAAAATTAGTCTGTCACCTTGGCAATTTTCCCGTTCCCTGCAAAGCCTAGAAATATCAGACATTAATTAAATAATGATGGAACAAGTCAATGATAATGTTGATCTGTGAGTGAGTGTGTGTGTGTGTGTACGTGTGTGTGGGTACGTGTGTGTGGGTGGGGTGCACTCGCCTATGGAAGCACATGTCTAAGCCAGAGGGTGACGGTTCAGGTGCCTTCCTTTATCTCACCCTGTATTTTTGTTTGGGGGGATTTTGTTTGCCTGCCTGCCTGTTTACTTCCTTGCTTGCTTGTCTGTGTTTCGCTCTGACAAACGGCTCTATTCAGGAAAGTCTAACAGAAAGTATGAAATTTGCTTAGAGATCTTCAGAGAGAACCTTGAAGACAGATTTCCCTGTGCAGTAACTGAGTCTGACGTACAACCAGAGAGCACTCTTCAGGAACTGGGGGACGCAAGCTATGTTTATTTTAAAAGTGCCGGCTAGAAATAGCCACGCCACAAGAGGAAAGGATGTCTAATGGGAGCTCTAGTTAAAAGTCACAAGGACAGACATTCTAAAATGAAGACGTGGACGCATCTTTTCGAAGCTTCTCACTTGAGCAACTCTAGACAAGGCGAGCCCGCTGGGGCGCAGGACCCATCTTTAGTCCTCAGGAGAACATTAGCGGTGATCAGTGACTCCTGCACGCCACACTGAGCTCTAGAATCCCGAGGAAGCCATGAGGAACGCAAGGGCTGCTGGGTAGCAATGACGCCCTTGCGTTAGTCAGAATGACCGAAAAACAGTGAAGAATGAGGTCATAGCTACGTTCTGTTTGTATATTAACCAGGGACTTTCAAGGAGTGACTTTTAAGTGGTGTTTTAGAACTGAATATACATGGCTGGGAACATCACTCAGTGGTACTCAAGGGCATATCCCGAAAATGCAGTTCAGTTCTCAGCACTGCAAGAATTATCATCACGGTAAAAAGAATGGAGTAGATCACTGTGGCCTGGCATTCTGTGGAACATACACTAACACCAGGCACCTCACCGCCTCACACTGATCCCACCGTGGTAGGATCACAGGTGGGACGTGGGTCCACCTCCTCCTTCCCCGACATGATAAAGACGAGGAGCAAAGAGCTCAACTCATAACACAAACTCCAGCCACTCGAAAAGCATAACTAAATTCACTTCAGGAGAAGGTATGTCCTGTATAAGTTACAGCACCCACAGTTCCCCCACATTTGTGCTGTAGAAAATCCGGGGCAGCTCTGATGACGTCATCTGCTCCCAATCACATAGTTTATTCTTAGCAAATGGCTACTCTGTGCTTATAATTAAGGATTCATAATGACACCTAGGAAGTCATAGAAAGGTGCAGTGCACAAGTTTACATAATATGTTTATGTAGCAGAAAAGCTATATATAGAGATAGGTGATAAATAGGTAGGTAGGTACATAGATGGATGAATAGATAGATAGATTGATAGTAGATAGGTAGATGATAGATAGATTGATAGTAGATAGGTAGATGATAGATAGATGATAGATAAATAGATAGATAGATGATAGATAGATGATAGATAGATAGATGATAGATAGATAGATGATAGATAAATAGATAGATAGTAGATAGATAGATAGATAAATAGATAGATAGTAGATAGATAGATAGATAGATAGATAGTAATAGATAGAAGATAGATAGATAGATGATAGATAGATAGATAGATAGATAGATAGATGATAGTAGATAGATAGATAGATAGATAGTTAGTTAGTTAGACAGACATATGAACACATACATAAATATATAGGTAGACAGACCACAGCAGATAACAGAAAAGACTTTAGATAATTATGATGCCAAAAGTCATTAATCAAACCTAACACATGTATTAATTTCACAATATAGGAATTCATTTAAAGAAGTTACTATAAATGTGTCAAGATAACAGAATAGCAAGTCATCTAAAATCAAGTAAAAAGACATTTTGGGCTGAAGAATTCATAGTTCGCCAACATTTTTGTGCAGTCTAAACCTGGCTCAGATCAAAGTTTAGAGGCCAAAGGTCTAACACAGTCTTCTTGGCACGAGCGCTGTGGCTGCCAGTGCCAAACGCTGTGGATGTCTGAAAAGTTTCCTCTAAAACTTAATCATTATCATTCTAGTTGACGTCTGATTCAAAGTCCATCCTATCCCCTTGCCTGCCTCCTTACCCCTAAGTCTCACAGTTAAGAAACCAAACAGGATTAAGATTTAGAGATACTCAGTATAATGATGATTTCAACTAAGCCATGAAACATGGGTCCTCTGGTCTTCTAAGTGGCAATGTCTCAGCTGCTGTGACATAGGCTCTGTCTGAGCTTCTGAGAATGATTCCCAGGACCAGGGACTGGCTGATATGCCAATCAATGTTCCATCACTGAACTTTGTAATAAATAAATAAATGAATACATAAATAAATAATCACATTCACTGTAGCCATCCCAGAGAGGAGAAGTGAGTAGAACAGAGAGACTAAGACCCAGCTCTTCACCTACCAGATAGAAAGCCACACCGCTATCAACTGAGTCAAATTTCCTTTAACTTTGTGCCTTTTAAAGTGGGGTCGTATTGTAGGTACCATTTTATACACAGCCTTATCACTCAGATAACACAGAGCTTTCTTTTTGGTTAGAATCACTGAATTCAAGACACAGGAGCTCATCAAAGAATCTTGGATCAAAAATAGGATCGATGCGGGAATCCCTGGAGGAGGGGCGTCCAGCAGACCCTGCACCGTCATGCATACACAATGTCAACACAACGTAACTATACTCTCTGTGTCTCACTGCAAACTAATTGTCGAGAATTTAGTTAATATTTTCCTTGACTTGAAAGCTACAGTGGTTCCAGCAGTCCTAGTGGATGGGAGAATGGTTACTTCAGCCGATCCTTAAGTGAATCCAGTAATTCAAATCTAAAATAGTTCCGAGGGGCCAAACATCTCCACTGTAACTTAGAGTCCTTTTCTTCTTTTGAGGCAAGGGCTCAAACAGCCTGCTCTGGCCACCACGTCATCATGAGGTGAACTTGAACTTCTGAGTGTCCGGTCTGTACAAGCCTGGACCACCGTACGCTGCTGTCCACCCTGAATCTCTTGCATTTGAGCATTCACAGTATCGTTTCTCCCGTGCTCTGTGGATCGAGTTCAGGGTCTTCTTTGTAATGGGCACTCGTGTCTCCACACTGCCCCCAGCACCTCTATCACGTCGAGAAAAAGCTTGGTGATGTGTAAAGATGTTACATGTAAGTGACACTTAATTTGGGATATTTGTATAGGCTCTGGCCATTTCGTTTTGCTTTCCAAGATATATGAAAAGCTGTAATGTTTGTCAGCATGTCTCTGGAGACATTGAAAATTCAAAAATGAAACTCTCGGAAGGAATATCAGAGGTACTTGGATGCTAAAGCCCACTAGCTATCCAATAAAATCTCTTTCCTTCTTCCTAAACATAACCAATCTGCATCACCCGGAGTTCTTGGCTCGTAAGTGTGCCCTTGTAACTAAACTCTCATGTATCGTAACATGGGAATGAGTGTCAGGCCCTAGCTTGAGGATGTTGACATGCTTCCTCTTGGTACTGAGTCTGTAAGGCCTCCCTGCTAACCTTCCCCAAAAGAGACAGAGCAGAGAGAGAGAGCAGTAAATGTCTGCTACTCATGCCACTACACCCTAGAGCCTATGTGCTCCCTCAGAAAATGTTGTTTAGTACATATAATGTTCAGAAAACTCTCATTGGCCTGTGCTCCCTTTGGTGTTATAGGAAAGTTCTGTTTTTCTACAACTGACTCAACAGAGAAAGTCATTTAAAATCTTTTCTTTTTTCCTTTAAAAAACTGCTAGGTGGACTCCGCAGTTAAGATCACTGGCTGCTCTTTCAGAGGTCATGAGTTCAATTCCCAGCAATCACATGGTGGCTCACAACCATCTGTAATGGCATTGGGCGCCCTCTTCTGGCCTGCAGGTGTACATGCAGGTGGAGCCCTCACACATAAAATAAATCTTTGTAGAACTGCTGTGTGATTTGAGCATTTGCGATCATTTGTGGTTCTTCATTTATGGATTTCCAGTTTCTATTTTTCGATGTCTTTTCTGTTGTGAATTTGTAAGAACTTTTCATAGAAAATGCGAGAAAAAGATGAAATAAGACGAGAAAAGCCTTTCTCTTTGTGAAACTGGAAGATAGCACACGAGGGGTTCATTATGTGACTGTCTCTATTTTTGCACACTCAAAATTGTCTATAAGAAGTGAAGTTGCATGACAAATGCAGTGCCATACGCTTGTAATCCTAGCACATGAGAGCCAAGGAATTGAGAGTTCAAGACCCTTCAGTCCCAGGGATGTGACAAGACCTAGTATCAAAAAATAAATTTTTATGAAGAAATAATTTTTAAAGTCTTCATTAAATTATTTTATGTATTTAAAGCCCAAGAGTTGCCCCCCTTCCTGGTCCCCCATACCAGAGTTCTTCACCCCACCCCCACCTCTGAGGGGTTGCTCCCCCACCCACCCACCCCCACCTCACCCTCCTCTTCCTTGGGGAGTCACATTCCCTCAGAGTCGAGCGCATCTTCTCCCACTGAGGACAAACATTGTGTAGTCCTCTGCTACACGTGTGCCTGGGGCTGCGAACCAGGACATGTGCGCTCTTTGGTTGTTGGCTCAGTCTCTGGGGGCTCTGAGGGAGCTGGGTTAGTCCACACAGTTATTCTTCTATGGGGCTGTGCCGTCCCCTTCAGTTCCTTTGGTCCTTCCTCTAACTCTTCCACAGAGGTCCCTGACAGTTGGCTGTGAGTATCTGTGTCTCGTCTGTCTCAGTCAGCTTGCTGGTAGAGCCTCTCCGAGGACAGCCATGCCAGGCTCCTGTCTGCATGCACAATATGGCCTCAGTAATAGTGTCAGGATTTGGTGTCCACACACAGGGTGGATCCCACGTTGGGCTGGTCACTGAATGACCTTTCTTTCAGTCCCAGCTCCATTTTTGTCCCTGCATTGCCTTTAGACAGGAACAACTCCGAGTTGCAATTTTTGAAGATGGGTGGGTGGCCCCCTACCTGGGCTGGGAGCCATGTCTATCTACTGGAGGTAGTCTCTTCTGGTTCTATCTCTCCACTATTGGGCATTACTGTCATACCCATTGAGTCCTGGTAGCCTCTCGCATCCCAGGAATCTGGGACTTTCTACAGGTTCCCCATGCCCCTAAGACCCATTTTGAATCATTCTCCTGGTCCTTTGGGCATCCCTCCTATCTCTCCCCACGGTTGATCTGCCCCTCCTTTTCTCTTTCCCACTCCCTTCTCCCACCAGGTTCCTCCCTCCCTCTGCCTCCCATGATTATTCTGTTCCCCTTCTAAGTGGTTACAGGTATCCACACTTGGGCCCTCCTTCTTGTTAAGCTTCCTATGATCTGTGAGTTGTACCATGGGTATTCTGGACTTTTTGGCTAATATCCACGTATCACTGAATACATACCATGCATGTCCTTTCAGGTCTGGATTACCTCACTCAGGATGATATTTCCTAGTTCCATCCATTTGCCTGCAAAATTCATGATATCCTCATTTTAAATGGCAGAATAGTATTTCGCTGTGTAAATGAACCACGTTTCTGTAGCCTTTCTTTGGTTGATGGACATCTGGGTTGTTTCCAGGTTCTAGATACTACAAATATGGCTGCTATGAACATATAGTGGAGCATCCTTTGGGTATATGTCCAGGTATAGCTGGGTCTTCAGGTAGAGCTATTTCCAATTTTCTGAAGAACCACCAAAATAAGGATCCTACCAGAAGCAATCTACAGATTCAATGCAATAGCCATCAAAATCTCAACATGATTCTTCACAGACATGGAAAGAGCAATTAGCAGCCTCATACGGAAAAAAAAAAAAACCAAAAACCCCAAGATAGTCAAAACAATTCTCAACAATAAAAGAACTTCCAGGGGAATCACCATCCCTGACCTCAAGCTGTACTACAGAGCAATATTGATAAAAACCCACATGGTATTGGTACAGACACAGACAGGACAATCAGTGGAATAGAATTGAAGACCCAGAAATAAATCTACACACCTATGGACACTTGATCTTTGACAAAGAAGCCAAAGCCATACAGTGGAACAAAGAAAGCATCTTCAACAAATGGTGCTGGTCTAATTGTCGGTCTGCATATAGAATTATTTATCTCCTTGTACAAAGCTCAAGTCCAAGTGGATCAAGGACTTCCACATAACATCAGATATGCTGGATCTAATAGAAAAGAAAGTGGGAAAGAGCCTCGAGTACATGAGCACAGGGGAAAATTTCCTGAACAGAACACCAATGGCTTATGCTCTAAGATCAACAATTGACAAATGGGACCTCATAAAACTGCAAAGCTTCTGTAAGGCCAAGGACACTGTCATTAGGACAAAAGAGCAACCAACAGATTGGGAAAAGATCTTCACTAATCCGACATCTGATAGAGGGCTAATATCCAAAATATACAAAGAACTCCAGAAGTTAAACTGCAGAAAACCAAATAACCTGATTTAAAAATAAGGTACAGAGCTAAACAGGGAATTATCAACAGAGGAATCTCAAGTGGCTGAGAAGCACTTAAAGAAATGTTCCACATCCTTAGTCATTTGCATTTTGCAGGGAAATCAAAATCAAAAGGACCCTGAGATTGCACCTCACGCCCATCAGAATGGCTAAGATCAAACACTCAAGGGACAGCAGATGCTGACAAAGATGTGGAGAAAGAGGGACAAACACTCTTCCATTGCTGGAGGATTGGAACCTGGTACAACCACTCTGGAAATCAGTCTGGAGGTTCCTCAGAAAATTGGAAAGAAATAAAAATTTTAAACACATTATTTCTCAGAATTTACTGAAAAGACCTAAGAGCAATAACCAAACTTAATGTCATGTTATTTTTGTACTGAATTAATACTGAATCTTCTTCTGAAGGCTAGCCTTGAACTTGCTATGTTACCCAGGATAGCCCTTGTAACTTCATTAATTCCTATAGGTCTCATCTCTTACCACTGTTGCATTGAATTTTGGGGGTATCGGGACTCAGACATTTAAACCATAGCTTAATACCGGTCATTGTAAAAAAGTTATTAGAGGAAAACTATAGGTGATGAATGAAAAGCCTTGACTGAAAAAAAATAGAATGATCAAGAAAAAGCTAAAAGAGAAACTTTAGTTGGAGGAGGACCAGGAGTAGTGGCGCACACCTTTAACCTCAGTACTTGGGAAACAGAGTCAGGTAGATCTCTGAGTTCTGGGCCAGCCTGGTCTACAGAGCTAGTTCCAGAGCAGCCAAGGTTACACAAAGAAACTCAGTCTCAAAATAAAACCAACCAATCAATCAATAAATCAATAAACAACAAAAACAAAGCAAAAAAAAATAGGCCATTGTGTCACCGGTAGGTGACTAAATCTGACCAAGTAGTCCCAGTACTCAAGAGGCAGATGAACTCTTGAGTTTAAGGCCAGCCTGACCAAAATAGTGAGTTCCAGGCTAGCCAGAGCTACATGGAGAAACCCAGTCTCAAAAAAAAAAAAAAAAAAAAAACCAACCAGGGATGAAAACTGTCAATCCATGCTGTGAGCTGTTAGGAACGTGGGTTGGAAAACACCACACTTTCATCAAACAAAAAGTGCAAACGCAGTCCAAACAAAGCTTTCGATGCGCTGGAGCTAAGAAATCCAGAGCGGACGCGTTAGACACATCCCCATGAGAGCAACTGGGTAATAGCGCTGTTGATATCCTGAGGGTGCACGAATCAGTTTGCTGTTGTTTTAATAACAACGCTAAATTTAAAGAGAAGAGAAATGAGACTATTTAGGTTAAACGAGAGCACACAATGTAAGTGTGAATCTCTTATGCATCCAATCAGTGGGCCGTGTGTGAATTTTTGTTTGCCTCCTAAGTTAAATAAACAGCCATAGAAAGACTTTTTTTTTTTTTTTTTTTGCACAACTGGGGAAATTCCAATATAGATTATGTATTAAATAATATTAAGGACATAATCATATTTGATGTAACAATTATGTTTATATTAAGAAAAAATGAAATGCTTGCTTGCTAGTGGTATTAAACCATCTGTGGACAACATGACCTAATATGAGAAGTTTATCTTTAATATTATATAGAGAAGGCAGGAAAGATGGCTTGGTGGGTAAAGTCCTTGCTTCAGGACCTGAGTTTGAATCCCCGGTACCCCTGTAAAATCCAGGCATGGTTTGCACATGACTGTTATGGAGGATTAAAGATAAGCAGATCCTGGGGTCTCATTGGTCATCCACTCAACTAAAATCAATGACCTTCCGGTTCAGTCAAAGATGCTATGTCCAGAAAATGGGGGTTGGGGAGCCGAAAGCGAGCCTGCACTTCCTCTGAGCTCTGCATGTGCTGACATGAACCTACACCACATGCACACAGACCCGGGGTTTTAAAAAGTAAGAAATCAAGGAGTAAAGGGGTGTGAACACAGACCGCAAACACTGAATGGAACCCACAATGGAAATGCGAGCGTTCCCCACACAATCCTCCACTTTAGGTAATTTAAAAAAAAAAAAAAACCCACTACGTTTTGTTCTCTTTATCTGATTCCAATTTTGGTCTTTTGAAGCTCAATTAGATTCAACATCTAGTACTGCTCAGTTCTCTACGAGCATGCAGATGCACCAGGGACTTCCAAGAGTGTAGTTTAAGGAAGAGCACGGAAGAAAGGGCAGAATTCAGCCTCGCTTGGGAGCATCCCCCATGCCTCTACCCCCAACCCTCACCCCAGGGTGGGGGTGGAGGGTGGGAAGTGGATGGGCGGGGGGGGGGGGGGAGTGGGAGGGAGGTGAGCGGGGGGAGGGGGACAGGGAGAGGAGGCGGAGGTGGGAGGGGGGATAGGCTTTACCATCTAGCAGTAAACTGTTCTATGCAAAGGATAAGGAAGGGAGATAGGAAGACCTGGAAATGTTGAAACTTCGGTGCTTATACCATGAAGGGGTTGTCTGGTACTGCTTGTCTTCAAACCTTGAATTCTGTATCCCAAGATCCGATTACTCCAAGAAGAACGAATCCTCATGCGTACCAGCTTTTGTCCTGTAAACCTCTCCCCCAAGGTATTCCCTGATTGGTTAATAAAGATGCCTGTAGCCTATAGCTGCAGAAGAAAGGTGGGCGGGGCTTCGGGTCCTAGGCTTGGGTTCTCAGGCAGAGACCACGAGGAAAAGGAAGTCACCCTGGGTTAGGTGGATCGTGAGTCCATGGCCATGAGGGCTGGCCTGTTGGAGTAGGAACAGCCTAGGCTGAACATAGCAAGTGATGTGGTAGGATTTTTGACAGGAAGTAGACAAAATAGCATAGAGGGTTGATATCTGTCCAGCCCTAGTACTTTTAAGCTTATTGTGTACATAAAGGCTTTTTTTGTGTCTTTTCTTTGGGGATTGTACGGTCTAAGTGGGGGAAACACCAAAAATACTATTCACTACAACAATACCATGTTTCTACCTTGCTTTTCTTATTCAGATGTGGCTTGGAACAGGGAAAACTGATAAAGTTCCGGAGCGGGCCGCCCGTCTGTTTCCGTCATGACATTTTGCTCACTTGTGTTTTCATGTTATAGGCTGTTTTTATGGTACAATGACAGAACTGAGTACTGACCTCATACCTGTAGACGTTCTTTGGATAAATACAGCACCTAAAGTACTCCTTTTCAATTATATGCCAATAAAATATACTTCAAAGATAAATAGTATATTAGATAAATTATGCTGGATGTCACTTATTAAGCATACAGTTCTCTCTCTCTCTCTCTCTCTCTCTCTCAGTGGTATCAGTCTTCTGAGGTTGCACTAACAAAATTCTGCAGGTTGAACTGTTCAGTATCTTGGTTCGCAGGTCTTCGGTGCCTTCAGATGACAGGAGGGACTAAAGCACTGTGGGCCCCTGGCATAACAAGGACACTGATCCCAGTCGGGGCTCTCAATCCAGTGTCCATCTCCTCCCAAGGATGTGTCTCAAGTTCTAGAACGCTGAGAACTGGGTTTCCTAATCAGGAGGATGCAAACGCCGGCATACGGCAGCAGCGTTTGCAATATGTGGTGAGATTAACATGTCTAGAAAGAAATTGTGACTACTTTATTATACTATTTTTAATATAGTATTTTGACAATTTTGATCTTAACTTTATCCAGCTACATATACTTTTTTATGTGAAGACTGTATAGCATCTTCCGAAATATGTGCTTTAATGCTTGTTAAAAGTGATTTCAGTTCAGTCTACTCCTTAGGCAGAGAATTGTTGAAATCCGGAGGTTTTTTTGTGTTTCATGAGTTTAGATACTTTTGAATACATTGCAAATCTATTGTTAATTTTTGGAGTGATTTTGGAAATTAGTTCAAAGCCATGGGAACTCGTTAAATGAATTTTTTTTTTTTGAGACAAGGTTTCTCTGCATAGCCCTTGCTGGCCTGGATCTTACTCTGAAGACCAAGCTGGCCTCGAAATCAGAGATTTGCTTCCCAAGTGCTGAGATTAAAGTCACGCACCGTCACTGCCCAATCCCGAAGGAATATTTTTAAGCTAAGAAAACCCATTTCCAAAACCCAGAGTTTTAGGAGGTGATATATTTCACAACTTAAACTCTCAGAAGGCAGACATTGTTGCATTTATTGGAAAGACGTGTGTCAGGGACTGAAGTCCACAAGGGAAATGGGTAGAAAGGGCAAAAGAAGCAAAGTCTGCTGGGCCAGCAGTGCCGTACTGCCCCACCACCCGTCTGGAGCAAGTGTGTGTGTGGAAGAAAAGGCCTGAGCCTTATACAGTTTCCCATCACAGGACACCCGGTCTCAATGGAAGGCTGTGAGCTCTGCAGCTCAGACTGATCTGGAAGGAGGTGACCGACCGCAGGATGCTGACCTTGAGAGCTGAGCATCAAATCCTTTCTGACCTGGGCATCTTGACTCACTATGTCCCATGCATCTCATAAAGACAGAAAGTTCCCACAAATCCTGTTTTGTGATACTAGAGGTTAAAACCGGAACTTTGCCCATGTTAGGCAAACATTCTACCTCCGAGTTCCATCCTCAGCCCCCCGGAGACTGTACATTTCAAGGTTCTCTTCACGATTTGACTTCCTTGGAGACTGGGGTTGATGGAACACACCTAGAATCCCAGCACTAGATCTAGGCAGAAGCAGAAACAGTGCACGGTCATCCTTGGCTACATGTAATGACTTTGGGGCCACTGGGGGGCTGCATGAGACCCTGCCTCAAAGTAACAACATCAACGGACTCCTAGGAGATAGGTATAGTCCCTTTCTTATTGTTTAAAGAAACCCCACATTTCCCTTGGACAAGCACACATTTAAGTTTCTACTATCTGACAGGTTTTGGGGGGCTCTGCAGCCACCCCACTCAACAGAGTAATGAACCACGGGAGTGGTTCAGGTCACCACAACTCGATATGAGTCATTTATTATGGGCATATTTAAACACAGCACGGTTTGATGAAAAATTTTCCTGGTGTTATTAAATCAGTGTTGTGTGCAATACAACATAACTATGTCTGAACTCTTTGTACAGTACACACGTGACATTTCTCATAATGATGGGAATTTCTAGGAACTTAGAAAAACAAGTGCTTATCAGGGTCAAGGGAGGATCTGCTGTGGTTTCTGTCATACAGCACTAAGGTCACTAGGCTATTAACCGTCTGCTCCAAGCCTTCTGGGCAGAAAACAGACGTCCATTCTCTTGAAGGAACAACTCTGTGTTTAGCATTCCAGTCTCCCCCGTGGTTGTCTATGAGCACAGGAATCTCCATGTCTCCCACAGCAGGTGGCACGTAGTGAGACGTATAAAAGGCAGTTACATTTGTTACATTGTTGCCTTGAAGAGAAAAGGCGTTTTGTCCTTCTTTTGAAGAAAAATAGGTGTCAGTTGCTGATGTTTGGATCTTGAACATCCTCGGAGGTTCTTGTGTCAAAAGTCTAGTTCCTATCTGGTGCTATTACCAAATGCCCTGAAGCTTTAAGAGGTAGAGCCTGGTGGGAGGTCTGTGGGTCACTGAGGAAGGGGACTATGTGACCCCCCCCACCCCTCTTCTTTCTTTCCCCTTCTGGTCCTGAAGTGAGTTTTCCTCTGCCACAAGTTCCCCCCTTGATATGCTGCCTCGCTACGGGCCAGGAAGGAATGGATTAACCTATCATGTTCTGGACCCTCCAAAGCTGAGAACCAAGGTCAACCTTTAATCTTTATAAGCTGACTTCCTGAGGTCTTTTGCTACAGTCATGAGTACAGACAAATTCAGTTTCTTTGACACCTAGTACAGTCTCACTGATACTGTAAAAGATTTCATGCTTATAGCATACATTTAATACTTAAAGCTTTATCATACATTTTAATTGTATGACATTAACCATGTTGTTGATATTGTTTAGCACTTTGTTTTGTGGGCTTTTTTGCTCGCTCGCTTGGTTACTTAGTGTTTTCTTGTAGAGGAAACTCAAGGCTTTACCTATGTAATGCAAGCACGCTCTCACTGAGCTGTGTATGCTCCTGGCCCGAATCCCTATGCACTTTGTGTACAAATGACTTCAGTCTTGCTTTTTGTATTGATGATGATGGAATACTTGAATTGCAGTGAATTTATTGTTGTCTAAATCCATCTTTGACCTTTTTAACTCTGCAATTCAACTTGGATAATATATGTAATTTTTCTAGGAAACATTGTTTCTATTAATAAAGTTACAATTTTTTTGAAAGCTACCCTATCCAGGCTCATTTTTAAAATTTCTTTATTACCTTTCTCATTACTACTGCTGTTGTTATTGTTTTCATATAGTCTAAGCTAGCCTCAAACTTACCTAAGACTGGCCTCAAACTCTTGCTCCTACTCTCTCTACCTCCTGACTACTGAGATTATAGGTCTGAACCATGCCCAGCCCTGACTTATAGTCTTTCTTCCCATACGATTTATTCTTTTTTATGATTATGAGTGTTTTGTCTATGTGTATTCCTGGTGACTGCGTATGCCAGAAAAAAAAAAAAAACAAATCCCCCTGGAACTGGAGTTACAAACAGTTATGAGCCCCCCAACCACCAGGGGAAAGATACTGGAAACTCTACCCAGGTCCTCTGTTACCCACTAAGCCATCTCTACAGCCTATGTTCCATTTTTAAATTTAACAGCTACTACTGATTTTACTTTAACCTTAAGGGCATTCTCATATGAATTTATGTGTATATAATGTAAGCATATTATATATAGTGATGAATTTATATATATGCTTATACATTGAATTCTGTTTATATTCTATATTCTTCTTATCCATATAGTAATCTAGTCTAAAAAAATCACAGCAGAGTAACCAATTTGAGATTGTAGACTCCCTAAATTGTCCTTCTAAACCAAATGTGCAAAGCTACTCCCACTCCTGTGTTTGCCTCACGGAGCTTTAAATTCCTGTATATGGGATCTATTTTTAACAAAGCTAAACCCCTTAAAATGTGCACTTAGGGAATCCTGTTCAGAAAAGGCCAATGGAACAGCAAGACCTAAGCCAGCAAGTAAGGAAGTGACACGCGATCCACTCCTCCTGCCAGAGTGTAAGGTTTTAAGCGATAATGAAAAATCAATTGATAATTTAATTGATACATGGAAATATGAGGAGAGGCAGCCAAATTCTGTCAATAAAGACAACCAAGGTATTGATGCGCACTGCGGCAGCTCAGGAAGTGAGCATTCTCCCTGTTGAGAACTGGCTCAACTGGCTAAACTGAAAGACACAGCCAGAATATGGCAAATACATAGGCGAATGCCAGCAACAAACCACTGAACTGAGAATAGGACCCCCGTTGAAGGAATCAGAGAAAGAACTGGAAGAGCTTGAAGGTGCTTGAGACCCCTTATGAACAACAATGCCAACCAACCAGAGCTTCCAGGGACTAAGCCACTACCCAAAGTCTATACATGGACTGACCCTGGACTCTGACCTCATAGGTAGCAATGAATATCCTAGTAAGAGCACCAGTGGAAGGGGAAGCCCTTGGTCCTGCCAAGACTGAACCCCAGTGAACGTGATTGTTGTGGGGAGGGCAGTAATGGGGGGAGGATGGGGAGGGGAACACCCATATAGGAGGGGAGGGGGAGGGGTTAGGGGGATGTTGGCCTGGAAACCGGGCAAGGGAATAACAATCGAAATGTAAATAAGAAACACCCAAGTTAATAAAGATGAAAAAAAAAAAAGATACTGGCTAAAGATTAGAATGCCGTTTTGACACTGAGCATCTAGAACACAAATGAAGACAAATGTTATTAGTACTTCAGTCGTGTCTGACAGCACAGTCACCTCAGGATTTCACAAGGCTTCCCTAGAATTTAATAAAATTACTGAGCATCTTCTTCAGCTTTTCTTAATAATTCATTAAAGGCAAAGCTGATGTTCTTTACCTTGTCAGCAAAATGGCTGAAATGATACATCTGTTTTAGTCAGGTTCTCTAGAGGAACAGAATCTAGAGGAACGTTACACACTCACGCACGCGTGCACGTGTGCACACACACAGAGAGAGAGAGAGAGAGAGAGAGAGAGAGAGAGAGAGAGAGAGAGAGAGAGAGAGAGAGAGTAGTCTTTAAAATACTGAGAGAGAGCTGAGAACCCTACACTGGGCCCCGGAGGTGGAGCCTGGTCAGTCCCAATTGTCCCACAATAGCCGACTCTTACAGGGGCCAATGACCAATCTGGATGGCCCAGGCCTCTGCAGTCCCAGTCTGGCACTGGAGTCACTGGTCAATGGTCAAAGCTTGGAAACGCTCGTTCGGATATCTGCAAAGGAACCGGCAGCAGCTGCAGGACAGATGAACAGGGCGGTAGAAGCGAAGGCCACGAAAGGAGTAGGCGAGATGATCCTCCTCCTGAAATAGCCTCCTCATCTGGGCTGCCACCCACGTGAGAAGCTGCCTCCCTGACTGATCAAGGCAATCAGGACAGTTCTGCAGCGGGTGAGGCTCCCTACTCAGGTGGCAAGTTCACGTTAAAAGAACTGTAATACCAGCTAATGTAGCGGTGAGCCAACAGGCAGAAGGCGTTAAATGATGCAGCCGTTCCTGAGGCTGTGAGAACTCCTTACTACAGCTTGCCTGTATGGGACCTGCCTGCCGAGCATCAGAGCATCGCTGCTTCACCAAGGGGGAATCTGTCAGCATTTGCTTGACTCCGCCCCTTCCCTGTACTTTTCCATGCGTTTTATAACATTATCGATTAAAACCTTACACTCTGGCAGGAGGAGTGGATCGCGTGTCACTTCCTTACTTGCTGGCTTAGGTCTTGCTGTTCCATTGGCCTTTTCTGAACAGGATTCCCTAAGTGCACATTTTAAGGGGTTTAGCTTTGTTAAAAATAGATCCCATATACAGGAATTTAAAGCTCCGTGAGGCAAACACAGGAGTGGGAGTAGCTTTGCACATTTGGTTTAGAAGGACAATTTAGGGAGTCTACAATCTAAAATTGGTTACTCTGCTGTGATTTTTAGACTAGATTACTACCTAGAGAAGAGGAATATAGAATATGAACAGAATTAAAAAGAAAATATAAATTCAACATTTATATATACACATGTATATGAAGATACCATTATCCGTGCTTGAAACGATTGAAGTTTAAAGAAAGAAAGAAAAACAGAACAGAGACTGGAGAGATGGCTCAATCTTCCAAGCAACGACCTCTACTCCAGAGGACCCAGGCTCAGTTCTCAGCGCCTACAGACAGCTCACAGTCATCTGCAACTCTGTTTCAGGGCATCTGATGGTCTCTTCTTTTTTTTTAAATTTATTTATTAAATATAAGTACACTGTAGCATCTTCAGACACACCAGAAGAAGACATTGGATCTCATTACAGATGGTTGTGAGCCACCATGTGGTTGCTGGGATTTGAACTCAGGACCTCTGGAAGAGCAGTCAGTGCTCTTAACCACTGAGCCATCTCTCCAGCCCCTAATGGTCTCTTCTACCTTCTGAGGGCACCTATCAGGTACAAACAGGGTATACAGACATACATATATACATATATACAGCACATATACATATACATATATATATAATAAATAAAAATTTCTACAAAACTGGATCATCATCATCATCATTTTTTCTCAGTCTTTTGGCTAAAATCAAGTGCAGCATTCGTTCTTATCAGTTCAAAAGCTGGAACATCAGATCAAAGCAGGAGAGGCAAACACCAAATCTGAGCACTGCTGTAGAGGCAAGAGGGTCACAAGTTCAAGGTCATGTTTGGCTGCATAATGACCTTGAGGCCAGCCCAAGTTACCTGAGACCCTGTCTCAAAAATAAGCAAACACTCTGGATTAAAAAAAAAAAAACAAACAAACCCTGGAACATCTAATTTATAAGTTCTTATAGGTGGCCATGTGCACTGAAGGTGAGAAAGCCAGAGACGCCACTGGGAAACCGTCTGCACTGCCATGCTCCTATAGGGCCTTTGAACTGAACAGGGCAAGGTGCTGGACCACCTGATAGACTGTTCCACATTGGGCATTGTGCTGCTAAGCATTCATTGATTTCTGACCTAACAGGATCTAGAGTCATCTAGGAGACAAGTCTTTAGGTTGTTTATAAAGATGTTTTTAGATCAGGTTCACTGAGGTAGAAAGACCCACACTCGCTGTGGGTGCCACCATTCCATGGGCTGGGGTCTCCTACCAAATGAAGGGAGAGAGCAAGCTGAGAACCAGCATGCACAGCTCTCTGCCTCCCTCCCGGCTGTGGCTGCATCGCTCTCCAGCGGCCGTGTCTTCCCTACATGACTGACTATAATCCTTCAAACGGCGAGCCACAGGAAACGCGTCTCACCTTAGGTTGCTTCCTGTTGAGTACTTTGGCCACAACAAGCAAGGAAAGTAATCATTACAGGGGATTTACTTGTATGTCCGACAGCAGCAAATTTAGCTCCCGTCTTATTTTTAAATCTCAAAATTACATGTGGGAGCTGGATAGATGGCTCAGTTAGAAGAGTGCGCTTGCCTAGCATGCAGGAAGTCCTGGGTTCCATCCTCAGCACAACACAAAGTCAGGCATTGCGGCAACGCCTCTAATCCCAGCAAACAGGAGGTGCCTGCTGGGCAATAGAAGCCAAGGTCTTCCTTGCCTACCCAGAAAGTCCAAGGACAATTTCGAGTAACAAGACTTGTTCTCAAAAAACAGTAACAATTTCACAAATGACTAGTGTCGGGATGGAAATCGCAGCTCGGGTTGAGACAAACCACACCAAGCCAACACGGTCTCACGTGGAGGAGGTTTACTGAGATGGCGGAAACGGGGGTTGGGGATGGGGGGTTGGGGCTGGGGAGTAGGGGAGGGCTACGAGGTGGTAAGAGAGGGAGGAGAGAGAGAGAGAAAAGGGTAGGGGGCAGGAAAGGTCTGCCTTTTATTTGAAATGCGATGTAGCTGCTCCCGATGCTGGGAATGTATGACCGTTGCCATGGCAACAGATGCGCAGGTGACGTCACTGATTGCTGGAGGTGAAAGCAGTTCCTGAGACCAATAACTAGTTCCTCACATCCAGTAAAGTTCTTTATGAATTCCTGGATCCCACTAACAAGCCCTGTAAGCCTTTGTCTTTAAAGATTTGCTTTTATTCATGTGTGCATGCGTATGTGCGTGCGTGCGTACGTGCGTGCGTGTTTACCACATGTATGAGGGCACCTGTGGCAGCCAGAAGAGGGTATCAGACCTCCTGGACCTGGAATTACAAGCAGTTGAACAGCCCAACATAGGTTCTGGGACCAGGGTCCTCCAGAAGAGCAGCGAGAGCTCTTAATTGCTGAGCCATCTCTCCGCGCTACCTTTCCGCTTTTAAAATGTTTTAAAAATACGTTATATGTGGGCTAAGTTGCTCAACCTCTGAGTCTCGTTTTACTCGTCGTCAAGGTGGTAATTGTCACAATGCTATTTCGGCAGATTGGCTATGATCGTCAACCTGAGTGTTATGTAAACGAGCATTGTTAGACATTCTTTAACTGCTGGTTAATAGGAATTAACCAGTTGAGTAGGATTTGTCAGCCTGTAGGGTACGGAGATCAGGCACGAATGAAGGAGTGTAGAAGGTGGACTGTACAGTGCTATTTGTATAGAAATCTTGGTTTCTAAGACTTTAAAGAATTGGCAGTGGCCAGGTACAGTGGGTGCAAACCTCTGATCCCAGCGTTCAGGAGGCAGTCAGGATCTCAGTGAGTTCCAGGCTAGATCTACATAGCAGGCTGTGGTCTACATAGCAAGATCCAGACTAGAGCTACAGAGTGAAACCCTGTCTCGAAACACAAACAAACAAACAACAACAACACTAACAATTCTTTATATGACAGTAAGGTACCCTGATAATATACCATGATGATATGCCCCAAACTTGAAAATTAACAAATTTTCTCAAACAATGTTACCTTGAAATATCCAGATAATGTATGCATTGGAGCAGGGGGAAGTACTAAATAATATCACAATCATATTCAGGTTCAAAGTATCACCCACTCCACAATTATTATGAACTATGCCTTTAATCTTAGTACCAACTTTAATTTAAATCAATTTAAAACTCTTGTTTAAAGAGGTTACACCCAGATTAACTTGTCTGCTAATATTATAAACACTATTATAAACACTAGTTGGATAACTTTGCACAGTGCCTGCAAATGACCAAATTTAACAGTTCCAGGGATTTATTTGTTGATTTACCTGTTCTTGGTGACTTTATTTTTTAAGGCTGGAGACTGACTGTACGGACTCATGGAAAATCACAAACTCCACCACTAAGACACCCAGCCTCCAAGACTAAACCTTTATTTCTACTGCTTTTCCGGATGTCTGCAAGAGTTCTTCCTTTCTCACTAGAACACTACTTATACATAGATTACTGTTAAATAATATTTGATTCAATTTTCTGTTCAGAATTGTAGTTCTCCCCCACTTTAATCTCCTTGTTTGTGTGTATTGGTGCGGGGCATACTTAGACTCCAATCTTCTGAGAATGAAGTTTCCACACTCTACAATCAACCCCATCCCCATTCAGTTGCCAAGCCCCAGACACCCTGACAGTGAAACTGTGTGCTTGGAAGCCTAGTGACAGGAAAGTTGTCTTTCAATAGCTTCCCTTTTCTCTTCAAATTCACACAAAGCAAAATCGTCATGAGTCTTCCACTAGAAGATTTATCATCTCTACCTTAGGATTCTGGTATTGTCACTCCAAACCAGGGCTTGGGATCTCCACACATAAGCCCTGCCACTCACGTGCAGACCTCCAACCCTCTCCAATGTTCAAACCTCCCAGTGTCTATTGACACAGCTCAGATTCCTAAATCTGCTGTTCAGATTTGATCACATTTTCCTCACACAGACAACGCAACCATCACTCACTCACACCGGGTGCTTCTCCACATCTTGTGAGGTCACAGATGGAAGGAAAGGCCTTTCTCCTCCTGTTTCCTACTTTTCCATTCATCACCACTCAGTGATTCATTCATCAAGTATGTATTGAGTACCACCAGAGTACCAGGACCGTGACAACAGAGGAGAACAAGCCAGGGCCTTGTAATCACAAGACACTAAGGCCTGGAGAGACGGCTCAGTGGTGAAGAGCAATGATTGCTTTTCCAGAGGTCTTGAGTTCAATTTCCAGCAACCATATGGTGGCTCACAACCATCTGCAATGCAATCTGATGCCTTCTTCTGGTGTGTCTGAAGAGAGTGACAGTATACTCATAAATACAAAATAAATAAATAAATAAATAAATAAATAAATAAATAAATAAATAAATAAAGACACTAAAACAACTTATACATGTGTATCAATTACTTTCCTTTTACTGTGATAACACACGACCAAGGGAACTTATAGAAGAAGGAGTTTGCTTGCCTTGTCATTCCAGGGACAGAAGAGCTGGCAGGCTTAGCAGCAGGCACAGGAAGAGGAGAGCTCACATCTTGAACCAGAAACAGAAAGCAGAGAGAGCAAACTGGAAGTATCAGAGAGGACTTTTTTCCTTAAAGCTTTTCCCCAGTAAGGTTCATTCCTCCAGGAAGCCAAACAACCTAAAGCTCCACAATGGCTCCCCTACTGGAGATCAAGTGTTCGAATGCCTGGGACTGTAGGAGACACTTCTCATACAAACCATCACAGCATGTGGTGGTGAATATTGACTGTCAGTGTGACTGAAATCGGTTAGAAGGCAAACCTCTAACATGATGCCCTTGAGGGATTATATTGATTATCCTAATTGAGGTGCGAAGAGCCACCTTAAAATTGGGTGGTGTCATTCCCTAGGCTGGGGTCCTGGACTGCACAAAATGGAGAAAGCTATCTGAATGTGTGCAATCATCTCTGGAAGCCTCTTGATGGCAGGTGCGATGTGACCAGATGCCTTGAATTCCTGCCAAGTTTTCTCCACCCTTGAACTGCGAGCCAAAATAGACCCTTTGTCTCTTAAATTACGTTTGTCACAGATTTTTATCACAGCAACAAGAAAAAGACACTAACACACAGTAATGGGGAGGGGAGGCATAAAACAGGACTAATGCATACTTAAAATCAGCTAAGGGTTAGTCTAATTTTTTTTCCTAAAATTTGAGAGGAATGTCTCATATTTTGAGTAGGAAAAAAGTTCACTTTGGCAATCATGAAGCCAGGAGGAAAGATGTGAAACATAGTTTAGCCAGTGGATAATTGCTAAGAAAGACAAAACACATTAAAGCTAATGAAGATTCCAAGTCATGCTTGAAACATTGTTTTAGCTCATCTTCTACCTACTTGTTAGCCAGCGATTGAGATACAGGGTAATGTGGCTATCCAATAGATGCTACTGTTTCTACTAGATCATGTCCTGCTGGAGGCCAGCAGTACCTAGACTTTAATGTATTTGCAACCACTACAAAAAGCGAGGGTTAGGCTAAATGATATATCATTGATCCAATGAGCATTTGTCCTGCTCTCTTCGACCAAGATATTAATTTCAAAGACAACTACAAAAAATTATTCTAAACATAATGACTGTTGCAAATCTCGGTAGTGTTTATTATTTAATTGGCGGTGATCTGTCACTTGTTATATTGCCAACCCGGTGGAAACAATCCATTAAGATAAAACTGTTTGTTTTCTTAGTTTGTCATGGGAACATTTATCTGCTCCCTGCTTGTGCTTGCGGGAAGACACAATTCTCATAACTGGAGTCAGTAGCCCTTCTGTATTATGTGAAGCAAACAGCCAGTCAATATTCAGAGAGCAAGTGCAATATGTCTGCACCAATAAGGAATGAGGAAACCAGAGGTCGAGACAAGATAAGAGCGGCGAAGCAGATGCAGAATGAGAACAGATCTTTCACACGGGCCAAAGGAAGCCGAGAGGGAAGGAAGCAGACAGACGGAGAAGTAAGCAACATTTAGATGTGGAGGCCAGGCGCAGGTATCTTCACAAGAAGAGTACTGCCGAAAGATCGTAGATTGATGAAGTTCATTGATCAGGAAGGATATAGCAGCTGGGAATATGGGTAGTGGGGAGACTGGCCCACAGACGCCGCTAACAGGTAAAAATCTTCTCCCTGCACTCCCTGAGGAGAGAGATGCAGTTGCCATGCTTCCTCACCTGAACCAGCTACATAATTCTATCTCTGGAGCCTTGTTGGGGAGTTTCTGCCAACCGTACACCATACACAATGAGCTACAAATATTTATCCCTGAGCCCCAGGGAGTCCACAGCTCAGTGAGATGAACTGCCCCTGTTTATGTGAAGAAAAATATTCAGTGCCTCAAGACGCTGAAGTCCTCGGGTTCAAGTTCACTGTGTAGAAGTTTCTGTAAACTCAGTTTACTTCTGCTTAATTATTGGCAACAGTTTTTATCTCCATCTTAGACTGTTTCTTGAAGCAAACTTTGTATTGGTCATGGTGGTGATGGTACTGGGGATTGAACCAAGGGCCTTGTACATTCTAGGCAGTGCTTCTCCACTGAACTGTATCCCCAGCCCAGATCGATTAGTTCTTCATGAGGATAATTAAAAAAGAAAAAAATGGAGGAGGAGGATAATAAACCAGGGGTCACTGGAAATGGCGGCTAACACCTTAATTCCATGTCTTAGGTTGCTTCTGTTACTCTGATAAAATATTGAACAACTTGGGGAAGAAATAACTTTGTTTGGCTTGCAGTTTACAATGCATCACTGAGGGATCCACAGTAGGAACTCTAGGCAGGACCTGAAGCAGAAGCCATGGAGGAATGCTGCTCACTGACCTGCTCCCGGGCGGCTCATTCAGTTGGCTTTTTTATACCCAGCCCACCTGCCTCCTCATGTCAGTCACTAAGCAAGCAATGCCCCACAAACACGCCCACCAGCTGCACCGAGAGAGACAATTCAGAAGCTAAAGTCCCCTTTCCCCAGGTGACACTAGTGTGTGTGAAGTTGACAAAACTAACCAACACATCCCAGTACCTGAGGAAGAAAGCCAGGAGGATTGCCGTTGAGTTTGAGACCGGTCTGAACGACACAGCTAGTTACAGAACACCCTGGGCCTTGTTTAAAAAGTCAAGTGATTGGAAGTGTGAGATGTGTCTAAAGCAGACAGCAGGAGGAGGGGGTCTCTTCTGCTACTACGTCTAGGAGGAAGGATCACCAATGGGGGCTTTTGCAGCACTGTGGCACGGTTGTAAGAAGGAGGCACACACAGAACTTACAGTCGATCGATTCTGTTCACGTAAGGTAAGAGTGCTCCTTATGCAGCTCAAGGTGCTCCTCGACGTTTTACTCCTGAGGTGTGGAAGGATCTACAGTCTGACTTTGACATGACTACCTCAGGAATGAAGTTGTGTTCACAGTGTCAGAGCACCCCACTCTTGGCTTGGTTGGCTCACTGATGACAAACCACGCATGCTTACATCTGGATTTTTGGCTTTCCTTTCTTCCCAATTTTGTGTGTTGCCTTCTGCCTCAGTCACCCTCATTCCTTATGCACCGTGGTGGTTTGAATGAACATGGCTCCCATAGGCTCATAGGGACTGGCACCATTAGGAGGCGTCGCCTTGCTGGAGTAAGTGTGACACTGGGGACGGCTTTAAGGTTTTAGCTCCTCCAGTCAGGCCCGGTATGGCCCTCTCTTGTTGCTGTATGCCAGTCCAGATGTAGAACTCTCAACGACCTCTCCAGCACCCTGTCTGCCTGTGTCCCTCCGTGCTTTCCACCGTGACAGTGGCAAAGAGTTGCCATGGTCAGCCAGGCTTGGTGGCACACGGCTTTAGTTCCAACACTCAGGAGACAGAGGCAGGTTTATCTCTGAGTTCAAGGCCAGCTTGGTGTACACGCAGGGGAGAGAGAGAGAGAGAAGAGAGAGAGAGAGAGAGAGAGAGAGAGAGAGAGAGAGAGAGTTCTAGAACAGCCAAGACCATTCCACAGAGATGTCCTGTCATAGTATCTCTTCATAGCAACAGGAACCCTAAGACAGGTACCCAGCTCATCTTTTAGGATTGGACTCAGCCAGACACAGTGGTGCACGCCTGTAATCCCAGCCCTCAGGGGGACTCAAGGTACAAAGATTGTGAATTGGAGGTCATCGAAGACTACCTGGTAGAAACTGCCTTGGGGGTGGGGGGGAGGAGCGGTCTATAAAAACCAAAGTGATTGGATATTTCATAAACACAGTACTTACATAATTCGCTTGAAAAACCCCTACAACCTTTAAGGATTTCCATTCCATGTGTGTATTATTTGTGTTGCTCATATGTCCGTGTGCCTTGTACGCACGAGAGTGTCGATGTCTGTGTGGGTCAGAGGAAGACACTGTCTCCTGTGGAGCAGCGATTGTGAGCGCTCTGATGTGGGCGCTGGGAACCAAACTTGAAGCCCTCTTAGCTGCCGAACCATCTCTCCACTCCCTTTAGCATTCCACACTCCTATCACGGATCATTTACATTTTGAAATGTAATTATTCAATTTGCCCGCCATCCTAGCCAGATCTGAAGACCCTTGAAGTCTGTATAAGACAAGCCGATGGCGAGTGGCGGTCTCTTTACTCTCCACGGCTGTATTAATATTTCATTTCTACCTCTTGCACATTTCGGTAGTAATGGTTGTGGTTTCGTGCTCTGGTAGGCAGGCGAAAGTGGAAGTTTTCCACGTCCCCCTTTTACTTCTAGAGTGGTTTAAATTGTGCTGTTAGCCCGTAAATTGGGCAATCTGATGTTGCCCACCCCTTCTTCACCTTCCCATCCCAGTGGATGTAACCTATGGAAATAGAAGCAAGACACTAAGTCTTAAGTCTTACCAGCCAAAGGTCTGAGTCTAGATTTCAATACAAGAAATGCATTGACAGGTCAGACACTCAAGTGTGGGAAGTCCTCCTCCAGCCGTGTCCCTGGCAACGTGCTTCTGTATGTGCAGCTTCTCCTGATGCCCTCTATAGAGGTGACAACCGGGAGGAGGTGGCAGGCAATCTGAGAAGGTGGCAGACCATCACCTTTCCATGGTGACCTCGCCTATTATAGCGGTGCACACAACACAGCCACGATTCCCCAGGATGTGTTGGGACACTGAGAATACAGGAGACGTGGGTTTGGGTTTGAATACCTGTGGCCAGAACACCATGAGGATCTTCATTCCTAAAGCACATTTTATGCAGAGTGCCATTGAGGAGAAGCACCAGGAGTGAGAGCAGGTTTAGGAGATGGTACCCACTTTTAAAGAGCTCAGTATGAAGCGTCAAGAAGACCATTGGCTCTAAGCTGAAAGCGTGGGTTGGAGACACTGGTTTATGCCTTCTGTGTATAGCCTTGAAGTCACCAGACTGCAGGAGAGAGCATTAGGGTGATAGCATCAATGTAGCCAGCAGGAATGGAGGTGGGGGGAGTGGATGCGGGGTCAGGCAGCGGAAGCTGGTCAAGCAAAGGAGAAAGCATGAGAGGAACCAGGAAGACACAGAGTGCCCACACCAGGGAAGAGCTTGGCAAAGGGACAGGGCGCCTAGCATGCTGGGAGATAGTGTCTTATGGTGCATTGGGAGCTCATTGAAGACTTTGGTGTGGGCTTCAACAGGGAAGAAGTGTTGGGAGTCAGAGACAGAACTGACAAAGAGTGGATATTGGAAACCGAGGTGCTGTATATCTGTAACCTCAGAACTCAGGAGGTGAGGCCAGAAGTCCCAAGTTCCAGGCCAGTTGGCTCATATAGGAAGGCTGTATTTCAACAATGACAAAAGAAGACACTCCAGAAGTTATATGCACTTATAGTCAGTCTTGAATATCATAGACTTATTTGCTGGGCTTCCCCAGAGGGGGCAGCGACCGATCTGAACATCCTCATCACCGGAAACACACTCTTGGACACAGCGGGATCATCTTTAACCAGATAGCTGGGAAATCCAAGGAATCTGATACCTAAAATTGGTCTCCACAGTCATTTGAATGAGATTTATTTGAAAAATATTTGGCGAGTTGGAGATTTAGCTCAGTGGTTAGAGCGCTTGCCTAGGAAGCGCAAGGCCCTGGGTTCAGTCCCCAGCTCCGAAAAAAAAAAAAAAAAAAAAAAAAAAACCAAAAAAAAAAAAAAAAAAAAAAAGAAAAAAGAAAAAAAGAAAAATATTTGGCATAGAGTATGTAATGTAATTGATTTTTACAGAACTTTAAATTGAACATAGAATTTAATTTCTTGACAAGACTAGAAATAGGACACTCTCTGCTGACGAGTGATTCTGTACAGAAGCCCAAACTCTTGAGACAATTTGAAAAAATGCACAGCTGGGCACAGGTAATCCCAGCCCCTGGGAAGTAGAGTCGGAAGGATTGTGAACTTGAGGCTAGCTAGTTACATCTTGAGACTATATAGTAGGACTGGGCTACATAGTGGGTTTACATGAGTTCGAGGCTAGACTGGTCTACATAGCAGGATTCAGGCCAGGAAGGGCTGCATTGTGAAATCCTGTAACAAAAGGAAAGGAAATCAGGGGACAGAAGCAATGGCTCAGTACTGCATAAGAATAATTCCTGGTCTTCAGAGGACCCAGGTTTAGCTCCCATTACCTGCATGGCAGCTGGCGAATTGTTATTTCAGTTCTAAGGGGGTCTGGCACCCTCTGGTGGCCTCCCAGAGCATTAGGTACATGGTGCACATATGTACATGTAGACAAGCACTCAGATACATAAAGTGAAATTCAGTTGAGGGAAGGCAAAGAGCGAGTGGGCGTGTTCCGTGAGTGGGCGTGTTCCCAGTTGTCTCCTTTGTTATTGCGTCACGCTGATTCTCATTGCATGGGCATGTCAAAGGTTCCACTTAAAAGAAACTTTATTTTTAAAGGTAGCAGATGCCAAGAGGAAAGAAAGAACAAGAGGTCAAAACACCAAATATCAGCTGTGGAAGGTCTAGATCCAGCTAGGGCAGCATCGCACAGATGCTTTCCAAATATGATGCCATCTTAAAGACAGCTTGCTTCCAAATTAGTGATGCTGAGATTTGCATAGCAGAGCCCAGGAGGCAATTGTGAAGAAAACAAATATGTTTTCTACTCTTAGCACAACATATAGGAAAGAACTACGAACAAATAATGAGCCGTATGAATATTTATATTCCAACAGAAAGTAGTCCGTGTTTAAGGTCATCAATAATCCAGGATGTTTTATCCATTCGTTAAATTACTATATTTCATTAAGCTGCGATAATTCCTAATTGCTTGTCGACACTTTTCTACTATGAGGTAAACACTTCTCTAATGGAAAGCAATGTTACCAAAACAGGAAAAGCCCCAACAACTGCCGACTGGTCCTGCTGAGTTTGCAGGTATGAACCAGATATAACCACAGAGCAGTTCCATCCGCGTTGCAGAGAAAGGCTGGCTCAGGGCTTTTATAAATGCGCTTTTGGAGTAGGTGAAGAACAGGCCAGGGTGGGTCAGCCTGGATAAAGGTCCTGTGGCAGAGGGGCAACATAAGAAGAGGAGACTAGAAGCAGGCCAGCATGAAAAAGTGCAAGAAACCACATTCTGAGTGGAGACTGGAGTTATAGGTAGCTGTCCCAAACGCTGTGAAGATTCTTCAGCCGACACAGTGGACCAGAAGGAGTCCAGGGAAATGTGAGTGGAGCAGAGGTGAGGCTGTTGTAGCTGTAATTGGGAAACCAGATTAGTATCAGAGAAAACAGAAAGCACAGTTCCTATTTAAGAAGATGCGGGAAGTCCGGCTGCTTGGCAGTGGACTGGAGGAAGGGGAAGAGAGAGATTGAAATGTCACAAGTCTGCCTGAGAGACTTCCTAGTGAAACAGTTACACTTAAGGAAACCCAGCACAGGAGGGTGAAACATAGACTTCCTGGCAGCCCTGAGCATCGTTTGTAAACGTTACAGCCAGACTTGTATTGTGCACCTGTTGGTAATACTTTGTGTGCACTATTGGGGTAGAACCGAAAATTCTTGTATCTTCTGCCTGGTGCTATTATGTCATTTAATAGTGTTGAATTAGAACATAAGAATTAATTATTCTTCACCCCTTATATTTTTGGCACGATTAGCAGACTTAGAACAGGCTGTGTTATGGCTAACTCAGTAGCCTAACATGAGGAGGCCTTGCTGAAGCCGTAGGCATGGGCGGTGAGCCTGGAATCTAAGTTCTTTGCAGGCAGAGGCCTGTGGCTTGTGGAAATTTCAAGCCAACTAGGGCTACCTAGGGAGAACTTGTTTCAAAAAAAGAGATAAACAAAAGAGAATAAATTCCTAGTTTTTTTTTTTTCTTGCTTCGAGATGGCTGACATTTTCACTCTGGCCGGCAGATGGCGGTATGTTATCTTGTTTAAGCATTTATAATCAGTTTTTGTTTTGAATTCTCCAGGCAATCCAAGAAATGACAGGGACCTTTTGAGAGTTCACCTTACACGTTTTTGACCCCCAAACTCCCTCAAACTCCTGTTCACTCTGAGTTTTACTAGTTTGTTGCAAATAATCATTTCTAGTTTCGTAAGTAGGAACCCCTACATTGTTTTTTTTTTTTTTTAAATCTTTCCACAAAACTTTGCTGTGTAGCCCAGGCTGGCCTCCGATTCTCACCACCACATTTATCTTCTTAAACTTTATTCCTTAACATTTCTTTTTCTGAAAAAAAAGTCAATAGTGATCAGAAATTCTAAAAATAAAGTTTAATGTGTTTAATAGGGCACGATTGAAGATTTGACTGGCTTCCCTTTCCCATCAGAAAGATGAACCCCTTCTGCTCTGAAGTCTCTGGGCTTGAGACTTCACAGTCACATTCCCATGGTTGACTGTATGCTGATGCCTTCATATATATATATATATATGTAAATATATGTATATGCTCATAGCTGTTTGATGAATTAACCCCAGTGCTCAGACTGCTATCTTGCACTTGGGAAAACATTAGAAATATGCTGGTTTTGAAGTTCTAAGTTCTTCATAACTCCATAAAGAAATACAGAGAAGTGGGAAATCAAAACATACAAGTGGCCTTGAGTTCTGCAGAGCAAGTCCCAGCCCATCCTGGCCTACATAGTAATTATCTCAAAAAAAAAAAAAACAAAAAAAAAAAAAACAAAAAAACACACCAAAGACAAAATATCAGGAGGCCTCCACTATATCCAGAACTAGGCGTGCTTTCAACAACATCTTCAAAATATCCCATTTCCATTATAATCATGATCATTATGATAATCAAGAGAAAAAGTGTGGCTGCTCAGTTTCCTCCTGTGGTCTTGTTACGCTAAAGCTCACAGAAGCCTCATTTGTGTTATTTACTTAAGTGTAAACAGAAACAATCCACCAAGCTACAAACTCCCCAAACAAAGGGGCTGGACGCTCCAGCGCCTCCTTTGAATGTACGTACAAGAACAAGAGGGAAAAATGCCTCTAATTGGAACTTTCCAAATGCATTTCTCCCCAATTAGAGTCAGTAACGACTGTAAATGGCACCGTCTTGGGGACAGCTCATCAGTTAATTATACGGAGTCCTCTAAATTGAGGAGGGAAGAATGATGCTCGGTTTTGATCATTACAGATAAATATGGCTTGTCATTAATCACTTGAGAGTTTTAGACAGTCTGTCAGAGGCAAACAGGGAGCAGAAATACTCGTCTTTTACAAAGAACAGAGATTATGACAATAGCAGGGAACATTTACTTAACTCTGCCTTCCTGTCTGGGGTATGCTTTTTCACAAACATTTCGGTCACGTGATCCCCAGAGACTCCCATTTGCTTGCCCAGTTTCTCTTCCATCTGCTTCTTCTAAACAAGGGGAAACAATACGGTAATTCTATTATTGTAGCTAATAACCTGGGAAAATGGAAGTACATTTTAAATAGGATAGTTACATAATTTAGCATGTTAAGTGAAATCTGAATGTGTCAATATGGCTAACATCTATGTAACTTTCGTCTTCTAACATCTTTAACACTCCATGTTCTGGTAACATCTTAAAATTCTAGAATTTGCTTCATTTACATACATATGTATATTGTATGAATATGTACACAACGTATATATCAACATGTACATATATATGTATATACGTGAATGATAATCCCATTTGCCATTAACCTTTCATTTTATAAGTAAAACATAAAAGAAGCAATTGTCTAAATAGAGAAATTTGAGTTTATTATTTCTCTTGGCAATTTTCGAATTGCTCTTTCAAAGCATGTCCTTCCTCCTCGCCGTCTCTCCCGTCAGTCACTTGTTGTCCTCTGCTTGTGTTCACAGAGTCACCACGAATCCGTGGCTTTTGCTTGTTGTCGGGCACAGCCCCTCAACTGCTATTGTCTACAGTCACCTCGATTCTGAATGGAAGTTAGGAACCAGACTCCTGGTGCAGAACTGTTTAGCAATAGCCCTTCAGCTTCCTCTATCCCCAGAGGAGTTTGCTGCACATGCCTAGAACTCCCTCCATCTGGCCTCCGCACAAAGGGCTTATCCCACTTTAACACAGTCTTTGTTTTATGAGGAGTGTGAGTTCATCGGAGTGAATACACATGACACAGTAGTCATGTTGCTGGAGAACCTGATCTGACCATTTCTTTTTTCCTAATACTTAACCCCAAGATGACAGAAACTACATTTGGCTGGCAACAAAGATCCAGGAAGGTAAGGGCTATGACGGTGACAGATCTGAAGCAGAGCTGAGAGAAAGCAACTGGGAAGGGTCTTTTCCTGACCATTCTTATAATACTTATATTTGTATGGCTTCGGCAAAACAATAGAAGGCAGCTGGGTTTGTGTTTGTGCACTGGGAGAAAACCTTTGTGAAATACTGTCCATAAGATGCCAGCAAGAACATTGCCACATTTGCATACTGATGCACCCTTGAACTTTATTGCAATGTTATTTTTTCAATGGAAAAAAAACATTTATAATCACTGTACTGATGTCTTAAATTTCATAAATTTTCTTCTTACAATTTCAATTACAAAAATTAATTCGAAACCTCATTATTTAGTTGAAGAGCTTCCTTTTTAAAATGCATGGTGGTCTCAGTGTTGACTCAACCGATTTTCTCACCCTAAAGTAGCCATGCATCCAGTAGTTCTTCTCACCACACTCCTAGGCTGAAGAGCCCAGAATTTTGTGGTTACATTTGTGTAATGATAGATTGGAGAAAAGAATCAAAAGATTACACATCAAAGGGCCAAAGAGGAGAGAGCAGCAAGAAGGAAACAGAAGCAGGCACACCCCTCCCCCACCCAGCGACTTGGCCCGTAATGATTAATTTAAAACCGTATTACAGAACGCTGTAGCAAAGACTATTTGGGTTTAAAAGAATTCTGTACATGGCGCAGAATGAATTAAAACAGTCGAATGGCCAGTTTCACTACGGTTTACTCTGTGAGCCTTAGAAGAAAACCTTCAGATTCCTGTTCCCCCTTAGAAGATCTTGTTATAAAAGTAGGTTTTTGAAAACGGTTTGTTCTGGTCTATTCTTTCTGAACTTAAGAACATTTACATTTTTTTATTCTGAAGTCTGATCCTTGTCTCTTCCCTTCCCTGCCTCCCTAACTCAGAGCAATTCTTCTATCCCCCTGAGGCACCCCCCAACCTCATCCATCCCACAGCAGCCTCAGCACCGGTTGTACACGCATGGCTCTCCACACCTGGGTGAAGGTGCTTTTTCCTGCCAGCGGGGGGTGCCCATAAACAGCAGGAACCACCCCCTCCCCATAAAAGCTACGTCTGTCAGTCCAGTGCTGACTGAACCTTGTAGCAAACAGCGAGTAAATCATTACAACTGGATCCAATTCCAAACACAAACTGGCTATAAAAAAAGGACACAGCAAGTCCAAATTGCTTCGGTTTTGTTTTGTTTTTTTGGTTTTTTTTTTTTTTTTTAAAGAGGAAATCCTGAAACTGCTGTAGATTGCAGTGTTGGGAAAACAAGCTCGTGTCTCCAGTTTCTGTAACCCTACTTCCCCACTCTGAGCTGTTTAAAGGAGTTTCAAGCATTCGTGCTGACTCAGTTTCGTCCCCGCTGCCAGAAGTGTGACCCAAACGGTGTGCTGGGTTGACTAGAACAGAGACAAACTGATGACCGCTTGGCTGCTTCAGGTGTTCCAACCAATCCATACTTATTTGGTGCAAACATTGTGTTGGTCAGGTCTATGGAGGTCTAAAGAATGACCTTTCCAAACAGGGCGAACCTAAAATCTCAGTGGAAGGTCTCAAGGTCATTGACCCAGGACAACCGTGGAGACTGGAAACTCCTGGGTCCCCCAGCAGCGCCGGAGGAGGTGGGGGGTTCGAGGCTGCGTAGTGAGAGAGCTGGCGTGGGCAGTTCTTTTGTACTCCAGCTGGAGTAAAATGAACGCAGGCTTGCGTGTTTTCATCGCTGGTGACAGCATCCAGCAAGTGTAGGGTTCAGGGGCGCGCAGCGGTGCTTTCTCAGCAGGGTCCCCCGAGAAACCGGCGGAGAGGGTGAGCGCCGCGCCAGCGGATCCGGGAGCCCCGAGGCGAGGATAGAAGGGCACGGGGCGCGGACCGGGCTGCGCTCCTGCCGAGGGTGCGGGCAAGCGGGAGCAGCGGCGAGGGAAGGAAGTAGGAAAGAGGAAGGAAAGGCGGGAGGGGCCGGGCCCGGCCGCGCGGCTGCAGTTTCTGCGGCCGGCCTGGTAGGAGGAGCGGGAGGAGCGGGAGGTGGATCCCGAGCCGTCCGTCAGCCGGCGCGGGAGGTGGGGAGAGCGGGAGGAGGGGGAGGATTAAAGATGGCCACCAGCAGCTGCGGGAGACGGCCACCAGCCCTCACTTTCCGGGATGTTCCCCGCGGCCCGGCCCGGCCTTGATGGAGAGGAGCAGCCCGTGCAGCGCCGAGGCTGAGGCGGCGGCGGGGACCCGGCGAGGGAGAAGACGCGGCAGAACAGGGACCCGGGCGGGAGAAGGGAGCGGCGGCGGCGTCGCTGCCCTGGCCGCCTAGCACGGCTGCCGCCCCGGCCCCGCGGCTCGCGGACTGCAGCGGGCGCTCGGCCCCGGCCGGGCCTGGCCTGAGGGGCTTCCGGGCCCCGCGGCCCGGCCAGCGCGTCCGCGGTGAGTGCTGCTTGCCGGCTCGCCCGCTCGCCCGCGGGGCGCTTTGTTCCTGCGGGGCGGAGGCGCTGTCCGCGCGGGGACAGGCCGCGGCCCAGCCGCTCCCCCACCCGCGTCCTCCTCCGGGCCTGGAGAGGGCGCCGTCGGCGGCTGGTCCCGGGCGGCCGGCGGAGGGGCGTGCGGGGGCCTCGAGGATGGGGAGGCGGGGGTTGGGGGGGAGCGACCGCCGCTTCGGGCGGGCGGGGGCGTAACCCGGCGGCGTCCGAGGGTGGGGGTCAGGCCTGTCCCCTCGGGAGGACCCTCCCGGTGCCCATTCCCGGATCCCCCAGCCCCCACCCGCGCGCGCCAGGGCGCAGCGGAGCGCGGCCTCCATCCCTTGGGCGCCGTCTCCAGGGCCGCGGGCCTCTCCTGGCTCATCCCTCTACGCCCTGAGCTGCAAACCCTTCCCTGTGGAAGGGACCTGGGATGCTTCTGTTCTGCATCGGGGATGTGGTGGCATCACCAGCATTTCGCGGTTATGGCGGGGGTTGAAAAGGCAGCGGTGACCTTTCCGACCAGAGCCCTCTGGACTGTGGTCGCATCCGAGGTGCTGCGTTCCACTGATTTTTGACTCTCTGAGTCGGAGAGACAGATGATGAGTTCTTCCGTCGTAGAAATAATAGGAGAGAATCATAACAAGCAGATGTTTACCGTATGCATGGGTTTTCGGTACCTCACCGATGGTTAAGTGTTTTCTGTGGGAAAATGGTGCTTGTGCATGTGAAAAACTATTTTTGTTCACTAATAGCTATGGATTGGTCAGTACCAAGTGGTTATTATGGTGTCTGAAAACCAAAAAAAAAAAAAGAAAAACAAAACCTTTTGCGTCGAGACAGCAGATTTCCACGTTGGCGACTATGAGCAGGTTTCACTGTCAAGACTGTATAGCAAGTAAAAATAACAAAAGAATTAAAATTTTACTCATTTACAGAAAAACTGGATGTGGTGTTAGTGTATAGTCTACTAAAAGACTGTACTCTATTAGTGTATAGGTCTAGTAAAAGTAAATTCCTCTGTAAATAAACGTGTCACCATGGGACCCTGCTGTGTACGAATTAGCTTGGCTTCCATTTATGTTTGAAAAGATCCGTGTTGCATTAGATTTGAGAACTAATGGTATTCGAAATCAGTATGTGTTAAACTTCGAACAGTTCTGCCTCAAGGAACTAGAAATACCGGTCTTTAAATAGTTTCTTTTCCTTAGTTGAAACCCATTCATGTAAAAATATGCTTCTAACAGAAAAATTTCTCTACAAATGTGCTGTGAGTTGGGAAACATGAGGCTCTGAAGTTACTTGGAAAATAGGAAAGGCAGTTAAACAGTAGCGTAATATTCCAGGACGAGAGCCTGTACTCTGAAGACGCCGAACTTTGCAAGCCTTCCGTGTTTACGTCTGGCATCCTCAGTATCACTAGTGTGCTCGTTCAATGGCGTCCTGGAATTTCCAGAAACTACCCTCAGAATGCAGCCTGCATTGGTGCTCCCCCACCCCCACCCACATTTCGGAACCACAAAGGATGGTGAACGAATGGACATCATAGTTAAAAGAATAAATATCATACTTGGGTATGGTGATTCATACCCATTAGCCCAGTCCTGGGGAGGCCAAAAAAAGAGAATAAATAGCTAGGCCTTGTGGTTGCAGGCCAATCCGAGGAGCACGTGACACCGTCTCCAGAAACTAAAAGTTAGCGTGTGTGCTTTCCACCTGATTGTGTCTGGTGTCTGATGTCTGTGATCGGGAGTATAGCAGCGTACCATGTAAAGGTGGAGTGGATGACAGGTGGCGTGTAGAGCGTTCATTCACTCGCTCTCAATGAGACGTTAGGAAGACGTTGATCCCATTGTACAGATGAGGAATTAGGCAACTTTAGTGAAAGTCTAGGACCCCAGACGGTCTAAACTGAGAGCCAGTGATAGCCGTTGGTAGACGAGTAACGGATGTTTTAGGGGCTTGCTGGGGTGATCCAGGTATGCACACAGCTCTGCAGGCAAACCGCAAAGCCGTTCCTGCGGCATCCCTCCCACAACCACCTACCTTCCCGAATTAGTGTTCTCTGTGATCCCACTGCACACGTCCCCTGCCTTTCCATCGCTTACGTCTCCGAGAGCCTGCTTGTCTGGCGTTTGCTCTGAGTTCCAGCCCCCTTCTGCATAGCCAATCTAGTCTGCACCCACAGCACCATTCACAAATTAACGACCGACCGCTTTAGTGTTTCTCAGGTTGGGTTTTACTTAGCAGTCATCGCCACGTGGGGACAGTTTACCTGTATCTGCAGTTGGGTGGTCTGTAGTACAGACAAGCGGAGGCTGTTGTGTGTCCCTAGGAAGGCCTTTTCATGCCTCTCCGCTTAGTCCTCAAGTCCTTGGCAACCGTTAATGTCCTCTGGGGAGCACCATCCAGATGCATGGTCGTACAGGATGTTGTCTTTTGTAACTTGGTGCATTCAGTGTAATGCCTGTGCTGTATGTAGAGCAGTGGAATAGCCGTGGGCTGGTCAGTGGGAACAACTGTGGCAATTGTTCTAGAGTAACAGTTACCATGGCCCATAGTAAGCTTTATAAACCGACACGAGAACTCACCCAAGGGCTCTGTTTAGCTGGTACTAACCAGCTCCAACAAACCGCTAACACTATGGCTTTTTTTTTTTTTTTTTTAAGCACGGTCCTGCCTTTTGTCTGTTCGTGATTGATACAGGTTTTGGTTAGTTAGGAGTACAGGTATTCTTGCCTTCAGCATGCAGGTCTGGTTTCCTTGACTTCATATGCAGAGGTCGAACTTTTAGGCCCTATCGGAAGTATCGAGGCAACTTGATCACGCTGCCGTACTGTTTGGCACGACTGCCAGCAGTGTCGCCATTCCTGGGCCAGCACCTCTTGTTGTTGGTTAGCCATTTATTGTGTCGATATCCATGTGAGCATGTGTTTTTAATATCTTTGGCTTCTTAGTTCATGTTTTCAGTAGTGTCTGGGACAGCAGGAAGTTTAGGACGCACGTCTCTCAGAACCCATTTTTGTCTCAGCTGTCAGCTACCCGTCTCACAGTGATAGCCGAAGCGTAATCCTCAGGGATTTTCCTCGTGACTTAGGACTTGCTTACCTTTCATGTTGGGAAGTTAGCTCTTCGTAAGGAGATTGCTAAGAAATTTCTGTTTCAGCTCTTGCTCAGGCTTGGAAAAAAAAAAATCCCAAGTTGCCATGCAGCTTGGGTTTCTGTTCGACTTTGCACTGAGGAGATTTTACCAAGGCCTTTTTAACAGTTCTAAAGCTAAAGCCAGGCGTGGTGCCAGCACTTGGGAGGAGGAGGCAGGCGCCCAGGAGTCTAAGGCTAGCCCCGGTTAAGTGGCAAGTTCGAGGGAAGTGCTGTATAGTTCTAGGGTAGGCGAAGTGTTGTGTTGAATTATATATATATTCATTGTAAACACTTAAAGTTTAAAAGTGCTTATTTAAATTTTATGACACATGCACGTGTATGCAAACACACCCCAAGAGGCCGGAGGTATGGGACCCCCTTGAGTTGGCCTTACGGGCAGTTGTGGGACTCATGACTCAGGTGCTGGGAATTGAACCCAGGTCCTTTGAAAAGCAGTATGCGCCTTGAATGGCTGAGCCATCATTCCAGCCCCCCCCCCCCCCGAGCATTTAATGTTTAATAGTAAAATACATTTAATTAGTTAAATACATTTAGTCTAATAGTTTTAGAATACTATATTGTCAATTAGGCAGGAATTGTAAAATATGTAAGGAGTCAGATTACAATTTTGAATAATTACACTCGAATACCTGCCATGTCAGACGCACCTGTGTAACCTCATCTGTTGGGTCATTGATTCTTTGTGACACTCATAACATGCATCTCGGGCAGGCGGCTTGCAAAACACTTGGAACAGCAGAGCTTAGAGTCGAGTGGAAGAGACTATTAAACAGAGCCTCGCCTTAGTGATGCCCTGATGCATATGGGGCGGGGAGTCCCAAGAACCCTGACCTCAGATTAGTCAGGATTTCCTGCAGAAGCCCCCTTTACCTGGAGAAATCCAGAGTGCCAGGGGGGTGACTTGGCTTCCGGTGACAACAGGATGTGCAGATTCCCTCAGGAGGAGGGAGGCTGAATAGCAATGCTGTTTTCAGTCTAGTCCTTCACTCACTGCCCAACCTAATCTAGACTTAGGATGGCTAATACAAGAAAACTTGAGAAAAATCCAAAAAGCAGGTCTGTTCTCTGCTACTGAGTTGTTATTTTGATAATTTGCCGTAGGTGGGGGCATTTATGGACTGAATACATTTAACTGTGTAGACTTTGATGTTACCCTCAGTCTGTGTTAAAACAAAATCACTACAGGAAAATGCAGTCGTGGCGTTGCTTTTTAGCATGTGTTCTTGGTTAAAGCATGTTTGGTATTTATGACTACCATTGTGTTTTTTATTATGCACTATTTGTTAGCCTGTAAAGATACGATTTTTTTTTTTGATGCTAACATAAGGTGATATTTAGGTTTTCACAAGGAGAAACATATCTGACACCTAGTCATTCACTTAACATTTTGAAATAGTAGATGTGTAATTTTCTTCTTCTCATTTTGAGACCTGGTCTCTGTAGAATCCATTCTGCACTCTCCTCCTCTTGATGGCTAGCCTTCCTGACCGTTGGTCTGCACTGTCCTCTTGATGGCTGGCCTTCCTGACTGTTAGCAGTACTGTCCTTTTGGAGTCTACCATATCCAACTGCCATTTAATTAAAACAGAGCAGAACCAGCCCAAACCATACTGTTGAGTTCTACATCTGTATGCTGATATCCAACTGCTAGTCCGTGTGTAGCCACTGCGCGGTTGCTCAGGCCTGTCCACCTCAACATGTCTGAAACCTCCCTGGTTTCCTTCTCCCCCAGAGTTTATCCACTGTGCCTGCCTTCTTAGCTTTTTATGCTTCATCTCCTGTGCGGTTACGAGATTGAGACCCAGAATTCGTCACCCATTCCTCGGGAGTCCTGAGATCCACAGTCGCAGATGTCTCAGTCCTAATGCCTTCATCTTCTAAATATTACTCCTCATTGGCCTCCCGCCCCCCAAGATGCTTTTCAGCCCCCTGATTGCTTGGTGAAGGGTTACAGTGATCTTGTAATGATCTCAGCTCCATTCTACCCCAGTTTCCCCATAGATGCCCCTTTCATAATAAATTCTGTCTCTTTGTAAATTTTGAAAACTGTGAAACCTTTCACAGATTCATTTTCCCCCCTGCATAGAATCCTCGAATTTCTTGAGTTAGTATCCAATTTCTATGAAAGCAGTCAGCCCTGGTGGAGACAAAGGCCCACTTGACCTGGCCACAGCTCCTCCAGTCCTTTCTCTGTTGGCCACTGATTGTCCAGGGAGCACCTTCTGTCTGCTGTGGTGCACACTGCAAGGTTGTAGAGCTCTCTAACTTGGTGCAAATGGTACAGTGGAGGCATTGATGCCAACCGCGTGCCGTCGTCAGCTACATGGACAACAGCAGCCACTCTGAGCGCTGTTACAGTGTTTGCTATAGCCGTGGGTTCCCCCATGTCCCTGAAGGGCTGTAGGTACCATAGAGGAACAGGCTGGGTTGGTTCAGAGGATAAAGGCAGGACTGGGGTGCTGTGTGGGTGGGAGGAACGCTTTGTGGTAGAGAAGACATGTGAAGTTGTTGGGGAGAGGAAAGGCTGTAGATCTGAGAGGAGAGTTAATGCTGAGACAGGAGGATGTGTGCTGTGTACAGAGAGAGAAGGAAAGGGCAGGCTACAGAGAGGCCAGAGGAGAGCAGCAGTCCGTGTCCTTTGTAGGGACTTTGATTTCTGAGTGCGAGATTTTTTTGGCCCATGTTGCGTTCTCTGCAGGGGCAGAGACGTGTTCCTGGCTTCCTCCTGAAGGCTCAAAGCATGGCGTCCTCCCTGGCCTCTTATGGTCCACGGGTGGTCTGCTGGGTTAGAGCAGAGAGTCGCTCCTTAGTCTCCTGTTCTTAGGTCAGGGTCTCTGGGGTGTGGAGGGGAGGGCAGGATCTCTTTTCAGTTCCAGAGCTCCGGTTTCAGTGTGTAAATGTTTGTGAAATTATGGAATTGCTGAGAATGGGGTCTGTCGTTGATAACTGGGTAGTGGACACCCTGGGGTGCTGCGGTGAGGTGAGTCATGGCTCCCAGGATGCGGAGTCGGCAGCACCCTGAGGATTTTATACTGTGTGTATGGGTGCTCAGTAAATCCATGTGAGTGGTCAAGTGCAGAGCCACGTGCTGACTCCGAGACTCTTCATCTACTTCCCCCAAGTGGACATCTCCCCAATCCCACAATGCATCTCACCACTGCCTTATCCCCCACACTGATGCCATGCTCAGGAAATGCTACAGTAGCAAAGAGATGGAGACATCACCACAAGCTAAACGTAGGGGTTCATTACAGAGGGTCAGCTCATTCATTCATTCTCCCTCTTGCCTTTTTATACAAGACATTTTTTAGGTTAATTTTTGTATGGCCTCATTAGTCTTTATTTGCAAAACATCGGTAGGTCTAGAATATAAATTCTGCATACCTACATATAGAAACGCGAGTCTTTCAGAATTTTAAAAATTTAGCACCCAAAACGCAGCCAACGGTGTTTCTTACTGTTTCGTTTGGCTGAGCAAGGATTTATCCTGTAGTTTATTTACTCAACCCGGTTGGTTTAGGACTTTGGTGGGGGGGTGGGTGGTTGAGTCTAGATGTCTCAAATTCCAACAGAGACCTTTCAGATCTGGAGCGAGCATTTTAGTCCCATCCTGGGCATTTGCCACCATTTGCCACCTGCAGTTCTAGGCCAGCCGCTTCTAGTCTTCAGACTCCCAAACCCCGAAGTTCCTGCTTTTTTTTTTTAACTTCTGGGGAAGGGCCCTGGGAGACCTCAATGCAGACCCTGCAGAGGCTGTTAAGTCCAGAGGGAAAGCACTCACACCTGTCAGTCATGTGGATCTTGCCTCCCATTACTCTTTAACCAAAAGGCGTCATGTCCAGGAGGCCGAACACAGCAGCTCATGAATACTGGGTTATTGATCTTACATAATGTGTTATAGTTTGACCATCTAAGCGGCTGATTTCACTGAAGACTCCTGGGCTGCTGTTTGTGTTTAGTGCTCCCGTGCGAACAAGGTTTGGGTTTTATTTCTCCGTCAGAGTGGTCTCATGCGCTTGGGGCTTTTCAGTAAAGGTTTTTCTTTTTTTTTTTTTCCCCGTTAAAGTTTTAGCCCCTAGTTAAACTTTTTAACTTTGCTTCCCTTTGTGTATTAGTGTGTTTGAGTGTGCCCTGTGGTTTTACCTGGTGTTAAGGCCCCTCGTCATTTCCGCATCATTCTTCTTGACGGTCCACAACAGAGCAGTGCTGCCCTACCTACTGCAGCAAGGGTGGGGCGTCACCTGGTTCCCGGCCCAGGGAGAGCTGGCTTCAGTGGGACTTCAGTCCGGCATTGGGTGAGATTGGAAGCTGGGCTTAGAAGCTGTAAGTCAGCGAGCTGGTCTGTGGGAAGGCACTATAGACTTAAAGAGTGGTTCTTGCCACTTCCCACTAGATGAGCGTTTACAGAGGTATCTTAGCGGCCCGACCCTTCTATGTATGGTCTTGTCCCTTTAGAGTGTCTCTCAGCCTTCCTGATGCTGCAACCCTGTGTAGTACATTTCCTCAAGTTGTGGTGACCCCCCCTAAACCATAGAGTCGTTTTCACTGTTAATTTTGCCTACTGTATGGATTGTAATGTAAACATCTGTATTTTCTGAAGGTCTTAGGTAACCCCTGTGAAAGAGTCCTTCGAACCCTAAGGGGTTGAGACCCACACACAGGTTGAGAACCGATGCTCTGAGGCCTTTGTTACTACTGTGAAAGATCCGAATTAAAGCTCAGGGGTAAGGCTCCTCTCTCTGCTGTGTGCAGGTCGTCTAGCCTGTCTAACCTCCTCGCCAGCCCTTTTCATTCCAGATCCTCTTCTTAGTACTGACAGCTGAGCTCCTCCCCATAGCCTCAGTTTGCTCGGTTTCTTAAGCCTTTGGTACTTAGTGGAGTGGAGATCATGTGACAAGGTAGTTTCTGACACATCATTGGTATGTCAACACATAATGAATCGTACATGGTCAGTACCAGCGCAGCCCAGCTTCCTCTTCCTGTATGCAGTTTCTTCTTGGTGTAGTTGATATTTCATCTCAGACAGGAGGTTCCTATGGGCCTGTTTCCCGCTGTTCTTCAGCCAGTGTGGACTCTGAGGAGGCCTACCATCTGCATTGGAAAAGAAGAATCTAAAACTTGGCCCTTATTGGGTTTGTTAGAGAGTTGAGCTTAAGGATTTTGTGTTACCTGCTGCTTTTAAACCTGCTCTGACCAAAGTCCCCGAGTAGACAAATCACACATGAGCTGCGATATGGGAAGTGTTCTAATTTTGCAAGGGACTCAGCATTTTTACAAGAATTTCTGCCACTCTGTCTTCTCAAACTGCGGAAATTACTTAGTATATTTTAAGCACAAGTTTGGACACTTTGCCTGTTTTAATTTCACTGAATATTAAAACCGTTTATTACCTTACCGATTGTTTTGAAGTGTTTATAAGTGCACAGAAGTCAGAGAGAGAGAGAGAGAGAGAGAGAGAGAGAGAGAGAGACTCTCGTTCCATCACCCAGCTAACAGCCACGTGCCAGCTGCTTGAGTGACTTACATCCTATTACTAAGAGCATCTGACCTCTTCACTTGGAACAATGTTGGCAGGTGCAGGAATGTGGATGCCTTTGTCCCGTGTCTCCTCTACTAGGCAGCCCAGGAAAGGGGCTTCTTTCCTCCATTTCCTGCTGATAGTTAACTGGGCTAATAGCTGGCTATTTTCAGCTTGGTAAATCTGTCAAAGCCATGGCCAATAGTCATGTAAAAATTTAATTACATGGCATTTTCTCCATAATTCTCCTTTTTTAACAACTTCCTCTTTTAATAAGTACTGAATTGGCTTACTGGGTACTTTCATCCCTAACATGTAAAAGAAGGCAGAGTGAGATATGTTCAGTCATCAGTCGGGGTTAATTACTGTTGGGCATGCTCAGTTTAGAGGAGCTGTTGTGGGGAAGGGAGGGTGTTTGTATCACACTTAGATGAAGCAATAAACACCACCATCACAGACAGTGTCCAGTCAGCACAATGTTGTACTTTAAACATGGCAAGGCATGAAGTTGGTTTTCATTATACATTTGAGTAATATGTACGTAATAATAATCATCATAGAATTATGTAAGCCTTATGAACACTGCTAAGGGCTTGGGATTTAGCGCACTTGGTGGAATCCTTAGGTGGCACACACAAAGCTGTGAGTTATAGCACCCTGTCCCCACAAGCACTGAATAAAATGGGGCACAGTGCTAACATGCCTGCCTCTAATCCCAGCCTGGGGAAGGTTGAGGTTCAGACATTCAAGATCATTCTCTGCTACATTAGCTAGTTCAAGGCCAGCCAGGGCTTCATGAGACCCTGTTTCAAAATTGAAATAAAGTAAAATAAGAAAGGTTGATTGTTACTCTTGGGAAATGTGCAGCATCACTGTTGGGGGTGTGTCTTCCTTGTCTCTTTTCCGTTCCTCTTAGAAATCCCTAGGTAAACTTACCATCAGATTTTGAGTAGCGTCTCAGTATCTCTGACTCTTAATTGTATGTTCTTACCGTATGATAACTGCTTATAGAATACAGGGCTAGGTGACTTGTGTGCCAGAGGCCATGCTTGTTTTAGAAGACCCTGTCCCTCTGTAGCACAAACTGGCCTTGATCTAAAAATCTTCCCGCTTCCGCCGTATGAATGCTGGGATATGCAGGCTTCTCCATCTTCACTGTGCCTGGCATCAACAGCAAAATAAAAACAAGCTCTTTCATTTATATTTGGAGTAATTGTTGTGCATAGACCGCCTAGTAACTTTGGATTCTGTGGTTTTATTTGCGTAACATATACTGACCAAATTAAAAGCAAAAGGAGTTATCCTAGCTGCTTGGGACCCAAATGATACTGTGACCCTTAATATTAAATTCTGTGATTCTTGCTAAATGTATCACTGGTGATGTCAGGACGCACTTATGCAGCTATAGTTTTAGAGCACAGATTAGAGAATGAGTAGTTGCCTGCTATGTACAGAGGTCTGTGGGTACTTACCGAGTTGAGAGGTTACGCTGAGTGATGTGATTGTGAGAACCCTGAAGTGATACTTGGTTTGGGTGACAGGGGAGTGAGAGAGTCTCCTTGGCAAAACCGGTAAGGCTTACTTTATACCAAGATTATAGAAATTAAAGTTTGGGGGCTGGAGAGGTGGCTCAGTGGTTAAGAGCAGTGACTGCTGCTCCTGAGTTCAAATCCCAGCAACCACACGGTGGCTCCCAACCAAGGGTAATGGGATCTGATGCCCTCTTCTGGTGTGTCTGAAGACAGCTACAGTGTACTCACATACATTGAATAAATAAATCTTAAAAAAAAAAAAAAGAAATTAAAGGTTAGTTGGCCTTACTCTTTGAGTCAGAAGAGTCTTAGGGTGGGTATCGTATAACTTAATGAATAGAAACGAAGTCATATGCTTAGCCAAAAACTTTGTGTACCCCGGTACTGTGTGTGGGTGTGTCTGTGCGTGCAAATCCATGTGCACATGTATGGGAGTTTATGCAGAGGCCTGAAGTCAACATCGAGTGTCTTCCTCAGTGGCTCTCCCTTATTTTTGAGACAAGCTCTCCCACTGCCCTGGAGCTCTCCACTAGACTGCTGCCCAGCGAGCCCCAGACTCCACATCCTTACCTCATGGCTCCTGGAGATGGACCAGGGTTTCAGTGCTTGGGTGGCAGGCACTTTACCAATGGAGCCGTGCATCCCTGGGTCCTTTGTTTTCAATTTTATGAATAAAAGAGAACCGCAGTCTGTTCCCTTAGCCGCTCTCCCTTTGCAGTATAATGTATTGTCATCTTTATGTTTTCATTAGAACCCTAGACTTCTTCATTCTGTTCTGTCCCTCGAATCCTTTGGCCTGCACCTTCCTGTTTCCACCACCCCTCCATGTTGTAACCATCACTGAAACTCCACGTGCAGATGGAGTCCTTCATTATTCCCGACCCTCTGTATCTGATTAGTTTACGTAGAACCATGCCCGTTAGCTTTACCTGTGTTGTGACAGATGACAAGGTCTCCTCTTTCAGGGCTGAATTGTTTATGTGTAGATAGGAAGGTAGTTAGCTCGGGTCGACTGGTGTCATATTTGTTGTTTTAAGTCTACTCAGGCATCAGCAGAGACACCTAGATTGTTTGTTTGTAGAAACAGTTGCGAGGTCATTCATGTCTGGTCACATCACAGTGAATCTATAGGTTCCTCTGTTAGGTATCTCAGTTCTTTATATTTCAGAGGGATCTTTGGGTCACAAATAATTCTGATTTTAATTTCTTTTAAAATATTATCATTACTTTATGCACGTGTGTGTTTGTTTCTGTGTGTGTCTTTGTGGGTGTGTGTCATTTATGTGTGTGCCTGTGGAAAGCCAGATGAGGGAGCTGACCTGGAGCTGGAGTTACACATGGTTGTGAGCTGCCCAGTACGGGCTGAACTCAGGTTCTCTGCAAGGGCAGGAAGTGCTCTTAACTGGTGAGCTGGCCCTGTAGCTGCAGTCCTGGTTCGGTTCTGTTCTGTTCTGTTCTTTCTTTCTTTTTAAAGATTTATTTATTTTATGTATGTGAGTACACTGTAGCTGTCTTCAGACACACCAGAAGAGGGCATCAGATCCCATTACAGATGGTTGTGAGCCACCATGTAGTTGCTGGGATTTGAACTCAGGACCTCTGGAAGGGCAGCCAGTGCTCTTAACCACTGAGCCAACTCTCTAGCCCACTGGTTTTAGTTTCTTAAGGAGAATCTGTCCACACTATTTCATGATGGCTGCCTAGTGTCTTCCCTCGGGATCTGTTGAGGGTTAGCTCCCAGACCTGGTAGATATAAAAATCCAACTGTGTTCCAGTTCTTTATAAAATGGTATAGTATTTGCATTTCACATATGCACAGCTGTAGATTATATAACATACCTAAAGTAAAACATCCAGTACCATAGAAACACTAAGTAAACATGTCTTGTCCTGTAGTATTTAGGAGAGAGTTACAAGAAGACAAAAGTTTCTACGTGATCAGTGTAGACACATTTTGTATTTTGTCAGTCAGGTATTGAATCCCAGGTCTCCCAGTCCAGGGAGACCTTCTGCCTCTAAACAGTGTGCTGAGCCCTATCCCCACCCTCCCTTACATGTTTCCCACCCGGGAGTGGTTGAATCCATGGAACCAGAACCTATAGATACATAGTTTCAGTTTATACCTTGAAGGTAGCATAGTGTATTGTATAAAGGGTAGATGTGCTTTGAGAATTTCATTTAATATGTTAACTAAAGAATAAATTAGGTGACATATATTTGGTCAAAATGAAAACTGATATTGCTGGGTTTGTTTGTTTTCCCCTTTTAAAAAAGACTTATCTAGTCATTTCATGTATGAGTACATTGTAACTCACTCATTGGATCCCGTTACAGATGGTTGTGAGCCACCATGTCGCTGCTGGGAATTGAACTCAGGACCTTGGGCAGAGCAGTCAGTGCTTTTAACCGCTGAGCCATCTCTCCAGCCCCTTTTAATTTGGGAAGTTCTAGTGTTTGAAGTATCTCTTTGCATCTCTCTCTTTTTTTTTTTAAGATTAGCACTGAAAGAATTTGGGAGTATTATGGGATGTAGGATTGCTTAATGGTCAGCTTAAATGTCTCAGGGGGAAAAAGAAAGGACAGTTGGGTGAGTGGCAAGTGACAGGAGACAAGGGAGGGCCAATGCCTCCTGTGTAATGGGTTGGTCTGCTTTGGGGAGTACCACAGGGTACCTAGTGCAGCTGAAGTCTATCCTCCCAACCTATGAAGGGTAGACATTTTTGGACTTAGTTGTGCATGTTAATGGGAATTGTCTCACTATATCCACTGCGCTCCCCACCCCCTTCTTCACCGACACCCAGATTAACGTCTGACTCACGGGAGTAAATAATCTCTGTGCCGCCCAGCTAGTGCTGGGTTACATAACCTGCCGGGTTGGCCTAGGTGTGCTAGAGCCTCTCCGAAGGGGACGGGGAAGCTGGGGAAGACATGGCCACTGCTCAGAGCGCTTCAAGCCTTGCGGTCACTGGTGTGGACGTGTGTGCTTGTGACAGGGTAGTGGGCCCACTTGCTGGGAATTCAGCGGCTTGGAGGCAAGTTGTGCATCTCTTTAAAGAAAGAGCTTGACTTCCTCTATGTGGATTTTCATATATTTTGACTTTTTCCTCATCTTGACTAATTTTCTCTTCCCTCTGTTGGGGATCAACCCTAAGGCTTGACCCACAGGAGGAAAGTCCCATAAGGAATATTTCCATTATTATTATTATTATTATTATTATATTATTATTATTATTATCATCTTATTGTCATTACTGATGATTGTTAGAGAAAGGAGCTTTGCATTGGAGCCTCTCTTCTTGATAGTCTGGTAGGTAACCGGCTTAGCCAGACATTACTTGTTATGTTGCATATTCTGAGTCACAGGACTGAGAAGCTCTCCTTTAAGTAAAAGCACGGTTGTAGTGGAAACGTTGTTTGCACCTCTGCATCTAATTGCAACTTGGGTGTTTCTCCCACGTGGTCTCTTAGGTGAGTTGATGGCTGCTTATAACCCCCCCCTTTTTTTTTTATAATATTTTCTCCTCCTGATGGTTGGTTTCCATCAACTTGGCACAGATTGGAATCTCCTGGGAAGCTGTACCCTCAACTGAGGAACTGCCTCTGTTAGGTTGGCCTGTGGACAAGTCTAGGGGACAGATTTTTGATAAATGTTAGATGTGAAAGGCCCAGCCAACCAAAGGTGATGTCACCTCAGAGCAGGTGGTCCTGAGTCAAGTGAGAGACTGGGTTGAGCAAGCTAAGAACAGGCGAGTAAGCAGCTGGCCTCTACAGAAGGGTCTCTGCCTCTGTTCCTGCCTTGGTTTCCCTGTGGGAGGTCTCCACAGGGGACCAGTCTCAGGCTGTAAACAGCAGGGAAGAGGAAGCTGAGGTTGAAGCTCTCTACACACACTGACATTTGTCAGAGTTTGCACTCAGTCAGTCATGGGGAAGGCCTTTCCCTCAACTTGACCTGGGAAGGCACTGGGGTCCTGGACACAGCCATGCTCTGTCAAACACTACATGTTCCCTCTGGACTTCATCTGCTTTCCACAGGAAAACAGGGGAGTATAGAATTAAGTGAAAGAGAGTTGCTCCATAAGAGGGTGAGTGTGAACAGAGCAAGTGTGTGTGAGGGGCGTTGGCCTGTGGAGCCATAGGGACCCGTGTGAGTACAGGGTCCTCCCTGGTGGCAGGATGAGTGTGTGACACACCTTTGCTACCACCCGGATCCTTTGCCTCAAGCACATTTCTATTGTGTCCACTTGATAGGCGGAAACTGTGAAGTGGGTCTGATGCTGTTCCTCTGTGCACAGCACGCTCGGCCTGTCAGCTGCTTTAGATTAGGAAGAATTAGCAGCACAGCAGCCTCCGCTCCCGAGTGCCCTTGGCTTCCGGTCTCACCCGTGTTTGGAATTCCAGATTCAGCCTGTTACACTTGTCCCACAGCTCTGGTCTCCTGGGGCCTCTGGCAAATACACGTACTTTCCTCTCTGAATCTTGGCTACTTGGTGTTTAGTGCTTTATACCGTAGAGGACCTCATTTCTTGTTTGTTCTTTAGATGGTATCTTGCTTGTAAAGAAAGCCAGTGACCAGAGCAACTCCAGCAGGACTGTCCTCGTGACCAAATAGAATTATGGTAAAAATGGTAGGAATTCCATTGGAAGGCCATCGTGGGCTTATAAGTCTAATGAGTTTTAGTCATTCATTCATGCTTTATTTTATTTTGAGACGGGGTCTCACTGTGTAGCTTTAACTGGCCTGGAAGGAATTTTCTATGTAGACCAGGCTGATCTCAAACTCCCAGAGGCCCCACCTCTGCCTCCAGAGTGCCGGGACAAAAGGAGTGAGCCACCATGCTGGAAAAAAAAGAAGTCAGCATTGATGCAGCGACATTGGTTTCTGTGACCACAAATGTACACCATCTTATCGTTCTTGTTTACCTTGTCTGTTCTATATCGTGACTTCTGCTGAAACTTGGGAATCAGATGGTCATCTTGATACTTTTATACCCCCCACCCACCCCCCACCTCCCACACACATACACACCACACCACTTTTTTTTCTCTGTATTTACAGTCTGTAGTCTGGTGATTGAAAAATGAGTAAAACTTGGTCTGGAAACATCCAGCCACTCTTCCTGCATTGTTTTGCTTTTGTTTTAATCAAGCAGAATTTCAGTTTCACACAATGTTTCCTTTTCCTTTCTGTTTATCTAGTTGTATTTCTAAATTTTTGGTGTTTACTTCTTGTTGCCTTTTGTGAAAGCTTTGTAGTATTTGTTCTTGGCCAGAGCACGGTGGTAAGTCTCAGAGCTGTTTCAGAGCTGGCTAGACGGTTGGGGTTACACTGGATGGGCTAGACTGAGTGACACGAGTTACAGCCAGTCTAGCCAAGTACAGGTGCTAAGGGGCCTCCTTGGTAGCCATGGCAGCGGCAAAGCGGCTGAGAATAGTGCAGCTCTGGGATT